>NC_092137.1:9751778-10355528 GCF_043159975.1 Macaca nemestrina | reverse complement strand
TTTGCCAACTTTAAAAGGTTAAAGGATTTTTTTTCAGTTGGATAAAATAAAAATGAAGGTTTGGGCTAGTTGTGAAAAGTTGATTTTAGAGGCAGTTCTGTGTGTAAACATATTGACTAAAGCTAACAGGGTATCCTCCAGTTTTTCTGTAAATTAAATTTTATTAAAATAAAAGCACAGTGGGTTTCTCTTAGAGCACTAACCTGCTCTTTAACAAAAATTGTAAAGGGTTATAGAAAGTCTATAAAAATCTTACCTTGTGGTCAAACATTAAAATTGAGTAAATATGTCTATAAGGATTTATTAATTGGGTTTAACATTCATAGTACACTAATGTAAAGGTGAGATTTGGCTTATTTGGTATAAAACTTATACAGAAAACATTATCAAATACGAAATGGTGTTTGACTTTCTTTGGGCTATATTTGTGTAGATATGTTTTTGGTATGTGTTCCAAGGTTGTAGGAGACTCCTACAATCCAGATATGTTTTAGTGTATATTATCAGTAATAATTATAATTGTTACATTAAAATTGTTGTGTGCCACATAGGTAACAGATTTCCTTGTCAATTGTGTCTTTAACTGTGGCTACCCTAAAACTTTTTGTCATCCATGAACAATTGTTGTCTTGTTTTGGTCCTCTTTAGCAGGTGGTTTTATGACCAGCTATAAAGCTCTGACAGGTTCTCTTGAATGCAGGTTTCTGACAACTTTGGAGATTGTGACATTAGAATAGAGGAAGGACGTTCAGGACTCTTGAAGAGCTGAATGTTCATTGATATCAGGCAGGATGGGAACTGACCGCATGAACTGAACTAATAGACTGGAGTGATCTTTTTGATGTTTTGCTCAGAATATTGCTTGTCCTTTGTTTGCTTTTCAGAGCCAAAGAGATTTTCTTTTGAGCTATCAACAGCTTTTGACAGTTTGATGTGCTCCCATGAACAAAATTTGAGGCATGCTTGTTTCTCTCTGCCTGGTTTTCTCCAGAGTCTGGAAATTACCTGTGAGTATTCTTACATTATGGCAGTACAGTTATAGGCTGGAGTGCAGAGGCGCGATCTCGGCTCACTGCAAGCTCCGCCTCCTGGGTTTACACAATTCTCCCACCTTAGCCTCCCGAGTAGCTGGTACTACAGATGCTTGCTACCACATCTGGCTAATTTTTTTGAATTTTTGGTAGAGACAGGGTTTCACCGTGTTCTCCAGGTTGGTCTCGGTCTCCTGACCTCGTGATCTGCCTGCCTCAGCCTCCCAAAGTGTTTTTTTGTTTGTTTGTTTTTTTGAGACAGAATCTCGCTCTGTCTCCCAGGCTGGAGTACAGCAGTGCGATCTTGGCTCACTGCAATCTCCACCTCCCGGGTTCAAGCAATTCTCTCTGCCTCAGCCTCCAGAGTAGCTGGGATTACAGGCATGCACCACCATGCCTAGCTAATTTTTGTATTTTTTAGTAGAGATGGGGTTTTGCCACGTTGGCCAGGCTGGTCTTGAACTCCTGACATCAGGTAATTTGCCCGTCTCTACCTCCCGAAGTGCTGGGATTACAGGTGTGAGCCACTGAACCCAACCAAAAGTCTGTTTTCTTTTATGGCAGGACACAATTGGAAGAGCTGGTTGTTTTACCAAGGCTTTGACAGGAATGGTGTGCTTTCCTTTGAGGAATCAAACTTGACTTGTGAAGCCAGTGGAGCCCTTGGATGGCAGGCCTCATATTTTGTGCACACGGTCCCTGTGCAAGATTCTGACCTGAGGTAAGTAAAAGAATGCCACGTTCTCACAGGCCAGGAACCCCAGGTTATCTTGGAGCCTCAAGAGGGGAAGAATTCACCCAACTCATAGGTATTTGATGGTGCAGTTCCATGGCTGGGCCTGGCTTTAAAAAGGTCTTATCTCAGATTCCTTCCATGGAACAGAGATTTATTGCAGCCAATTTAAAAGGCCTATGTAAAAATAATTATTCTTGCTGTACTTTATGCAAATAATCTGGCCCACAGCCATGTGTGGTGGTTCACATCTGTAATCCCAACACTTTGGGAGGCTGACACGGGTGGATCACCTGAGGTCAGGAGTTAGAGACCAGCCTGGCCAACATGGTGAGACCCCATCTCCACAAAAAATACAAAAATTAGCTGGCCATGGTGGTGCATGCCTGTAATCCTAGTTACTCAGGAAGTAAGGCTGGAGAATCACTTGAACTCAGGAGGTGGAGGTTGCAGTGAGCTAAAACTGTGCCATTGCACTCCAACCTGGGCAACAAGAGTGAAACTTTGCCCAAAAAAAAAAAAATCGGTCCTACCATGATTTGCCTTTTAATAAAAATGGAAAACTGGAGAGAGAGAATTGTGTTTCAAAAACTATAGCACACCTGTTGTTAAATTTTAGTATTGCCTGAGGTTTTTCAATTTTTATTGTTTTCTACACTTTGAATTAAATTCTAATTTTTCTGGCTACAAGTCTCAAAATGATGTTTTCAATTTCTCCTTTTTCTTTTCCTTTTTTCCCTTTTTTTTTTTTTTTTTTTTCTAGCTGGAGATCACTATAACCTAAGCTGTGCTTTCTTGAAGCCCTGTGAGCTGAAGATTAGGTGTTTCAGAGGGCGCTGCCTCTGGGCTTTCAAGGCAGAGAGTGCTACCAGGAACAAATCAACCTCTTCCACTCCAGCACTGTGTTCAGTGTCCCATAACAATGACGACCCTCTCTCAGCAGGAAGTAGCTGGAAAGAGCATACCGCCCCTCATCCTTTTATAACTATAGAGTCTGGATTGACAAAGCAAGAGCATCGCCATTTTGACAAACACTGCCATTTTAAGTTCCCCTTGATTAAAAATCACCTAAATCCAGCCCAAGAAAACATCAGCCTAATGGCTAATGTCAGCCTGACTATAAACCACAAATGATACCTCCAATCAGAAACATTCCAACCCTGAGATAAAGCCCCCTCTGACCAGAAACATTCCTACCCCACAATAAAACTCTCCTCTGACCAGAAACTCCAAACCTGCGATAAACTCTCCCTCCCTAAACCCTTAAATACCCTTAGTCTGTAAGAGAGAATGCTCCTGACCAAAAAAAAAAAAAAAAAAAATCATCCAGAAGCCCCTCTCAGGGTTATTCTTCAAAATAAACTTGTCTTGGATTGTTGAGTCACTTTTTGTGTTTCTTTCTTCTTTCTTCAACTCTTACACTCAGGAGTTCAAGACCAACCTGGCCAACATGCAAAGCTCCATCTCTACAAAAAATACAAAAAATTAGCCAGGCCTAGTGGTGCACACCTATATCCTCCACTACTTGGAAAGCTGTGACTGGAGGAACTCTTGAGCCAGGGAAGCTGAGGTTGCACTGAGCCAAGAGCGCACCACTGCACTCCAGCCTGGGAAACAGCATAAGACCCTGTCTAAAAAAAAATAAAAAATAAATAAAAATGGGCCAAACATGGTGAGACCCAGCTTGGCAGCAGGGTCTCCCAGTTCCCGTGAGCTCAGCTCAGGGCTTCTTCCAGGATCAGAACACAGACGTCACTGTAAACATGGAAGGAGAAGGACTTTGGAGGAGATGTTAGTTAGTCCACTTCTGGAGGACCAGAAGTGGAGGACTGCCCTATCCTGGACCACAACGTTCTCTGATGATTGTCCTGCTGAAGATGCACCCCATGGATGGGGCTCCCCTGATGTCTATCCCAAAAGGGATATATGTGGTACATACAGGGGAGAAGCAGGGCCTGAGACAGAGAATGGGCCCTGGGGAGGGAGAAGGGTTTCCTCCTCCTTTGGGGGTGTGATTGTTGAGTTCTACACCTACAACGACAGAGCGGATGTGCTTAGGAGTGTGCTTATGGGGAGTGAAACCTGGACCCTAACCCATTGGAGGCTTCCATGATCAGACAGGCAGACAGGTCCAGCAGGACCCAGGGCCTGGGAGAGGGGCCCCGTCCACCAGCAGCGGTGCTGAAAGTCTGAGTGTCCTTCCTGCCAGAGCCTGGGCCTTAGAGAAGATATGGCCAAGACTATGCTGGGCCCTGGGAAACCCTAAGATGGGATAAACAGGACAGCAGGTAACAGACACTTAGTTCCCGCATGGGAGTGAAAATTAGAATGTGTTGGTCTTTAGTATTGCAAATGTGACTTCATCTTCAACTTAAAAGTTGAAAGGACCAGGAGCACTGGGGGTCACTTACTCAGTAACACCCTCCCCTGGGCCCACCGTGCAGCCTTCCCCTCCTAGCCCGCAGGTGTGCCCGCCCCGCAGGTATGCCCACCCACAAGTGGGCCCATCCACAGGTGTGCTCTCTCCAGGCTTTGCCCAGCACCCCCCAGGCCTTGCTGGAGTCCCGCAGCCCTTCTGCTGCCCAGTGCTGCCTGGGGCAGGGCAGGAGGCCATCTGTCCCAAGGCAGTTTGAGCAGCCCCTGTGCCCAGGAGTCTCCATGTCCCCCCAGGACTGGTTGGGCAGAAGGAACATGACAAAACGAAGAGCCAGGAGAGCCAGGCTGGGAGAGGCGGAGATGGCCCCGGAGCCAGCAGCTGCAGACCCAGTCTCCCAGCCTAGGCACTTGCATTACCCTTCACAGGGCTGTGACTACCTGTGACTTCCCTCAACCCGCACACCAGCCCTCGGAGGCAAAGATGTTGTCCCCACTGAAAGCAGGGATTGTTGAGGCTCAGAGGCTGAGTCAGCGCCGTGCGGGGCTGGGTTATATGAGTACAGACCTAGGGCCTGGAGAGACGCCGTGGCCGGGGCAAGGGCAGAGGCACGGGCTGAGCTGCCCTGGAGCAGGGCCTCGTCCGAGTGTGGGGAGCTCACTGGGGTGAGCTAAGCTGGCTCCCCTGGACCCCAGAGCCCCTTCTCAGACAGCCAAAAGGCCAGTGTTGGTGCTTGAGAGGGAGGTGCTGCTGAGGAGCGTGGTCTCAAAAGGGACGTGCTCCCGGGGACCCCAGTCACGCAGTCTCCTTCCCATCAGGGCTCAGGGGGCCCCAGCCCTGTCTTCACTCTGAGGGCCTGGCATCAGTCGCTCCTGCCCCGGCTGCGGCCCTCCCTCTGGCCTCCCGGCTCTGGCTTGGCGTGTGGCCACAGCGACCCCGCCTCCGCCCTGCCCGGCCCCATCGCCCTGTGCGGTCACTGCCTGTTTCTTGTCTGCTTCCTCCCCCGCATGGCTGCTCAAGCCAGGGCTGCTGGCTGTCCATCCCCGGAGCCCGGCCCCCCGTGGGGCCCACACACAGAGGGTTTTGCTGGGTCGGACAATGGCTGGTCCTGGACTCTTCACACCCCACCCAGCAGCCAGGACACAGCCTAGGTGGGCAGACTGACCTCCTGGGCACAGTGTCCTCAACATCCACTCCCAGGCACTGCCAGGCACTGGCGGCTGCTGGTCACCACAGAAATGGCCACAGTCGGGACCCAGGGCTCCTGCTGGTCTGTGCTGATCCCTGATGGCACTGCGTCCCGAGAAGAAACCCAGCTCTTTCCAAGGAGCCATGGAAGGAAGGCAAGAAGGCTGCCTGGGAGACCGCAGCTTGCTGCCGAACCGTGGGCCTGCAGTTGGAGGGGGCTCGTGGCTCACCCCACCCCTCTCTGGCCACCTTTGCTCCCCGCACTCTCTGTCTTCACACGGGTCTGAAGCTCCTCACTGCTCAGGCCTCATATGAGGACAGCGGTCTGCAGTGCCGCAGGGTCTTGCCGGAGGAAACACAGGGTGAGAAGCCACACATCTGACTAATTGCTCACCTTGGACTTCTGACCACAGCACACAACCGCTCTGTGGTGCCAGGGCTGCTTCAGCCACCCCACAGTGGCAGGTCCTGGGCGGGCGGCTCTGTCTTGCCCTGCTGGTGGCAAGATGGCTGCAGCGGCACCAGGCACCATTTCTAGCACAACTGCGTTCAACACTGGAAGTGAGGGTAGGAACAAAAGGGATTTCTTTGTAAGAGTCTCTGTCTTGTCCAAGCAGGAGAATTCTTTTCCAGAGCCTCCTTAGCAGGCTTTCCTAACACTGCACTGGCCTAACACTGCATTCCTAACACTTACCTGTGGCAACCAGTCCTTCACAGGACTGCCATGACAGCCTTCAGCCAGTCACGACGCGTCCCTGAGGCCCAAGGACACCGCTGCTGGGCAGTCAGGGTGAAAGGCAGGAGGCTGTCGGGGACCAACGCACATGTCTGCCATGGGGGTCCATCCGGGGCTCACCACAAGCTCTTCTCCCTCGCTTCCCACCCTTGGTCTCTGCGTAAACGCAGCTCACTTCGCCTGGGACGCTCCTCTCTCCCACACCCTCTCATCCAGCTGAAGCGACCTCACCCTTCAGGGCTCACCTACTGCCTGACTGCAGGGCTGGGCCAAGGTCTCCCCCATGCCCCTGCCGCTGACTCCGGTACTGCAGCGACCCATCACAGTGGGGACTTGGTGCTCCCCAGGGCTCTGCTGGCACTGTCCACTCAGAGGCCTTGTGTCCGCTCTTCCTTCCTCCCCTCTGCCTCTGAACCCCACCCATCCTCTGCCTCCGATCCCCACTCATCCTCCTGGGACCACCTGAGCCGCTGCCTCCTCTGTGAAGCCGCCCCCTCCGCAGAGAGGCTGCCGCACTGCCTCTCTTCCCTTCTGTGCCCACCTAGCCCACCTGTCACATGATCCCTCTGACGGCGGGTCTTCCAGAACATGCCTGTTGCCGAGGAGCTCAGACCATATCTGTGGCCCTCACCACCCTGATAAGTGCCTTTTCCAAGGCTGAGGGATCAGAATGAATGTTAGATTAAACCCGTAGCCATGACCACCTGACCTCGTGAGGGTTTTGGTGGACGCGTGCCTCACAGGCCTTGGCTCTAAACCCACACACAGTAGTACAGGGCCAGGTTACCTGCTCTCCACCACTGAGAACGGAGACGCCGAGAGGTCTAGCAAGCAACTCGCCCAAGGTCAGGCATGAGGCGGCCCCAAAAATGGAGCTCGCATGTTTCCCACCATGTCAAGGAGGCAGAGAGGAAAGTCAGAGGGAGACTGTGACCAAGGAGTGTCAGATGAGGATGCAAGGGAGGGAAGGACAGGACAGTGAGGCTGGTCAGAGGGCAAATTCTGGATGCCCCCATAGAGCCCCAGCAGGAGCCCCACTGAGCCCACTCCGGGTGGAGGTGAGGAAAAGGCAGAGGCACTTAGGCCGCAAGTGCTAACATGGGCCAGAGCCCATGCTGGGCACGGGACACCAGGCCGGCCAAGCCACCCAGGGCCCACCGGTGGTTGGGGAAATGGACACGTGCCATAAAGCAGTGAAGCAGGACGGAGAAGTGCACCACTCGCCCGGGAGCCACAGGGGAACGTTAGTAACACCACCTGCCCTGCACAGGCCTAGGCCCCAGTCCTCACACACACACCCCATCCCATTTGAGCCCGCACAAGCTGGGGAGTAGGAATTGTCATTTCTGTGTCACAGATGAGCCAGGCTGAGGCAGGGCAGGACCGAGACCTTGCCCCAGAGCCCCGCCAGTCAGCGGCCTGACCAGGAGTTGGACACAGGCTTGCTAGCATCACACCACCACCTTTGCTTAGAGGCCACTTGTCTGTCCCAGGCAACCTTTGTCCACGACTGAGCCCGGAAGCTGGCCACGGCCTTGGCCACCCAGGAAGCTGGCAGCCTCCTTCCGCTTCGAAGCTTTTCCAGCTCTCCCGCTTCTAATACCAAGTAGAATCTCTTTTCCTTTCAACGATGACTCATAAGATGAAATGAGGCGTTTTGGAGTAAATGATGATGGGACTGAATTCTTCAAACTCCTACAGGTTCTGAAATGACTTTCATCTGTTTAAGTTTGGCATTAAGCACTGAAATGGACGCAGGGTTCACAGGACTTATGTTAATTTGTGAAATGTCTCTGGGTTCCACACTCCAGCCCAGGACCAGCTGTCATCTAAATGTCTAGGGACCTCAAAACCAGTGCTTACTTCCCTGTGTCAATTAATCCAAACTGTCTTTTTTGCTGATGGTTTTGACAGCTTGGGTTTTGGTTCTGCAATCTCATGCTTGCCCTCAGAGGCCCAGCCCCTTCCCCAGGATGAAGAGGGCTGTGGCTCTGCTGGGACATCCTGAAGCCCAAGGTCTGTTGCTGCCCACAGTGTAACTGCCCAGTTAGGGCATGGGACTTGGGCAACCTGAACCTGTTACGTTCATGACTGACAAATGCCCAGGAGGTCCCCTGGCGTGTGGTAGGCAGTCAGCGATGTTTGCTACAAGGACCGTCTCAGAGCTGTGCCAACACGAGCAGAGCCCTCCGCCCCTGAGCAGGACAGGCTCCTGTAGGCCCGCTCAGCTGGCATCTTGAAGAGCACGTGATGCAGAGGCTGTTTGCAGAGGAGTGGGCAGAATGGAGGGACAGTGGGGGACACTGAGGCACCCGGCACCCAGCCCTGTGGACAGCTGTTGCCGCCTCCAGGCCCAAAACAGTCTCACAGAGCCTCGTGAGAAGGAGGGGCTGGAGGAGAGGAGGCCACCGGAAGGAAGAGGTCTCCCTGCCCCACAGAAGCAGCTCCGGGAGGACAGGAACGTTCCAACCTCTCCTGCTACACTTGTGTCTCTGGCCGGGGCTTCCCAAATGCATGATCATTAAAGGGCAGGTGAGTCACTGACAAAATCCATCCAGGCCAGCCCCCCGAGACCCAAGCAGGGTAGAAAGAGCAGGGAACCAACGGGGGAGGGCTGGCAAAAGAAGGAGGCCACCTGAGGCTTCTGGCTTGTCACTTAAGCTTTTCTGCAGCGGAAGGGCCTCCGCAGAGCTCCTGTAAGATTAGGGGCTGCTCAGAGCAGAGAAGGGAGCCCGGGGCGGGTCTGTGTGAGCAGGGTGTGGCCTCCTGGAGGAGTCTGAAAGAGGACCCTGAGCCCAGAAGACAGCAGCGCAGAAGGGACATGCGGGTCAGAGACCAAGAGAGGCCAAAGCTATCTCCTGCTGGAGGATAGAGGCTGGCTGTGGAGAGGGGTCATCCGTTGGAAGCTGAGCCGTGGAGAGGAGGGTCCTAGAACCCATGAAGCTGGGAGTTCAGGGTCCGAACGTACCACCTTTGGGTACTGCCTGTGGCAGCAGGGGTGCGGGGTGGCAGTGCCCAAGTCTGCAGCGGGACTGACCCCAGACGGGTCCCCTAACACTTGCAGTCTTCCCCTGCTGGGTGGCAGAAGTGGGTTCCTCCCAGATCCTCAGACAGGAAACAGGGACCCAGGAGACCAGCCCCAGCGAGGGGGTGCCCAGCCGCCTCTCTGGGCTCCTTTTCCACTTGGGTTTGGGCAACCTGAGACTGCTCTCACACCAGGGGATTGAAAACCCTGGCCGCAAGTGGGCAGGGCTCGCAGCCAGGCGGGGAGATCTCTGTCCTGCGTGGGAAGGCTTCCCAAAGTCTGTTCCCCAGAGCTGGAGCTCCCCAAGCTGCTGTAGGGAGAGGGTTCTAGAGTCACCTCAGTTGGAGAAGCCCTTCCTCCTCTACCACCACCTGAGTCACAAGATTCCCTGGCCCATAAAGGCTCTGAGAAGTCCTTCAGGGAAGACGCCCTGGGGAAGGCTTTGCTCAGCACCAGGGCATTTACGTGTTTGGGTCAGTTCACAGAATGGGACAAACCCAGACGTCAGTCCCCAGGCTGAGAAAGCCTCAACTGAACAGCTTTCACCTCATCCCCCACCCCCTCCTCTCTTGAGCTCCCTTGGGATGGTGGCTGCAGCCTCGGGGAGCTCTGGGCTCTCACAGAGCAGCTCCAGCCCCTGCCCACCCTGGCCTCTGAGCTCGCATCCCTCCACCTCTGGGTGAGTCCCCTCTGGCCTCTATGAAATCCTCAGAAGATGCCGCTTGAGGCCTCACATCAACTGACAAGACAGCCAGGAGTGGTGGCGTGCAGATTCCTCGAGGGCAGAGTCCTCAAGGCCACTTCCCTGTCCTCCTGCCTCCACGCTGTAGGTCCCAAAGTGTGTCCTTGCTGCTCCTGCTGCCAACACCAAACCCCCACCTCCGCAGCAGCTGGGCCCTGGAAAGGCCCACAGCTTCCGCTCCAGGTCTGAGACAGCGGGAACCTCTCACTTATTCCCAGTGCGCATGGCCCTGGCTGCCCGTGTTCCCTCCAGACCCCACAGGTTAGCCTGGTCAGGAGGGCTGGGTGAGCCCCTGGGTCCTGAACCCTGGCTGTGGGCTGCTTCTGGTGCTGAGCCTCCCAAACCCAAGAAGGCCCCAATTCCCTTCTCTCCTGCCCCTCCTCCACTCCAACTCAGAGACTCCCCTTTGTGGGCAGCGGTACCTCCTCCTGTGCACCCAGCCAACAGGCCCCATTCCCACTCTGCCCAGCCACTCACAAGCACAGCCTATCTGGGTCTCACCCACTGGCTACTCACTACCACCTGTGCCTCCCAAGCCACAGAGCTAAGTCCCCACCTTCACTGACACTGATCTACTGTGGCACTAAGACCTCTCACAGACGTGATCTTATTAACCTTCCTAAGTGTCATGCAAAGTTTAGAGAGATCAAGGAGCATGCCAAGGTCACATGGCTCATAAACGACAGAACCCAGCATTCTGCTTTGACCAAGGCCATGCTGCCCCAAGAGTCTCTCTGCTCCCCTGACAGCCAACCCCCTAGGGGCTGATAGGCACAGTGGGGGCCGGGGGGAGGGGCCTCCAGGCACAGGCAGTGTCTAGCAGATGGAAAACAAGCCACATTCCTGCCTTCCTTGCCCTCAGCACATCTGGGAAAAAGTTCAGTGGGCAATGCCAGGGTCCTATGGGGCAAACTGCTCATCTTGCCATGCCTTTGTGCTCCAGAGAAGCCCAGTGGTTTGTACTTTGTAGGAAAATGTCATATTTAGAATTACTTTCCATCCACAGGTCACAAGTGGGTGGCCACAGCGGAGCTCAGGCAAGAGCAGGTGAGAGACAGAGCTAGAGAAGAGAAGTGCGTATGGGGACTTGTATCACCATCATCACCATCACCATCATCACTCTCAGCATTGCAACTGTCTCTGCCATCACTGTCATCAACACCATTATCATCACACTCATCACCACCAACCCCAGTATCACCACCATCATTGCCACCATTGTTACCACCATCATCACCATCATGACCACTAACCCCACCATCACTGCCATCATTAGCACTCCCATCATCACCACAACCATCACCATCATTGCCAACATCACCACCATCACCATGATCATCACCATCACCACCACCAACACCATCCTCACCACCACCATCATTACCACCGTCATTATTGTCACACTTATCACCACCAACCCCACCATCACCACCACCATCACCACCATCACCCTCATGATATCATCACCATCATCATTATCATCACACTCATCACCACCAACCCCACCATCACCACCATCATCATCACCACCATCATCACCAGCCCCACCATCACTACCATCATCATCACTCCCATCATCACCACCACCACCATCATCACCACCATCATCATCACCACCATCACCACCATCATTATCATCACACTCATCACCACCAACCCCAACATCACCATCATCATCACCACCATTGCCATCATCACCACCACCATCATCACCATCACCACCATCGTTATCATCACACTCATCATCACCACCAACCCCAACATCACCATCATCATCACCACCATCGCCATCATCACCACCACCATCACCATCACCACCATCGTTATCATCACACTCATCATCACCACCAACCCCACCATCACTAGCATCATCACCACTCCCATCATCACCACCACCATCACCACCAACCCTGCCATCACCACCATCATCACTACCATCACCATCATCATTATCATCACAGTCATCACCACCAACCCCACCATCACTACCATCATCACCACTCCCATCATCACCACCACCATCACCACCATCATTATCATCACACTCATCACCACCAACCCTACCATCACCACCATCATCACCACCATCACCATCATCACCACCACCATCACCACCATCATTATCATCACACTCATCATCATTACCAATCCCACCATCACCACCATCATCACCACCATCATCATCATCACCAGCACCATCACCATCATCACCATGATCATCACCATCACAATCATCACCAACATCACCACCAACACCATCCCCACCACCATCGTTACCATCCTCACCACCATCATCATCACACTCATCACCACCAACCCCACTATCACCACTGTCATCACCACCATCACCATCATCACCACCAGCACCATCACCACCACCATCACCATCACCACCATTATCACCAACAATACCATTATCACCACTACCATCATTATCACACTTATCATCACCAACTCCACCATCACCACCACCATCACCATCACCACCATCATCACCATCACTATCATCTCCACCATCATCAGTACCATCACCACCACCATCATCACCATCACTATCACCATCACCACCATTACCACCATCACCACCATCACCACCATCAGCAGCATCTACCACTTGAAGCCCCTCTTGAGGGAAGGGAACAGACACTTCTCAAGTGCCCACTATGTGCCAGGCTCTGGGCCAGTAGCTGGGGATGTCAAGATGAATCAGAGTTGGCCCTGCCTTCGGGAAACCCTGGCCCATCCAGTGCCACCATGCCTCATGCCAGACTTTTAAGCACATCATCTGACTTCACCCTCACCCTGTGAGGTCAGTAGTGGCATTCCCTTGACATGAATGAAAAAACTAGACTAGGAGAGTTGAAGTCCCCTGCCCAGGTTCACACTGCTGTCCACTGTGGGATGGAGGACGGGGCTGTGCTCAGGACTCTAACCAGCCCCTGGCCTGAGCTCCCCCAGACCAGACAGCAGCCACTGGGTTCTGCTTTCAGGCTCCCACCCCAGCAAGGGCAGGCTGCTGGTGGGCTCATTGGCCTGGCCCAGGCTGAGCTAATGCCAGTGCTGGAATACCATCACCTCCAGGTGTGCGCCCTTGCTCCTCCTGCCCTGTGTGGCCTTGTCACTTTGGCTGCCAGTTTCTAAATGGCAATGGCTCGTGGCTGATGAACCATTCCTGTCTCCTCTGGGGCAGCGCCTCACGTTCCTCCCCCCTCTAGATCACTTCCACCTGGCCTCAGCCTCCAGCATCAATGCGTCTGACTCCCCTGAAGAATGGGGTCCACTGCCCGCAGGAAGGGAGGGGGCTGGCCCACTCTGCACCCACCTGGAGAGCCCCTTGTGAGCACCTCCTCGGCCAGGTGGGAAGGGCGTGTGTTCTGGAGCCAGACAGTGCCTGTGTTTGAATCTTGAGGCCGTGGGCCCTCGCTTAGCCCTCCTGTGCCTCCATTCCTCGTTCAAGAACTGGAGGATTATCTGCCGACCCTCTTTCACCAGTGACTGTGCGGCCTGAGTGATTGATGCATGGGAGGCAGCAGCACGGCTCCCTGGGACCTCAGTCAATGCTCCATCAACATCCGCCAACTGGCACTTGGGGTGCCAGTGCCTCCCTCCGAGGATCCAGCCTCTGAATGTGGCCAGAATGGGGACCTCGTGACTTCTGACTTCTCAAACGGAAGCCCCCAGGAGGACGCAGGAGGACACACACCACACCCTCTGCAGCATCCTCTCCCTGGCTGAGCGCCCGCCCTCTCTTCAGGGGCCTGGTGTGTTTGCAGTGCTGGTGGAGCATTTCAAACACCCGCCCACAAACGCCCCCCACGCCTCGGCCCAAGGCCCCAGGCCCTGGGACCCAGCTGCCTTTTGTCCCCCTCAGGCAGGAAGGTGGCTCATGATGACCCCCTCAGGAGCTGAGAGGCCCAGGGAGGCTGAGTGCAATGGACTGAACTCTGGCCCCCCAAATCCGTATGCTGAAGCCCAACCCTTCAACAGGCCATATTTGGAGATGAGGTCTTTAAGGAGGTGATGCATGTGAAATGAGGTCCTGAGGGTGGGACCCTAATCCAGCAGGACTGGTGTCCTTACAAAGGACCACCAGATAAGGACGAGACTCCAGGGATGCATGGACAGGGAAAGTCCATGTGAGGACACAGCGAGAAGGCGGCCACCTGCCGGCCAGGAAGAGAGGCCCCACCAGAAACTGAGTCTACCAGCACCTTCCTGTTAGACTTCCGGACACCAGAACCATGAGACGATATATTCCTGCGGTGTGAGCCCCCAGTCTGTGGCCTTCTGTTAGAGCAGCCTGAGCTGACAGACACCGAGGGAGCACCAGACCGCAGGCAGGCTGCCCACTGCACCCCAGCCACCTGGGCCCTGCTCACACTCACCCAGAGTGGCGGGGGGAAGCCCTGGGGGCTGCAGCTTGGAGTCCGCAGGGAAGCAGGCGCAGAGTGTCTCACCCATAAATCATTAGACCAGAGGGTCTCAAATTCGAGGGGCATCGGAACCCCCCAGAGTATGTGTTAACACAGATCGCTGGCACCCCGCCACCCTGAGTTTCTGATTCAGTCAGTCTAGTGTGGGGTCGGAGAACTTGCATTTCTAGAGTCCCCACGGGAAGCTGACGCTCCCAGGCCAGGGACAGGGACCACACTTTGCGAACTGCGGCATCAGGGAGCACTGAGCAAATGGCCCAAGTCAGAAGCAGGAAGCAGATGGCTCTCTTCACCTTCCTCTGTCCCCAGCCGAATCATAGTGCTGGAGAGCAGAGGTGAGAAGGGGCCTGACACTGCCCAGCCCCTGTGGTGTGGCTCAGCCCGGCCCATTTGCAGGGCAGCCCCAAGAGGTAGGCACCACAATCCCTGTTTTCCACACAAGGAAGGCTGGGCTCAAGTAACAAAGTGCCAGGGACACCAAGATCCATGTAGGGCCAGAGCTCCTGCCTTTCCCTTCTCTCAGTGACCCCACCACTGTGACCTGGACACACAGAGCCAGCCCCAGGCCTCGGAGCATCCACATCTCCTGCAAGGCCGCTTCTGAAAACAAGACAGTGGCAGGGAGACGCAGAAAAAGCCTCTCTCACTGCACAATCGGCCCCGGGCCGCCTTCTTCCAGGTGCCTGCAGTTGGAGAATGGCTGTAGTGTCTTACCATCGCCTGACACGGCTCCCGTGCCCCCTCTGAGCCTGCGGCACTGCAGGAGAGGTAGGAAGGAGGGTCCTGCTACAGAGCCCTGCATGACCGGTTTCCATGACAACCGGGCTGCAGCTATGCAGAAGGACAATTAACCTCAGAACTGATCTTCCTGCGGGACCCTTCTGCTAGGAGGAGAGGAGCGGCCGCAGCAGCATCAGGGAACAGGGGAGAGGCTGGGCCCAGCCCCTGGGTCATTCCTTGTCTGAGAGCCCTGGGTGACCAGCACTCTGGCAGGAAACGCCATGCAGCTCTGGGAGGGACCAGGAGGCTGGGCAAAGGCCCCACAGAGCGGGGCTGCACGTGGGCCTTGGGGACACCAGCACCAGCCCCACATGCACCCCCTCTGAGCCCCTCTTCGGGGGACTCCTGGGCACCAGAGCTCCTGGGTCCTTGTCCTGGCCCTGCCAACTTGGATGGTCCAGCGTTCAGCCTCACTGAGACCTGAGAGCACGGGGCACGGAAGACGTGTGTCCCCAAGCCCCCGATCTGTGGAGCTGGGGCTGGCTCGATGTGAGGGGAGGGGTAGTGGCTAAGGGCCGGCCAATCCCCTGGCCCCACCCTGCTTCAGGCAGGGAGTGGTAAGTAATAACGACAGCTAGTGTTCTCTGAGAACTTACTATGTGCTAAGCAGGCCCTACGCTAAGTCCCTTCCACGTATTTGATCCCAGGAAATCTCTCGACCACCACTCAACTATCATGAGACTCATTCAGCAGATGAACAGCAGAGGCACAGGGGGCTAGAGGGCGTCGACCCAGGCAGCCTGGTCTCGGCATCTGCTCCTGTGGACCTGCAGGTCTCTGCTTTTAACTGTTGTACACACTATGGTTCACCAGGTTTTGGTTAGGAAAAAAATGAATCTGCTTCCAAAACCAGTTTGAAAACCACTGCTATGGTCCACACCTCCCCACTTCACAGAGAAGGAAACTGAGGCTCTAAAAGGTAAAATGGCTCATCCAAAATCACACAGCTCTAATACATCAAAAGGCCAATTCAATCAATGTGTTCATTGATTGTAACAACTGATACAACTTTACAGTGATCCATAATGGAGGGATTTCCTTTTTAAAGATTTTGAAGATTTCTGCCGAATTTAGGCTAGCTCTTCTCCACTCGACTTCATAACAACATTCAAAGTATGTTGGACCTGCCTCTGTCCGGCAGCCTACTGCTTCAGCTAGGAGAAACAGTCAAGGAGAGAGAACCTCAGCACGAGGAAGGACAGAGAGGAGGGTCACCTCAGCAGGGGCTGCATTGCCGGTCACCCGGAAGATGAGACTGAGGGTCGGAATGGAGGTTTGGAGTTTCAGGGAGACTGCGGAGAACAGAGAGGGGAGGTGAAGGGTGGGGGAAAGGAGACAAAGGGACAGAGAGAGGAGGTTGAAAGGCAAGGAAGGAGAGACACAGGGACACAAAAAAATATACATTTGTAAGAATTTCTCATCCTCAAGAATATATTCAAGAGTGTTTTCAAGAATGTTTCCAGTACACTTGAGAACACAGTCAGTCATACTCACAAATTGAATTCGATGGCTGAAGTCACCTTAAAACCATCCAGATTTGGGAGAGGAGTGAATGGGTGGGGAAAAGGATGAGACAAGACCGGCCACATGTGGACCTCTGTTGCCACTGCATGTCGCATGCTGGGCTTTTCTATTATTCTATTTTTGCCTATGCTCAAAGTTTTCCATTACAAAAAAGTTTTTTTAAGTATGTAGTCAATATATTCCAGAATTTTTAAATGAATAGTTTTTGAATATAGTTTTGAATATATTAATGAATCGATGCCGTCTGTCTCCCTCCCACGCTCAGCCTCTCCTGCCTCTCTTCTCTCTCTCACGCTCTCTCTCTCGCTCTCACGCTGTCTCTCTCTCTCTCTCGTCCTGGAGCCAGCAGCCAAAATTAACAGCTGCACACTGATTCTCCTCTGCGTGGAGGAAATCCAAAGCATTTGTTAAAATACTGATACAAAAGGGAAAATAAGCATTAGTCAAACAAAACATCACAGAAATCTTCCAAATCTACCGCATCCTACAGGATTTGCTATAAATATTCATTTTTATAAATAGATCAAAGAAACCAGTAACTATAATGACTTGTTCATTTGTCAGATTGGCTTTGGGTTAATGCCACTCTGGGCATGCTGGTGCACAGGGCAGAGATGGAGCTGAAACTCAAGTCTTCCGTCTTCAGACCTGTGCTCTTCTAAACCCACAAACACTCTACAGGATCAAAGTCGAGTTGCAAGAATCTTTCTTAAGGCAGTCTCCTCCCTTTCTGGCTCAGTTTCCCCATCTGCACAAGAAGTGGATGGTTGAGATGTTCATGGAGCTCCTCCCAGACCAGGGTGGTGACACTTCCAGGGACAATTGGTGTTACTGGACTCAGGGCCATTCTGGGCCTGCCCCAAAACCCATGGAGACCAAGAGAGCTCAGGTCTCCCCTCAGCTGTGCATGGAGCCATGAAGGAGAACAAGGGGCTGAGAGGCAGCTGCAAGGAGGCCTCAGCCCCATGCCAGGCGGGTGCTGCCTCTTTCCCGCCTGCCGCAGGCCTCAAAGGGCCTGCCATGTGGGTCTCCTGTGGGAGGGACGGTTTGGACCAACAGTCCCAGTTTGCCCAGGACTCAGGGCCTCTCACAACGTGAGACTTTCATTGCTTTTGTGGTTTTCAATGCTAAAAACAGGACCATCCCAGCCAACCTGAGCCAAGTTGATACCCCAACTCCCAGGAGAGTTGGCTGCGCAAATGTTTGATAAGGAGGAATATTGGAAGAGAAGGATGTTTTGTTTTGATTGTCCAGCTTTGGGAGAAAAGAAAAGAAAAGAAGAGGTTGCTTATCAACTGCAAGCCCCCCGATGAAACGACAAACTACCAGGCCGGTGCTGGCCAAGATCTAATGGCAGGACGTTTGCAGTCCTGATGTTACCAAACTTTGTCTCCCCATCCAGAAAAGGCAGTGGAGCCAGGGCTAGGAACCCTGTTTCTTTTTTTTTTTTTTTTTTTTTTTTTTTTTTGGAGACAGAGTCTCACTCTGTTACTCAGGCTACAGTGCAGTGGCACAATCTCAGCTCACTGCAGCCTCCAGGGACGTGCCACCATGCCCAGCTAATTTTTATATTTTTAATAGAGACAGGGATTTGCCATTTTGGCCAGGCTGGTCTCGAACTCCTGACCTCAAGTGATCCACCTGCCTTGGCCTCCCAAAGTGCTGGGATTACAGGCATGAGCCACTGTACCCAGCTAGAACCCTGCTTCTCTGAATGAATCAGCCACAGAGCAACAGAGGCCTGCTGTGATCAGTATCAAGGAAAACGACCTCGCCATGGAGGGGCAGGCAGCCAGGAGGGGACGAGCCGGGCTTGCCCAAAGGGCTCTTGCCACTGTTGACTCTGTCATAAGCTTCTTACTGGATGTTGTCCAGACACCTGCCTCCACCCCTCCAGTGTCCCAGAGACTCAGAGCCCAGTCCCAGAAGTCTCAGAGGGGTCAGATGGCACATCAGCCCAGTGAGTCCTGAGGGACATAAAATCCTCAGGCCCAGATGTGGCCGGTAAGTGCTGGGTAACCAGTGCTGCTACTGTTTGCTCATGCTCTCAATGCTCACGTGTCTCCGGTTTTCTATTTATTTTATTTATTTTGTTTTGTTTTAGAGACACAGTCTTGCTCTGTGGCCCAGGCTGGACTGCAGTGGTGCCATCATAGTTCGCTGCAGTCTCGAATTCCAGGGCTCAAGCCATCCTCCCACCTTAGCCTCCCAAGTAGCTGGGTACACACCACCACACATGGCTAATTTTTGTAATTTTTGTAGAGACAGGGTCTTCCTAATGTTGCTCAGACTGGTCTCCAACTCCTGGGCTCAAGCAGTCCTCCCACCTCAGCCTCTCAAAGTGTTGGGATCACAGGTATGAGCCACTACACCCAGCCACTCTCCCACTTTTAAAAGAGTCTGCGTTTGAGTGGCCATTGGCCATTGACCTCCTTGCATGGGTATGTGGGTTGTTTCCCCTAACCTGAGCTACCCTGGAGGGAAGGACACTGGGCAAAAGGATGTCATCGTGATGACCTGGCGGGGAGAGGAGTGAGTTGGCAACCATTTTTTTCAAACCACTGATATGTAACTACCAGTCCTCATGGCTCTTCCTATTAAGGACTAGCTGCTAAACTCAACCCAATTTTTAATTTTTATTTTCCAGAGATGAGGCCTTGCCATGTTGCTCAGGCTAGCCTCAAACTCCTTGGGCTGAAGTGATAGCCTCACTTCTACTTCCTGAGTAGCTGGGACTAGTGTCCAGCTTCTTAGCCCAATTTCAATTAAAACTGTGTATATATATTTTTGAGGGCTGCTGTGACAAATTACCACAGACCCAGTGGCTTAAAACATCACAAATTAATTATCTTACAGTTCTGCAGATCAGAATTCCAACCCAGGTCTCCTTAAGCTCAAAGCAAGCTGCCAGCTGGCCCTTCCTGGAGGCACTAGGGGATCCCGGTCCCCTGCCTGGTGCAACTCCTGGGGGCCACCCGCTTTCCTTGGTTCATGGCCCTGCCTCCACCCACAAAGCCACCAACCCCAGGCTGAGCCTTCCTCATGCAGCCACCTCTCTGATTCTCCTCTCCCACCTCCCTCTTTCACTGTTAAGAACTCTCGTGATTGCATAGCCTGGGCAACCTGGTGAAACCCTGTCTCTACAAAAAATACAAAAGTAGCCAGCATGGTGGTGCACACCTACAGTCCCAGCTACTCGGGAGGCTGAGGCAGGAGGATTGCTTGAGCCCAGGAGGTCAAGGCTGCAGTGAGCGATGATCGTACCACTGCACTCCAGCCGGGGCAATAGAGTGAGACCCTGTCTCAAAAAAAAAAAAAAATTCTTGTGATTACATTGGCTCCTGCAGATAATCTAGGATAATTTCCCTGTCTTAAAGGCAGCTGATTAGCACCTCAGTGCCACCTGCAACCTTGATTCTCCCGCATCACGTGACATAACATATTCACAGCTTCTTGGATGAGCAGGCAGACATCTCTGGGGAGCCATGATTCTGTCTGGCACACTACCTATGCAAATAATAATACTGCCTTCCTCAACACATTCCACTTGCCATTAATGAGACCATCTCATTTAAAAGCCCAATATTGGTAAAACTACCTTTCATTGCTTGTTTTCCCATTTAAATCTCACCACAACACAGGGAGGTATATTTCTACTATTTCCATTTTATTAGATGCGGAAATTGAGGCTCCAATACATCACTGTTTTTTTTTTAAGTCTCGCTTTGTCACCCAGGCTGGAGTGCAGTGGCACGATCTCAGCTCATTGCAACCTCCACCTCCCAGGCTCAAGCGATTCTCCTGCCTCAGCCTCCCAAGTAGCTTGGATTACAGGCATGTGCCACCACAACCGGCTAATTTTTTGTATTTTTAGTAAAGATGGGGTTTTGCCATGTTGGCCAGGCTGGTCTCAAACTCCTGACCTCAGGTGATCCACCCACCTCGGCCTCCCAAAGTGCTGGGATTACAGGCATGAGCCCCCGCCCCCGGCCATAAGTCACTTTTGTTTCAGTGTTTATTTTATCTATTAACATTTTTATCACAAAAATTGTTAAACATATACAAAAATAGACTAGTACAACGAATCGCCATGTATCCTCCATTCAGCTTCAGCAATTGGCAGTCCATCTTCTGGCATTCTTATTCATGTAATCCCTGCCCCACTCTTTTCTGCTTGCTTGTTTTGCTGGAATAAGTTAAAGCAAATCTCAGATGTGAGCATTTACTTTTACATGCATTCAGCACACACTGATGGAGTAGATACAATGTATCTAACACTGCTGGGTGCCAGGAGGAGATCGCCAGGGGCCATGTGCCCACAGCTGGTGGCAGGACATAGACTCCTCCTTCCACATGGTCAGGCAGCTTCTCCAGGGGCTGGCTGAGTCATCCTACAGAGAGCCAAGGGTGGCCAGCCATGGGGGGGCCAAAGGACCCTCCATAGCAGTGTCCCATTCCTAGCCCCCAGCTTGGCACCCAGCTAGAGAAGTCAGCCTCCCTGCCCTGCCTGCTCACTGGCATCGGGGAGTTCACTTCCTCTGCTCTCCCCTCCAGACCCCGCCAGTCACCCCATCCTCCCTACCTGGGACGGAGGTAGGGTGCAGAAAATAATCACAAGACACAATTCTGACTTGCTATGAGCTTGGAATCAAGAGTGGTGGTTCTCAAAGCTTAGCCCATGCTGGTAGGAGGTCCCCTGGATGGTCAAGAATGGGTCTCAGTGTCCCTGGTATAATGTCAAAGCACATCTGACATGGACTGACTGTGTCCCTCCAAAATTCATATGTTGACATCCTAACCCTGAAGGTGATGGTATTAGGAGGTGGGGCCTCTGGGAGGTGATTAAGTCATGAGGGTAGAACCTGTGTGAACCAGATCAGTGCCCGAATCAGACAGGCTCATGGGAGCCCATTCACCCCTCCCATCATGTAAGGACACAGGAAGAAGACAGCCATCTATGAACCAGGACCTGATTGTGCTGGCACCATGATCTCCCAGCCTCCAGAACTGTGAGAAATAAATGTCTGTTGTTTCTAGACCACCTAGTTCATAGTGCTTTTTTTTTTTTTTTTTTTTTTTTTGAGACAGAGTCTTCTTCTGTTGCCCAGGCTGCCAGGCTGGAGTGCAGTGGCACTATCTCAGCTCACTGCAACCTCCACCTCCTGGGTTTAAGCAATTCTCCTGCCTCAGCCTCCCAAGTAGCTAGGATTACAGACATGTACCACCACACCCAGCTAGTTTTTGTATCTTTAGTAGAGACAGTGTTTCACCACGTTGGCCAGGCTGGTCTCAAACTGATCCTGGGGGAGGGACAGACATGAAAATGATTTGCTCAATGCCAGAAAAGAGTATCATAAAAAGAGCCAGGCACAGTGGCTCACACCTATAATCCCAGCACTTTGGGAGGCTGAGGAATGAGGATTGCTTGAGCCCACGAGTTCAAGACTAGCCTGGGCAACATAGTGAGACTTTATCTCTACAATTTTTTTTTTATTAGCTGCAAGTGGTGGCTCACTCCTATAGTCCCAACTACTCGGGAGGCTGAGGTGAGAGGATCTCTTGAGCCCTGGAGGTCAAGGTTGCAGTGAGCCATGATCACAACACCGCACTTCAGCCTGAGTGACAGAGCTGAAAAGAGAGAAAGAGAGGGAGAGAGCTGTGCAGTCTCAGATGAAGCACAATCCCACCTGGACATCACCAGGAAAATTAGAAAATATTTTGAATGGAATAATAAACTCCTACATAGTAAAACTTGTATGTGCAGGGATGCAACCAAAGCAGTGCCTAGAGGGAAATTTCTAGCCTGAAATGCTTGCTTGAGCCCAGGAGTTCAAGACCAGCCTGAACTGGAGAAAGGAGGAAGGATCGAAAAGAAATGCTCTAAGATCTATCTCAAGAAATTACAAAAGGAACAGCAAAATAAATCCAAAGCAAGCAGGACTAGAAATAAGAATACAAATTTAATGAACTAAGAAACGGAGACAATCAACAAAACCTAAAGCTGGTTCCTCGAAAAGGCTGCAAAAACTAATACATTTCTGGTGAGAATTATTGAGAAGAAAAGCGATGACAATTGCTATCATCCTGCAGGCAAATTGCAACATGCTGCCTCTTGCTAGCTGCATGTCTTTGAGCAAATTAGTTAACCACTCTAAGCCCGTTTCCTCATCTTAAAATTGAGAAATAGAATATCTGCCTCACTGGCTATTGTGAGAATTAAATGAGATAGTGTCAGTTAAGTGTCCAGAAGAGAATAGAAACTGTATAAATCATACTAGTTATGATCACAGCGGTGGTGATTATCAATATTCTGAAGTGCCACAGGGGGCCGGGCGCGGTGGCTCATTCCTGTAATCCCAGCGCTTTGGAGGCTGAGGCAGGTAGATGACCTGAGGTCAGAAGTTCAAGACCAGCCTGGCCAACATGTTGAAACCCCATCTCTACTAAAAATACAAAAATCAGCCAGGCATGGTGGTGCACGCCTGCAGTCCCAGCTACTCGGGAGGCAGAGGCACAAGAATCGCTTGAACCTGGGAGGTGGAGGTTGCAGTGAGCCATGATCATGCCACTACACTCCAGCCCAGAGACAAAATGAGACTCCGTCTCATCTCAAATAAATAAATAAATAAATAGTGTTACACGGGGACAGAGAGGGAGGATGACTTCCTGCCCTGGGAGGTGACAGGGAGGAGGTGATTTCTAAGCCTTGAAGGATGGAGAGGGCTTCATAGAAGAAGAAAAAGAAGGACCATCCAGACTGAGAGGCTAGTGAGCAGGAGGCAGAGCCCTGGAGGCCTGAAGTGGTTCATCCAGAGGGGAGAAGGGGCCAACCATGAGTGCCAAGGCCCTCCTGGGCCTCTTTGAGGCAGTGGCTGACATTTGAGACCAACGTTGAAAACATAAATGGGCCTGGCCCGCAGCCTTCATGCATTATGCAGCGAGGGTGAATAATGAATTACTTGGAATTTTTTTTAACCATTTGGTCACAGATTTCTCTCCAGGGTGATGGAAGTACAATGGCCGTGCCCAGCCTGTCTGTGTAGTTCACAGAATGATTTAGTTATAACAACTTCCAGGCTCACAGCAAAGTTATTTTCTGCTGAAAGCAAGTAAACAAGTCTTTACCAGACCAAGTCAGCTAACCCCAGGACGAAGAGGTTCTCTTGAGACTGTTTATTTTCTCAAAGGCCTCTGTCTACATGACAGGGACACACTCAGGTAAAGAGCTCTCGGTGCGTCCGGAGCCAGGTGTGTTAGGCTGTAAGCCTCAGCTGAGACCCAGACCTCCTCTGGGGCAAGGGAGCCATCCAGTGGCACCATCCTCTGCTCAGCCCAAGGGCTCCATCATCCCACAGGAAAGTCATTGGTGGGGCCGCTGTCACAGAGAGGTGGCTCTGGGTGGCGGGCTTCCAGAGGAAGTGGCTCTAGAGCTGGATTAGACACAGGGAAGCTCTAATCCCCAAAAATGAGGGATACAGAGGTCCCCAGAATGTCATAATAATAAAGGCTTCAGAAAATGTTTCCGTCAGAATATGTAACCGGCAGAGTAACCTATGACCTTGGGCTCCTCTAAAATACTGACCCTGGCTTATGATGGTTCAACTCAGGATTTTTTGACTTTATGATGGTGTGAAAGTGATACACATTCAATAGAAACTGTACTTCCCTCACAGTGCTGGACAGAGGCAGAGAGATGCAGCTCCCACTCAGCCCCGCTGCCAGTTTACGATGGGTTCATCGGGATATAACCCTGCTGTAACTCAAGAAGCATCTATAGTTATGAGGTAAATAACACACAACCCAGCAACTGCATTTTTGTGTGCACATAAGTTCACAAAAGAATCTATACACTAGTCTCCATAGCAGCTTTCCTATAGCAGGCAAAAACTGGTCGCACTCAAGTCTCCTTTTAAGGGTGAATGCCGGGCCAGGCGTGGTGGCTCACATCTGCAATCCCAGCACTTTGGGAGGCCGAGACGGGTGAATGCCCTGAGGTCGGGAGTTTGAGACCAGCCTGGCCAATGTGGTGAAACCCTGTCTCTACTAAAAATACAAAAATTAGCCGGGTGTGGTGGCGTATGTTTGTAATCCCAGCTACTCGGGAGGCTGAGGCACGACAATAGCTGAAACCAGGAGGCAGAGTTTGCAGTGAGCCGAGATCACACCACTACACTGCAGCCTGGGTGACAGAGTGAGACTCTGTCTCAAAACAAACAAACAAACAAACAAACAAAGGGTGAATGCCAGACACACTGCGGCATGTCCATACCCAGAAACACCACTCAGTAACGAAAATAATAAATCATTGGTACACAGTGTCTTAGTCTGTTCCAGCTGCTATAACAAAATACCTTAGACTGCATAATTTATAAAGAACAAAAACTTATTGCTCACAGCTCTGGAGGCTGGGAAGTCCAAGATCAAGGCGCCAGCAGAGTCAGTGTCTGGTGAGTGCTCTCCGATTCACAGACGGCAGTTTGTTGCTGTGTCCTCACATGGTGAAAGCGGCAGTGGCACTCCCTTCACCTCTCTTATAAGGGCATTAATCCCACTCGTGAGGTCACGGCCCTCATGACTTCATCACTTCCCAAAGGTCCTACCTCTTAAAACTATTCTAGGCCGGGCACGGTGGCTCACACCTGTAATCCCAGCACTTTGGGAGGCTGAGGTGGGCAGATCACGAGGTCAGGAGGTCAAAGCCATCCTGGCTAACACTGTGAAACCCCGTCTCTACTAAAAAATACAAAACAAAATTAGCTGGGCGTGGTGGCGGGCACCTGTAGTCCCAGCTACTTGGGAGGCTGAGGCAGGAGAATGGCATGAACCCAGAAGGCGGAGCTTGCAGTGAGCCGAGATTGCACCACTGCACTCCAGTCTGGGTGACAGAGAGAGACTCTGTCTAAAAAAAAAAAAAAAAAAAAAAAAAAAGAAGCCTGAGCGCAGTGACTCATGCCTGTAATCCCAGCACTTTGTGAGGCTGAGGTGGGTGGATCACCTGAGGTCAGAAGTTTGAGACCAGCCTGGTCAACATAGTGAAACCCCGTCTCCAGTAAAAATACAAAAATTAGCCAGGCGTGGTGGTGCACACCTGTAATCCCAGCTGAGAAGAAAAGAAAGAATAGAAAAGAAAAGAAAGAAAAGAAAAGGAAAGAGAAAGAAAAGAAAAGAAGCAAACAGGAGGGATCCTTGTGGCACTGGAACTGTGGTGGTGGAGCCACAGATGCGTGCAGGTGATAAAACTGTGTAGAACTAGAGGAACACACACACACGAATGGATGCAAAGAAAGCTAGGGAGATCTGAGGATACTGAATCAACATCAATACAGTTATTGTGATATTGCCCTCTAGGTTCACAAGATGTTACCATGGGAGAAAACGGTACGAGGTACACTGAATCTGTGTTACTCCATACAACTACATGGGAATATATCATTATCTCAAAATAAATGTTCTAACTTAAAAATAGTAATGATTTAATGTTAAGTGAAAAAGCAGACCTCAAAACTTTATGTGATGATCAGTACTATTTTCTTCTTATTATTATTATTTTAAGCGAAGTCTTGCTCTGTCGCCTGGGCTGGAGTGCAATGGTGCGATCTTGGCTCACCGCAACCTTCAACTCCCGGGTTCAAGCGATTCTCCTACCTCAGCCTCCCGAGTAGCTGGGATTACAGGTGCCCACCATCACGCCCAGCTAATTTTTGTATTTTCAGTAAAGATGGGGTTTCACTGTGCTGGTCAGGCTGGTCTCGAACTCGTGACCTCAGGTGATCCACCTACCTCAGCCTCCCAAAGTGCTGGGATTACAGGCATGAGCCTCTGCACCCGGCTCAATCAGTACTATTTTAAAGACGTCAAAATTTACACCTACTATCTACTAAAGTGAAACAATTGCCTACCCTATGACCCAGCAATTCCATTTCTAAATATACCCACAGGAGAAACAGGTGCATATGACCACCAGAAAGTGTGTACAAGATGGTTAATGACAGCTTTATTCATAATAGCCACAGTGGGCAACAATCCAAATGTCCATCAATAGTAGAATTAATAGATTGTGTTTTGTTCATACAATGGAATCCTTAACACAGCAATTATAAAGAAAGAAACTTATGCTGTACACGACATTGATGAATCCCCCTGACCAATATTAAGCAAAACAAACCGGACACAAAATGTAAAATGATGCAGCCACTGTGGAAAACAATATGGTGGTTCCTTTAAACAATTAGAAGTAGACAGTGGGTCACGCCTGTAATCCCAGCACTTTGGGAGGCTGAGGTGGGCAGATCACCTGAGGTCGGGAGTTTGAGACCAGCCTGACCAACATGGAGAAACCCCATCTCTATTAAAAATACAAAATTAGCTGGACATGGTGGTGCATGCCTGTAATCCCAGTGACTCAGGAGGCTGAGGCAGGAGAATCGCTTGAACCCAGGAGGCAGAGGTTGCGGGAGTCGAGATTGTGCCATTGCACTCCAGCCTGGGCAACAAGAGCAAAACTCCATCTAAAAAAAAAAAAAAAAAAAATTAGAAGTAGAATTCCCATATGATCAGGAGTTCCACTTCTGGGTATATGCCCGAAAGAACTGAAAACAGGGTCCTGAAGAGATATTTTGCTCACACATGTTCACAGCAGCATTATTCCCAACGTCTGAAACGTGGGCCGATGCCACCCAGTGTCCACTGACTGCTGAATGGATGAGCAACATGCCATGATATCCGTAATGAAATATTATTCAGCCTAAGAAAAGGAAAGAAATTCGGACATGCTACAAATGTGGACGAACTCTGAAGACATTATGCTAAGTGAAATAAGCTAGACACAAAAAGACAAGTCCTGTATGAATCCACCCACAGGAGGTAACTAGAATGGTCACATTTATAGGAACACAGCCAGGTGCAATGGCTCACGCCTGTAATCCCAGCACTTTGGGAGGCTGAGGCAGGTGGATCACTTGAGGTCAGGTGTTTGAGACCAGTCTGGTCAACATGATGAAACCCTGTCTCTACTAAAAAAAAAAAAAAAAAAAAAAAAAAAAAAAAAAAAATTAGCTGGGCATGGTGGTGTGTGCCTGTAATCCCAGCTACTCAGAGGGCTGAGGGAGGAGAATCACTTGAACCCGAGAGGCAGAGGTTGCAGTAAGCCGAGATTACGCCACTGTACTCCCTCCTGAGGGACACAGCAAGACTCCATCTCAAAAACTAAAATAAAATTTTTAAGAAATTCATATGAACCTAAGGTAGGATGGTGCAACCAGGGGCTGTGGGGAGGAGAGAATAGAGAGTTAGTGTTTAATGAGTACAGAGTTTAGTTTTCCAAAATGAAAAGAGTTCTAGAGATGGATGGTGGTGATGGTTATACAACATTATGAATGTATTTCATAATGCTGAACTGTACACTTAAAAATGGACAAGATGATAACTTTTATGTATATTTTAACCCAATTTTTAAAATAGGGGAAAAAACAACCAGACACAAAGACCACATACAACACAGTTCGTTTATATGAGGTGTAAGAAAGACCAAACTATTCTATGGCAATAGAGTCAGACTGAGGGGTTACTGAAGACAGTACAAGTGCGGTTGGGCAGGGCCTGCGGGTGCCCCCTGGGCAGTGGCCATACTCTATATCCTAACAGAGTTGGTGGGTACAGAGTATACACATGTCTAAAACTTATCAAACTATAGACTTCAGATTTGTGCACTTTTCTGCATGTAATTATATCTAAATCAACATTTTTAAATAAGAAAAAAACCCACATGCCTAGATTAAGGAATGGAAGGAATACAGCAGCATGTTAGCAGGGCCTTTCTAGGTATATTCGGGCATCTTTTCCTCTTCTTTCTATTTTCCCTATTTCCAAATTTCATGTAAAATGAGGAGGTACTGCATAAGAGAAACTTTATAGCAGCTATCAACATTTTTTCTTTCTTTTTTTTTAAATCATTTTTGAGTCTCACTCTGTCACCCAGGCTGGAATGCAGTGGTGCAATCATAGCTCACTGCAGCCTCTAGCTCCTGGGCTCAAGTGATCCTCCTGCCTCAGCCTCCCAAATACTTGAAACTATAGGCATGTGCCACCATGCCCAGCTAAGTTTTAAATTTTGTTTAGAGATGGGGTTTTGCCGTGTTGTCCAGGCTAGTCTGGACCTCCCGGCCACAGGTGGTCCTTTGTCCTCCCAAAACGCTGGGATTATAGGCATGAGCCACCATACCTAGCTTTTTGTTTTTTTTTTTTTTTAAAGGAAGAAATTCAGTAGCCTATAGTCATTGAGGTCTTCTGAAGAGAGTGACCCCTTGGGGAATGTTTCTTCCTCACTGCACCCCACAGGTGCTCGTGGGCCTGCTTTCGCTGGGCACACAGAGCAGGGAGAGCCTCACCTGCCCAGGGAGCTCACTGAAGGCCCGACTGGCGAGGGGGCCGACAGTGGATGGCCGTTCCCCTCTGCTGACGCCAGGGCCAGGGCAGCCTGCCACTAGGGACCTCCTCAAATTCTGCTTCTCCCCAGGTGCCACTGTCTTAGCTCAGGCCGCAGATGGGGCAGCATCAATAGCAGAAATCTACTTCCCACAGCTCTGGGGATCAGAAGTCCAAGGTCAAGGTGCAGCCAGGGCCCAGGGTCCAGTAAGGGCTCCTCCTGGGTGGGGGGCAGTCACCTCCTCCCTGTGTCCTCACGTGGCAGAGAGAAGGTGGTAGTAGGCTCTTATAAGGATCCTAATCCTAGTGAATCAGCACCCGCCTGTACAACCTCATTTAACCATTACTGCCCTACTCCAAATACAGCCACACTGGGGGTTTGGGCCTCAACATGTGAATTCCGGGTGACACAGTTCAGTCAATGGTGCCTCCACAGTCCCACCTCTAAGGCTTTGCCAGATCACGCCCCCCACGGAGCATACCCTGCACAAAACCAGCCCAATCGCCACCAGCCACCCAGCCACCCAGGCAGATCTAGGCCGTAATCAGCCCGTGCCAGGCTAAGGGCTCCAGAGGGCAGGAACCCTGCCTTCTGCCTGGCCGGCGCAGGTCCTCATTCTCTCCAAGTTCACTGAACCGGGTTATACTGAATTCTTCCCGGCAGGTCTTCCGGCCGTGTGGCCATCAGGAGCCCAGAAGGAGACTGTGCATCAGGGGTGCCCAGGGAGCCCCATCACCTCTCTCCTCACTCTCCTTCTCTACTGAGGCATGAGGGCCCATTCCAGGTGAGGCTCCCAAGCTCTGCAGAGCGCAGCCCAGAGGCGGTGGGAAGAGCTACTCCCATTCAGCCATGGGCCTGCACTGGGCTGGGTCTCTGCTAAGGAAAGCAGGGGATAGAGAGGGGTTTGCAGGGGGACTAGAGCTGGGTCATCCCTAGAGCCAGATGACGGGTCCAGCAGCTCCTTGGGCGACTGGCCAACCCAGTGGTGGGGATCAGGCTGCAGGAACAGGCTAGGCACCGGCCGCTATTGTGCATCCTGGGATGCCATTTGGGGGAGAAAGGGGACTAAGGAGAGGGGAACCAAATAACGGAGAGAGATGAAAGAAGATGGAAAAGAGAGAAGAGAAAGAATAATCATCGTGGCCAACACCCCTGTGTTGCTGCTATGGAACCCATGCCGGCCAAGCTTCGCACACCTCATTCTCATGACGATCCTAGGAGGTAGGGGCTATTTATCTCCCCATTCTGCAGATGCGGAAAACTGAGCACAGAGCATTTAAATCACTTGTCAAAGAGCTTACAACTAGGAGGTGGTGAGCTGATTTGAACCCAGGCAGCCAGAGTCCACACTGTCGAGTGCTGTGAGAAGGGAGAAAGTTGAATGGAGGTGGCAGGAGAGGACAGACAAGGAAAAAGGCGAAGGAAACCGGATTTTCCATTCAATAGATATTTCCTGAGTGCTGATTTGCCACTGTTCCCTGGGACTCGTTTGGCATCACAAGTGTTCGACCCGCGTGGTCACACCGGGCCCCTGCTCGGAAGGGCCCTGAGCTCGGTTTCAGGCACTGCTGCCACCATCTTGAAAATTCTTCTTTGTTTTTTAACAAAGGGCCCCACATTCCATTTTGCAACTGATGTGGGCAGTCCTGGGCGCAGTAACAACACACCCAGCCCCTCCCTTCGCCAGGATTCTATTCAGAGGCTGCAGCCACAGACAGAAGGAAGAGGGGAAGGGGCCGACCGAGCAGGAGGCGAAATGCTCGCTAATGTCGCACGGAGGGCTGGGGAAAGGGCACAGATTGGCTTTGAAGCTGGAAAGGCGTAATTCAATTATTTTTACAATTTCATTACTGGAAAAATCTATTGGCCCCAGGAGCATTCTGCTCACAAAATTGAACTAAAAACAAAAGGGCATTCGCCATCTTCCCTGAGCTCCCGGTTGAGCCGGCTTCCCATAAATCACTGGTGGAGAGGAGGAGGCTGCATGGGCATTGTCCTCCGCCGCCCACCCTGGTCCCTCCAGAGCAGGGTCAGGTGGAGGCAGCGGAAGTGGGAGGGAAACAGGCACAGCCCAGGGACCACCACAGTGCCAGCCCCGGCCTCCTTCATCTCATCGGACCTTCCCCAGACCCTCGCCAGATAGGCAGGCCTCGGCACCCATAACTTAGAGCAGAGACATTTCTCCCCATGCAGGCGACACAGCAGGCTGGTTAGTAGATAGGGCAGGACTTCAGCCCAGGTCTGTCTGGCTCCCAAACCCACCCCCTGTTAACACACACGTTCCCCTGTTTATGCACTCATGCTAAAATGCACGCAGACCCAAAGGAGCTGTGCTTCCTTTCATCCTTGGGCCTTGGCCCGGCCTCGACGAGCAGGGCTCCTCTGCCCAGTTTTCTAAACAAGCAGCACCGTCTCCTGTGTTTTCCCAACCTCTGGCCAGGGAGGGACACCTCACAGCTCCTGGCTTCTCCTCTTCATCCTGAGCAACACAAGGGCCAAGTTTCTGTATATTTTGTTTGTTCCTGAGACCTCGTGTCCAGAACAGTGCCTGACACATAACTGACACTCAATATTTTTTAATAAGAAAGACTGTTCCAGGGACGTTGCTGGTGGGGAGGTGTCTGTGACTGTTCTGCAGCCGAGCAGAATTCGTTCCTGCCTCTGCCCGGCTGCCCTGCTCGGCTCCCTATGCCAGGGGTCCTGGGGTGGCATCGTGTCGTCCTGACCCAGATGCCCAGGACAGAGGCTGCTGCTGCTCCCAAATCACCCTGTTCCTTTGTTCCTAGTGTTACAGGCCACATTAGAGAGACTCTGGCACTGACAGGTGGGCACCACCTCACCCAGCCCTGCTTAGCTCAGTCGACCCACAGGCCCTTCTCTGGAACAACTGCAGAAATGCTATCAGCTGGCATGAAGGGCCAGGGCTGCCCTAGAAGCACAGCTCGGGAGGAAGGCGGGAGACCAGACAACAGCAGCAGACAAAGACCAGGGCGCCTCAGCCCACTGGTGCCGCTGGATTTCTCTTTCCCTTTGCTGTGCCTTGCTTGGTACTGCATGGCTCTTAGCGAGGAGTTGCTCTGTGTTTTCGTCTTATCTCATTTAATCCTCCTGACAGCCTGGGGGGCAGAGCTGACTGTTCACCAGTGAGGAGGCTGGGCCAAGCTGCCAGCCAGCAGAGGAGGGGCTTGGCCTCCACGCCACACCCTGCCCCGCCGCAGGCTCGCTGCCTGGGGTCTGTGCAGGCCCCGCAGCCTATAATGAGTGGCACAGCCTTTGCTGGGTCTGCTGAGTGTGGAGGGTCACCTAGATGCCACGTTTCCCCTGATGAGGCCTGAGCCCGAATCTCAAAGCAGCTTGCAGCCCTGAGGCGCCTGGGTTGGGGACAAGCCCCCTCTCTGTCACTTAGCTCTCTCCTTCGAAAGGACGCCACCTCTCCTGGCCTCTTGATTTTGGAACAGACACGGCTTCTTTCTGGCGTCTGATTCCTAATCAGGCATTCATTCTGCTGTGCTCTCAAAGGGCTGTGGCTATGGTGAAACCCCGTCTCTACTAAAAAATACAAAAAAAATTAGCCGGGCGCGGTGGTGGGCGCCTGTAGTCCCAGCTACTCGGGAGGCTGAGGCAGGAGAATGGCGGGAACCCGGGAGGCGGAGCTTGCAGTGAGCTGAGATCCGGCCACTGCACTCCAGCCCGGGCGACAGAACGAGACTCTGTCTCAAAAAAAAAAAAAAAAAAAAAAGCCGGGCGCGGTGGCTCAAGCCTGTAATCCCAGCACTTTGGGAGGCCGAGACGGGCGGATCACGAGGTCAGGAGATCGAGACCATCCTGGCTAACACAATGAAACCCCGTCTCTACTAAAAATACAAAAAAATTAGCCGGGCGAGGTGGCGGGCGCCTGTAGTCCCAGCTACTCGGGAGGCTGAGGCAGGAGAATGGCGTAAACCCGGGAGGCGGAGCTTGCAGTGAGCCGAGATAGCGCCACTGCACTCCAGCCTGGGCGACAGAGCGAGACTCCGTCTCAAAAAAAAAAAAAAAAAAAAAGGGCTGTGGCTGGGGGTGGGGGCGCAGCGGATGCGGGACACAGTCCCCATGGTGTCTCTTGTGCTGCCTCTGCCGTGCCGGGCACATGGGAGCCTGCACACCCCCTTCCAGCAGCAAGAAAGCAGGTTGGAGAGAAGGAGAAGGGAGGAGATGGGGAGACCCAGGCCATAAATGACCCACGTCCCAGCTAGGGCTGGCGTCTGTCCCCACCGCCGACCCAAATGACTGCAGTCACCCTGGGGCTGAGCCCATCAGCTGCCCAGGCACCTCGTTGGCATCGTTCTCTCTTGTCCCCTCCTTTCCTCTCTCTCGCCGACAGGAAAACAAGGCTGAGAGCACAGCTCATTCACCCCCGCCCCCCTAACATTCATGACTCACCCCGAAACTCTCCCTGGTTCCAGCGCCCATCAGCCAGGGGCCGCCTGATTTCACCACGGGGCAAGATCGAAGTGACCTGGTCAAGCGACCCCTTCTTGAGGAGGGAGGACATTTATTTCCATGATAAGTAAGTCAACTCCCAAGTCATGATATATTTATGTTCTACGTCTCCAGCCACCTGCTCAGCCTCAAAATCAAATTCCATTTCCAAAGAGGAAATGTGAAAGGTTAATTGGGAAAACTGGGAATGGGTCATCCTGGAAGGTAGAGGCGGCTCAAGGGGTCCCGGCAGGTGCAGGAGCTCACTCTGGGAGTCTGGGGATGTCTGGAGCGTGCCTTAAAGCCAGGAAGTCGGCAGGGAAAGGCACCTCCTTCTCTCTGGAAAGCCTGAGCCCCAGTCCCGGGGGCCTCCCATGCTACCTTCAGGGACAGCAGGAGTACCAGCTGCTCCTGTGGCCTGGCTCACTTGGGTACCAGAATCTGGATCAGAACCGTCAGGTGGGGCCACTCTCTATGGAAACTGGATGCCAGCCAAGGCCTCCCAGACCCTCAGAAACTAGGAAAACCTGACTCACATCTCCCTCTTCTCCCCAAGTTCCAGCATGGGCAGAAGTTCAAAGCCAGCTCCCAGACTTCCTCAGATCCTGGGGGCAGCCATGCCCCTGTCCTCAGCCTCCTGCTCCTGCTCCTGTCCTCAGGAAGCCCGGTGCGGAGGGCAGCTCTCCAAACTCAGAGACACTCATTTGCACGGCATGAGCACTCAGGGCTGTGCAGACTTCGAGGGGGTCAGGAAAGGGGCGCATCCTGTGGCCATGCCTGCCAGCTTCCGAGGAGAGCCACCCCCGTCTTCAAATGCCCTCCCTCTGCTGGGGAGCCCCCCGTGCCTACCCCACCCCAGCTCACCCTCACCGTCCTGGCTTTGCATCTCTTACAGTCTCTGTGGCAAAAACCAGAACTTGTCCCATGCAGAGGATTTTGCTGGCTTCTCTGTTACGTTGGCACCAGGGGACATCGAGGCCTTCATAGCGCCTATGAGTACTTTTCTAGAACAAAGACAGTCCTTGTCTTTCAGAGCAATTCTGGACCCAGCAATTAATGTAAGATTTCCCCTCATATTGCACGTCTAAAACTACACCTGAAGGGGGTGCTTCAACTTGAGAACTTACAAAGAGAAGCAGCTGGGCACAGTGGCGCACACCTGTAATCCCAGCACTGTGGAAGGCTGAGACAGGAGGATCTCTTGAGCCCAGGAGTTCGAAACTAGCCTGGGCAACACAGTGAGACCCCCATCTCTACACAAAAAATACAAAAAGTAGCTGGGCATGGTGGCATGTGCCTGTAGTCCCAGCTACTTGGAAGGCTGAGGTGGAAGGATGGCTTGAGCCTGGGAGGTGGAGGCTGCAGTGAGCTGTGATTGTACCACTACACTCCAGCCTGGGTGACAGAGCAAGACCCTCTCTAAATAAACAAATAATATAATAATAATAAAGAGACGCAAGTGATGAGTGTTTGTTGAATAACAGATGAAATAGGTGTGTGTGTTGAGCATTTGCTCTGTGATGGGAGTTGGGAGCCACGGCCTGAAGGAGTCCATGGTACAGTTGCACAGGTTGGATACTGAGGAAAGGCTGGATTGAAGGATGGAAGAATGAGTGGGTGATCAGGTTGGTGTGGGTGGGTAGAAGGAAGGAATGACCAGATAAATGGGAAAAGAAAAGGAGAAAAGAGAGGGAAGAACTGAATAAACAGGACATGGGGCTGGAAGGTGGAGATAGCCGGCCAGCCCAGAGCCGGCACATCTTTTCGTCAGGTAGGGATGCATAGGAGAGTGGTGTGGGACCCACCCCAACCCCCAGAGTTGGTATCAAGATTATTTTACACCAAAGACATTTGAGATTCAACAGACCCAGAAAGAAGCATTTTTGGAGGTTCCCTTATCTGACTAAAAGCAGAAACTTCTGCGAGTGAGGCTGCCATAAATCCCCTCTTCAAACAGGGGCAGCTTCACTCCCAGAAAGGAGGCCCAGAGCGAAACTGCCATGAATTCCTTTCTGGGGAGGAGGGGTGTCCTGCCAGGAGGAAGGTGGAGGAGATCTCTTGAACCTGCTATTAAATCAAAATTTTTCAACACTGCTTGTTAATGCTGGTAAGAAGGCATACTTTATTGGGGGTGTCAGGGGTCGGGGGAAGGAACTCTCGCCTTAGGTATAGGAACCACTCTGATGCGATTCTGCAGTCGGGGAGAGAGGTTGGGCTCAGCCACATGTACAGCAAGGAGAAGTAAGAATGTATAGCCGAGGAGCAGGGTGGGGGTCAGTGGAGGGAAACTACTAAGGGGAAACACCAGGAATGAGGGGCTCTGGCTAAACCAACCTAGCAGGATTCTTGCTTAAGGCAGGCCAGGGCAATCAGACATCACCCTGGGAATGAGAGAGGATTTGGAGGGGGCCCAATCAGACACTGAGGGTGATCAGAGAGGAGGTGGGGGATTTCTTGCTCAACTTACTTAGAGTCTTGCTAAAATTGGACAATGCAAAGATGAATACGGACGTGCAAAAGTGAGGCCTGGGTGGAAAAGAGTCCAGGAGACTGAGTCGAGTTTGGTCCAGGGACAGTCTTTGTCATTGCATAAGCAAACTTTGTCACAGACTGTCTGATCTCAGATGTTTGCTCCCTGAAAGCCCATTTGTCTTTCCATTTGTTCTTCAATAGACGCCTTTTCTCTCTCTCCCTTTCCCCCGTTCAGTGAGGTGCTGGACAGCAGCAGTCCCCCACCTTTTTGGCACCAGGGACCAGTTTCGTGGAAGACAATTTCTCCACGGACAGTGCGGGGGATGGTTTTGGGATGAAACTGTTCCACCTCAGATCATCAGGCATTAGAGTCTCACAAGGAGCGCGCAGCCTAGATCCCTCACATGTGCAGCTTGCAGCAGGGCTCACGCTCCTCTGAGAACCTAATGCCCCTGCTCGGAGGGGAGGTAGAGCCCAGGCGGTCACGCTCACTCGCCACTCTCCTCCTGCTGTGTGGCCCGGTTACTAACAGGCCATGGACAGGTACCAGTCTGCAGCCTGGAGATAGGGGACCCCTGCTATAGAGAAAACCCCCTCCACTTCTCCAGTGTCACTATACACATAAGTGTTACATATATATAGTTTTTATCCATAGTTCGCAGCTCATAACTCTCATAGCCCTTGTTGCAGTCTTCAGTCATAACGTGGGGTGTCAGGCCTCAGGAGACAGAATCTCTCTGAACTTCTCCTGTCCCCAGGCAGGACTCTAATCTCCCCCCAATTTTCTGACTGTGGGTCTTAAGACCCTCCCCAAAGAGGGTCTCACCCTATACCCTGGGGGGAGAGATGCTGACATCATGAAGCTTCCATAAAACTCCAAGAGGACTGGTTCTTGAGCTTCACAGAGGGTCCTGGAGGGTGGTGCCCGGGGAGGGCATGGAACCTCCGTGTCCCTTCCCCCACACCTCGCCCTACGCGCCTATCTGTATGCTTTACAATATCCTTTATAATAAACCAGTAAACACAAGTGTCTCCTTGAGTTCTATGAGCCACTCCAGCAAATTATTCAAACCCAAAGAGCGGGCTGCGGGAACCCCTACTTGAAGCCAGTCGGTCAGAAGTTCGGGAGGTTGATGTGTGACGAGTGTCTGGTGGGGGGAGACAGTCTTGGGGACTGAGCCCCAGCCTGTGGGATCTGACACTACCTCCAGGTAGACAGTGTTGGCACTGAATTGGAGGACACCCACCTGGGGCCGAAGCTGGGCGGTGGGGAGGAACCCCCACACATTCGGTCACTGAAGTCTTCTATATTGATGACGGCTGTGGTGTGAGAGCAGAGAAGAAAAACAGTTTGAGAGGGTTTTCCCCGAAACACAATCCACATGCGTATGAATAAACTCTGCCTCTTCAGGTGGGCTGGTATGGCGGCTCAGGCCTGTAATCCCAGCACTTTGGGAGGGTGAGGCGAAAGACTCATGCGAGACCTATCTCTATTATAAAAAACAAAAACCAGAAAAGCCTTTGTCTTTTCTACTGTTGATCTGTTGACTGTTAACTTCTCAGACCCCCACACATAGAACCTAAGTGGGTAGAGGAAGAGCTTTTCCTCCTAACACTGTAGCTTGCCTGCTTTAGAGCTGTCTCCAAGAAAGCCCCGGAGACAATTCCTCCGGCCAAGCAGACATTTGGCCTAAGGGCTTATTAAATCTCAGAAGCGGCCACCATGGCCTGGTGCGGGAAGAGAAATCAGAACAGCTGAGTTATCTTCAGTTGGGAAATGAGGCCAGGCAGGCCCAAGACTCTGCCACGAAGAGTTCTGGGTGGGAACCAACAGTCCAGTACACACTGCCACCCAGGCTGGGGACATCGGCCCTGATCCCATAACCAACAGTCCAGTACACACTGCCACCCAGGCTGGGGACATCGGCCTGGTCCCATCTCTCCACTTCCTCCTGGCCCAGAGAGAAGACACAAGGAGGAAGAGCCAGGACACAGGATGAGCAAGGGACAGAGGACCTTCCCACCGCCGCACCCGCTGACAACACCTGGCCCAGGACTACACACAGCCTGAGAGGAGAGAAAGTTACAAGGCAGGGCGCGGCACTCAGAGCCTTGACACTCCCCAGCCACCACATCCTACACACAGCCTGAGAGGAGGGAAAGTCACAAGGCAGGGCGCGGCACTCAGAGCCCTGACACTCACCAGTCACCACATCCTACACACAGGCACGGACACACTCCACCACTCCGCTGTTTGTCCCCTGCAGCCAGGCAGGGAGAGAGGCAAGTCCAAGTCAAGCAGTGAGATCCCAGCAGCCAGGCATTCAAAAGAAGGCTGTCCTGGGCCCTCGGATCAGCTTCTTCCCGATTCCATCAAGAGGGCCTTTTGCTTCCAGTCATTTGCCTTTCACTGGCTCATTCGTTCCTGATGGGTTCAATCTTTTATCAACAATCATTTACTGAGCGCTTCTTACGGGGCAGGTGCTACACCAGACCCAGAAAAAGCAAGGCAGATAAAATAGTCGGGAGGTTGCCGTGCAGGGGTGGGAGAGTGGCAGTCGAGGCGTGTCTCGAGAGCAGCTGTGACAGGGCTCTTGACAGGTGTCACATGCATGAATCAAACAGCGTTTGACATCCTGCTTAGAAGACAGAGTTTTAAGCCCTGTTCTCAAGGCATCTGCCATCCTGCTGACACTAGCCCCAGCAAAGTGACCATGGCCTGTCCCCATCATAAGTGGCATGTACAGACATTAACAGGGTCCGTGGTGACCCATTGCCACGCTCCCAACCCCGCTGGGGTAAAAGCTCCAAGAGAGAGAGACCATGAGAAAACCATCACCATCTCGACACGCTCGTGCTTGTGGAGGGCTTAGGACACGGGGGGGACACGGCGCCTGTTCCATCGCCACTCAGCAAATAGAATGTGATGACAAGGCACCGCTCCGTGGGAGCATCCAAGCAGCTGGTGCGCCATAGGGAACAGGGCAAGGGCTTTGCAGGCAACAGGTCCCTGCCTCTGCGCCTCCTAGCTATGCATCACAGACGGGCCTCAGTTTCTTCAGCTATAAAATGGGACCATAATTCTCTACCCCTGGGGGCAGCATGGAAGATAAAAGGAGACCCGGGATGCTAGACACATCACCCACTTGCCAGACATGTATACAGAGAGCGGGGAGCACACGTGGCATCCCTGACCCACCCTCACCCTGAGAGACCAGGCCCTGTTCGGGGCAGCCTGATGTTCAGGGGCAGGGCACAGAAGCCAGTTGGCTGACCTAAGCGCGCCGGCCACCAGGAACCTGGGGTGTGAGCGGGGTTGGTGGACAGCAGGGCCCGGGAGAAGGGCTGTGGGTCCCTGGCCTGCCCCTGTAGCTGGCTCTGGTCTCTGGACTTCACTCTCCCGCACTCAGCTCTGGAAAGCCTGGTTAATTTAGAGGAGTCATTTTAATCAATTAGATGAAGTGTAAAATAACTGTTCAGCTCTGTTCAGGAAATGGGACCTGTCATCTTTAAGGCTTTATTGGAAAGGCATTAAGATGGAACGGTGTGCTCCACGCTGCCCTCACCGAGCTCAGTCAAACCTCAGGGCAGAAGGACCTTCCAGAGCCCCTGTGACAACCCAGCACACTGTCACCAGCAGCTGCTGTGCTCCCCCGGGACCGCTGGCTGCCCTTCCTGCCTTCAAACGCCTCTGATGCGGCTGCTGCCCGGGGCTTCTAGGCACCCAGTCCAAGCCTCCTTCCCGGCCCATCCCCAGCTTCTCAGCAAAAGGGCTGTGAAGCACTGTGTGGAGTCACCACAGGGCGTGTGCACAGGGACCAGGAAGCAATCGGCAGGCCCTGGACCTCCGCATTTATCCCAGTGAATCAGATGCAGCTTTTCCGGCACAGCTGTTGCAGTTTGGAAGGCAGCATCCCAGTCTCTCTGGGTGAACCAGTCTCTGATCTCTTTGCCTTTCCTCGCGTGTGGTGTTTTGGGTCATTCATCGCCCTGGTCACCCAGGAGAGGATGAGAGTGGTGGTGATGATGAACGCCTGTGGGCACGTTTCATTCCAGAGCTTATTTAAAACCGTTGTTTCCCATAGGCTTTACAATATTTATCTCCCTTTTGTCCAGATGAGCAGCAGGAGCCTTAGAAACAACTGGTTCAATGTGGCCCCTGCACCATGTCCTCACCCCTGTTGGCTTCGCTTAGGTCTGTTGTCTGCCCTTCTTCCCACACAGGGCTCCTGTCCTGGGACCGTCAGCTACGGAGCCCACTAACTGGGAGGTCCCCACATGTGGCTCTACTTCAGTCCCTCTCCTGGCCGAAATTTCATCCCAGAGGATTCAGTGAAGGTGCCCAAAGGGAAATGTGTTTGATGGATCTCTCAAAGGCCCTGCAAGTGTTCCAATGAAGATAACCAAAAGAGGCTGGGCATGGTGGCTCACACCTGTAATCCCAACACTTTGGGAGGTCGAGGCAGCCAGATTGCTTGAGCTCAGGGGTTTGAGAACAGCCTGGGCAACTTGGTGAAACCCCATCTCTACAAAACATAAAAAATCAGCTAGGTGTGGTGGCGTGCACCTGTGGTCCCAGCTACTCAGGAGGCTAAGGTGGGAGGATCTCTTGAGCCCAAGAGGTTGAGGCTGTAGTGAGCTGTGTTTGTGCCACAGTACTCCAGCCTGGGGAAGAGACCAAGACCCTGTCTCAAAGGCAAAAGGAAGCGAAGAGTAAAGCGGGGTCTCCTCTGTGCGGCAGAATTCAAAACACTTTACTCTAGGAGCAGCAAAGTGTAAAGCCAGCTGAGAATGAGGAACCCCTCGCAGTCGGTGGTGGCAGCCAGTGGCAGCCTGCCCCTGTGCGCCTGGCTGCAAAAACTGAGCCTGGTTGAGTAGTCTCACATACCAGATGGACTGTAGGACCAGGGAGGGGCAGGGGGGCCCTGGCTTGTAAGTGACAGGGGTACCTCCTGCAGGGCCCTGGCCTCCCAGATAGGAACTGGGTAGTCCCCAGGGCTGGATTATCTGGCCACACCCACATCCCTCCCCTAGTCCCTGCGTCTGTAAGTAGCCCTTCAGTTTCTGTCTCTTCTATCCAGGGATGCATTCAAACTGTTTAACAACTAACAGTGGCCGGGCGCGGTGGCTCAAGCCTATAATCCCAGCACTTTGGGAGGCCGAGACGGGTGGATCACGAGGTCAGGAGATCCAGACCATCCTGGCTAAACCGGTGAAACCCCGTCTCTACTAAAAAATACAAAAAATTAGCCGGGTGAGGTGGCGGGCACCTGTAGTCCCAGCTACTCGGGAGGCTGAGACAGGAGAATGGCGTAAACCCGGGAGGCAGAGCTTGCAGTGAGCTGAGATCCGGTCACTGTACTCCAGCCTGGGCGACAGAGCGAGACACCGTCTCAAAAAAAAAAAAAAAAAAAAAGCAACTAACAGTGTTCAAGCAGAGACCAATCCAAACAGATGCCAGCCTACTCACCTCGCCCGTGAGCACTGAGTGAACCCGAGCCCTGTGTGCTCCTGAACGGATTCATCCCACATCACTGGCTGGTTCATGTGGATGTTACAGTGACCCTCAGCATCAAAAATAACCATGAGGATAAAATGTATTGAGCACTTACTGGCAGTCCTTGTTCTGAGGCTTCCGAGTCTGTTAAGTCGTCCACACACCTAGGCAGAGATGTGGACAGATGACATGATGTCTACTTACAAATAAGAAAACAGGAACGAAGTGATTTCACACACAGCTGGTGAGGTGGAGCCCAGATGCAGACTCAGGCCAGCTCCATAGCTGGTCCCCTATCATAACACTCTGCTGCCTCTCTTTAAAATAATATAAAAAGAATTTGGGAAATACACCCTGGGTGCCATTCAAAAAAGGTTGAAAAATACATACATTGTTTAGAAACACTTCTATCCAACACAGCCACACACGCACTCATATGCACACTCACACACACGCTCCTCATGCACTCACATATACTCACACTCATGCACATACACACATTCACACACACACACACAAGCACATTTACACACACGCTTTAGTTCTAGGGAAATGAACTCACAGGACTCTAATTTCCTGATGCCATGGGAAGAACAACGGGCATTCCTGTCATGTTTTTCGTAGGAAGCTGATTCAGAGAGGCTGAGGGGCATCCCTAACGTCACACAGCTAACAGGCAAGGCTGAGGTTTGCACTTCCACCGCTCTGACTTGGAAGCCCAATGAAGCGCTCAAATTAAAATTAGAAATCTTTTCCTGTTGTCCAGGCAGAAAACCAGGAGAGGCGAGAGGACGGCCTCTAGGGCAGGGACAGAGCACAGCCACTGGGCAGCCAGGGAACCGAGGTTCACGCCTGGCTGCAGACCTCCCTCTTCAGGCCCTTCCGGCACCATCTGCTCCGGACCCCACGGTTCCCCCCCGCCACCGCCCCGGATGAGTGGGCTCCATCTGCTCATTCTGCACAGCACTCATTTTGCAACCTGGGGAAACTGAGTCCAAGAGGGCTACGTGACTTGCCCAAGGTCACACAACCAAACCTCACCGGACTGAGTGGAGTGGCCCTGAGCTTGCTGTCCAAGCCTCTACTCCGAGCCTGGCTGCCCCACACCCACGCACGGAGCTTGGTGCCCGGCGCAGGTGGTGGGCTCGGCCCCAGCCCCCAGAGGCAGCTGCAGACGCCCCCTCCGCTTTTCCCCACTCTGCCCAGTTCTGCCCTTTGGTTCTCCCAGGAACAGGCTGACATTCACCATCATGCTCTGGCTCCCCCTCTCCCTGCAGCCAAGAGCTAATTGTCCTGATTTCTTTCCAAGAGCAGTCTCTCTGAATAGCCTTCGCAGGCACAATTAGGCAGGTTCAGCTTGACTTTCACACTCCAGTTCTGAAAAAATCAAATCAGCAAGGAAGCAGAGCCTCTCGGAAGTTCTCTGAGAGTGCCTCTGTGCAGGAACAGGGCACACACATAATTACCTGCTTCACTGATGAGCTCAGGCCCCAGGGCCCTGCGTGCAGGAGCGGCCGCTGGCGGCCCGCACAGACCCTGTCTGCTCTATTCTGGGGCTCCTCCTGCAATCTGCCGTGGGAGGGCCATGCCCGGGAGGCCCCTGCCCCTGCAGGCCATGTGTCTCTACCTCAAGAACCTCGGTCATGGATGGCTGGCGCGGGTGGACCCATCTGAACAGCAGGTGCAATGGCCTTATTCTGACGATGGAGTGCCTGAGGCCCAGAGAGGGTAAACACCCTGCCCAAGGCCACACAGCAAGATCAGGCAGAGCCTGTGACCCCCCAGGCCTTGGGGAGGGGGGATGGGGGGACACCGGGGGGACGGGGGGGGCGCGAGGGGCTGATGTCTACCTGGCCCTGACCCTAAGGCTAACTCACGGTGCACAGTCATCCTGTCCAGAAAAAAGCGCGGACTTTGACCCCATGAAAGAACATGGCTTCCCACTAAACAGCGGGTGCATCGCTGTTGACAGGCCAAGGAGAGTGTGGCCGGCACTTTTTCTGAGGACAGAAAAGGAAGAGGTTCTCTATCTCCATGTGGAGAAATCAAGGTCCAGACGTCACACAGCCAAGAAATGGCAGAGCTGAGACTCATCCCCGTCTCTGATTCCTGGGCCCGCACTCATGACTAATATCAGCAACCGCCCTGCACACGCCCACACACCTCGCGACGCCGCATCCCAAAGCCCGCTGTGGCAGCGTTTTGATTGACTGAGTGAATCGACATGAGCGACGGGCGGCTCCACACCACTCTATTCATCAAGAAGTTGTGCCTGGCCTGGCAGCTCGGCTGTGCCCTGCCTCCTCCCTCTTGGCACCTCTCTTCCCACTAAACAGCAGGTGCATCGCCATTGACATGGCACCACTCATTCCGGGCGGCGGCGAGTGGGAACCATGGGGTCCGGAGCAGATGGTGCCGGAAGGGCCTAAAAAGGGAAGTCTGCAGCCAGGCGTGAGCCTCGTGAGGTTCCCCAGCTGCCCAGTGGCTGTGCTCTGTCCCCACCCTAGAGGCTGTCCTCTCCCCTCTCCTGGTTTTCTGCCTGGACAACAGGAAAAGGTTTCTAATTTTAATTTAAGCGCCTCACTGGGCTTCCAAGTCAGAGCGGTGGAAGTGCAAACCTCAGCCTTGCCTGTTAGCTGTGTGACGTTAGGGATGCCCCTCAGCCTCTCTGAATCAGCTTCCTACGAAAGACATGACAGGAATGCCCGTTGTTCTTCCTATGGCATCAGGAAATTAGAGTCCTGTGAGTTCATTTCCCTAGAACTAAAGCGTGCGTGTAAATGTGCAAGTGTGTGTGTGTGAATGTGTGTGTGTGCATGAGTGTATGTGTGTGTGAATGAGTGAGCGTGTATATGAGTGTGTGTGTGGCTGTGTTGGATAGAAGTGTTTCTAAATAGTGTATGTATTTTTCTCATCTGTAGAATGAAGATGAGGCTGGCCTCTCACTGGGCTGGGGAGATTCCTGGTCCAGGTTGCCGCGTGGCACACCTGCAGGAGGCTGTGCCCCTCGTGCTCACGGGTGGTGGAGGTCATGACACACACATCCATATCTGCCCTGTGATAGGGAAGTCAAAGTCTTGGACCCGTGCTAATAAAGAACCACCAGCCCAGGCACAGTGGCTCATGCCTGTAATTGTAGCACTTTGGGAGGCCGAGGCAAGTGGATCACTTGAGTTCAGGAGTTCAAGACCAGCCTGGGCAACACGAGGAAACCCTGTCTCTACCAAAAATACAAAAATTTAGTCAGGCATGGTAGTGCATGTCTGTGGTCCCAGATACTTGGGAGGCTGAGGTGGGAGGATTGCTTGAGCCTGGGAGGCAGAGGTTGCAGTGAGCCAAGATCATGCACTCTCCAGCCTGGGCCACATAGCGAGACCCTGTGTCAAAAATCAACAACAAAAAAGAACTACCAGCCTGGGACAGGGTGGAGCTCAGTGCTGTGTGGCCCAGACCATGCTTCCTGCAGCCCCAAAGAGGGAGGCTCAGAAGGATGGAGTGACCAGCTAGGAAACTATTCCACAGAAAGGTGGGGCTGGGGGTCTCAGGGCAGGCCAGCTTCAGAAAGACTGGTGAGAGCACTGCAGGGGCACAGGCAATGGGGCAGACAGAGGTGGCCAGGAAGGTTCTGGCGTCCCAAGAGAGCAGCCAGCTCGCCTGGCGGGAGCAAGGCTCTGGGAAAGACTGAAAATACAATGGGCTGCATGGTGCAGTGTCCTGACATCCAGGGGTTTGAGCTGAGATGTGGGCAGAGCAGGCAGGGAAGCCATCAGATGCCCTGAGACTGGTCTGGCAGGTAGGGATGGTCTGCACAGGTGGTCCTGGGGAAGAGGCAGAGGGGAGAGGGGACCCAAACCTCTATGGTGAATATGGGAAGGAAGGAGAGGAGCTGGGCATGAGGGAACCACCTCAAATCCAAGCAGCCCTAGGGAGAAGCCCCTGCCCATGCTGGTCTCCTCTCCCCTGCCTGCACAGCTCTCCTTGCTGGGTTCCACACAGTAGGCACCTTCAGTCGATCTGCTCAAAGCTGCAGGGCCTGACGGGCAAGCCCAAGGTGAAGCTCTTGGGTTTCCTAGGGTATCCACTCAGCACCACTCCATGAGGCGGTGGGGACCCTGGGATCAATCAGACTTTGGCACCGCTCCCCGGGAGCCCACATCTTGTCAGGGAGTGAGATGCTGTCAGCTCAGAAGGCGTTTGGGTTTGGTACAAAATGCTGGGGAGCAGTGAAATGAAAAGATAGCAGAGGGCAATCAGGAAGGCTTCCTGGAAAGGGGTGCAGCTCAGGTGAAAACTGAACTATGTGCAAGGCGTAGGGAAGGACATCTAGGCTGAGCCCAGCATGAGCAGAAGACAGCAGCCTGTAAGAGCAGGAACCCCCTGGTTTGCCCGGGATGACATAGGGGCACACAGGAAATCACACAAGAGCGGGGAAGAAACTCATCACAGAGGGCCTGGAGGACCAGGGAGAGGGGGCTGGACTTTCCCCCAGGGGCCCTGGGGACCCACTGAGCATAAAGGGTAAGAGCAGAGCTGTGTCCTCAAGGAGAAGAGCTGGGCCTCCTGGGCGCTTCCCACCTCCAGCCACCTCCCTTACCAGCAGAACGCACAACCGTGGGGCTACGGAGAAACGGGGGCAGGCTCCCAGGGCTCCTTCAAACCAGCGTTTCTGAAACGCTGGGCTCTTCTCCCTGGAGAGGCTCCCGGGAAACAAAGATCTGAGTGTTGGAGAAAAGCCCTAGTCTCCATCTCTGTGTGTGTGAACACACGATACAGCAGTCAATAAAGGCTCTGAGCAGTCCTGCAGGAAGGAAGCCTCTTTAGCTGTTTCAACCCAGTGACGCCTCAACCTCGTCATCCTGGAGCCTTTCTTTTCTTGTTGCACTATTAAAATCCTGTTTGAAAAACACCACTCGGAGCTCCACCTTCTGTGAGGGCCTCGTGGAGAGACCCTGTGTCTGATCGGGGCCCAGGGGTCAAATCCAGCGCATGGAACTGAGTGGGAGGAGAGACCCGCCTAGGCCAGACCTCAGTCTCCTGAGAATTAGACACAGGAGCGGACACTATGCAAAGACCGGCAGCCAAAAGACGGGGCTCTGGAAGAACCGAAGACTCAGCGACCTTCCCAGGCTGAGGGCGAGAACCAGTCAGGGGGAAATGCTGGCGTGGCCTTCTGGGATCCGTCTGGGGCTTTGCTCATCATCTGGGTACCTGGGGCACCTGGTGGCTACTGTTTGCAGCTCTTCAACCACTCAAGCCTTTGGGCTGAGGGCGTCTCCACCCACGAAGGAGTGTTCTTGTCTCATTTAGGGGTACAGCCCTCTTTGAGAATGTTACCTCCCCCACCTCACCTCTCAGTACCAGATGTGAACACAAATTAGGGCCAATTTGGTCCCCACTGGAAGCTGACTTCCATCTCTCAGCAGGAAAGTGTGATGTAAATGACTCACTTATGGAAGAAGACATCCAAAGGACCGATGATCTGGACCGGCCCCTGCAGCACTGTTCTCACTACTACTTGGTTCTCCAAGGTGAAGGTCTGAGGACAAGCTCTCCTAGGCCTGTCCAGGTGGGGTCAGGTCAGTGTCAGCTTCTGCCTGGTCATAGCTGACTAGCTGACTGACCCCGAGCTCCTGGCAGAGGAGGCCACTCCTCGGAAGTGCCCAGCCGTTCCCCAGCTGGGGCAGCCAGGCCTTCCTCAGAGCACAGTCCCGGCCCCCATGCCAGTCTCACGCTCGGCTGCTTATTATTGGAATTCAAATGAGCATAATGAGTTCGGGGGCCCCTATTACTCCAGACACAGAAAATGAAATTAGTGAGCACAGACACTGCAATTGTATTCCAACCTCATCCTCTGGGTAAAGAAGGTGAGGGGAGGAAGAGCGCCAGAGTCAGGGCTGCTGCATCCAATAGAGCTGCTTCACCACAGTCTGGAGTTAGGGCAGGGAGCAGAGGTGGCTCAGGGACCCTCACCCTCTGCACTGAGTGCCACAGCTGGAAAGACATGGCCAAGACCCCTTTGCTCACCTCATCTCCCAGAGGCAGGCAGCATGGGGTGGCAGGAGTTGTGCAGGGGGATGATGGAAGGCTGTAGGTTCAAATCCTGGCCAGGCCACTTACATGCCACGTGAGCACAAACGAGAACAATGATGGTCAGGAAGTTCGTGAGCGCTTTCCTGTGCCAGGACTGCTGACAGCTTTGTGTGTATCACCCTCTCATCCACTCAACAACCTGCTGAGCTCTCCTGACACCCATTTCGTACATGGGGAAACGGAGAGCTCAGAGGAGCTGGATTCTCTGAGCCTTGTTATTTTTTTCATCCGTAAAATCAAGGTAACCATCCTTGTGGCAAGGATTAAATATGGCAGAAATTATGAAGATGACCAGCGTGTTTGACACAGGTGAGCACCCAATAATGCTCTTCCCAGAAATGCATTTGTTTACTCACTTACCCCTCCTCTCACTCATTCATTTCTTCATTTATTCATGCACTCATTTATTTAAAATAAATAGGCCAGCTGCGATGCCCGGGGTTCCAATATTAGGCATTCTACTAGGTTATGCCATAGAAGGTCCTCACTAGAATACGTCACCTGCCCCTTCACAAGTTCAGTTCCTAAGGGCAGGGTTGGTTTGCAGAGTAAGGAGCAAAACTGAGCCATTAGTTGCCTCTAATAGCATTCATTTTTTTTTTTTTTTTTTTTTTTTTTTTTTGAGACGGAGTCTCGCTCTGTCGCCCAGGCTGGAGTGCAGTGGCCGGGTCTCAGCTCACTGCAAGCTCCGCCTCCCGGGTTCACGCCATTCTCCTGCCTCAGCCTCCGGAGTAGCTGGGACTACAGGCGCCCGCCACCTCGCCCGGCTAGTTTTTTGTATTTTTAGTAGAGACGGGGTTTCACCATGTTAGCCAGGATGGTCTCGATCTCCTGACCTTGTGATCCGCCCGTCTCGGCCTCCCAAAGTGCTGGGATTACAGGCTTGAGCCACCGCGCCCGGCCAGCATTCATAATTTTTAAAATGAAATGCACAAATGCCAATTGGGGGTAGAATGAACAAACTGTAGTATAGTCAAACAATGGAATACCCTCTGCAGCAACAAAAAGATTACAGCTACCTGCAACACAGTCTCACAAGTATAATGTTGAGTCAAGCCAAAAAAGGGCACCAAAAAGTGTACCATCCTTGATCCTGTCTGCATAAAGTACCAGACCGAGCAGGGGCCATCTCTGGGGATGGAAGTGGAGACGGTAGCGCCTTAGTGTGGTCAGGACTGGGAGGAGCCGGGAGGGGTTTCCTGGGTGCTAATGATGTTCTCTGTCTCTATCGGGGGCTGACTTCACAAGTGCATGCACTTTGAGAAAAGGCATCAGGCTGTGCTCTTAAGATGTGTGCATTTTTCTGTAGTGTAATATTTAGTTTTAAAAAATGTCTATTAGGGCCATGTGCACTCGCTCACTCCTGTAATCCCAGCACTTTGGGAGGCAGAGGCAGGCAGATCACCTGAGGTCAGGAGTTCAAGACCAGTCTGGCCAACATGGTGAAACCCCATCTCTACTAAAAAATACAAAAATTAGCTGGGCACAGTGGCTCACACCTGTAATTCCAGTAGTTTGGGAAGCCAAGGCAGGAGGATCACCTGAGGTCAGGAGTTTGAGACCAGCCTGGCCAACATGGTGAAATCCTGTCTCTACCCTACTAAAAATACAAAAATTAGCCGGGCGTGGTGGCATGCACCTGTGATCCCAGCTTCTCAGGAGGCTGAGGCAGAATCGCTTGAACCCAGGAGGTAGAGGTTGCAGTGAGCTGAGATCATGCCACTGCACTCCAGCATGAGTGACATAGCGAGAATCCATTTCAAAAAAAAAAAAGAAAAGAAAAGAAAAAAGTGTCTTTTAGACATCCCAGGGGAGCGCTTCATAGATAATGAGATACTTGAGTGTGGCAGCCAGGAGGGCCAGGACAGAGCCATGAATGTCAGCATCATCGGTGGCCTGGTGGGAGCCAGCAGCACAGAAAGGCGAGGGTGCCGAGCTCCGAGGTATGGGAGTTTGGGAGGGGAGAGGACCCAGCAAAGGGAATAAAGAAGGGGAGCTGGTGACGCTGGCGGAAACCAAGGAAGGGTGGATCCCAGAGGCCAGTGGAAGTTTCCAGGAGCATGTGCTGCTGAGAGTCAGGAAAATGAGGCCCTGAGGACCCACTTTTGGGTCTGGCAACACAAAGGTTACTTGATAAGAGCATTTTGGGGACAAAGAAGGGACAAGGGCCAGACTGTAGCTGGCTTCAAAGCGGGAGGGAGACAAGGAAGCAGAACAAGACCCACTGAATCCTTCTCAAGCCTACTCATCCTTCCAGGCTCACTCAATGCCGCCGCCTCCAGGAAGCCCTCCTAATAATCCTCATCTCCCAAGGCCTCTTCACTTTATAGTCACTGCAAATATGGCTGTTCCACCATGTGAGCCAAGTGCTTCCCAAGGGCAAGGACTGTCACCCTTGCCTTATGGCACACAGTAGGCCCTTTAGAAATCTTAGCTCCTCCCTCTCCCTTTTCAGATTCCAGAAGGCAATTCTGAGACTTACTTGTTTTTTTTTTTGTTTGTTTGTTTTTTTTGAGACAGAGTCTTGCTCCGTCACCCAGGGTATAGTGCAGTGGCACAATCTCGGCTCACTGCAACCTCCGCCTCCTGGGTTCAAGCAATTCTCCCACCTCAGCCTCCCGAGTGGCTGGGATTACAGGTGCACACCACCATGCCTGGCTAATTTTTGTACTTTTTTAGTAGAGACGCTTTCACCATGTTGGCCAGGCTGGTCTCGAAGTCCTGACCTTGTGATCTGCCCACCTAGGCCTCCCGAAGTGCTGGGATTACAAGCGTGAGCCACTGTGCCCAGCCCCGAGACTTACTTTTTTTCTTTTGGAGATGGGGTCTCACTAGGTTACCCAGGCTGGTCTCAACTCCTGGGCTCAAGTGATCCTCCCACTTTGGCCTCCCAAACTGCTTAGATTCCAAAGTGCTTGGCCTTCCAAAGGGATTACAGGTGCGGGACATCATGCCTGGCCTCTTTTTTGAGACAGGGTCTCACTCTGTCACCCAAGCTGAGTGACATGACATGATCATGGCTACTGTAGCCTCAAACTTCCAGGCTCAACTGATCCTCCCATCTCTGCCTCCCCAGTAGCTGGGACTAGAGGCATGAGTCACCATGCTTGGCTAATTTTTAATTTTTCTGTAGAGACTAGGTCTCATTATGTTACCCAGATGGGTCTCGAACTCCTGCACACAAGTAATTCTCCTACTTTGGCCTCCCAAAGTGCTGGGATTACTGTGCCCAGCCTGAGACTTCCCCAGAACTCTGTTCTGTCATGTAATAAATCATTCCTCCCCAAACAGTTGTTTTTGTATTGCCGTGCAAAGGTTATTAGTATAATGATGAAATTTAATATTACATTAATTTAGTTGTGAATTATTTGTATTGTCACAGTCATTAACTCGGTGATTGCAATTTTGTTTTAATTTAATTTAGCTCTTTGTGCATTCTCTCAAAACTTCCAGCAATATAACCCAGAACTGTGTAATGTAATGTTGCAGTCATGGTAATGTGACCTGGGTTATGGATCAGGCAAACAACAGAAGGTTCCAGTACTCACCTCCCTGGCTTCACTCAGCCCCCAAGACCTCACTACCCTGGACCTTTGCCATGGGTAGCAAAAGGTTTCTGAATCAGGTTGTCCATCAGGGAAGCAAAGCAGATGGAGTGGAGGGGGTGCCCTTTGTGGGAGAGGAGTTATCCTGAATTAAGCAATCAGACATCAGGTGCTCTACTAGATATGTTTCTCAGAACCCATTTTACAGATGAGAAAACTAAGGCTCAGAGAGGTTCAGCAACTTGTCTAGATAAGGAAAGCACAGAAGTGGGAGAGTGGAAATTTTGTGTCTGACTCCAAAACCCTTTTCCTTCCACTGACCAGATTGCTTCATGGACCTGACTGCTGGCAGAGACCTGGCCTCGCCATAGGCTGGCCCCGCAGCAGCCACCCCCCAGAACAGAAAAAAACACCAAGGACAGCAGGTGCAGACAGGGAGGAGCCAGGTAGGACCAACACTCACCCCACTCCCACACAGGCAGCTCGGTTCTCTGGCCCCATTTCAGCCCCCTGTAGACCCTGAGGGCCTCAAGGACAAGAACTGGGTCAGCTCGCCTCTCCGCCTCACACAGAGCTCAGGTCAACATCCTGCACATCGCAGAGGCCTCAAAGAGCGGAGGAAAAGCAGCACGGTTTGGAATGAAGGAAGGACCAGCCCCTAGCAGCACTTGGTTTTGGCACATAGGGCAGAGAGCCTGGATATGTAATGTAGGTCTTCTTTCTTCTCTCTCGCCAGCTCACATCATGACCCTAGCCCTGGTCCAGGCTGCAAAGGCTGGAGAAAAGCTCAGGTGACTTGAATTCATCTGGCTTTTCAGCACCGGGCTTCACAATCTTTGCACTTGAACTGAACATGACCTTTTGCTTACTGAGCTACTGATGGTTGAAGCCAGCTGGCTGTCCTCCAAGAGGCCTCCCAGGCAGCATTTACCTGTCAGCTGATGCAACTCAGAAACCTCACTGCCGTGCCGGAACCAGCACACATAGGAGCTTGCAAGGAAGACTCACATTAGCCAAGTTTACATGGCTGATGTATAAACCAGGAGCCATTTTTTTCATTAATAATGAGCAACTGAGCTGTGACAAGCATTGGACTACTTTCTCCCAGAGATGCAGTCCTCCCTTCATCTGCCACCCCAGGCCTCTTTCTGGGCAGAGTCATAGAGCCCCTGGGTGTCCCAAGGTGCCAGGCACAGTGCTGTCACCTGGCCCCCACATGGGTCTCTTCTTCCGCTCCCTGCAATGGTGTGGGCTGTCCTGACCCTTCATGATGCTAAAGCTCAGGCTACATCCCTTGTCCCTGCTGCCAAGGGACACGGCCCCTTCCCTTTTCACTTCTCTTCCATTGAAGTCCCTCGCACTGGACCTTTGGGAAGATCCAAGTATAAGAAATGGGCTGAGCTCAGAAACCCCCTTCCTCCAACACGTTACCACTGATTCCAGCATCTGAAACGTTCCTCTGGCTGGGCACTGTGGCTGGAGCCTATAATCCCATCACTTCGGGAGGCCAAGGGGAGGCAGGAGGATCACTTGAGCCTGGTTGTTCAAGACCAGCCTGGCAGCATAGCGAAACCCTGTCTCTGCCAAAAAATACAAAAGGTAGCTGGGTGTGGTGGCGTGGGCCTGTAATCCCAGGTACTCTGGAGGCTGAGGTAGGAGGACGGCTTGAGTCCAGGAGGTAGACATTACAGTGAGCTGAGGTTGCACCACTGCACTCCCACCTAGGTGACAGAGTGAGACCCTGTCCCAATCAGTCAATCAATCAAGCAAGCAGTCCTCACATGTTGTCAAAGCTCAATAAATAGGGAATGAAGGAATAATGAACATGGCCTAGCTTTCGCACCTCTGTTCTCTCTTGCTGCAAGTGAGAACTTTCCCAGGAGGCAAACAAACCCTGGTGTGCTGTTCCCAGCTCCCCAGATGACTGGAGACACCGCTGGGCCCCCACTGAGGACCGCACTGCCCAGGCCTGCCCCTTCCCCTGCTCACAGCATTCAGTGAGTGCCCTGATAGGTCTAACAGGCCTGGGAGCTGTTTCTTCTTTAAGACTGTAGATCTCTCTGATCCATTATAGCAAGCTTGTCCAACCCGTAGCCCAGAATGGCTTTGAATGCAGCCCAACACAAATTTACAAACTTTCTTAAAACATTGAGTTTGTGATTTTTCACTGTTTTTAACTCATCAGCTATCATTAGTGTTATTGTATTTCATGTGTGACACAAGCCAATTCTTCTTCCAATGTGGCCAAGGAAAGCCAAAAGACTGGACACCCCTGCCTTATAGGCTAACTGAAAAGTGAGCTCTGAGAGCAGTTAGAGCCCCAAGGTCTAGAGGGGCTTACTGGGGTGCCAGCAGGGTTCTTCCTGTAGACTCGGGCAGACTCAGGCCAGAGAAACCCAGTCCTCAGGAGAGCAGTGTGGGCTGGCGGGCTCTGGAGTCAGACATCCCGCTCTGGAAGATGGCCCGAGTGGCTGTGCACCCAGTGCACAAGCTCTTTGGGCGGTAGCCTCCTTATCCTTAAAGGAGAACCAATGTTGTTGTGAGAATTTGATGGTACAGTTTCACCTCGCTGGGGGCACAGTGGAGCCAGGTAACCCCGACTCAGCGTTGCTTTCCAGTGAGGTGACGCAGCTCTGGGCGAATGCTTTGCCACTGTTCTGCAGGAAATCCGGGCTGGAGAGCGCTGGAAGCGGAGGGCCGGTGTCTCCCAGGTCAGGCCCAGTGGCTCATGGGTCTGCAGCTGATGATGATCAAATGAAGCTCAGAGGCATTTAGGCAGAAAGGAGGCATTCTGGACTGGAACAGAAGAGGGGAAGGAATCAGAGGGTGGAGGAGAGACCCAGAACGCCTCAGTAATGCGGAGTGGGAGACCAGATACCCACCCCACCCCTCATTTCACAGTAACGAAGCCAGGGCCTGGCAGTGCAGCCAGAGCTGGGGACACACCCAGCTCGGTCTAATTCCAGGCCCATGTCCCCTCCACTCCTCCCTCCGGGCTGCCCCCTGGCTCACCAGCTAGATGGATGAATGAGCAGGGTACCTTCTGTCCACAGCAAAAGGGCACAGAGAGAAAACCCAGAGGAGGGAGTCTCATGTAACCAGGTAGAAATTAACAATAATACTCCGATGTACAAAATACTTATTTATTTCTCTGCAATTTATCTAATCATTTTCACAAGACTCCATGAATGTAAACTTACTAATTAAAGAAACCCCATTAGGCTCTGAATCAAGACTAGTGTTTTGCTGTAGCTGTTGGTTTCAAACAGGATCCAAGAGTGATGTCTTCCTCGTGGTCTGTTCGCTGCTCAGTATCCCAGTGTGAGTGGCCAGTTCTGTTGGAAGCAACATGGTCTTGAATATAAAGCCATTGTTTTTTTTACAGAGCAATTTAACTATGTTAGGCTTAAGAATTAGGAACTTACAGGCCGGGCACAGTGGCTCGCACCTGTAATCCCAGCACTTTGGGAGGCTGAGGCAGGCTGATCACTTGAGGTTGGGAGTTGAAGACCAGCCTGGCCAACATGGAGAAACCCCGTCTCTACTAAAAATACAAAATTAGCCGGGCATGGTGGCGCACGCCTGTAATCCAACTACTCGGGAGGCTGAGGCAGGAGAATCGCTTGAACCCGGGAGGCGGAGGTTGCCGTGAGCCGAGATCAAGCCATAGCACTCCAGCCTGGGCAACAAGAGTGAAACTCAGTCTCAAAAAAAAAGAATCAGGGACTTACTCTGTGGAGATAGGGACTTAACCAAAATAATATTTATTAGCCACTCAGAGGAACTTGGTCCTCCTTTCTTCCCACCTCCTCCCTTCCCTGCTCTCAAGATCACTTGCTTGCTTTGTGACTGTTAGGATATTGACCAAGCAATCTCATACTGCCTGGCAATTTTTTTTTTTTTCTTTGGAGTCTCACTCTGTCACCCAGGCTGCAGATGCGGTGATGCCATCTGGGCTCACTGTAACCTCTGCGTGCCCACCCCCCACCCCTGCCACCACCCACCAGGTTCAAGCGAATCTCCTGCCTCAGCCTCCCAAGTAGCTGGGACTACAGGTGTGCACCACCACACCCAGCTAATTTTTGTATTTTTTTAGTAGAGGCGAGGTCTCGCTATGTTGGCCAGGCTGGTCTAGAACTCCTGACCTCAAGTGATCTGCCTGCCTAGGACTCCCAAAATGCTGGGATTATAGGCGTGAGCCACCGTGCCCAGCCTGCCTGGCAATATTTAATTTTAATTCATATTATTGGTCCATACTTCAGTTCATCCCTGGGGAACTTAGGTGTTGACTACAGCTAACTAACCCCAGAGGGAATATGCTTTTTTAAAAATACTCTTTAACTGTGGTAAAACACACGTAACCCAATTTACTGTTTTAACCATTTTTAAGCGTGCCATTCAATGGTATTATGAATATTCACAATGTTGTGCAACCATCAACACTTTATTTTCCAGAGCTTTTCCACCAGCCAAACAGAAACTCTACCTGTTCAAGAGCACCACCGCCTTCTCCCCTCCCCAGTCCCTGCTATTCTGCTGTCCTATTTTCCATCTCTATACATTTTCCTGGGAGTTTGCTTTTTTAAGCCACTATACTGGTCTGTGTTTTATACTTTGCAGCAAGAAAAAGTTCTCAGTGCTTTTGGGTCTTGTCTTATTTGTTGGACATTCTGGTAAAATCATTTTTGGATTAAAGGTAGGCAAGGGGTGAGGGAGGGAACAGAGAAGCGCTGTGAGGCTTGCTGAGAACTATGCCAACCTTAGCTTACGGTTTCCCTTGGTATTGCTGATGGCTTTTCCTTTTTTTTCCCTAGAAAAGAAAAAAAAAGAAACCTCAGCCCATGGGGCCTTGTATAATAGCTTGACACAGCAGAGGAGCTGATGGGTCCTCCCTCTCCTCCCAGAAACCGGCTCAAAGAGAATAGAAAAATAAGCCCCAATCTCCAACCTCATACCATATATAAAAATTAACTAAAAATGCAGCATAGACCTAAATGTAAAACTACGAAGTACCTAGAAGAAAACATCTTTGTATCATAGAGTCGAAAGAGATCTTTTTTTGGAGACAGGGCCTCACTCTGTTACCCAGGCTGCAGTGCAGTGGCACGAACTTGGCTCACTGCAACCTCTGCCTCCTGGGTTCAAGTGATTCTCCTTCCTCAGCCTCCTGAGTAGCTGGGACTACAGGCGCGTGCCAGCACACCCGGCTAATTTTTGTATTTTTAGTAGAGATAGGATTCCACCATGTTGGCTAGGCTGGTCTCAAACTCATGACCTCAAGTGATTCACCTACTTCCGCCTCCCAAAGTGCTGGGATTACAGGCGTGAGCCACTGTGCCCGGTCCTTTGATCCCTTCATTCATCAATACCTACATTGTTTCCAAATCGTGGCTAACGTGAATAATGCTGCAATTCACACAAGAGTGCAGCTATCTTCACGAGGTGGTGATATCATTTCCTTTGGTCAGTCATATGGTAGTTCTATTTTTTTATTTATTTAGAAACCTCCATACTGCTTTCCATAATGGCTGTACCAATCGACACCCCCACCAACGGTGTCCAAGAGTTCCCTTTTCACCACAGGAAAAGATTTCTTAAGAATAGTACACAGGGACCAGGTGTGGTGGCTCTTGCCTGGAAACCCAACACTTTGGGAGGCTAAGGCAGGCGAATCACCTGAGGTGAAGAGTTCAAGACCAGCCTGGCCAACACGGTGAAACCGAGTCTCTACTAAAAATGCAAAAATTAACCACGCATGCTTGCGGGCGCCTGTAATCCCACCTACTTGGGAGGCTGAGGCGGGAGAATTGCTTGAACCTGGGAAGCTGAAGCTGCAGTGAGCCAAGATCGCACCACTGCGCTCCAGTTTGGGTGACAGAGCAAGACTCTGTCTCAAAAAATAAAAAGTTGGCCGGGCACGGTGGCTCAAGCCTGTAATCCCAGCACTTTGGGAGGCCGAGACGGGCGGATCACGAGGTCAGGAGATCGAGACCATCCTGGCTAACACAGTGAAACCCCGTCTCTACTAAAAAATACAAAAACTTAGCCGGGCGAGGTGGCAGGCGCCTGTAGTCCCAGCTACTCGGGAGGCTGAGGCAGGAGAATGGCGTGAACCCGGGAGATGGAGCTTGCAGTGAGCTGAGATCCGGCCACTGCACTCCAGCCTGGGTGACAGAGCGAGACTCCGTCTCAAAAAAATAAAAAATAAAAAAATAAAAATAAAAATAAAAATAAAAATAAAAAGTTAAGCTGGGCATGGTGGATCACGCCTGTAATCCCAGCACTTTGAGAGGCCAAGGCGGGTGGATCACAAGGTCAGGAGATCGAGACCATCCTGGCTAACACGGTGAAACCCTGTCTCTACTAAAAATATTTAAAAAATTAGCCGTGCGTGGTGGCAGGCACCTGTAGTCCCAGCTACTTGGGAGGCAGTCCCAGCTACTCGGGAGGCTGAGGCAGGAGAATGGCGTGAAGCCGGGAGGCGGAGCTTGCAGTGAGCCGAGATCGTGCCACTGTACTTAAACCTGGGTGACACAGCGAGACTCCGTCTCAAAAATAAAATAAAATAAAATAAAATAAATAAAAATTAATAAATTAAAAATAAAAAAAGAATAGTACACAGAAAACATAAACTATAAAAAAAAGTAAATTGGACTTCATAAAAATTAAAAGACTTTTAGTTTTCAAAAGACACTGAATAAAATGAAAAAGAGGGGCACAGACTGGAGAAAATATTTACAAGTCATATATCTGATAAAAGACATGTAGCTAGAATAACCTAATATATAACACAACTCGGTATTTTAAAATGGGCAAAGGATTTGGACAATTCACCAAAGATGGTGTACATATAAAAAATAAGTACATTAAAAAAGTCTCATGCCATTTGCTATTGGTGAAATGTACATGAAAACCCCAAGGCTATAAACTAGACACGCACTTGGAGGACTAAAATGTAAAAGATGGGCCATGCCAAGTGTTGGCAAGGGTATGAAGCAACTGGGACTCTTGTTGCTCTCATGTGCTCAGAGGCATATAAAGCGGTGTGGTCACTTTGAAGAGCAGTTTGGTCACTTCTTAAAAAGTGAAACCTACTATGTGACCCAGTCATTCTGTTTCTATGCATTTATTCAACAGGAATGGGGCCAGGTGTGGTGGCTCACACCTGTAATCCCAGCACTTTCGGAGGCCAAGGCAAGCAGATCACGAGATCAGGAGTTCGAGACCAGCCTGGCCATCAGAGTGAAACCCCATCTCTACTACAAATACAAAAAAAAATTAGCTGGGCATGGTGGTAGGCACCTGTAGTCCCAGCTACTTGGAAGGCTGAAGCAGGAGAATCGCTTGAACCCAGGAGGCGGAGGCGGCAGTGAGCCAAGATCGCACCACTGCACTCCAGCCTGGGCGACAGAGCAAGACTCTGTCAAAAAAAAAAAAAGGAGGAATCAAAGAGGAATCAAAGCTAGTGTCCAAAAGAGACTTCTACGTGGAGACTGGCAGCAACTTGATTCATCACAGCCAAAAGCTGGAAACAGCCCCAATGTCTATCACCGGGTGAATGGATGAATAAATATGGCACAGCCATACAATGCAATGCAATACTGCAATAAGAAGGAATGAACCACTGTTATATACAACTGATGGACTTCAAAATAATTATGCTAGGCCGGGCATGGTGGCTCATGCCTGTAATCCCAGCACTTTGGGAGGTCAAGGTGGGTGGATCACCTGAGGTCAGGGGTTTGAGACCAGCCTGGCCAACATGGTGAAACCCCACCTCTACTAAAAATACAAAAAATTAGTCCGGCGTGGTAGCGTGCGCCTGTAGTCCCAGTTACTCGGGAGGCTGAGGCAGGAGAGTTGCTTGAACCCAGGAGGCGGAGGTTGCAGTGAGCCGAGATCACGCCATTGTACTTTAGCCTGGGCAACAAGAGCAAAACTCCATTTCAAAAGAAAAAAAAATATATGCTAAGTGAGAGAAACCACATCAAAAAAAAAAAAAAATACTGTAGGATTCTATTTACATAAAACTCTAGAAAATGAAAACTCTAACGATGGAAAGCAGGTCAGAGTTTGTCTGAGAATGGGAGTGGAGGTAAGAAACAGCACGAGGAAGCTGTGGAGGGTGACAGGATGTCCAGTGGCTGGTGGTCGTGACAGTTGCATGGGTGTATACGTATGTCAGAACTTATTAATAACACAATCAATAGGTGCAGTTTATTGTATGTCAATTATACACGAATAAAGCTGGAAAAAGAAAAAAGAAATCGTCCCACAGTAACAAGGACAAAGAGAAACAAAATGCAAACGTCATCTTTTTTTTTTTTTTTTTGAGGCAGAGTCTCGCTGTGCCTCCAGGCTGGAGTGCAGTGGCACAATCTCGGCTCACTGCAACCTCTGCCTCCCGGGTTCAAGCAATTGTCCTGCCTCAGCCTCCCCAGTAGCTGCAATTACAGGCATGCGCCACCACACCCGGCTAATTTTTGTGTTTTTAGTAGAGACAGGGTTTCACCATGTTGGCTAGACTGCTCTCGAACTCCTGGGCTAAAGCAATCCACCTGCCTTGTCCTCTGAAAGTGCTGGGATTACAGGCATGAGCCACCACACCTGGCTAAACTCCATTTCCAGTGAAAACAGAAGAGAGATGAAACCCAAACTAGAAACGAGTCAGAGGGTTGCCCAGGGCAGGAAACACCATACAGATGTTTGGGAAGAAGCTGTGAGAAGGGATCACACTGCCCACCAACCAATGTCCCTTATCTGCACGAGCAGGAGTGGGGCCCGTGATCTCATGACAGCGGCATTTGAGATACAGGTAAGCTTGGAACCAAGAAGCAGAAGCAGCGGATCAGACACAGACAATCACACAGACAAGCCACACTTGCAGGCAACAAAGAGGAGTCACCAGACTGCCCGTGAGCAGCCCTACAACTGCACATGGCACTGGATGTAGGGAAAGTCCTCGCTGCTTCTCCCACACAAACCTCTGGCAAATAGACGGCTGAAGAAACACTCACCTTGCCCAAAGATGAAAAACAAAAAAGCAAAGAGCGCAGCATCTACAGGAAGACACTGTAAGAATTAAAAAATAAAAACGAGAAAAGGAACAGGAAAAACAAGTGGCAAGTGAAAGCTCATGAGTAAAAACGTTGCCATAGAACAGATAAAATTGCCAGCAAACTTTTCGCTGTAAATTAAACAACAACAAAAATTAATAAAGCAGGGCTGGGCGCGGTAGCTCACACCTGTAATCCCAGCACGTTGGGAGGCTGAAGCGGGCGGATCACCTGAGGTCAGGAGTTCGAGACCAGCCTGACCAACATGGCAAAACATCATCTCTACTAAAAATACCAAAATTAGCTGGGCGTGGTGGCGCAAGCCTATAATCCCAGCTACTTGGGAGGCTGAGGCAGGAAAATCGCTTGATCCCAGGAGGCGGAGTTCCAGAGTGATCTGAGATCCCACCACTGTACTCCAGCCCGAGCAACAGAGTAAGACTCCATCTCAAAAAAAAAAAAAACAAAAACAAAAAAAGAAATTAATACAGCAATCATCTCCAGAAAGCAAGCACACAAAACAGATATGAGAGCTCAGGGGGAACATGAAACTGGAGCTGACAGAACTGGAGAAAGAAGGAAAAACATCACATCTTCAAAGTCATGATGAAATGGAAAGCTGTGCAGAGGAGCATCAAATATTGCTCAAAACACAATCAAGACACTGAGAACAAGACTGAGGAAAGTGAGCAAAAGGAAATGAAAATGGACGGTGTAAAGAGATTACAGAGAAAATTACAGATTTGGAAGAACTGCAAAGGACCCATCATATATCCCAGAATAGAAAACTGAAATAAGGGAACATAAATATTTAAAGATATCATTCAAGAAAATTTTCCTGAAATAAAAGAAGATAAATCTACAAACCAAAAGGGCACACCAAGTCTTGGGGAAAATGACAAAAATCTGTCAATAACAAGGTAATTTCTATGAAAGTAACTAGACATAAAATATAAAAGAAAGGGGGAAGAAGCTAACTAGAAAAGACTTTGGACAGTCAAGTGAAAATATCAATTCATAAAGGGTAACAAAATAGAAGTTAGACTCAGACTTTCCCACAATGACATTTGACTCTAGAGACAGAAGTGATGCCTGCGAAGTTCTCAAGGAAAGAAAGCGTGGTCTAAGAATTTTATGTCCCGGAAAGCTGTCAAACACAAAGACTAGAAACCTTTTTGAACTTGCAATAACTCAATAATTTTTTTTCATTTAGTCCCTTTTGATGAAACTACTGGAGAAAGAATTTCAGCAAATCAAGAGAAAAATAGGAAAACTTCAGCAAGGGAACTGACAGTGAGCAGTGACTCTACCTATAGGGCCAATGTGAGTGAGGATTAAGGACATATATAAATATAAATTCTGAAATTAGAAATGATACATTAAACAAAAATGGAGAAGAAAAGAAAGAAAGAAGGAGAGAGTTGTTAGTATCTGATTTCTTTTTTTTTTTTTGAGTCAGAGTCTCACTCTGTTGCCCAGGCTGGAGTGCAGTGGCACGATCTTGGCTCACAGCAACCTCCACCTCCCGGGTTCAGGTGATTCTCCTGCCTTAGCCTCCGTGGTAGCTGGGCATACAGGCACCCACCATCACGCCTGGCTAACTTTGTATTTTTAGTAGAGACGGGTTTTCACCATGTTGGCCAGACTGGTCTCAAACTCCTGACCTCAAGTGATCCACCCGCCTTAGCCTCCCAAAGTGCTGGGATTACAGGCGGGAACCACCAGGCCCAGTCTAAGTCTCTGATTTCTTTATCTTTCTTATGGGGGAGGGGGCAAGAATAAGAAAAAAGTAGCATAGAGATATAAGTATATTTTAAAGACAAACACTAAGAAATACAATGTAAAATTAGATGGCAAAAAAGGAGAAGGGGTAAGAGAAAACACACACTTTTCATAAGTGCTTTTAGTAGGAAACATACTGTTGAAAAAGGAATTCAAGGCGAGTGCAAAGGCTCACACCTGTAGTCTCAGCACTTTGGAAGGCCAAGGTGGGTGGATAGTTTAAGCCCAGGAATTTGAGAAACTAACCTCTAGCCGGGCGTGGTGGCTCACGCCTGTAATCCCAGCACTTTGGAAGGTTGAGGTGGGCAGATTTGCTTGTTGCCTGGGCAACAGGGCGAAACCCATCTCTAGAAAAAAACACAAAAATGAGCTGGGTGTGGTGGTGTACGCCTATAATTCCTGCTACTCAGATGAGGTGGGAGGATCACTTGAGCCCAGGTTGAGGCTGCAGTGAGCTATGACTGTGCCACTGTACTCCTGCCTGGGAAACAGAATGAGATTCTGTCTCAAAAACAAAACAAAACAAAAAACCCTTACCTTTAAATAAAGAAACTAAGCTGGGCGCGGTGGCTCACGCCTTTAATCCCAGCACTTTGGGAGGCTGAGGTGGACAGATCACGAGGTCAAGAGATCAAGACCATCCTGGACAACATAGTGAAACCTCGTGTCTACAAAAAATACAAAAATTAGCTGGGCGTGGTGGTACACATCTGTAGTCCCAGTTACTCAGGAGGTTGAGGCAGGAGAATCGCTTGAACCCAGGAGGCAGAGGTTGCAGTGAGCCAAGATCACGCCACTGCACTCCAGCCTGTCGACAGAGCAAGACTCCATCTCGAAAAAATAAGTAAGTAAAAATAAATAAAGAAACTAAATTATACATCTAAAACAGGAAGTTAGAAAAGAAACCAACCTTTAAAAAGTAGATAGAAAGAATACACAAAAAGTGAAAATTAATGGATTAGAAAATGAACATGCAGGCATTTCCTCCCTACCTGTGTACACTTTCCAGTTTCCCCATGCTCAAAACGGGGGCAAGGCTGGGGGTCGCTGTCCCTGCACTGCCCTCTCCTCTCCCTACCCTTCCCGGGGCTTACCAGGCACCCCCTCAAGGCCTGATCCATCCCCAACCCATCTCAGCTCTCCTGCGCCCCTCCAAGCATGGCCCACTTGCGCGGCAGGGGCAGAGGGAGGAGCACACACTGGGGGGAGGGGCAGAGAGGACACTCAGCATTGCCCAGTGCAAGGGGGCTAGCAGCCCCCAGAAAACAACCTGTCCATGCAACAGCTGAATGGATGGACCAGCAGGTGGCAGGTGGGGACAGAGGGCAGACACAGGGCCACTCATACCCCTCCCCTATTCCCCAGAGCAGAGATGCCCCACCCTAGCTGCACGTGAGAATTACCAGGGAGCTTGAAAAATGCCAGATCTCTAAGTCCCTTCCCCATACACTCTGATTGAATCAGTTCATGTCTCTCCACGTTGGTCATCTGGTTCCAAAAAGCAAGGTGCACTGGGGAAAGAGGCAACCCAGGGCATGGAAAAGAGAGGGGGCTCTGGAGCCACCGTTTGGAGTTGGAGCCCTGTCTCTGCCTCTCGCTGGCTGTGTGATCTCAGGCTGGCGCCTTAACCTCCCTGAGCCTCAAGGTCGCCATCCATAAGATATGCTTCCCTCCCAGAAGGGGCTAGGGATGGGTGATTGTACATGTAAACGCTTCCGCTGGTGCAGGGTGCCCAGGATGAGTGTGAGAAGGAAGGCTGTCATGGTTCCCCTGAGGCCACCTCTGACTCCTGGCAGGTAGGCTAGGCTCCAGGACCACCTGCCCCCTCTGGGGAGTTCAGATGTGAGCGAGACCCAGGGCGGTGGGGGCAGCCTTGGATCCACAGACCCAGCTTCGGAGGCTATTCTGGTTCCAATTCAGAATCCCTGGCTCCTGACTCAATGGGCTTTGTCCCAGAGATGTAATTTCTATTTTGATTCCATGTGACATTTAATGAAATGGCTTTCAGACACCACACAGTGACTGAGTTATGAAACCACAGCTTCTGCATCCTCAACACGCCTCACGATGACAGGACCCCTCTTGTTGCTTCGGAAGCTGCCCCAAGTCTCTTGAGGCCTGGGGCCCAGGACCACTGAGGTGGGGTCTTCACTGCGAAGTCCCTGGGGTCTGCCCCAGGCCCACTGTCTGGCACCCGCGTCTTGTCCTAGCTGGACTCACAGCAGCCTCTGCCTGGGTTCCCGCCTCAGTCTCCCTCTTGCCAATCCAGTGCTGTTCTAACTGCAGATCAAAAATATTCAGGGAGACAGGAAGCCAATGTGGAGGATTGCAAACAGCATTGTTCGAAGAACAAATGAGCCGGAATAGAAGCAGAACAGAACACGCCAGAACGAGCTGCACATGGCAAGGGCGACTGCAGCTCACAAGCCTGGGCTGTGAGTGTGGACACTGGCTCTCTATGTACGGGAATCTGAGGAAGTTTGAATGACATGGCTCTAACCCACCACCGTGCCACTCCCCAGTTACAACTTTCGGGATGGACTTCAGACCCCTCAGTATGGCACCAAAAAACCCCTCCATACCTGGCCCCTTTCTGCCCACCCACCTGGTCCACAGCCAACTCCAACCACACTGAGCCACTGGGTTCTGCAAACTCTGCCAGCAGCTCCCATACCCGCCCAGAATGCAAGAGCCTCCCTCCTCTCTCCAGGCCTCCTTCCCTCCCTCCCTCCCCTCCAACAGCTTCCACTCTCCCACACACTCCTACCGATCCTTCACCCTTCAAGGAAAGGGCCACCTCCTCTTTGGTGTCTCCCTGATTCCCCAGCAGCCTTGGGGGCTCCCGGTCCAGTGCTCATGTTACATGGTGCACACTTTGCATAACACGGTCACCCCCGCCAGCCGGTGGGCTCATTGTTTTCATGCCTCCCCGCCCTTCCCCCAGTGGGCAGCTGGGACTTCCCTCGAAGGGCTGGCTAAGCCCCTTGGTGCTCAATGTCGTACCATGTACTGACAGCAAGTGCAGGCTGACACGGGGGCCTCTCCCAGGTGACCCTCTCCACATGCGGGACCTCTTCCAAGTGACCCTCTCCACATGCTGACCCTCCCTGGGTGAAGATGACCTCCTAGATTCTATAGAAGCAAAGATATAAATATTTCTAGAGCCCTTCCATTCAAAAGGAAGTAGAAGCCCTACAATTTCTCAACAACTTGGCTATTAAAAATAGGAACTCCACCTACACGCCGGAACAGTTTGTTGGCGTGGAAGGGCCAGAATCGTGAGGTCACACATGTGTTCGGGACTGAGAAAGCTGCTGGGTCCAAAAGCTGAGCACTGTAAGAAGGCAGACAGCTGTCTGCAGCTGGTGCTACAGCCCTGAGGCCCCAGAAGTCTCTAGAACCACAGGGATGCCAAATGGTACTCTGCCAAGAGTTTTATAAAACTCACTTCCCCACCACATCATGTGAACATCTGCACAGCACAGGTTCCAAAGGAAATTGAAAAAGAAATAAATCGTGCATTAGCAAGCAGATCTGAGACCTCGTCTCTGACCCTGGAAGAGTGTGAGGAGATGCCTCAGACTCCGGCTCCTGCTGCCGCCTCCTCCCACTCCCAGTCCTCAGAACAGAGCCCCAGACCCGGCCCTGAGCTGGGGTCCCCTAAGGATTCAGTCTTCCGCGTTCATTTCCTGGCCCTCAACGCCTGAAGCTCCATCCTTCCGCCACTCCTTTGGGTTACAGGAGAATCCCCAACAGGCACTCTGCATGAACAGTGACGGCAAAGCGGACATGCATTCTGTCAGCATCCACAGTCACTCCAGAGACAGCCTGGGTGGAGACGGGGGAGGAGGAAGAAGGGGAAGAAAGTGGGCAGAAGGGCCAAGCGCGATGACTCACGCCTGTAATCCCAGCACTTTGGAAGGCCGAGGCAGGGGGATCACAAAGTCAAGAGATCAAGACCATCCTGGCCAATATGGTGAAACCCTTTTTCTACTGAAAATGCAAACATTAGCTGAGCATGGTGGTGCACATGTGTAGTCCCAGCTACTCGAGAGGCTGCGGCAAGAGAATTGTTTGAACCCAGGAGGTGGAGGTTGCAGTGAGTCAAGATGGCGCCTGGCGACAGAGTGAGACTCCATCTCAAAAAAAAAAAAAAAAAAAGGCCGGGAGTGGTGGCTCACGCCTGTAATCCCAGCACTTTGGGAGGCCAAGGTGGGCAGATCACGAGGTCAGGAGATCGAGACCATCCTGGCCAACATGGTGAAACCCTGTCTCTACTAAAAATACAAAAATTAGCTGAGCATGGTGGTGCATGCCTGTAGTCCCAGCTACTCGAGAGGCTGAGGCAGGAGAAGTGCTTGAACCCAGGAGGCGGAGGTTGCAGTGAGTCAAGATCGCACCACTGCACCGCCTGGCGACAGAGCGAGACTCCGTCTCAAAAAAAAAAAAATGGCCGGGTGTGGTGGCTCACACCTGTAATCCCAACACTTTAGGAGGCCGAGGTGGGCGGATCACGAGGTCAGGAGATTGAGACCATCCTGGCTAACACGGTGAAACCCCGTCTCTACTAAAATACAAAAAATTAGCTGGGCGTGGTGGTGGGTGCCTGTAGTCCCAGCTACTCAGGGGGCTGAGGCAAGAGAATGGCGTGAACCCGGGAGGCGGAGTTTGCAGTGAGCTGAGATTGCGCCACTGCCCTCCAGCCTGGGTGACAGAGTGAGACCCCAAATAAAAAAAAATTAAAATTAAAAAAAACAGTGGACAGAGGTAGCGAGCCCCACTGATGACCCCCACTCTGGGGGCCAGGGGCTTCAGTCATGATCGCAACCAGCCTCCCCCAGTGCAACCTGCTTATTACCGTGTCAGACACAACAGCTTCCCCTGTGGGCAGGTCACTCACTCGCTCATTCATTCAACAACACTGAGAGTGCCCGGTCAGGTGCTGACTGAGCACACTGGGGGACATGGACCCCATCCCTGTCCTCAGGGCACTCACAGCTGGAACAAGGCATCAGAAAAGTGTACGATTCTGTACACTTTGGATAGTATGAAAAAGAGAAGTGGTAAACACTTGGGGCCATGAGGGCTCCCAGGAGGCCCCTAATCCGGCCTCACTGGGTCTGAGGAGGTTCCTAGAGAAAGTGACCTCTAAGTTGAGACCTGAAGGATCAGGAGCAGGTGGGCAGGGACAAAGTCTAGGCTCAGGGAACAGTCTGTGTGAAGGCAGGAGGCTAGAGGATGTGGTGTTTAAGAAGCTCAGGCACGGTGGCTCACGCCTGTAATCCCAGCACCTTGGGAGGCCAAGGTGGGTGGATCACGACGAGGTCAGGAGATCGAGACCATCCTGGCTAACACAGTGAAATCCCGTCTCTACTAAAAATACAAAAAATTAGCCAGGCATGGTGGCGGGCACCTGTAGTCCCAGCTACTCGGGAAGCTGAAGCAGGAGAATGGTGTGAACCCGGGAGGCGGAGCTTGCAGTGAGCCGAGATCACCCCACTGCACTCCAGCCTGGGAGACAGAGCGAGACTCTGTCTCAAAACAAACAAAAAAAGGAAGCTCAGACTCAGGAAGGTTCAAGGCAGAGGTGAGTGGGGAGCCTACAGGCACCTGGGCTCAGGCAGGGCCGAGAGCTGCGGTGAGGGGAGAGGCTTATGCAACACAGCCACATCGTCTGAGGTGCTGCCCATTCCAGATGCTATGTGTGCAAAGGACTGGGGGAGGGTGAAGGTGGGGTGGGGGGTCTGGCCATGGTAGGGGCCTGAGCCCTGGAGGGATATGGCTGTGCTGAGGACTGGAATGGGAGGGGAATCACAGGACCGTGCTGTCTGGGCCATGGGACGAGGGACATGGGAGGGCGAAGGCTCCCCCGCCTGACCACACATAGAACGGCAGAGGCTGGCAGTGCCTGGATTTCTGACCTGGCAGGGGTGCGTGGGGGCACTGTTCACTGAGCTGGGGAACAGCAGGTGACAGGCCCCCCAAACCACCTCCACAGCGGCCCCTCTTCCCCCACCGTGCGAGTTGCCATCATTTCTCACCTGAAAGCTGCGACTGCCTCTCGCTTCCACTGGCGAACCCCGAGTAACAGCTGACACGCAGGAGCAGGGGTTTCCCTTTCAAGATGTAAGGCTGGTCAGACCTTCCCGAGCTTCTCATCCCCTTAAAAATGAAATCCAGACTCTTCACCTGGGTCTGCAGACCTGCCATATACACACCCCACCCCACTGACCCGGTTCCATCTCCCACCCCTCACTCCGCTCTGACCGGTCACAGACGTGCCTGCCGCAGGGCCTTTGCGCTTGCTCACCCTCCGCCTGAAACACGCTTTCCTCCCCTAACCATGTGGTCGATCCCCACATCCTCTGGTTCCTCTCGTCTCCCCACATGAAAGAGCACAGGGGACAGCCCACCCCTTCCTCCCTGCTTTCCTTGTCTTCAGAGCTTGTCACCGTCTGACTTACTGCACACTGGGTAGGTGATTGGTCTCCGTCTCCCCCACTGGCATGCTGTCTCCCCGAGGGCCTGGACTCATCTGCTTTGCACTTCACGGTCTCCCAGCACCTGCAGCAGTGCATACAGGAGGGCTCAGTCACTGCATGCTGGAGCAAGCGCCTCCCAGCCCTGGCCCCAGGGCCATGACCACCTCCTGGTGCTGTTTCCTGTGCTTGGAACAGAATCCCACCCTCACCTGCTCTTTCCTTCCCAAGAACAGGTCGAGGTCTCTCGCCCTTCTTCCTGCCTCCCCGCTTCCCAGACCTAATCACACCCTCCTCTGTGTGATCCTGGAATTCTTAAGCACACGCACTCTTGACTCCAAGACCAAACACCAGGCCTCCTCCATTCCAGCACAACCACAGATAATAGCCACTGTCCACCACCATGTGCCCAGGCCTCTGCTGACAGTGACTGAGGATGCAGAAGCAGAAGATGCACGCCCACAAGCACTGGCAGTCTCCCTGGAGAGGGCACACTAAACATGGGGACAGCATCTTAGCACAGCACGAGATGTGTGTCAGTGAGCATAGCTAGGTGGCACCAACTTCCTGAAGCTCAGAGTGAGACACGGGGCTGTGGGGGAGGGATGGAGGGAAGATGGGATGGGAGGTGCCAGTTTTGCCACCCGCAGACTTAACCAGAGTCCCAGAGCACACAACTGGTTAACAGCAGAGCTGGGCCTGGCTGGATCCATTGGGTTCCACACCAGAGGTTTCTGAACTCAGAATGGCCCCCACTGGCCGAACCCTTTGGACAGAAGCAACTGACTCCCACTTCTCCACGAAATCCCAAGCTCCTGAGCAACTTTCAGAGGCTACAGCACAATAGTGAGCAGACACGCAACTCACATGGGCCCTGCACATGACAGCAACATGGGCGAGACGCAGCCCCAGCCACCAGCTCACAGGAGCGAGGGCCGCCAGCCTCCACATGCCCGGGGCACCTCCTCCTAACCCTGGTCCAGAGCTCGGGGTCCCTCTCCCTAAAGCCCGCCTGAGACCCGGGACGGCCTTCTGCCTGGGTGGCTGCTTCCCCTGGTGGCTGCGAGTGATCAACACTTATTATAAGAACATTACAGGAAAATTTAAACAGAAAAATAGAATAGAAAGAAAAACTGCTCTTACTCCCAACCCGCCCCCTAAGATACCTGTTCATTTCTCCACGTGGGACACCTTCTTCTCTATCCATACGTACACATTTTTATGACAGCATAACCACAGTGTACCATAATTTTACGTTGTGCTATTTTACCGTTTTCCTGTAAACAGCTTTCCTTGTGTTTAAATGTGATCTGAGTATTTCTCATCTAGAGTGACTGGTTAGCACTCCATTAATAACCGGCTCTCTGAGAGGGCACCCCGCTCGCTCAGCCACCACCAATGCCATCCACTACTTTCCCATCAGCTCCACTACAGAGCCCTCAGGAACAAGGTCAGGCCTTACTCAGAGCTCAAGTATTTTCTGTAAAGACAGAGATAGAAAATACAGACCGCAGCAGCTATTCTAGTCTCTTATCCATGGCGAAGGCAGCCACAGACCATACGTAAACAAACAAGTGTGGCTGCGCCCCAACAAAGCTATTTATGGGCTTTGAAATTTGAATTTCATAGAATCTTCATGCAACACGAAATGTTCTTTTGATTTTTTTTTTCTTTTTCTTTTTTTTTTTTTTTTTTAGAGACAGAGTCTCGCTCTGTCGCCCAGGCTGGAGTGCAGTGGCGCAGTCTCAGCTCACTGCAAGCTCCACCTCCTGGGTTCACGCCATTCTCCTGCCTCAGCCTCCTGAGTAGCTGGGACTACAGGCACCCACCACCACGCCCAGCTAATTTTTGTATTTTTAGTAGAGACAGGGTTTCACCGTGTTAGCCAGGACGGTCTCGATCTCCTGACCTCATGATCCGCCCACCTCAGCTTCCCAAAGTGCTGGGATTACAGGCTTGAGCCACCGCACCTGGCCATTCTTTTGATTTTTAAAACACATTCCTAGCTCCTGGTATGTACAAAACCAGGCAGCGAACCAGATCCCACCCACAGGCTGTTTCCTGACCCCTGCTCCATTAACATTGGAGGATTCAGGGGTGGAGGAAGGAAAGTCCTAGAAAGGAGTGAAGGAAGAGGGTGGAAGCTGAGGAAGCAAAGGAAGGCCCAACAGACCACTCTCTGTGTTCCAGAAAGTTCTAGGACTTGCTTCCAATTCCCAAGGGGCCTGGGACACTCCAGCTCTCTGAAACTCCCTGAACAGAGCAAAACCGAAGGCTGGCCGGGCGCGGTGGCTCAAGCCTGTAATCCCAGCACTTTGGGAGGCCGAGACGGGCGGATCACGAGGTCAGGAGATCAAGACCATCCTGGTTAACATGGTGAAACCCCGTCTCTACTAAAAAAAAAAATACAAAAAACTAGCCGGGCGAGGTGGCGGACGCCTGTAGTCCCAGCTACTCGGGAGGCTGAGGCAGGAGAATGGCGTGAACCCGGGAGGCGGAGCTTGCAGTGAGCTGAGATCCGGCCACTGCACTCCAGCCTGGGTGACAGCGCGAGACTCCGTCTCAAAAAAAAAAAAAAAAACCGAAGGCTGAGACCACAGAGATGGCTCAGCACCTCATTTTCCTGATGGAGGGGAAGGGTCACCAAGACAGATGGGGGAAGAACAGACTCCAAATTCACTAACTATCCCCTCATGTGCCCCCACCAAGGTAGTGATCCCAGCCTTTGACACCCCCACTTCTAGTCAGCTTGTCACCAGCTCACAGTGGCAAAAGTCCCCTTCCAGACAATGCCCCACAAATCTCTTTTTAATGCCAAGTGGCCTAAAATGCCAGAAAAGATCCTTTTGAAATGTAAATCAAACCTCTCTGCGAGGCAGACCCATCCTCTGCTGCCCCTGGCATTCTAAATGATCTCTTAGAAATAAGAGCCAGTGCCTTTGCCAATAATAACTTCTACTTTAGAAGTGCCAGATCAAACCCAGAGAAAGTGGCTCAGTGGCTGCCCAGGGCTGAGGCAGTAGACGGGAGACAGGGAGTGACTAAAGGACACAAGCTCTCTTTTTGGGGTGGGCAAGATGTTCAACTGTGGTGATGACTGCCCATACCTGTGAATATACAGACCCCTGAACCATACCCTTTATTTTTTTTGAATCAGAGTCTCACTCTGTCACCCAGGCTGGAGTGCAATGGCACAATCTCTACTCATTACAACTGCCGCCTCCCGGGTTCAGGCAATTCTCCTGCCTCAGTCTCCCAAGTAGCTGGGATTACAGGTGCCCACCACCACGTCCGGCTAATTTTCGTATTCTTAGTAGAGACAGGGTTTCACCATATTGGCCAGGTTGGTCTCAAATTCCTGACCTCAAACGATCCGCCCACCTTGGCCTCCCAAAGTGTTGGGATTACAGGCGTGAGCCACCACACCTGGCCAAGAGCCATACTGTTTAGATGGACAAACCGAATGGTATGTGAAAAAGTTGCTTATGAAAGCATGCCAGGTGCTTCACTCATCTAAAATCTCACAAGCCTGTTGAACCTGGATTACAAATCCTAGTTCACGATGTGGAAACTGAGGCTGGGAGCAGTGATGTAACGTCCCCAACTGTTTCATAGCAGTGAGACTGGCTCCAAGGGCAGTCAATTTTTCAAAAGGGAGGTGACAGGTGGAGTGGCCTGTAATCCCAACATTTTGGGAGGCCGATATGGACAGATCACTTGAGGTCAGGAGTTCGAGACCAGCCCAGCCAACATGGTGAAACCCTGTCTCTACTAAAAATACAAAATTAACCAGGCGTGGTGGCACATGCCTGTCATCCCAGCTACTCAGGAGGCTAAGGCAGGAGAATCGCTTGAACCTGGGAGGCAGAGGATGCGGAGAGCTGAGATTGTGCCATTGCACTCCAGCCTGGGCAACAAAGGCGAAACTCCATCTCAAAAAAAAAAAAAAAAAAAATTAGCCGGGTGTGGTGGCAGGAGTCTGTAATCCCAGCTGCTCAGGAGGCTGAGGCATGAGAATCACTTGAACCCGGGAGGCAGAGGTTGCAGTGAGCTGAGATCACGTCACTGCACTCCAACCTGGGCGTAGCAGCGAGACTCCATCTCAAAAACAAAACAAAACAAAGAGGGAGGTGATGGTTCCTAAAGTCAGCCCTTTGCTGCAATGGCCCCTGCACTAACAGGACCTGGAAGTGCCCTTCAGTACCACTGGGACCTACATCAGTCCAGGGGAAGGCCAGAGCAGCTGCAGGACCTATTCCCAGCCTTCTAAAGCAAATCCCATCTCGTCCTGGCAGCCCTTCTGGAGGAGAGGCTGGACCCCCTGAAGTAGAGGAGAGGGAAGACTCGGGCTCAGGGAAAACCTCACCCAGGCAGCTGCTGCCCCAGGGCTTTCTGGAAACTGAGACCTCCCTGTTTTCCACCTCCAAGGGAAGCTACTGCTTCCCACTTACCCCATTCCTAAGCATGGAGCTCCATTTGGGCATGAGTACCTGTCCCTGGACTTGCCTTTGTGGCCATAAGCTACCTTTCTAGCATGGCACCCAGAGCGACCCAGGTAGAAGCAAACTGAAAGTGGCCCTCACTCGTGATGCACAGACAGTAAGACAGCCCCTAGTCCCATCTGGACAGGATCCCCACAGCCACGGTGACAAGGGGCAAAGCAGAGCTCACCCTCCCCCACTACCAGTGCAATGACCAGGGAGGAAGGGCAGGATGAGGGTAGGCATGACCAAACCCTTCCACGTGGCTCACTGGCCAGCTGGTGGTTTCAGGAGCCATTCCTTGGGCAGACCAGCATGGGGCTGGCAGGTGCCTGCTCTCCCATCAAGAGGGGCACATGCAGTGAGGGGACGAATATAGACAGGTTCGAGTTCGGGTCAACCACTGGTTTTTGTGCAGGCCAGTCCTCTGTGAGGCACATGGCCTCCCTGAGCCTCCCAGCCATATCTGTAAAATGGGGGCGGTCATCTCTGCCCCATGGTGGCTGTGCAGATCAACTGAATTCTGTTGGGGTGGAACTGACTGCATGTGGCAGGAAAACCAACATTATCCTATCAGGAATGTATTGACTGACTTCTGTGAAATATCTGGGATGTGGACTTCAGGATTTGCTAGACTCAGAAAATGAATGTCATGAGGCTTCAGGTCTACCCTCATGGGTTCAGCAGCCCCAAACCCCTGGCCTCTCTTCTATACCCCCCACCCCCAGAGTAAAAGCCTTAAAGTGTGGCTCATGGGGTTCTGGTTGTACGGAGACTAGAATCCCAGGGGCTATGGCCAGGGAATTTGTTTTTCAGAGTGGGTCTTGCTCTGTTGCCCAGGCTAGAGTGCAGTGGTGCAAGCATGGCTCACTGCAGCCTCTGCCTCCTGGGTTCCAGTGATCCTCCTGCCTCAGCCTCTTAAGTAGCTGGGACTTACAGATGCATGTCACCACACATGGCTAAATTTTTTTTTTTTTTGAGATGGAGTCTCGCTCTGTTGCCCATTCTGGAGTGCAGTGGTGCAATCTCGGCTCACTGCAAGCTCTGCCTTCTGGGTTCACGCCATTCTCCTGCCTCAGCCTCCCGAGTAGCTGGGACTACAGACGCCCGCCACCACGCCTGACTAATTTTTTTGTATTTTTAGCAGACGCAGTTTCACCGTGTTAACCAGGATGGTCTCGATCTCCTGACCTCGTGATCCGCCCGTCTCCCAAAGTGCTAGGATTATAGGCGTGAGCCACCATGCCTGGCCCACATGGCTAATTTTTTAAAATTTCTCTATAGAGATAGGGTCTCCTTATGTTGCCTAGGCTGGTCTTGAAATCCTGGCCTCAAGCAAGGGATTCCCGCCTTGGCCTCCCAGTGTTGACATTACAGGCACTAGCCACCACACCCAGCTACCCACACCTCTGATAAAGGGCAACAGGGGGTCAAGCAGTGGCCTCTAGGCAAGAGCGTGCCTTTTCAAGGCCACATCCACACCCGACAAAGATTCCATCTTGCCAAAGCTTGGAAGGACAGCACCCTACATGGCGGAGGCCCACCCACACCCAGGAAGGCTCAGCCTGCCCCAGACTAGGAGGCCCCAGCATCTCCATCGCAGCATGTGCTGCAAACCTGTCTTGTCTTTTCACCTGGTATCATCTGGGCCTCAACCCCTCTGCCCTTTGCTGAGATGCCAGTGGGCCACGTTGCATAATCCAAACCATCCACTTGTGAGCAGTCATTTGACCACACCCTACCCCATCCAGGCTTGGCCCAGCCCTGCACTTTGGTGGTACTGTCTGGACACAGGAAGATGGAACATCTTCTCACATCTGGTAGGAATGTGAGCTCTCAAGCAATTGCCAGTAGAGCCATGAAGATTCTCGGCAATTGGCATAAAAGCAAACCCAGGGACCGTGTGTAGGGCCAGAGGACAATGAATAAAAAACACATGACTAAAGAGAATATGGCAGCACCAAGACAATACCCCGCTTCATCACTCTGAGCCTGAGCCCAGGACTCATCAGTCCCTGGGGAGGCAGGGCTGAGGTCACACCCAAACACTGCAGAGACCATGGTGCTTGGTGCAGTTATTACCATCGTGTGTTCCCAGAGGAACAATTCTTTAAGCCAGTAACTTCTATCTCTAAGGGGCTTTTTGCTTTAAAGTCTTTTTCCTATAGTAATTGTTTACTCTTAAGTGTTTAGTTTGGCAATTGTTTATGGCTAGAATTTGAGTCTGAAGAGTTTTAACTTAGTTTATTTACATCTACTGTGCTTTTATTCCTACCATTTTATTTTGTGCTTTCCATCGACTTGTTCTCTGCTGCACCCCCAACCCTTTCCGCCTTCTACTAAACCCATCAAGCTTTAACCCCCCTGCAACACATCCCACACCCGCATGCATGCCACTCCCTGACCAGGGCCCCCACTTTGGAATGCCTCCAGTGGTCACCTTTAAACTTTTATCTCCAAAGCCTAATAGTACAAAGACCTTAGTATTCGTTATCCCTCTGCAGTGTCCATTATTCTAGTTCCATTTGAGTTTGGTCTCACTGTTGCTCAGGCTGGACTCAAGTGATGCTCCCACCTCAGCCTTGTGAGTAGCTGGGATCACGGGCAGGGACCATGATACCCAGCTTCCTTGTGATTCTATCAATTCACTGTGGACCAACCAATTTCTCTGCTCATCACCATCCTTTCTTTTGGCTCAATTCCTTAGGAATTATTTTGTTTTGGGGATGTGAATGGTAAAACCTTGGCATGAGAATGTATCTTACTTCTTTCTGAATAATAATTTCATCCAATGATTCCCTCAGCATTGAAGATATGATTTCATAATCTTTTGGCTTCTGTTGAAACCTTCGTTTAATGGTTGTTCTTTCTGTTCATGTTCTGCAGCTTCATTCAAATGAGCCTAGGAATGAATGTGTCTTTGCTTCTCATGTGTGATTCCTAGTGGACTTCCTGAGCCCAAGGATGAGTCCATTCTGGAAAGTCACCAGTCATTACCTCCTCAAACACTGCGTGTCCACTATCTCCATGCTTTCTTCCATCTACTTTAGAATAATTCCCTTAGATACATCCCTTCCAACTCACAAGTCCACTCTTCAGCTATGTCTAATCTTACTAAGCTGTGTTGAAAGAGCTCTAAGAGCCTGAACTCTAGTAGTTATGCTGTATCCCATTCTACCTGAATCCAAAAATCTATTTCTTCACCATACCGTTTTTTTTTTTTCTTTTATCTGTTGTGTTATCTGAGTTCCTAATTTAGGATTGTGAACCCGACCTGTGAGAATCCTGTGCGACCAGGCTAGGGATCAATACTGGGGATTAATTTATCTTCGAGTAGTTCCTAGACCACAAATTTGTGTGAAGGTTTTTATTTTTAAGAATCCAGAAGGATTAAAACTTTCATCCTCCCCACTGTGCCAATGGGGTTTTTGTCTAGTTCCTGTGACACTGGGGCGCCTAGCTTTATGACAAGGTTTTGGTCCCAACTCCTCCCCTGGTTTAGATCAACTTCTCCCTCCAAATCCAATTGCATGTCAGCCCCTGCCTGTTTAATTTCTCTAAGGGACTAACAACCACTCTGAAGGTTGCTACAAGCTCCGGGGCCTCCATGTTCACTTTCTTTGTTCCCAAAAGAGGTCATTCTCCTTTCCCAGGAGGTGATTACCTATTTACCGTTTTAGTTTTTTTTTTTTGAGACGGAATTTCACTCTTGTCACCCAGGCTGGAATGCAATCTCAGCTCACCACAACCTCCGCTTCCCAGGTTCAAGCGATTCTCCTGCCTCAACCTCTGGAGTAGACGGGATTACAGGCACACGCTACCACGCCTGGCTAATTTTTCTATTTTTAGTAGAGATGGGATTTCACCATGTTGGCCAGGCTGGTCTCAAACTCCTGACCTCAGGTGATCCGCCCGACTCAGCCTCCCAAAGTGCTAGGATTACAGGCGTGAGCCACCATGCCTGGCCCACCTATTTAACTTTTTACTGTGCTATTTATCATGGGCAGGTGTTTGAAGCAGGAGTTTGGTTCCTTAGTCCACCATCTTGCTGGAGCCACTCGTCTCTAGAGCCAAGGCTAAGTTGAACATGACTATTGAACCTTAAGCAGCAATGGGTTTAGCTATTCTCATGATTTAAAAAAAAAAAAAAAAAAATCCTGATGTGACATATTCCCTCCAGGGAATGGCAGGGAGACACCACTGATGTGTTCCCTTCTGTGTCCAGACAGACACCAGGAGGGTAGCCCCTCTACACTCAGGGACTGTTGGAAGAGGCCAGGCCACGCAGTCCAGTTGCAGCCACTCACGGATGAGGGGCTGGGCCTGTGCCTGTCTTGCTAAGAGAAGTTAAACCATTATCAGGATCTCCAGACCAACACTGGCAGGGCCACTGATCCTCAAAACACAGCCAGTTAGCTCCCTGGCCAGGTGACAGTTAAGAACACCCATCTGGTTCCTCCTTTGCAGGACAAAATCCTCAGGTCAGAGGCCACAGCAGTACCAGGTGAAGGGAGGTTTGTTTTTGCAGGTCTGCTCTTAGCAGCCAGGCCTGGCCACTGCAGCTGGGCAGGGCCCTGAATGTGCACACGCAATGAAGTGTAACTCTTACGCAGCATGTCTAGAACACACCAGAAAACACATCTAGATAATGCTAAAGCTCAGCAGGGCTGCCTTTTCCACAAGTGAGATCCAGACTTTAGTAGCTTTTAAAAGCCCCAGGTGATTATAATTCACACCCAGGACTGAAGTCCACTGGTTTGAACTTTATGTTAGGAGTCTATCCCACCCGATCTCAAATGTCTGAGATCTCCCATTAAGATTACAGGGTCCCTGGTTTACCCCCAGACTGATTCAGTAGGTCTGGGGGTGAGGCCAGGGAGGATGCATCTAATGAGTACCCAGGGCAATTGACTCAGCAGCCTGCCCACTCAACTCTCTGCAGGCCCTCCTTGGGCAGCATGGGAGACACGTTCTATAGAGCATGGCAGCTGGCATGGGGCGGGAGGGAGCAGAACAGGACTGTAGGCCACCCACAGGGAGGCTGTCCCAGTAGCTGGTCATCTTGAAGCCTGGCTGCCCTGAACTTCTACAATAGGCCTGGTGCCAACCTGACATTACAAATCAAATGACCTTCACTGAACGCTTTTAGATGTAAAGGCAAAGCTCTCTACTAGGTTCCTCTGGGACAGAGAACACACTTTTACCCAAGATACCATCCACCCCAAAATACTTCAGTTCCAATTAGTTTATTTCCCCATGTACCAGTCACTTAAATACCTGATCCTTGGAGGCCTTATGCTTAGAAATATAGAGACAGATAAAAACCTGTGCCCTCAAAGACAACTTTCTCTTACGAGCAGCACGGGAAGGAATCTTCATGAGAACACAGGAATTGGAAGCAGCACCTCAAACACTAGTCCCAGTCTCCTCCACCAAGGAAACATCATCTCCCCCATGAGGCCTCTCCCAATCACTCCCACCCACCTTAGAATTCTCTGCTGCCCCATCACTGCCCAACACTTCAGATCTACTCATCTATCAGTTTTCCTCTCTAAGAGTAAACCCAAGCTGCAGAGGGAGGGGCCTCCCATCTGGCTCAGTGCCCCACCTTCCTGAATTAAAATGCAGGTGGAAAACGGCACCTGACAAGAGAACTGCTCTCTTCTCACTGAATGGCAGTGGCATGAGGTACAAGGAATAATAATTGGTTCGTTTGGGGATGGATGGGTGTCATTAATTCTAAAAGGCTTTATCAAAGTGGGTGGGATTCCGAGTCAGGAAAGGGCCTTTATAGACAGAGGGACCAATCTAAACCTGTGCTGGAGTCCACACAGGCCAGGTCAGATGAGGGACAGCAAAGCAAAAACTCCAGCTGGGAAGACCTCTAGCCCCACCTGTTTTGCAAATGGGAAAAGAGGCCCAGGAGTGGCTCCCCCACAGTTGAGAAGTTAACTCAGCCCCGACTTCACAAACCCCACATGCAGTATGGTAGTTAATATTTTTGGGCACCACCTTTCGGGTGTACCTGTCTCCTATACACCTTATGCCAGAATAGGCACAAGGCAAGTCTTGCCCAGAACCAGTGGAAAGCAAATGAATTCGTTAGCCTTTATAAAAAATACTTTTTTTTTTTTTTTTTTAAGACAGTCTCACTCTGTTGCCCAGGCTGAAGTGCAGTGGTACAATCTCAGCTCACTGCAACCTCTGTCTCCCGGGTTCAAGCGATTCTCTTGCCTCAGCCTCCCAAGTAGCTGGGATTACAGGCACGTGCCACCATGCCCGGCTAATTTTTGTAGTTTTAGTAGAGATGGGGTTTCACCATGTTGGCCAGGCTGATCTCGAACTCCTGACCTCAGGTGATCCACCTGCCTCAGTCTCCCAAAGTGCTGGGATTACAGCCATGCCTGGCCAAAAAATATTTCTCTTCCTGAATTAAAATGCAAATTTTACCAATCAAGAAACTGACATAAGAACAGTTTTATTTTAATCACTTAACACTTGTGCATTATTCAATTTTGAGATTGAAATACTTGTTTCCCTTTCAACTGATTAGGAAATGGTCTGAGTTGGCAGAAGTTAATCCTCACATTATTCAGCTAATGAGACACAGAACCCTAAAACCTGATTCCAACTTCCGCCTGAACCTCACAATGCAAAGCAAAGCCTTTCATTTTAATGTTGTACAAGTATAAGGACAATGTAATCTGGATTAACTTTAGGTAACAATAACTTAAGATAGGAAAATGTATCATATTACAGAGATTTAAAAATTGACTATACAATAAATGAAGAAGAAAACAAACAATAGAACAGGACAATGTTCAAATAGCGAATACAATGAACAAATGGGGCCAAAAGATCAACATTTATCTCTCATCATCTTTCTTGCAATGTCTCAGCTTTCTTCTCCCAAACATAAAGGCAAATTAATTCAAAGTAGCCCTATTAAGAATATTTGTTTATCATGCCTGTAATCCCAGCACTTTGGGAGGCCCAGGTGGGCGGATCACCTGAGGTCAGGAGTTCAAGACCAGCCTGACCAATATAGTGAAACTCCGTCTCTACTAAAAATACAAAAATTAGCCAGGTGTGGTGGCACATACCTGCAGTTTCAGCTACTCAGGAGACTGAGACAGGAGAATTGCTTGAGCCCAGGAGGCGGAGGTTGCAGTGAGCCGAAATCGCACTACTGCACTCTAGCCTGGGCAACAGAGCGAGACTCCGTCTCAAAAAAAAAAAAAAAAAAGACATAGTAAATATAAATGAATTAACTCACACAACCTACTTACAAACAAAACTAGAATAAACAACAACTTGTAGGAACCACCTCTAGTTGATTTCACCACTTAACAGGGGCAAGATCTTAGGTGGGTCACTTTGTTTAAGGATGACTTGAAATTTTACAGTACTACCTTAGATCCCACATATGAAAACTCTTCAAGAATTTTTTATCAACTAGAAGTTGAGGAAAATACAGTGAGAAATAAGATGAAATGCCTTCTTACACATATGAAGGCCCAGATCATGCCTAAATTTCTAATGATTTAACTTAAGAAGCTCCTTGTCCTGAGAGATTCCTTTAACCCACAACACTACTCAGATGGCGCAGAGAATCCCAGGACACTACCCAAGCCACAGGATAAAAACACAACCTGTCTTCTATCTGGCACCAACAGACTAATATCTAGCTATACACGGGACTGACTTTAAAGTTGGTTAACGAGTATTTCAATCCATTAAAATAAAACTTAGAAATTACATGCTTAGTCTACACAAGTTTAACTTACTTTAGTCACTTAGTGAACTGTGAATTGGCTCCCATTAGTGGTCAGAATGCTTTGTATTTGGTGTAGAAACCAAATAAATCAAGCTATTATTACCTTGTGAGTACAAACAATGTTTATTTGTTTGTAAAGTGCCAGTTTTATATTTAAGTAAACATTAAAATGTGCGTTGAAGCAGTGAAGCTGCATCTTTCAATTGGCTGTGCTGGTTAAAAGACTGTTTAATCCTGCTGTGCCAAGCTCACTAAAGGGTCACCCCTCACTTTAAAGCCAAGACTGCCATTGTCACTGCTATGGTAAGTCACAGCCAGCCAGGCCTGCTGGCAAAAGGTGATACTACCAGCACTATAAATAAACAGGACTGGTTGTGAGGTAGCTACACAGTTTTAAAGATGCTGTTAATGAACATTATGGACAATTCACGGTATGGCTAGTTGGTAACACTTCAGCTGATTTTCTTTATGACATGGAAAAAAAAATCAGCAAAATAAGGGCATATCTTCAGTTCATTTAGAAGTCAGCATCCAAGGTAAAAGAATTCTCTGTTGGACTTGACATCACTCCCATCCTCTGATACTCGCCTACTCTCTTCTCAAAGAAGTTAGTCTTTCCTTCCAGTGAAATATTCTCCATAAAGTCAAATGGGTTCTCTACTCTGAAAACCTGAAAAGGTTCACATCAAGATATAAATACAGAACACCAGTTTCAAAACAAGCAGAAGGCTATGTAAACAATACTTTACCTTGCTAAAACCCAGTTCCAGCATAAGTCTGTCTGCCACAAACTCAATGTATTGCTTCATTAGAGTGCAATTCATCCCAATTAGCTTGACAGGCAAGGCCTCAGTGAGGAACTCCTAGGAACCAAAATATAGCTTCTGAATACAACTAAAGCTCAGGCATTTTCTAGCAAGCCTGAGTAACCCATTTCATCACCCACTTACCTGTTCTATCCGAACAGCATTGATAATTATTTCTCTTACTCTCTCCTCTGATGGTTTGTGTACCAGGTGTTTGAACATCAGGCAAGCAAAATCACAGTGTAAACCCTAGAAAAAAAAGTTCAAGATCACTAAAGCCAGAAGACTTCTGTCACTAACATGGAATATGAAATTACTTTATCCTTTTCTGCATTCTCCTTATCCAACATGCTCAGCCATATTGAGAGGACTTGAACTCTCAAAGGGAAGATGACTTCAACTACAGACTTCTCTGCTCATGTCACCAATGCAAGCTCAGTCCCATTCAAGGGCATCAAAGCTGCCACCTAGATGAAGACAGGCAAGGTCTATTTCTTGCTCTGCTGTGTGGTGGCAAAGGAGGAGTCACAGCTTCACTCAAAGTGTTCTTTCTACAGCCATGAGTGCTAATTTTGCCACTACTTCAGCAGGAAAGGTAAAACTCAGTAATAAGGCTAGTTTTTAGATGCTCAGGAAATTTGTATGCAATTTCAAGCAAATCAAGTTTGCAAGTGAGTGCATTAAACACCAAGCTTCACAGCTTACCTCCTAATCCGATAAGGAAGGTCCTCCTACAAGGTAACCAAGTTTGATCTGCCTACTGGGCTCCAAGTAAGATGGAGTTCATGCTCCTGGCTTTTCAAATGTGACTTAATCAAAGACATACACTAGACCAAAATGTGTACTCATTTCACCAAGATGCTTATTAACATTGAAGTTGAAGGGCAATTTCTAGATCAAACAGAAAAAACATAATGGCTACTATGAACATTTTTTTGGGGGGACAGAGTCTCGTTCTGTCACCCAGGCTGGAGTGCAGTGGTGCAATCTCGGCTCACTGCAACCTCCGTCTCCCAGGTTCAGGCGATTCTCCTACCTTAGCCTCCCAAGTAGCTGGGACTACAAGCACATGCCACCACACCCGGCTAATTTTTTGTATTTTTAGTAGAGACAGGGTTAGCCAGGATGGTCTCCATCTCCTGACCTCGTGATCCACCTGCCTCAGCCGCCCAAAGTGCTGGGATTACAGGCATAAGCCACCACGCCTGGCTTTACTATGAACATTTTTATGGAAAAGGGGATTACATATAATACCAGGCAAAAATAATAAAACATCCCTTAAAATCCCAATCCCATCAATAACTTGTAGTTTTGGCTGGGCATGGTGGCTCATGCCTGTAACCCCAGCGCTCTGGGAGGCCGAGGCGGGCGGATCATCTGAGGTCAGTTCAACCCGAGCCTGGCAAACATGGTGAAACTCCGTCTCTACAAAACTACAAAAACTAGCCGGGTGTGGTGGCGGGCGCCTACAATCCCAGCTACATGGGAGGCTGAGGCGGGATAATCACTTGAACCTGGGAGGCAGAGGTTGCAGTGAGCCGAGATCACGCCATTGCACTCCAGCCTGGAGCGACAGAGCAAGATTCCATCCCCTCAAAAAACAAAGAACTTGTAGTTTTATGCATTCAAAGCCTATGGGGCAATATATATGTACTAATGTATTACAATATATTGAGAATGCCAAGTAAAATAGTTTCAGTAAATTAAAGTATTTCCTTCTTTTGTCAAGTATGTGTATGGTTGAACTCACACATTAAATGTGGATATATGCCGTCTAGTACCCCAGGTCCCCATCAGTGAACACAAGAGCATGCCCGAGTTGTGTTTGGGGTTTAGGTCACCCTATTATTTGATTTAGACTCACCTCATCTCTGCTGATAAGTTCATTGGAAAATGTGAGGCCAGGCATCAGTCCTCGTTTCTTGAGCCAGAATATCGATGCAAAAGAACCGGAAAAGAAGATGCCTTCCACTGCAGCAAAGGCTACGACACGTTCACCTATTTAAGAGTTAACACCAAAATGATTCTCGTGAGTTGGTATTCAAGGGCCAACAATCCAATATCATTACTTGGAAAATGAAGTTCAGGTTTAAGTAGCGGCAAAGGTCTCCTTACCATAGGTAGCCTCTTTGTCCCCAATCCAGCGCAAGGCCCAATCTGCCTTCTTCTTGACACAAGGCATCGTTTCAATGGCATTGAAGAGAAATTCCCTAGTAGGCACATACAGCATCAGCAATTGAAGCATTACAGTAAAGACCCCTGATTACCAACTGCTAGATAAGAGCTCTGGGACAAAGGCCAAATTCAAGTATTTGCCAATCCTCTTCCTAAAGCAAGAACTCACACCGAAATGTTATATTTTTACTGGTCAGTTCTTCCCTCCAGTGTTTTTAAAAACCTCAACATTTGATTTACATTAATACAAGTTTGGGTATTCTGTAGTTCATATTGAACTTCAGGGTCTACAAACTGTAAAACATAGTCCAATACAGCAGGGATATTTGTTGCCTTTAAAATGATTTCAAGTCCAGATCATTGTTCAATTTGAAGAATCATAGAATTTGAATTTGAAGAACCATAAAATCCTAACTGCTATGCTATTATCAGACTATCATTGGGGGCATTATTTGGCCCCAGTTGCCACCATCTATATCATAAAATAATTAAACCAATAAACTAAGAATGCTTCCTACTAGAACTCTGTGCTACAGTCGATCCCAGGTTGGGAAAGCAAATCCATGGGTACTACAGTTAACTGGGTCTCCCTTACCACCCTCCTCTAACTCCCTTTATTCTGGTGCCCACCGTGAGAGGCTACTGATTTCCCAGCCTGTTCCTACCCAGATGACCTTGTGTTCTGAATCTGAAGCCAAGGTCAACAGACATTGGGCAACTTTCATTATTTTTTTTTTTTAAAAGAGATGAGGGTCTCACTCTGTCGCCCAGGCTAGAGTGCAGTAAGATGATCACAGCTCATGGTAAAACCAAACTCCTGGGCTCAAGCCATCCTTCTGTCTCAACCTGCCAAGTAGCTGGGCCTACCAGCTCACACTACCACACCCAGCTGCCTTTCATTCTTCCATCTCACTGTCCTGTTTGAGACCTGGGTCTGCCTCTCCCTTGCTTTTGAGGCTTCCCCAGCAGACCATCTTGATCCCAACCATTCCCCTTTTGGTCATTTGCCCCAATCATATCCCTAATCTTTGTCCTCTTTTCTCAATTTCCACCTATAAACATGTTCAAATCTCTTCACCCACAATCAGTTTCCTCAGTCCTTTCAAGTTACCACTTTTCCTCTTCATGTACTTCAAAGTCTACAATAGCTACTTTAGGTTGCAGCTTCACCACTTCCACTCCACATAGGGTTCCAGTCCCTAAAGCTGACCTTTGTATCTAGACTACTCCAACAGCCCATTTCTAATCTCCCACCTCCAATCTCCAAAACAAAACAAACCTTAAGCTACCTTTATTCAGCCAAACTGCTGCATACCTAAATCAGTCTCAGGGTTCACTGCTGCCACTGCCTTGTGTAACTCCTGCTAAGTCTTATTTGCCTGTACCATACTGCAGCTTCCTTAGGAGACAAGTCCGCCCTGTCCTTCATCCCACCGCAGCCCCACATTCTAGCCTTTCAACATATTTACCAAACAAGCAAACATGGTCAGACATAGGTTTTAGTTTGTCTTACCCAACATCTAGGAATTTTTTCAAAAGAAGGCTTTAGATTGGTAGACATCCAACTCTAAAAGCGGAATACCTTCACAACTCTAAGTGAATAATAAAGTGAATTTAGGCCCCTTGCTAAGAGCAGACATGACCACAGGTGCTGGGAATGTCTATGACTGACTGCTTAGTCATTCTGGAGTCATTTTTATCCCTACATGAAGTAAAAATTTGTAATAAATCAACAATTAATGAGTCCTAAAAATCTTGGCATACCACTTGAATACTCACCTTTCTTTGGGATCTTTTATGTAAGTGTCAATAAGAAGACTATACATTTCAGAATGTATGTTTTCCATGGCAATTTGGAAGCCATAGAAACAGCGGGCTTCTGTAATCTGAACTTCTTGGCTAAATCGCTCCACCTAGTGGCAAAACACATCAAAGTTAAGCTTGAGAAAAAACTAACAGCAGCAACGCTCAACAGATACTGGTAGCATCGCACTCTTTGTACCATTATAAGGTTTATTTCTATATATATTTCATCCAATTCGTCACAGTTCTGTGATATTTTATATCATATACTCAACCTACAGATCAGGAAATAGATACATATAAAATAAGATTTCTGTGAGCACTCAATGATTTCCTGATTTATCAAGAAAGATCCATTCCCAATAAGAGATACAACCAAATTATGATTAAAACAGCAAAGCCCCAAAAAGGAGGGAGCAGAGCCAGGCGTGGTGGCTCACGCCTGTAATCCCAGCACTTTGGGAGGCCAAGGTGGGCAGATCACCTGAGGTCATCAGTTCGAGACCAGCCTGGCCAACATGGTGAAACCCTGTCTCTACTAAAAATACAGAAATTAGCCGGCAGGTGGCGCAGGTCTGTAATCCCAGCTACTCATGAGGCTGAGGGAGGAGAATTGCTTGAACCCAGGAGGCAGAGGTTGCAGCGAGCCAAGATCGCACCACTGCACTCCAGCCTGGGCCAGAGTGAGACTGTCTCAAAAAAAAAAAAAAAAAAAAAAGGAGGGAGCAAATATGGTGGCCACAAGGAGTCCTCCTATTGCTACCACTTAATATTGTCTCAGCTTCTCTAGAGTCAGGAAAATACCATAAGAAAGAACTGCAAAGTGTTACAAAACAGGAAATGCCATGTAATATAAAACCCAGCTTACAGACACAGAGACACTCAGCATGGAAAAATGGAAAAACGTACAAGACAAGGAGAGCGAACTAGTTCGACCTCAGATCGTCCATGTCAAATGAACGAAAGATATTTGAGAAACTCACCAAGTTTTCATTTACTATGCCATCACTTGCTGCAAAGAAAGCCAGAACATGGGATATAAAATATCTCTCCTCGGGCTTCAGGGATTCCCAGTGCTGAATGTCCTTGGACAGGTCCACCTGAGGTTCGGAGTCACAATTTTAGCATAAAAGGAAGACAGCGAAGCTTGCAGGACTCACACCGAGCTCTCTGAAACTTTAAGTGTGCTGGCACCACTAACTAACTATGCCCCACAGTTAGCCCCCCTTGCCAACGGGAACCTCCAAGTGCATTTATGTCTGAGGTGTCACGGTCCCCCCTGCAGGGGTCTTCGGGGTCCTCCGATTACCTCCTCGGCAGTCCAGAAGGAAGCCTCCGCCTTCTTATACATCTGCCAGATATCATGGTACTCGATGGGGAAGATGACAAAGCGGCGGGGGTTTTCTCTCAGCAGCGGTTCATCCTCCACGCCGGGGGCAGCTGCTTTAGTTTTCTGTTGGGGAAGAAAATAAAACATTCAAGTACGGGGCGAACCATATGAAACTAATGTTTTTCTCACCAAGTCCGTTCCATGGGCGGCAATTTCATGGGACCCGATGTGAAAACGTGGCTGTCCCGTCGCACTCCGTGGGTCGCAGCAGAGGAGCGCACGCCCAAACCGGGAAATGGGCCGAGGGGCACGGGAGGTCGCCCTGGGGAGGGGCCGCCTAGGCGGGAAAGGAACCGGCGCGGGAGTGTGAACAGCTGAGGAGACAATGCGGTTTTGGCGCCAAGACGCCCAAGGCCGCCCCTGGCCCCTCTGCCCCACGCCCGTCACTCACCGGCTCCGCAGGCTCCTGGAAGATCCTCCTCGCGGTCTTGCTGGCCAGGACGCGGGCCCCGCTCAGGGCTGGCGGCTGCAGGGAGACGTGTGTGAGTGGGGGGCGGCTTCGCTTCCCTGCCTCCCTCCCGGGTCCGCAGCACCCTCCCCGCGCGCTCACCGTGTTCTCTTTGTCGACCAGGCTTAGCCCCTTCAGCGGCGAGAGCTGCAGCTGCTGCGGGTTCGTGATGGGCGCGAGCGGGATGCGGACGGAGAGCATAGTGGCGGCGCAGCGAAGTACAGCGACAGGCCAGAACAGGATGGCTGGGACGCGAAGCACGGGCGACCCCTCGGTCCAGCAGCCTTTAAATCTCCCGTGCCGGCCCTTCCCATTCGCTTTGGCGCCCCGGCCCTTCCCATTGGCTGTGCCGTGCCCCCGACCCTTCCATTGGCTGCACCTTGACCCCACCCAGGCTGGCCGCGGGACAGCGCGCGATTTTCAAGCGCAGCGCGGGAGCCTCCGCCGGCGCCTTCCGGGGACCACCGGGGACACCCCCGTGGACGCCCCCCGGGACCTCCCGGTTCCCCCCGCTCAGTCCGCTGGCTGGGTCGGGGGCACCGCCGCCCGGGCCTCCACAGGTCCCACGGGACCAGGACCGCAGTCCCTGAGAGTCTCGGCGGCGTTGGCGCGCGCGGGCCCCGGTTCGCCCGGGAACCGTTTGGGATTGCGTGAGGCGCAGCGATTGGAGCCCGCGGGCGCGCTTCCCGAAAGCGCCTCCTCCCAGCCGCGCCGCCGCAGGGCAGGAGACTTTGCCAACGAGGTTGGTGCAAAGGCCTGGAAGACGCTCCTGGGTCGGGGGAGGCGTTGCTGCGACCCTTTCGATCTGTGTCCCTGGGGTGGGAGTGCAAGGGCCCCGAGCCCTGACATTTGGGCGGGGTGGTCGGCGAGGACCCTACAGCCTAAAAGTTAGGGCTGCTGAGCCCCGCGGCTCGTTTTGTTGTGACTGGGACATGCGACCAGGCTTCTTACAGATTCGGCGTCCCCCTGAGTAAAATGGGGCTCGTCACCGCGTGGGGTGTTAATGTGGTGAGGAGAGCATTCGTTGAGATGACTCATGTAAAATGTGCAGTCCTTCGTAAACCTTCAAACTCCAGGACACGGAGAGAAGGCCCTTGGTGCAATTTTCCACAGAAATCCTGTCTCCTGTCAGACCCCTGTCCCCTATTGTCACCCTTGCATTAAGAATTGCAAACTGTGGCTGGGCGCGGTGGCTCACGCCTGTAGTCCCAGCACTTTGGGAGGCCGAGGCAGGAGGATTGTTTGAGGCCAAGAGCTGGAGACCAGCCTTGGCAACATAGTGAGACCCCGCCCCCATTAAAAAAAGAAAAAAAAAAAAAACTTGTTTTAATTGCAAACTGAGCAAAAGTTCCTGGGAGAAAGTTCACAGAATGATTTTAGAACTAGGATTTAATGTACTACTCATTGGGCATCAAATATGCTGAAGAGGAGTTTGAAAACTCCACTGAGGTAGAGACTGGAACTTAGCAACAGCTTTCATTTAATTGTCTATGTGGCTTTCCGATTTGCCAGGCCCTGCAACGGCAAAATGCCAAAAATAAAGGAAGAGAAAGAAACTTTAAGATCCAAGAAGAAATCATTAACCTGAGAAAGCTTCAACAGCTGCACTCAGGGCTGTTATTGAGAGACTCGGGACTTTTTACAAAGCCTTTTCTAGATACTTTATAGAGGGTGGGGTTGGACAGATACCCTCCCCATCTAGGTCTGTTTCTCTCATTTCTTAAAAGTACTACGGACTTGTATTCAAAGTATTCTCGTGTTGCAGGGATAAGTGACCATCACATTCCTTACACAAAGCCACAACCAAAACTTTGGTGTAGCATGATTTGTTTAAAGCAACTTGCCATTCATTGCCAGTTTCACCCCCAAACACACTAAAGCATCCATCTCCAGGAAATTGGTATTTTTATTGATTACTTTATGGCTGATAAAGCTATTATCTAACAAAATTATTTCTTGGTGTAATACTCAACTCAGATTTCAATGTCCCATAATCAACGTCTAAAGCCCTGGTTTTGGTTGCCCTACGGCGCCACGTGCTTTTTTGCTCCTGTTAAACTCACTGTAACTGAAATAGCCAGAGGTGGCTTCACTTACAGTTTAGTTCCTGGCCACGTAATTAACATAGCCATCGTAGAAGGCGCGGAAAGATGCGTACGTGTTAGAGGCCAGGTGAAGTCGCCATCCTCCCCTCCCGCGCTGAACCTGAGTCATCTCGGCGTGGCCCTCCCCTCCAGGTCCGGCATCTTTGCCCCGCTGCGGAAGTGGCGGCGCCCGCGGCAATGCGGCAGGTTCCGCCTCTGGGGGGTCGGGCAAAGCAGCCACTCCCGGGAGGGCGCCCGCCGCCGCCGCCGCAGGCGCCGGGCTGCTGCTAGCGCCGGGATTTACTCCTTTTTCCCTCGGTGCTCGTTTTTTTGGTTTTATTTAAGTGAACAGACAAGGGTCTCGCTTGTTTGCCCAGGCTGATCTCAAACTCCTGGCCTCAAGCGATCCTCCCTCCTCCTCCCTAAGCCCCGGGATTCCTGGCGGGAGCCACTTGAGCGCGCTTTTTGACATCTGCATCTACACCATTGGTCTGCACGGGAGGCCCCGCCCCGTTCCCCGGAAGGCTCCTCTGCATTCCCAGCCTCAGGTGCCCCGCCCTGTTTCCGCTGCGCGCTCTCCCGCTCAAACGCCCCCAGCCCGGACAGGTTTGCAGGTCCCTGGCCAAGGTTAGCGCGACTTCCAAAAGGCTGTTCCTACCTGTCCACCATTAGGGTGGAAAAACCGCGGCCCGGGGAGCTCAGCACTCACTGTGTACCAGACGCCGTGCCGAAGGTGGTCATAATAATAATTACGGCTGCAGCACCCACAGCCTCTGGGCACCTGGATCATGTGAGGCTGGGTTTTTTTTGTTTTGTTTTGTTTTGTTTTAGTTTTTTGGTTTTTTTGTTTTGAGACAGGGTCTCGCTCTGTTGCCCAGGCTGGTGGCTGCATCATAGTTCACTGCAGCCTCAACTTTCCGAGCTCAAGCGATCCTCCCACCTCAGCCTCCCAAGTAGCTAGGACTGCAGGCATGCACCACTCTGCCAGGCTAATTTTTAAATTTTTTGTAGAGATGGGTTCTCGGTATGTCACCCGGGCTGGTCTTGAACCCCTGGGCTCAAGCCCTCCACCCGCCTTGGCCTCCCAAAATGCTCAGATTACAGGCGTGAGCCACCGTCCCACCGGGGTTGGTATTTTTAACCCCGTTTCATAGGTGAGGAAATGAAGAGCTGAGAGGCAAGGAAACTGCCCAAGGTCGCACAGCACAACTGCACAGCAGAACGTTTCTACCCTAACTTTTTATTATGAATGTTTTCAACATACAGAATAATGGAACGATTGCTAGCATTCGCCCACTACCTAGGATTCAACAGCTGTTTCTATTTTGCCATATTTGCTTCATGGCAAATATGGCAGACACCCCCTCTGTGGGTGTGTGAGGTTTATGCTTTTTTATGGATCATTTGAAAGTGATAGATATCATGACCCATTACCCCTAAACGTTTCAGCTCCTAAAAATAAGGACACTCTCTAACATCACCACAATACCACATTTATCCCTAGGAAAACTAACAATACTCCAGTATCACCTAATATCCAGTCCATATTCCTGTTTTTCCAATTGTTTCAAAAATGTCTCATAGTTTTTTGGATTTACTTTTTTTATGCAGGATCTAATTAAGTACATGCATTGCGTTTGGTTATTATGTTGCTTTAGACTCTTAATAAAGCTCTTCCACTTCTTTTCCACACGACATTGACTTTGAAGTACAGGCCAGTTTTCTTGTAGAATGTCCCACATCCTACATTTGCCTGATTGTTTATTCACAGTGTCAATTAACTTGTTTTCCTGACCCCTGGACTCTACACTGGAAGTTAGGTGAAAAGGCTTTATTAGGCCCTGCTTGGAGGCTCACGCCTGTAATCCCAGCACTTTGGGAGGCTGAGGCAGGCAGGTCACCTGAGGTCAGGAGTTTGAGAGCAGCCTGGCCAATATAGGGAAACCCCATCTCTACTAAAAATACAAAAATTAGCCAGATGTGGTGGCAGGCGCCTGTAATTCCCACTACTTGGGAGGCTGAGGCAGGAGAATTGCTTGAACCCAGGAGGCAGAGGTTTCAATGAGCCGAGATCACACCATTGCACTCCAACCTGGGCAACAAGAATGAAATTCCGTCTCAAAAAAAAAAAAAAAAAAGGCAGGTGGGGAGTGGTCGTTATTAGACTTAGGCTAAAAGTTATTGGCAAGAAGACTTCATAAGTGATAATATAGCTAGGATTTGAACCCGGGTCTGACTAACTCCAGAATTCCAGACTCTCAAAAACTTTAATATGAACTGCCAATTACATTATATATAATATATATAAAATATATAATATATATAATATATATTATAGAGAGAGAGAGAGAGAGAGATGAGATCTCGCTATATTGCCCAGGCTGGTCTCAAACTTCTGGGTCAAGCTGTCCTTCTACCTCAGCCTCCCAAAGTGCTGGGATGACAAGCATGAGCCCTTGCGCCCAGCCCAGCATTCTTAATGTAGCACGGCACAGTAGCGCCACAACCACAAGTCTCAGGAGCAGCCCAGTTCAACTTTGTAATTAGTTTATGTGTCACTCACTCAGAGGTCAGCAGGAAATGGTTAAGCAGGAAGCAGGGTGGACAACCAGATGAAACTGTCTGATGTTGATATGAGTGTCACCACATCATGTGTGTCTAGAACATTCGCATTGGAGAGCTTCAGCCACTAAGAGGCCATTTTCAGGAGATGGTGAGGATGGGGCAGCCAGCACAGTGCAGAACCTTTGGGATCAATGATTTTCTTTGTGCTCAGATAACCTCTAAAATGGTGTTGAAAAGTGATGTGCCACTTTGCACACATTTAAAGTGACATTTAGCCAGGCACAGTGGCACACCGTTATCGTCCCAGCTACTCTAGAGGCTGAGGAAGGAGAATTGCTTGAGACCAGGCATTTGAAACCAGTCTGGGCAACATAGCAAGACCCCTGTCTCTCAAACTAAAATAAGAAATAAACTGACATTTAAACTTTTTGTCATAAATTAAATAGTTACAGGAGATGTAATCTCCATCATGTTGCAAATATGAGCACTTTAAAACGAAAACTGGCCAGCATAGTGGCTCACACCTGCAATCCTAGCAGTTTGGGAGGCTGAGCTGGGAGGATGGCTTAAGCCCAGAAGTTCAACACCAGCCTAGGCAGCATAGTCAGACCTTGTCTGTATGAAAAATAAAAAATTAGCTGATTGTGGTGGCACGCATCTGTGGTCCCAGCTGTTCAGGAGGCTGAGGCAGGAGTATTGCTTGAGCCCAGGAAGTTGAAGCAGCAGTGAGCCATGATCAGGCCACTGCATTCCACCCTGGGCAACAAAGCAAGATGCTATCTCAAAATAAATAAAAATAAAAACCACAACTATGTGCTTTTTAACTCTTAGAATTTAGAATCCACAGATTTCAGTATGTTTCTTATGCTTATTTAAAAATTCTTAGTCTGGCTGGGCACGGTGGCTCACGCCTGTAATCCCAGCACTTTGGGAGGCCAAGGCCGGCAGATCATGAGGTCAGGAGATCAAGACTATCCTCACTAACAGGGTGAAACCCCATCTCTACTAAAAAATACAAAAAGTTAGCTGGGCATGGTCGCGGGCGCCTGTAATCCCAGCTACTCAGAAGGCTGAGGCAGGAGAATGGCATGAACCCGGGAGGCGGAGCTTGCAGTGAGCTGAGTCGCACCACTGCACTCCAACCTGGGCAACACAGTGAGACTCCGTCTCAAAAAAAAAAAAAAAAGAAAGAAAAAAATTAAAATTCTTAGTCTGTCACATCTTTTTTTTTTTTTTTTAAGAAACAGGGTCTTGGCCGGGCGCAGTGGCTCACGTCTGTAATCCCAGCGCTTTGGGAGGCCGATGTGGGCGGATCAACTGAGGTCAGGAGTTCGAGACCAGCCTGACCAACATGAAGAAACCCCGTCTCTACTAAAAAAAGTTACAAAATTAGCTGTGCTTGGTGGCGCATGCCTGTAATCCTAGCTACTCATGAGGCTGAGGCAGGAGAATTGCTTGAGCCCGGGAGGCAGAAGTTGCCGTGAGCTGATATGGCACCATTGCACTCCGGACTGGGCAACCAGAGCAAAACTCCATGTGGAAAAAAAAAAAGAAGGAAAAAAAAAAAGAAAGAAAGAAACAAGGTCTTGCTCTGTCACCCAGTCTGGAGTGTAGTGGTGCAATAATGGCTCACTACAACCTTGAACTCCTGGGTGTAAGCAGTCCTCCCACCTCAGCCTCCCAAGTAGCTAGGACTACAGGTGCACACCATCACACCCGGCTAATTTTTTTTTATTATAGAAACAGGGTCTCACTATGGGTCCCAAGCTGGTTTGAATTCTTGGCCTCAAGTGATCCTCTAGCCTCAGCCTCCCAAAGCACTGAGATTACAGGCCTCAGCCACAGTGCCTGGGCTTTGTCCATTTATTAATTGGGTCATCTATCACTTTCTCATTGATTTATGGGGGCTTTATATGATTTGGACAGTATCTCTATTATATATGTTGCAGTTTTAGTTTCCTGTTACTCCATTTATGTCTTTTTTTTTCTTTTTAAAAAAAGTATTAAGCTTTATTTTGAGATAGTTTAAGACACACAGAAGTTGCAAAAATGGTAGAGTTTCTTTGTACCCTTCATTCAGGTTACTCAACATCTTGCATAACCATAGTACATTGTCAAAATCAGGAAGTTGACAGTAATTAAATTACTAACCTTGTTTGGATTTCACTGGTTTCTACATGCAGTCGTGTATTTGTGTGTGTGTACGTGGTTCTTTGAAATTTTATCACATGTGTAGATTTGAATAACCATCACCAAATCAGGATACAGAACTGTTCCATCACCACAAAGAGGATCCCTGTGTTGCTCCTCATTGTTAACACCTAGCCTTAACCCCTGGCAACCACTAATCTGGTCTCCATCACTGTAATTTTTCTTAGAGAATATTCTATAAATGGAATCATATAATGTGGAACCCTTTGAGATTAATTGCCTTTTTTTTTTAACTATAAATAATGCCCTTGAGATTCATCCAAGTTGTTGAATGTATCAACAGTTTCTTCCTGTTTATTGCGAAGTAGTGTGCATTTCCTTAGATGGCTGTGCCATAGTTTATCCATTCACCTGGTGCAGGACATCTGTGTATTTTGCTTTCTTGTTTTATTTTTTTTTTTTTTGAGTTAGGGTATCACTACGTTGCCCAGGCTGGACTCGAACTCGTGGGTTCAAGTGATCCTCCCACCTTAGCCTCCCAAGTAGCTGTGATCACAGATGCATACCACCAGGCCCTTGCTCATATCTTGCTTTCTAACTAATTAATTTCTATTCTTATCCCCTCTCAAACACTGGTTGACTTTACTTCTTTTTTTTCTTTTTTTTTTTTTTTTGAGACAGAGTCTGTCTGTCGCCCAGGCTGGAGTGTAGTGGCACCATCTTGGCTCACTGCAACTTCCACCTCCCAGGTTCAAGCAATTCTCCTGCCTCAGCCTCCTGAGTAGCTGGGATTAAAGGCACCCACCACCATACCCAGCTAATTTTTGTATTTTTAATAGAGAAAGAATTCCACCATGTTGGCCAGGTTGGTCTCGAACTCCTGACCTTCAGTGTGATACACCTGCCTCAGCTTCCCAAAGTGCTGGGATTACAGGCATGAGCCACCGCACCCGGCCGCCCTTACATTTTCTTTTGAGTACTGCTTTGGCAAATCCCACAGGTTTTAATGGATGGTGTTCTCACTTTTGCATTTTTTTTTTTTTTTTTTTTTTTTGAGACGGAGTCTCGCTGTGTCGCCCAGGCTGGAGTACAGTGGCCGGATCTCAGCTCACCGCAAGCCCCACCTCCCGGGTTTACGCCATTCTCCTGCCTCAGCCTCCCGAGTAGCTGGGACTACAGGCGCCCGCCACCTCGCCCGGCTAGTTTTTTGTATTTTTTAGTAGAGACGGGGTTTCACTGTGTTAGCCAGGATGGTCTCGATCTCCTGACCTCGTGATCCGCCCGTCTCGGCCTCCCAAAGTGCTGGGATTACAGGCTTGAGCCACCGCGCCCGGCCTGCATTTTTTAAATAGTCTGAGATGTGGGTTTCGATTTCCTTTATTACCTAGATCTGGTTTATTTAGAATGTTAAAACTTTTCATTTCCATGTGCTTTGATTTTCATTTTGAGTATCTTTTCATTCAGATTACATTGTTACAATCATTAGATCAATTTTAGGAGAACTGACATCTTTATGATATTGAGTCTTCTAATCCCTGGCTATGGTATATCCTTCCATTTATTTATGTTGTCCTTAATTTTTTTCAGTAATTTTTTTGTAGCTTCCTATATAGCGGTCTTGCAGATTAAAAAAAAAAAATTTCCTGGATATTTATTATTTCTTATTCTATGATAAATAGTATCATTTAATTTTTTTATTTTCTAAATTTATGCAGATACATATAGACATTGTTTTTCATGTTATTAACCTTAAATCCCACAACCTTGATCAATTCGTAAATAATTTGGTTTATCTGTGGACTCCTTTATATTTTCTTCATTCACAGTCATGGTGCCTGTAAAGAATGACAGTTTCATTTCTTCCTATCCAATTGTTATGCTCATTTTTATTTTATCTTATTATCATTATTATTATTTAGATACAGGATCTCACTCTGTCTCCTGGACTCAAGTGCAGTGGCACGATTATAGCTCATTGCAGCCTCGAACTCCTGGGCTCAAGCGATCCTCCAGCCATCACACCATCTACATGGAATCTAATTACTTATATATTTGGTTTACATCTACTATATTAGTATTCGTTTTCTACTTACCCACCTGTTTTGTGTTCTTTTGTCTCTTTTTGAGACAGAGTCTCACTCTGCCACCCAGGCTGGAGTACAGTGATGCAATCTTGGCTCACTGCAACCTCTGCCTCCTGGGCTCAAGCAATTCTCCTGCCTCAGCCTCCCGAGTAGCTGGGATTACAGGCGCCAGCTACCACGCCTGGCTAATTTTTGTATTTTTAGTAGAGACAGGGTTTCACCCTGTTGGCCAGGCTGGTCTCGAACTCCTGACCTTAAGCGATCTGTCCGCCTTGGCCTCCCAAAGTGCTGGGATTACAGGCGTGAGTCACTGTCCCTGGTGTTTGTCTCTTTTCAAATATTCTTTGGAATTAAAAGGTTATTATTTGGCTGTGCCAGGCCTCACCAGGTGCATTCTACCTAGTGACTTCAGCATATATCACATGGAGAAGAAAAATTACCAACCTGAGTCCCATCCAAATTCCTGAAACACAAAATTATGAGATAAAATGGTGGTTGATTTAAGCGGCTAAAAGACAGAAGTCTCATTTTGAAAGCTTAAGGCCAGACACAGTGACTCACGCCTGTAATCCCAGCACTTTGGGAGGCCAAGGCAGGTGGATCACGAGGTCAGGAGATCGAGACCATCCTGGCTAACACGGTGAAACCCCATCTCTACTAAAAATACATTTTAAAAAATGAGCCGGGCATGGTGGCGGGCGCCTGTAGTCCCAGCTACACGGGAGGCTGAGGCAGGAGAATGGCGTGAACCCGGGAGGTGGCCGAGCTTGCAGTGAGCGGAGATCGCGCCACTGCACTCCAGCCTGGGTGACACAGCAAGACTCCGTCTCAAAAAAAAAAAAAAGCCAGAAGTTTAAGACCAGCCTGGGCAACAAACATAATGAGACCCCAATCTCAAAAATATTTGTGTATATACGTGTGTGTGTGTGTGTGTGTGTGTGGTCTTAAATATTTTTTAAATTATTGCAAATTTATATCAATTCTCATAAGTGATTTAAGCCATATTTACATATTATTATATAATTGATTCACTTGAATACTTTGCTATTGCAAATAAATAAAATGCTCACAAAGTCACAAAGAGCATTGTTGGGAGCCCCTGCAGATGCATCCCCATGCCCCACTCCACTCTGTGCAGGGAGGGAGGGGAATGCCCTGGCCTGGGTGGAAGCAGCAAACAGCTTCCCCATGGCCTCATTCCAGCAGGTTCAACTGATGGGAGGGAGTGTCCCTAGGAGACAGAGGCAGGAGATGAGGTGGGCGATTCTCTCTCACTCCATGAGGGTCACCATAGGCTGTCTGCATCCCTTGATCAAAGGTCTCAACTCCTATCCTCATATAATCCTGCTTCTCTGGGTCTGGTAACTGCTCGCTCCCCACCCCACTGTTCCTAGCCCCAGGGTACAGTACCACCCTTAGGGTTTCCTTCACCTGCAGAGAGTTCGGGTGGAGACCCATGAATAGGCCAGGCATGGTAGCTCATGCCTGTAATTCCAGCACTTTGGGAGGCTGAGGAGGGCAGATCACCTGAGGTCGGGGCTTTGAGACTAGTCTGAGCAACATGGTGAAACCCCATCTCAACTAAAAATACAAAAATTAACTGGATGTGGGGGCAGGCACCTGTAATCCCAGCTTCTTGGGAGGCTAAGGTAGAGGTAGGAGAATCACTTGAACCCAGGAGGCAGAGATTGCAGTGAGCCGAGATCGTGCCCTTGCACTCTAGCCTGGGAGACAGAGCAAGACTCCATCTAATAAAAAAAGTTTTAAAAGACCCACGAATAGATTTAGCCTCAGAAGCCTTTTGGAGAAGCACTCTTTGGAGTGCCTTGCATTTGGTCAAGGCTGATTTTCTGACGCCCGAATGAATGCTGCCATGCTGATTGCAGGTTCCAGGTCCCCAGAACGCTGTGGGACTCTCTTCCTCCCCCTCTGAACACTCATCCCTGAGATGCTCCTTGACAAAGAGCTTTGGGAAGTGTTACCTACTCACCTCGTCTCCCTCCTGGAGCTCTCATTAGCAGAGTGAAGGTCCTGAGAATTCTTGCAGGAAAGAAACCTGTGTAACTTCACTGGACTTAGGATAAAATTGGATCAGGTAGCCTGTCCCTTGGCCCTTCTTCTGGGCTCCCAGGCCCACCACCTGGCCTTCACCGTCTGGATCTTCCCCTGCAGCTGAGGGTGGAAAAGAAGGCCAAGGAACACTGCTTTCCCTCCCCAGCCTCCTCCACCAAGACCCCCCCTCACTCTTGCGGGCTTTTCAGGAAGGAGAGGGAAACCATTCACGCCATTTTTCCAGTACCATAGATGTTATTAAGAGAGAAGAAATGCATTTGAACCAAAGCAGCAGGTGTAGGGATGTGTGCGTGTGTGTGTGTCCTTTATTCTACCAAAAGCCCCATCTCCCACTCAGACCCTCAATGAGTCCATTTTTCCTTTTCCTGAGCACACACTATGTGCCAAAATTTACGAAGGAGTGTCTTGCCCTTGGAGTTGTTAAGGATGATTATCTTTAAACAATTGCAGAGTGCAATCCTCACACATAACAGGTGCTCCACAAGTGGAATGGAACGACATGCTGTGTTTGGGGCCAGACATAAAGATCTTATTAATCTCCGTATTTCCTCCAGCACTGGGCCCTACCCATGGCAGGACCACATAAATAATAAATTTTGTTAAGAGCCAATGATGATGCAGGGTAGGGGGTAGGGTCATCAGTCTCCCAAGCGCTGCCCTCCTCAAATACATAGAGGACCCTAATCCAATAGTGCGCTTTTCCCCTTGGCATCTGTCAAGCCCCTTAGTCACTCTCACCCCCTCCACTGAGGGGCAGATGACTGGGGCTGCCCCCAGTCCTCCTTTGTGGAAGTTCCAGGAGCCCGAGCTCTGGGGTTGTCCTGGAAATGTGTGCCGCTGGCGGCCGCTGGGGGTGCCCCAGCCTCGCGGTAGCTCAGGGCCTCTTCCTCCAGGCAGAAGTAGTGAAAAGCTCTGGCTCCCCTGCTGGTAGGAACCGGGAGAAACTGACCTGAACCACCACCTGAAGAGGCCAGGTGGGCCTTGTTTGGAGGCGAGGGCAGGACGCAGTTGTTCATTATATAGAAGACAATGGGACATTTTTATTGCAGAAGAGACGTTTTATTGCAGAAGAGACATTTCTTTTCCACACTGCACGCAGGTGTTGACACAGTCTGCTGAGCATCAAAAAGAGCATGAGGCTGGGTGCGGTGGCTCACACCTGTAATCCCAGCACTTTGGGAAGCCAAGGCAGGCAGATCGCTTGAGGTCAGGAGTTGGAGACCAGCCTGGCCAACAAAGTGAAACCCTGTCTCTACTAAAAATAGAAAAATTAGCTGGGCGTGGTGGCGTGTGCCTGTAATCCCAGCTACTCAGGAGGCTGAGGAGGGAGAATCACTTGAACCCAGGAGGCCGAGTTTGCAATGAGCCAAGATCGCACCACTGCACTCTAGCTAGGTGACAGAGCGAAAGTCTGTCTCAAAAAAAAAAAAAAAAAAAAAAAAAGCATGAATTTGGAGGACAGACCTGTGGAGCTGTGGAGCCCCTCTCTCCTCACTTGCTGCTGGGCCCCGGGCCAGCTCCACACTCCTCTGGGAGCCACTGCACTGGGAGGCCTTCACAATCTACCTTGCACAGTCCTCCCACCGGTCCTCTGTCCTGTGATCCAGGGGAGCTGCTTCCCCCTCCCCAGGCTTCTGCTTGCCCACCTGGAAGGATGGCGTTTAGACTGCACCAGCTCTGTCCTTTGAGCTCTGACTTCCAATCCTATTCATATGTCCAGAGCCAAAGGAAAAATAAGGTTGTGCTTTTGTTTTGTTTTGTTTTTTGTTTTTTGAGACGGAGTCTTGCTCTGCTGCCCAGGCTGGAGTGCAGTGGCCAGATCTCAGCTCACTGCAAGCTCCGCCTCCTGGGTTTACGGCATTCTCCTGCCTCAGCCTCCCGAGTAGCTGGGACTACAGGCGCCGCCACCACGCCCGGCTAGTTTTTTGTATTTTTTAGTAGAGACGGGGTTTCACCGTGTTTGCCAGGATGGTCTCGATCTCCTGACCTCGTGATCCGCCCGTCTCGGCCTCCCAAAGTGCTGGGATGACAGGCTTGAGCCACCGCGCCCGGCCACTAAGGCTGTGCTTAAAGCAGCCCCACCCATCACCAGAACAGGGTGGCCAGGGCTAGGGCCTCAAAAACGGTCATTGAGTTGACAGCAGCCTTCAGCTGGTGATACATTCTCCATTCAGTTACCAAACTTTTCTCATGAACTCCAGGGAACAGGTTTTTTTCCACGGACTTTCTGGGAAACTGTATTTCGAGTTTTAAGTAGCTGTCTTTTGCAAAAGCATTTATAGCTCACTGTTTGAGCCTCGTTATCTTCTACACCCTATACTGATTGCTCAACATGCATAATCACTTTTAATTGTATTCACTTCTCACAACAACATAGCGAAGTGGGCATTTATTATTCATCGCACTTGAAGGCGAGGTGAGATGAAGTAGTTTATCCACAGCACACAGACAGGAGACCCCCCCTGAATCCAGAGTGCCTCCATTTCCCAAGTGCCACTGCTCCATAGAGCTGGAACTTGGGAACAGACCCCACTCCTGCTCCAGACAGACAGTGTGCATGTGGCCAGAAATATCCCTGCTCTAGAAGAACAAAAAACTACGAGGAGCAGTTCTGAGGACCATTTGCCCAGGCTTGTCCCAGAGGAGAGAGAGGCTCTCATACATCTCCTCTCACACTATTCAGCAAGGTAACAAATAGGTATTGAGGTTCAGACACTGTAAATGCAATGAATAAGTATAATAATTAATAAACATAATCGATAAGTATATTAAATTGTACCTTAGAAGGCAAAGGGCTATGGAAAGAAAATAGAGCAAAATAAAGGGATCTGGATTGGCCAGGCGTGGTGGCTCACACCTGTAATCTCAGCACTTTGGGAGGCCGAGGCAGGCGGATTACCCGAGGTCAGGAGTTCAAGACGAGCCTGGCTAACATGGGGAAACCCCGTCTCTACTAAAAATAGAAAAAATTAGCGAGGCAGGAAACAACTCTCTTGAGATGCCTGTCTCCGCTGACAGCACGAATGGTGAAGGAAAGGGTTTGGCCCCCGCAAGCGCCTTCAGGATCAAAGTATCAGCTCCACAGTTTGCTACCGAGGTGGAAGAATGCTGCCATTTGGAAGGAGAGACCCCACCTCACCCCAGCTCACTGGGACCACTGTCCCAGCCATCCAGCTGGGCTCTGGACCTTTTGTTTTGTCCTCTCCATTCCATTTCCTGTGTTGGGCAGCTGAAACTCACTCTATAAACTCCCCACAGCCCTCAGAAGGAAAACCAACCTGCTCGGCCGCAGTCAAGCTTCTTCTAATCTGGACCCTCCCACCTCCCCTCCCATCCCTCCTGGCTTACTGGGCTGCTGGTGATCTTCTCTCTCGGCTCCATGACTGAACCGCCCTTCTCCATTGTCTCTGCCTGGTGAACCCCCAATTATCTTTTTCTCTCTCTCTTTTTTTTTTTTTTTTTTTTTGAGACGGAGTCTCGCTCTGTCGCCCAGGCTGGAGTGCAGTGGCCGGATCTCAGCTCACTGCAAGCTCCGCCTCCCGGGTTCACGCCATTCTCCTGCCTCAGCCTCCCGAGTAGCTGGGACTACAGGCGCCCACCACCTCACCCAGCTATTTTTTTGTATTTTTTTAGTAGAGACGGAGTTTCACCGTGTTAGCCAGGATGGTCTCGATCTCCTGACCTCGTGATCCACCCGTCTCGGCCTCCCAAAGTGCTGGGATTACAGGCTTGAGCCACCGCGCCCGGCCTTTTTTTTTTTTTCTTTGAGACAGAGTCTCACTCTGTTGCCCAAGCTGGAGTGCGGTGGCATGATCTCAGCTCACTTCAACCTCCACTTTCCAAATTCAAGCCATCCTCCTGTCTCAGCTTCCTGCGTAGCTGGGATTATAGGCGTGTACCACCACGCCCAGCTAATTTTTGTATTTTTAGTAGAGATGGGGTTTCACCATGTTGGCCAGGCTGGTCTCAAACTCCTGACCTCAAATGATCCACCCACCTTGTCCTCCCAAAGTGCTGGGAGTACAGGAGTGAGCCAGCACACCCAGCAACCTCTGTTTATCTTTTAAGAAGCAGTTCAAAAGCTGCCTCTGCTGGGAAGTCTGCCCTGATGCCCCCAGGCAGAGATACTTGCCCCCATGACTTTGTGTGTGAGCTCTATCCAATTTATCCCCTGGACTGCAGTTACTTGTTCACCCTTTTATCTCCCCACCCAGCGTACATGCTTTTTGAGGGCAGGGTCGGTGTATATCAAGCTCATCTCTCCACAGTGCTTAGCACAATGCCTGAGACTAGCAGGGCCGCAAGTGCTTGCAGAATTATAGACAAGATGTTCCCTAGACGTTAGATTCCGTCTCCGTATGCTAAAGGCACCCCCATCCCCACACTCAGCATGGGGCCTCACATGCAGCTGGTGCACAGTCAGTGCATGTGAGCTAGCTGACAGGCTAATCAGAGGAAGATCAAATCAAGGGAAGTACCTTACTTAAGCTCTTCTCTCCCCACCCAGTGTTCTGAAACATGCAGCTAGAGGTGAGGGAGGGGCCTGCTGCGAGCTGAGCTTTGTAGCTAAGACTCGAGTGGTGTTACTTGGACTGCTGGAGTCCAGAAGAGCAGGATGGCCCAGTTACCATGGCAACCTGAGCTTGCTCTAAGGGCAGCTGGTGTTCAGATCTCATTTGGACTTGGAGATGCAGTGGAGAGCCTAATGTGATGATGGTTCAGATGCCACACAAATCCAAATAATCCCCTCACGCATTTGACCGCTAGAAGCGGGCACGTGGGTGCCAGGTTATATGAACTGGAAGATGGACCATGATCATTTTAGGAGTGGAAGATGTTGACCTGGCTCCGGTCTGGGAGAGAGTTCCCTCAAAGACAGGGACACATGCTTTACAGATGCCACTGAAGCCATTTGTGCAACTGTCTGCTGGTCTATTAGTGTCAGTGGCTTGCTGGTGATGGAGGGCACAGCCAGGAGTCAGGATCCTGGCCTCAGGTTAAGGAAGGTGTCAGGAGAGCACAGTCCCTGGAGGGAGACCCCGAGGCTCCCCCATGGATTAGCTGTGTGACTGTGGGCGAGTATCTTGGGCTCCCCAAGACTCCATGCCCTGTCCATCAAGTGGACGTTCACAGAGCCTACCCCATAATGCTGCTGAGGGAACTTCAGAGCCTCATAGGGTGCCCAGCACTCCGCAGCCCTCAACAAAGGATTGCTCTGGAGCACGTGCTGGGTGGCTTTGGAGAAGTCATTACCTTCCTCAGGGCTCTGTTCCCAGAGTGAGTATTATCCAGGGTTCCTTCCACTGCAGACTCCAAAACTCCGTGTGTTTGCTGTGTGCTCATCCAGCACCCACGTGGTGCCACACAGGCCACGTGCCCAATGCCATTGTGGGGGCAGGAGGAACCTCTCTTCACTTTTGGATTTCACGTTCTTCAAAATGCAGGATGCTTTTTAGAAATCAGATTGCTCAGCCTCATGCCTGTAATCCCAGCACTTTGGGAGGCCAAGGCAGGTGGATCATTGAGGTCAGGAGTTCAAGACCAGCCTGACCAACATGGCGAAACCTCGTCTCTATAAAAATACAAAAATTATCCAGGCATGATGGCAGGTGCCTGTAATCCCAGCTACTCAGAGGCTGAGTAGGGAGAATGACTTGAACTCGGGAGGTGGAGGTTGACATTTTACTCCAGCCTGGGCAACAGAGCAAGACTGTCTCAAAAAAAAAAAAAAAAAAATGACCAGGTGTGGTGGCTCACGTCTGTAATCCCAGCACTTTGGGAGGCCAAGGTGGGTGGATCACCTGAGGTCAGGAGCTCGAGACCAGGCTGACCAACATGGTGAAACCCTGTCTCTAGTAAAATTACAAAATTAGCTGGGCGTGGTGGTGCACGCCTGTAATCCCAGCTACTCGGGAGGCTGAGGCAGGAGAATTGCTTGAACCTGGGAGGCAGAGGATGCGGAGAGCTGAGATTTACCATTGCACTCTAGCCTGGGCAACAAAGGCAAAACTCCATCTCAAAAAAAAAGAAAGAAAAAGTCAGATTGCTCTTTTCCTCACTCAAGCAGTGAACTTAGTCCACGTGGGAAGTAGCACCATCTCTTGCTGTTCTGCCCTTGCCTGGCACACTGACCTCCTTGAAGGTCCTGTGTCCTTAGTACCTCAGTACCTTCCCTTCTCATTTTTCTCTGCTTGGAGGCACTCCTACTTCTTTCTTTTTTTGAGACAGGGTCTCATGCTGTTGCCCAGGCTGGAGTGCAGTGTTGTGATCACGGTTCACTGCAGCCTCCACGCTCTGGGCTCAAGGGATCCTCCCATCTCAGCCTACTGAGTAGCTGGGACTACATGCATGCACCACTATGCTTGGCTAATTTTTTTTTTTTTTTGTAAAGATAAGGTCTTACTAAGTTGCCTAAGCTGGTCTTGAACTCCTGGGCTCAAGCAATCCACCTGCCTTGGCCTCCCAAAGTGCTGGGATTCCAGGCGTGAGCCACTGTACCCGGGCCTTCCTTTGTATTTTGTACCTGTTATTACATGTTTCTCCAGTTACTTTAACTATTTAACATCTGTCTCTCCCATTGGCCCCTGAGCATCTTGAGGGTAGGAATTATGGATTATTCATGCCTATATCCCCAAATGTATCACGTGGTAGGTGCTCTATAAACATTTGTAGAATTGAATCAAATGGAACATGTGGGGTGTACACTTGTGCAAACAGATTGAGCTTCTTTTCTGATAATTTCATTTTGGTGTAAGTTTGCTTTCAGTTTAAGTAGTCAAAACATTTGGATAGCTATTCTTTTTTTTTTTTTTTTTTTTGGATAAGTATTCTTGAGTGGACTAAAAATAGCTTTTAATTGATTTCTAGTGCCGATGCTGCAAAACTGGAAATCTAAAAGATTTTATCCTTTTATTAGAGTCTGAAGAAGAAAAGAACAAGGGAGGGGAAATGGTTTTAACATTTTATCTGCCCCCTTTCCTGTGCCTTTTTTTTTTTTTTTTTTTTTTTTTTTTTTGAGACGGAGGCTTTGTCACCCGGTCTGTAGTGCAATGGCGCGATCTCGGATCACTGCAACCTCCACCTCCCAGGTTCAAGCGATTCTCCTGCCTTCCTGTGCCTAAGGTTAACACAGTGCCTTAAGAGGCTAACACAGAAGGGCAAAGTAAGTCTCCATAAAACCCAAAGACTCTATGAACCCCTCTCTGGATCTTGTCTGGAGTCACAGCTGGGAAAAAAAAAAAAAAAAAAAAAACACATTTATCTGCTGGAATAAAGAAATTTAGAAGAAGCAGAAAGGAAACATGATTTTCAGATCTAGTTTCTCGTTCTTCTGAAAGGAGGAATTTAAACTTGAGGGAGGCTAATTTATTTCCTCTTTTTACTTTGGGTTTCGTAACTCAGCAATCTTCCCTGAGGCCCCGGGTGAGAACAGTGAGCTAGCTATGAAGGCAGAAATAAGTAACTAAAGATCTTAGATGGTTAATATTAACGTCCTTTGCTTTTGTGAATAAACCATATCACCTGGAATTAATAGGTGAAACGTAGAGAACTATTAACTAAACCAGGGATTGGCAACCTTTTTCTGTAAGGGCCAGATGGTGACTATTTCTCAGCCATAGTGATGCAAAATCAGCCAGAGAAACATGCAAACAAATGGGTATGTAGCTGTGTTGCAATAAAACTTTATTTGCAGCAACAGTTGGAAATCAAATTTGGCTTGCTGGCTACAGATTGCTGACCCCTGAATGCAACACTCCATTTTCAGGTCTAAGTATTCCCATTCTCTTAAACACACCATCTTAGCTCAGGATGTTCTAACAGAATACCACAGACTGGATGGCTTAAACAATAAACATCTCTTTCTCACAGTTCTGGAAGCTGGGAAGTCTAAGATCAAGGCACCAATAGATCCAGTGTCCTGCGAGGGCTGTCTTCCTGGTTTGCAGACAGCCTTCTTGCTGTGTCCTCGCATGATGCAGAGAGAAGAAAGGGGCAAGCTCTCAGGTCTCTTCTTATATGGACACTAATCCCAGTCATGAGGGCTCCACCTCATGACCTAATTACTTCCCAAGGACCCCACCTCCTAATACCAACACACTGGGGTTTAGGATTTCAACCTGTGAATTTTGGAGGAACACAAACCTTTAGTCCATAACACACAGCATGCTTATATAAAAGGAAGAGATGTCCACCAAAGTAAGGTCCATATGGCACAGGGACCAAATTATTATTATTATTTTTGTTTTGAGATAGAGTCTCACTCTGTCGCCCAGGCTGGAGTGCAGTGGTGCAATCTTGGCTCACTGCAACCTCTACCTCCTGGGTTCAAGTGATTCTCATGCCTCACCCTCCAGAGTAACTGGGATTACAGGCATGAGCCACCATGCCCAGCTAAGTTTTGTATTTTAGTAGAGATGGGTTTCGTCATGTTGGCCAGGCTGGCCTCAAACTCCTGGACTTAAGTGATCTGCCTGCCTCAGCCTCCCGAAGTGCTGGGATTACAGGTGCGAGCCACAGCTCCCAGCCGTGACCAAATTATGAATGAAAAAACACACCTCTCAGGACTGGAAAGATGTCAGATGAGGCCGGGAGCACTGGCTCACACCTGTAATCCCAGCACTTTGGGAGGCCGAGGAGGGCGGGTCACCTGAGGTCAGGAGTTCGAGACCAGCCTGGTCAACATGGCAAAACCCCGTCTCTACTAAAAATACAAAATTAGTCAGGCATGGTGGTGCATGCCTACAGTCCCAGCTACTTGGGAGGCTGAGGCAAGAGAATCACTTGAACCCAGGGAGCAGAGGCTACAGTGAGCCAAGATCGCACCATTGCACTCCAGCCTGGGTGACAAGAGCAAAACTCCGTCTCAAAAAAAAAAAAAAAAAAAAAAAAAGATGCCACATGTGTGTGTCTGAATGGTAGTTTCAGATCCAGAAAGGATGACTCACCTCCCACCTGGGTAGACATCCCCTCCATCCCCTCTCTTTATTCCTGGTGCCTTCAATGGCCTATCTGGCTTTCACTAACGCCCTGTTTTACCTAGTCCCCACTGACTTTGAGCTCTGAGGGGCCGTGAAGGGAATGGGCTGAGATGTGGGGATTTGCTTTACAGTTGGGAAGGCCACAAAGCTACAAAGAAGCATGGGCTGGTTCTGTGACAGAGAAAGCCCAAGATAACCAACTAGAAATGTCAAATTTTAAAAATGTGTAGGAATGATAATTTGCTTATTACCCAGAGAGATTTTATGTGACTACCATTAAAGTAACTTTTACCAAAAAAGTATAATCACAATTATTAAAATCTTAGTTTCTAAGAATATATTTAAGACTAAGTCCACTATCAAACGTATTCATGTTTAAAACCCCCGAAGACATACCGAAGGTTGATCTTTGACAAGTGCAAACCTAGACCAGGTACAGGAAACACAGTCTCATGACTGTAATCCCAGCACTCTGGGACGCCAAGGCAAGAGGATCACTTGGGGCTAGGAGTTCAAGATCAGCCTGGGCAACATAGTGAGACCCCTATCCCTACAAAAAAAAGAAAAAAAATAGCCAGATGTGGTGCCACGCACCCGTAGTCCCAGCTATTCAGGAGGGTAAGGCAGGAGGATCACTTGAGCCCAGGAGTTCAAAGCTGCAATGAGCTATGATCGTGCCACTGCACTCCAGTCTGGGCAACAGAACGAGCCTCTGTTCTTTAAAATAAGAAGAAAACTGCAAAGCTGACTTCATTACTCTCCAGGGGCGCTGTGTGGCTCATAGAATTAAGTGCATGTTTCCTTACCTTGGAGTCTCAGTGAGGACAGCTAGGCTGTGCCACAGCAAGAAACAGCCCCCCACAGAAATGGCTTCTGACAGCAAAGGTTTGGCTGTCAGCCAGGCTGCACATCCATCACCAGCCAGCCAGGGGATCTGCTCCACGACTCCCCTTCCAGGCCCCTGGTTGATGGAGCTGCCACCACATTGAGCGGTACCAGTTGCTGCAGCCAAGAGAAGAATTTGGATGGGATCCTTCACCAGGATCGAATGCTCTAGGCCAGAAGTGACACCTGATCACACAGGGAAGGAGTGCCTTTCTGCTATCCAGGAGGAGATGTTTGGAGAACAGCGTTCAGGGCTATCAGACATGGCATTTTGGATCTCCCCTATTTCTCCAGCCTCATTTCCCATGACTTGAACAGTTCATAAGAACGTGATTAGGAATGTGTATGTTGATCACGTGTGTGTGTGTGTTTAGGGCAGAGGGAGAAATTCCCTGACAAGAGAGAGGTTAGTTTAAAATGAAGTCATTACCCAAATCACTGAACTGCTCAAGCTTCTGGGTTAATAGTGTCAGAGGAACTAGCGGGGCCTTAGCTAGCCCATATTGTACCTTCCTCTAGGGGGATACAGCCCTGCTCCATGAGGACAGCTTGGTGAATGGAACATGGCTGACCTGCAGCCTCTATTTGCTTCTTGGTCAGGCACTCTTGTTTAGTGAACAACCCGTACAACCCTACATGTAGGGTGACCAACTCATTTGGTTGACCTCCATGACCTGGGAATATTCTGAGTTCTGGGGAAACAGAAATAGGTGGTCACTGTATTAGTCCGTTCTCGCATAGCTATAAAGAACTACCTGACTTTGGGGGGCTGAGGCGGGCGGATCACAAGCTCAGGAGATCGAGACCATCCCAGCTAACATGGTAAAAACCCGTCTCTGCTAAATATGCAAAAAAATTAGCCGGGCATTGTGGCAGACGCCTGTAGTCCTAGCTACTCAGGAGGCTGAGGCAGAAGAATGGCGTGAACCTGGGAGGCAGAGCTTGCAGTGAGCTGCCGAGATCGAGATCGCACCACTGCTCCCCAGCCTGGTTGACAGAGCCAGACTCCGTCTCAAAAAAAAAACAAAAAAAAAAAAAAAAAAAAAAAAAACCACTACCTGAGACTGGGTAATTTATAAAGAAAAGAGGTTTCATTGGCTCACGGTCCTGCAGGCTGTACAGGAAGCATGGCTGCAGAGGCCTCAGGAAACTTATAATCATGGCAGAAGGTGAAGCAGAAGCCAGCGCATCCTACATGACTGGAGCAGGAGGAGGTGGGAGGGGGGACACACATTTAAACAACCAGATCTCATGAGAACTCACTCACTATCATGAGAACACCAAAGGGGATGTCTACCCCTATGATCCAATCACCTCCCACCAGGTCTCTTCTCCAATTCAACATGAGATTTGGGCAGGGACACAAATCCAAACCATATCAGTCACCCCACCTACATGGTGGCCCTGGGTAATGGTAATAGTTCCATATATTCAGAGCTCAGCTGGTCTATTCTGCTACGTTTGTCATTTATTTGGTTACAGATAGCATAACGAAAGGACCATGGGGTCTGGACAGACAGTGGCTCGAGTCCCAGCTCTGGCTGTCACCGGCTTCAAGACCTTAGGCCAGCTCCCCACTCTTCGGAGCCTCAGTTTTGCCATCCATAAAATACAGGCAGAAAATATCTACCTTACAAGGTTGGTGTGAGGCTCATTTAACGAGCCACGGTCGGTAAAGGGTCGGGGCAGGGCCTGGTGGCTTCTCAGGAAGTGTCCGCTGTCCCCGTTGGGTGGAGGTTGACTGCTCGATGAAGGAAAGTTGCACTCCGCAGGACAGGCGATCGGGCAGCCAGGGGACTTGTACAAATATGCACAGGCATTAATCAGTAATCGCTATGAGCAGGCTGGGACTTCAACTCCACTTACCAAGTTAAACAGCTACAAGTTAAAGAGCTAAGAGATGCTTTTAATATTTAACCTGGGCCTTGACTACAGCACTCTATTCCATTGAGCTGATTCATTGACTAGTTGGTTCTCAGATCTCTTTTTTTTTGTTGTTTTTTTTTGTTTTTTTTTTTTTTGAGACGGAGTCTCGCTCTGTTGCCCAGGCTGGAGTGCAGTGGCGCGATCTCGGCTCACTGCAAGCTCCGCCTCCCGGGTTCACGCCATTCTCCTGCCTCAGCCTCCCGAGTAGCTGGGACTACAGGCGCCCACAACTGCGCCCGGCTAATTTTTTGTATTTTTAGTAGAGACGGGGTTTCACCGTGGTCTCGATCTCCTGACCTTGTGATCCGCCCGCCTCGGCCTCCCAAAGTGCTGGGATTACAGGCGTGAGCCACCGCGCCCGGCCCTGGTTCTCAGATCTCTAATGAAAAGAAAGAACTTAAGTATCTTCCCAGGTGTCTGGGACCATGGGATGCACGTGTGCAGAGGTGACCATCCCCACAGGCAGCTTCCACATTAGAGAAGTTGATATCCACAGTGGGGGGCTTGAGCTTAAAGTTGGACATTTTGTTTGTTGCACACTCTTTTTAGCCAACAGTATTTAAAGGTTAACCTCTATAATAACTATTGCATGTTAATGGCCAAATTTACACAGACTCAATTCCCTTTCCCAGCACTGCCCTTCCTCTCCCCTCATACCTTGTCCTCAGAATGATAAATGACCCCCACAAAGTCTAGGGTCCTAGTATGTTTTCAGTGGCCTCCAAATCTCACGCTTAAAACTGTGGGTTCATGGACAGGGGAGTCAGCTCATGGCTCACTTTGTGTAGCAGATTTGCAAGGAGAAGGAAGCTTACGTTCACTGAGGCCAGTGGCTGTGGACACTGGACCTTTCTCAGCTGCTGTTGTGCACAGACCCTGGAGACAGGACAGTCCTTCCACGCAAACATCATCCTACTCAGTGGGCCAGGGATGCGCACCTGAACCTGGAGTAGCTCCAGTTCAGGGCGGCCAGCTTCCTGCCTGCTCAGCTAATCAAAGCCTGCCCACCCCACCCCACAAACCCCCCACCCCCCACCCCCAGGTCTAAATTCCTAGCTGGAGTAAAAAGCCAATGGAAAAAGAGTCTTATATACACGGCAGCAGAGTGAAACCACATCAGCTACCTGGTCATTTTTTTTTGTCTTAAATATAAGCAGGAGTCAGTGGGGGATGATGCCCTTGTCGCATGTAAAGATCTTAATCGCTCCTTAGATCCGATGCCCACTTCTCACTCCCACCTCCTTTTATACTCGCTGACCGCATCCCGGAGTCTCATCTGTCAGTTCATTGACCCTGTTTCCTCTCCAGCGTCTGTTGTCATGACATAGACTGCAATTGCTCAGCCTGTGTCATCTGGCAGCTCTCTACTGTCAGCTTTCCATCTTTCAGACATGTGTTGAAACCTCTCCTTTGTGATTTTCCCTCCTTCCTATAACTCCTCCTCTATCCCTTTTTCTTTTATCTTAATTCCAGCAAAGTCTCAAGTACCAAGGGAAGGCAACTCTGCACCCGAGCTGCTGTTTTGAGCCAGAAGCCACGAGATGTCTCTAAACAACGAGAACTGCTCTAGTCATGGAAAGTATGCATCGTAAATTCCAGTGGAAAAGATGGAAACCTTTTGTTTAGATGGGGCACAAGTCATTATCATTTTACTTCAGATTGTTTTACAGTATTCTAGAAAGGGCCAAATCAGCCATAACCAAGACCTGCTAACCCTGAGGACCTCACGTATCTTATTTCTTAGTAAATATTGAAAGGAGTTCTGTAACTCATTAATTATCCTTAATGAATAATGGTGACTCGCCCTTATATTTTGTTTTCCCCTCTTGATGCTGAAACCATGAAACCAAATGCAAAAGCTTGGACACTTTGGAAAAAGACAATAGCAATTATGTGGGCTACTGCTGTCCAAACATAGCAGCATTCGTTAATGGCACTGTGGCTCTCTCAAGTTACCGATTAAGCATTAAAAATAGAAACATGGCTTGCTTATGTTTCAAATGCTGTCTCATTTATCACCCGAATGCAAATACTATTTGTCTGCATATTCATAAGAACCAGCACCTGCACAACACATCTTTCTTACATAACGGCTCGGGAGTGCCATGAACAGTGGGAAACTGCAGCATATCTGAGCTGAGAGAGTGGATCTGCGGGTCCTGAAGCAGGGGCCCTGGAGTGGGGTTTTGAAAGGTGGGTTGGTTTGGCAGGCCATTGTAATGACTGGTCCACGAGTCGTGGTGGGAGGAACTGGCTTCACCTGCAGATAGATGCCAGGCTACTCCTGAAGCCAAGGAAAACATCATTCAGGTGCCCGAGTCCTTCTGAAAAGTATCATCAACTGTAGTCCTCTTCCAAGGTTTAATGTGTTTAAGGAAAGGAAGTTCTATTTTCCAAGAGTTAAGCAGAGAGCTCCTAAACTGGGCTTCACCTTCCACCCACCATCACCAGCACCCACGAGCACTATCACTGCATAAAAGAGTCCTTCAGCTGCAGGTGTGGCTGCCGGATCTTTTCTTTTCTTTCTTTTTTTTTTTTTTTTTGAGACGGAGTCTCGCTGTGTCGCCCAGGCTGGAGTGCAGTGGCCGGATCTCAGCTCACTACAAGCTCCGCCTCCCGGGTTCACGCCATTCTCCTGCCTCAGCCTGCCGTGTAGCTGGGACCACAGGTGCCGCCACCACGCCCGGCTAATTTTTTTTTTTTTTTTGTATTTTTGGTAGAGACAGGGTTTCACCGTGTTAGCCAGGATGGTCTCGATCTCCTGACCTCATGATCCCCCTGTCTTGGCCTCCCAAAGTGCTGGGATTACAGGCATGAGCCACCGCGCCCGGCCCGGATGTTTTCTTAAGAAGGATTACACCCCATTTCAATTCTCCAATATTCCTGAGACGTGGCTAACTCTTTCGGACAAAGATTCTTGGTTAATTCTAGAGATGATCTTCGGGGCATTCGTCATGTGGAAAGTTTTCAGGTTGCTTGCTTATTACGGGAAGCTTGTAATAAAATCAATCTGGGTTTTCAGCTTATTTGATGGAAGCCAGGTCTACAAATGTAGCAGATTTTAAAGTGTTCTCTCAAAGTGGAAAGAATGCAGGTTCTGGCATTCCTCCCACTGAAGCGGAGCTAATGACAAGTTTTGGGAAACAGTATTGGAATCAAGGGTGGCCAGAAAAATTGATTGCCCTGGGAGGTGAACGCAGGGAGCTGTGGATGTATTTAAATGTGAGTCACATGACTAGCTTCTACTAAGGCAGGAGCAAAACATGATTTCCTTTAAATGATTAAACTGAGTGAATGCAAGAAAAATCTTGTTTCCCTCTAAATGTTGTTGTTCTTTGGGGCTTAAAGAGTTTCAAGATGAGATTTGTTTTCTTAAAAACTTGTTATCAATAGCTTCCAAATGAGACACATCTGTGAACTTAGTGCACCAAATGACATCTGTGTTTGGCCCCACATCCTACACCTGGATGGTTAAAATGGCCCATCAAAAAAAGGTGGGGGGAGAGGCCAGACATGGTGGCTTATGCCTGTAATCCTGGCACTTAGGGAGGCCAAGGCAGGTGGATTACCTGAGGTCAGGAGTTCAAAACCAGCCTGGCGAATATGGTGAAACCCTGTCTCTACTAAAAATATGAAAATTAGTCGGATGTGGTGGCCCGCACCTATAATCCCAGCTGCTCAGGAGCCTGAAGCAGAAGAATCGCTTGAACTCGGGAGGCAGAGGTTGCAGTGAGCGGAGGTTGCAGTGAGTGGAGATCACACCGCTGCACTCCAGCCTGGGCAACAGAGCCAGACTCCGTCTCAAAAAAAAAAAAAGGCAGCAGGGATCATAAATATTTTCTTTTTTAAATTTTTTTTCTTTTCTTTTCGCTTTTTGTTTTGTTTGTTTTTGGGTTTTTTTTGAGACGGAGTCTCTTTGGTTGCCCAAGCTGGAGTACAGTGGTGTGATCTCGGCTCACTGCAACCTCCGCCTACCGGGTTCAAGTGACTCTCCTGCCTCAGGCTCCCGAGCAGCTAGGACTACAGGTGCCCTTCACCATGCCCAGCTAATTTTTGTATTTGTAGTAGCGACAGGGTTTCATCATATTGGCCAGGCTGGTCTCGAACTCCTGACCTGAAGTGATCCACTTGCATCAGCCTCCCAAAGTGCTGGGATTACAGCCTCTTTTTCTTTTCTGTCTCTCTCTTTCTTTCTTTCTTTTTTCTTTTTTTTGAGACAGAGTCCCGCTCCGTTGCCCAGGCTGGAATGCAATGGCGCGATCTTGGCTCACTGTAAATTCCACCTCCTGGGTTCAAGTGAGCACGCAGGCTAATTTTTGTATTTTTAGTAAAGACGGTTTCACCATGTTGGCCAGGCTGGTCTCAAACTCCTGACCTCAAGTGATCTGCTCACCTCAGTCTCTCAAAGTGTTGGGATTACAGGTGTGAGATACCACACCCGGCCAGATTATAAATACTTTCTTGTTCTTTTTTTTTTTTTTTTGAGATGGAGTCTCGCTCTGTCGCCCAGGCTGGAGTGCAGTGGTGCGGTCTGGGCTCAGTGCAACCTCCACCTCCCGGGTTCACACTATTCTCCTGTCTCAGCCTCCCAAGTAGCTGGGACTACAGGCGCCCGCCACCACGCCCGGCTAACTTTTTGTATTTTTAGTAGAGACGGGGTTTCACCGTGTTAGCCAGGATGGTCTCAATCTCCTGACCTCGTGATCCGACTGCCTCGGCCTCCCAAAGTGCTGGGATTACAGGTGTGAGCCACCGCGCCCCGCCTCCTGTTCTCTCTTAATAATAAAAATAAATGGATGTGAATTTGAGTCCCTTTTTTTTTTTTTTTTTTTTTTTGAGACGGTGTCTCGCTCTGTCGCCCAGGCTGGAGTGCAGTGGCCGGATCTCAGCTCACTGCAAGCTCCGCCTCCCGGGTTCACGCCATTCTCCTGCCTCAGCCTCCTGAGTAGCTGGGACTACAGGCGCCCGCCACCTCGCCCGGCTAGTTTTTTGTATTTTTTAGTAGAGACGGGGTTTCACTGGGTTAGTCGGGATGGTCTCGATCTCCTGACCTCGTGATCCGCCCGTCTCGGCCTCCCAAAGTGCTGGGATTACAGGCTTGAGCCACCGCGCCCGGCCGAGTCCCTTTTTTTTTTTTTTTTTTTTGAGACGGAGTCTCACTCTGTCACCCGGGCTGGAGTACAGTGGCCGGATCTCAGCTCACTGCAAGCTCTGTCTCCCAGGTTTATGCCATTCTCCTGCCTCAGCCTCCCGAGTAGCTGGGACTACAGGCGCCCGCCACCTCGCCCGGCTAGTTTTTTTGTATTTTGTAGTAGAGACGGGGTTTCACCGTGTTAGCCAGGATGGTCTCGATCTCCTGACCTCGTGATCCGCCCGTCTCGGCCTCCCAAAGTGCTGGGATTACAGGCTTGAGCCACCGCGCCCGGCCCCGAGTCCCATTTTTATAGCATTTTCTTAGGCATAAGTTTTTTAATGTCTACTCCTGAAGTGATAAAATAGTAAAATTTCAAGTCTGTGGTTGGGAGAGTTTAGCCGAAATTCCATTTTCACAGTTATTCTGGAATCCAATCAATCAGGATAAGAGTGAATGTCAAGTCAAGAGAGGTGAGTTAAACCCAGGACTTTTGAATTGCCCTGTCTTGGAAAGGCTGGAATTTAAAGTTGCAGTAGGTGGGCAAGGGAAGGAAGTAATCACACCTAAGTAAAATACAGGACCAACCAACAGGAAGGCTTGCTGAGTTTGGATTCGGCAGCTTTGGAGCGTTTTCTACTCTGGGTTGTGGTTAGTTCACTTAAAAAGAAAAGCGGTTAAGGAAGAAAAAAAAAAAAAAATCCAAGACCAAAAGTTGGACTTCTGACCTCCATCAGGTATTTCCTTTTGCTGCTTTCCTGGGGCGGGGGGCGAGGGTGGGGGGGTGCTCTGCCTTTCTCCCTCATTTTTAAAGTTTTTCTTTCCCAAAAGTAATGACTATTTGGGGGTTTTGATGAGGCTCAACCTTCACGCATCCAGTCTCCACTAGGGCAACAGAGGGAAGGAGAAGGCTGGAGGGGACAGTCGGTGCCCAGAGGATCGCCCCTTCCCTGCCGGGGCGTCTTAGGTCTGGCGGACACTGAAATGTCGGGGCGCACTGACTGCCGGATCCCGCGAAGGCAGCGCACGCAGCCCTGGGGGTCTTCCCCTGCCCGCCCGCCCCGCGCATCGCTAGGGGGCTCAGGCGCTGGGAAGTCCCCCCACGCTCCCGCAGCCTCCCACGGGCCCCCGGAGCGTCGTCTGGGGAGCGTTTCCATAAATGAACAAACCCAGCCAGGGCCCCCGCGTGTTCAGCAATTCCACGCGGCCGGTACAGGGCTGACCCGAGGGCGGGGAGCGAGGGGGCCCGTGGGTGGGAGTTGAGGGACTGCAGGGGGAGACCCGGGAGGGGAGGCCGCGCCCGCACCCGGTGCCCCTCGCCTAGGGCCGGTGTGGGCCCCCTCGGGGCACCCGTGCAGCCCCTGCCTCGCCCGCCCCTCCCCAGGCTCGGGTTCGCACCCCCGCCTCGGCGCCCTAGCCCCTGGCCGCGGCCGCTTCCCGGGCCTGGCCCCGCGCCTACCCCTGCAGCCCGCCCCGGCCGCACCCCCCAGCGTCCCCGCCCCCGGCCGCGCCCCCTCACCGGGGCCTGCTCGGCGGTCCCGGAGGCGGCGGGCGCGCCATGGGCAGCGGCAGCAGCCGGAGCGGCCGAACCTTGAGGCGGCGGCGCAGCCCCGAGAGCCTCCCCGCGGGGCCGGGAGCGGCTGCCCTGGAGGGCGGGACCGGGAGGCGGATGCCGGTGGCCGCGGCCGAGGCCCCGGGGGCAGCGGCGGAGGCGGCGTCCGGCCGCGACCCCAGCCCCGTGGCGCCCCCCGACGGCAGGGACGAGACGCTGCGCCTTCTGGACCAGCTGCTGGCCGAGTCGGCGGCCTGGGGCCCCCCGGAGCCTGCCCGGCGCCGCCCAGCCCGGCCCCGACCCACAGCGGTCGCGGGGAGCGCGGTGAGTGTGGGAGCCGCAGGGCCTCGGGGGACGGCAGGGACCCCACTCGCCGACCGCGCGTCCCCGCCCCAGCCCTGGGCGCCGGTCGCGCTGCGCCCCCTTCCAACCTCCGACCTGCGTGTCCCCAGCCGCCCCGGCCTCCCCGTCCCAAGGCCCCCGGGTTTCCTCCCTCTCTGCCCCGTCTCCGGGTCTGTGTCCAGGCCTGGGAGCGATCACGCTGGGAGCGGCCGGGGAAGGACACCCCTAGGCGCAGCGCGCCGGGTTCCCGGCTCCCCTCGGGCCTGCGCCCCCGCCTGGCCTTCCCGGGCCGCCCTGGAAAGGGGCGCCAGGGGTGGTGGCACAGCCGCCAGACGGTGGCTCAGAAGCGCCCTGCCGCGCCCACCGGTCTGGATCCTCCCCTCGCTGGGAAGGCAATTCTCGTGTTACTGCTGTTTTTAAGATGCTGCAGAATCTCTTTTGCGCTTCCTATTCTCTCTCCCTGAATACTCGTAATAACAGTCCTGCTGTTCTTAAAAAAACAATAAAACGAGCACTCTGGTTTGGCAACCGTCTTCGCTCCAGCAGAGCTGAATGAACAAGATCTTTAACATCCGCTCCCGGGCTCGGGGAGGATGCCAAGGGCCGCGTCCTCTTCCCTGGGGTCCCGGAGGCTTTGCTTAGCAGCCGCTGGGGGCCGAGGGAGATGCCTTCCTGGGTGGCCAACACACTGTGGAATCCTGAAAAGGCCCCAGGGAGGGTGGGGGAGAGGGACAGCCCCAGGCGACAGTGCACAGAGCTCTCTCCCTCCGGCCCTGGTTCCCTGCTACCCTCCCTTAGGTCTTTAAAAAGGAAAAGCGAGCTGCAGTGAGTAGGGCTGAATTATATAACAAGATTCCTTTAATACCACATCAGCCTGCTGTTATATAACACTGACTGGCCAAGTAGCTGAGAAATTTGGGGGGGATTCACACACAGCAAGGAGGCAGTTACTTTTAGTGTTCATTTTCAAGTGCTTTGGAAACTCAGAGGTGAAAATGAGAGGCAAATAAAGAGTGGATGTTGTGCGCTCTGATTTGCTGATATTCATCATGGTGACTGCTCGTTCTTTAAGTCACTTTTCAGCTATCCTTTGGGCACCGATCCCACTATGGGCACTAGGGATGAGGCCACACGGCGTAGCCCTTGCCCTAAAGTCTGCAGCTCAATGGGGGAAAGTAGAAAGCAGGGCGATGAGAGATATGTATCGAGAGGCCACAGGAGAAAGAGGCTAATCCCAAGGGAGGCAGGGAGGCATTCCCGAAGGGATGAATTTGGAAGTTGTCCTGAAACTGGAAGGGTCTGTGGATGTAATTCAGGCAGCAAGTTCTGTGCAGAGAGAGCCTCATGCCTAATATCACTGGTGGCTGGGCCAGCTGGTACCCGGGCATAGGTCAGAGAGGTCTTAAGAGAATATGCCAGGCTGCAGTGCGCCATGCCAAGGGTATTCCACGTTAGCGAGTTTAGATTACTATGAAAGCTCTGGGTATCTGAAAGGTAAGGATTGTGACAGTTTGTGTTTTAGGAAGGTCACACCAACAACTGTGGGGAGGATGAACTGAACAGAGTCAGACTAGGGATAACATGACCACCTGTGTGTGTGGGTGGGGGAGTCTGCAATGGTCCAGGTGGCCAAGTCCTGAACCGAGGCAGTGGCGGTGAGAAACTTGCAGAGGAGACGGTTTCAGGAAGTATTGAGGAGGTCAGCCAGCTGCAGTTGCCCTTCTGGGTGTGAACTGTGTGTATCTTTTTTTTTTTTTTTTTTGGAAAGGAGTTTTACTCTGTTGCCCAGGCTGGAGTCCAGTGGTGTGATCCCAGCTCTCTGCAACCTGTGACTCCCAGGTTCAAGCGATTCTCGTGCCTCAGCCTCCTGAGTGTCTGGGATTACAGGTGCCCACCACCAAGCCCAATTTTTGTATTTTTAGTAGAAACGGGGTTTTGCCATGTTGGCCAGGTTGGTTTTGAACTCCTGACCTCAGGTGACCCATCCACCTTGGTCTCCAAAAGTGCTGGGATTGCAGGCGTGAGCCACCTCACCCAGCCGACTGTATGTATTTTCTGCACCATAAATGTTTCTTGATTGAATGAATGAATCCTAGAATCACAGATTATTCGAGCTGTAAGGGAGCCCTTGGGTCCAATTCATTATTTTCAGATAATGCCTACATACTACAGATGTGCGCCACTACACCCAGCTAATTTTTGTATTTTTAGCAGAAACGGGGTTTCACCATGTTGCCCAGGCTGGTCTTGAACTCCTGACCTCAGGTGATTCACCCCCCCCCCCCTTGGCCTCCCAAAGTGCTGGGATTACAGGTGTGAGCCACTGCACCCAGCCAATAACTACTTTTAGTTTCTTTAGGAAGAAAGGAGGAAAGGAAACCTTTTATAGCTTCATAACTATCTAGCATTTTGGAGGAGAGACATATTCTTCATAAGAAAACATCAAATTTGAGTGACAGTTATTCTTTTTTTTTTTTTTTTTTTTTTTTTTTTTTTTTTTTTGAGACGGAGTCTCGCTCTGTCACCCAGGCTGGAGTGCAGTGGCCAGATCTCAGCTCACTGCAAGCTCCGCCTCCCGGGTTCACGCCATTCTCCTGCCTCAGCCTCCCGAGTAGCTGGGACTACAGGCGCCTGCCACCTCGCCCGGCTAAGTTTTTGTATTTTTAGTAGAGACGGGGTTTCACTGTGTTAGCCAGGATGGTCTCGATCTCCTGACCTCGTGATCCGCCCGTCTCGGCCTCCCAAAGTGCTGGGATTACAGGCTTGAGCCACCGCGCCCGGCCGACAGTTATTCTTTTAAGCACTCACATTTAAAAATTTTAGCCACTGTTGACTGGGAATGTCTTAGAGACTGTCTGTTTATCCCTGAATCATCATTCTGAATATTATGTTTTGTTTTGTTTTTGTTTTTTGAGACAGAGTCTTGCTGGAGTGAAGAAATGGGGAGTGAGGTGGCAGGCACAGAAGCTGGGGTTGTGCTGGGGAGGGGAGCTTCTGTAGTCATCCAAGTGAGATGTGGGGTCGTTTGGACCGGCTTGGCAGGCAGTGGTGAGGGGCGCTTGGCTTATGGACTTACTAGTGGGGTGACTGGGATGTGTGAGGAAGAAAGGAATCAAAGGTGACCCCAAAGTTCTTGGCCGGAGCAGCTGGAGGGATGTAGCTGCCATGAACAGACACAGAAAATGTGGAAGGCGCAGGTTTGGGGTGTCATTAACCAGGAAGCTGGTTTTCAGTATGTTAAATTTGACAACCAAACAGAGATTTCAAGTGAGTAGATCTTTGTAAGAGTTTAGCAGTCAGGGGAGAGGTCAGGTTTGGAGTTCATTTAGGAGCCATTAGGACATGGGAGGATTTAAACCCATGAGATTAGATGGGATCACCAGTGACAATGCTGCCAGCATGTGCTTAGGAAGCATGGATGGGCACCGGGCTCTGTCCTGGGAGCTTCATGTATGTGAACTAACGTGGGGCGAGGCCAGGGGTTGAGTACGCTGTTCACAGGTTGAGGAGATAGGGGCATTCTAAAGAATAGCCAATGAAGGGGAGAAAACCAAGAGAACGCAGCATCCAGAAGCCAAGGGAGGAAGGTGCTTAGGACAGAGGGCGAGCTCAGCTACTGGAAGTGCTGCTTGGTGGGATACATGCGGAAAGCCTGAGAGCTGGTGGTCGCACTGAGCCACTCGGAGGTCTTGAGGTCCTTGGTGAGAGATGGCTCAGGGAGGTGGGAGGCGCCTTGGGCTGGAGTTCATAGACAATAGGACACAAGGAGTGAGGCGCAGTCAGTTCTTGTAGGAAGGCTCTTTTTACAGCACAGCGGTAGTGGATGGCAGTAGGGATGGCACTGCTGGACATGGAATTCACCAGAAAATCTTAGTCCCAGAATGGGCTGGATAAGAGGAGGTTTTGAGCATTAGATGCCCTCCTCAAATTTGAAGGAACCCTTGGAGAAGAAATTTTGGTTTGATCAAGTAGACATAGATTCAGTATTTTAATTTTAATTTAATTTTTTTTTTTTGTTTTTGAGATGGAGTCTTGCTCTGTCGTCCAGGCTGGAGTGCAGTGGCATAATCTTGGCTCACGGCAACCTCTGCCTCCTGAGTTCAAGCAATTCTCCTGTCTCAGCATCCTGAGTAGCTGGGACTACAGGAGCACGCCACCACGCCTGGCTAATTTTCTTGTATTTTTAGTAGAGACGAAGTTTCACTATATTGGTCAGGCTGTTCTTGAACTCCTGACCTCAGGTGGTCCGCCTGCCTTGGCCTTCCAAAGTGCTGGGATTCAGTATTTTTACTAGCAGGTAGTAATTCAGACTGTTTTCCTCCCTCTGCCTATAAACCTGGGTCACTCAAGATCAAGGGAAGTATGTTATCTGAGACTTTTTCTGTTTTGCAAGAAACAAATAGTGTCCTCTTCTTAGGCTGAAGGACTCTGTCATCCACCATTTTTGGGAAGGTTCCATTTGCTGTAGCCATGGAGCATCCAGATAATTCTTTCTTTCCCTGTTACCCTAGCCAGGACTTTCCAGTAATCCTGGCATGCAGCTGCTATGGAACTCACAGGGTAAAGAGAGCAGTTGCAATGAGTGCCTGGTGGGACAGCAGCTCCACAGAAGGACGCCAAGTTGATGGGCAACTTAATAGACTTGCAGCGAGAAAAGTCACTGTCCTGAAGACGGTGACTATCTGCCTGCGTTCAAGTCTGTAGCAAAGAATACAAATTTAAGTGGCAATAAGTAATATTTCCATCGATCCAGGGGACAAGAAGAAAGGGTGGTGCAGACCCCCAAAAAGCTCATACCCATGTTGGGAAGGGGTGCGTAAATGAGTGTTTGCAAGTTTCCGTGAAAGCATGTTGCAGAGGCACGTTCCGGTGCGCCTGCACACGCAGAGGTGTGGGAATCCCACCCGAGGCGGAAGTCTTCCAGTGGATCTGGTGTCTGAGTTGGTTCTGAAGGATCACTAATGTGTTCCAGCAGTTGACAAAGGGTGGAGCTTTCCATAAAGAAGAAACAATGTGTAGAAAACCCCAGAGGTCCAGAAGCGATTTTTTTTTTTTTTTTTTTTTTTTTTTTGAGATGGAGTCTCACTCCGTCTTGCCCAGGCTGGAGTGCGGTGGCGCAGTCTCAGCTCACTGCAACCTCCTCCTCCTGGGTTCAAGCAATTCTCCTGTCTCAGCCTCCTGAGTAGCTGGGATTACAGGCATGTGCCACCATACCTGGGTAATTTTTGTATTTTTAGTAGAGACGGGGTTTTGCCATGTTGGCCAGGCTGGTCTCGAACTCCTGACCTCAAGTGATCCACCCGCCTCAGCCTCCCAAAGTGCTGGGATTACAGGCATGAGTGACCGCACCCAGCCCAGAAGCGCTTTTGAACAGCCTGAAGTTTCTGTGCCATTCAGCTAGGCGATGTTGGAGAGCAGAAACCAACCAGACAGGTTTGGATCCCATTTTCACAGGATTCCAGGCTAAGAGGTTGAACTGTCCTGTAGGCAGTGGGGAGCTAGGTGAAGTTTTCTGTATTTCATTAGTTTTAAATGTTTATTTTAAAAATTAGACGAGGTAATACACAGGCACACGACGGGACATTGAAAAGATGCACTGCAAAGAAAGTTTCCCTTCCTCCTTGTTTCCCAGCTCTTTCCCCAGCTCCCCACTCCAGAGACAAGCAGCTTCTCAGTTTCTTGTGTGTCTTCCCAGCCTGTGTAATAAAAGGATACACAGTCGCGGGGGAGGTTGTACTGGGGGAGACCGCATGGGAGGGGGGGGACTGCATGGGGGCAGGAGCCCAGGTAAGGGAGGAATTCAGGTAAGAGGTGGAGGTGAGGTGAGCCACTGAGTGTGACAAGCAAGGGAAAGCGAGTTTCTAGAAAGACTCCAAGATTCCCTACTTGTGTGGTTGAGATCAGAACGCCATTAACGAGATGGGCCTCGTTTTGTACAAGTTGAGTTTTGAGTCCTAGGTGGATAATTTCTGTAGGCTGTCCAAAATTCCTGCCAACCGCAAAAGGTGGTTGGAGCTGGAGCTGTCATTTTGTGGACATCAGCATTTGGATAGTGGCTGATGCCATACCAGAGTACAGTTGCTGAGGGAGAGCGTGTGGATGGGTGGGGAAGGATGCCAAGCCCGGAACATGGAGAACATCAAAAACTGAAGGAAGAATTGTTGTTTCTGGAGTTCTATAAAAAGAATAGGATTTGAAAATGTTAGAAGCCCAGTGCCTCGACAGTGGGGAGGAGCCGGCAGCTTCAGAGGCTCTCTCCCTTCATTGTCCCTGGCTGCTGGCTGCTGGCTGCTGGCTGCTGGCTGCTGGCTGCTGGCTGCTGTAGGTGATTAGAAGCCTGGCTGCATCACGGTCAGGGGTACAGCCTCACATTTCCTGCCCTGCTGAGACACCGTGGTGGCTGCTGCTGAGTACTGGGCACAGCAGGGTGTAGAAATGCCGTGGACAGGACGATGCTGGCTCATGCACTCTTTGAGAGATGCTGACCAAGAGCTCTTAGCCTTGGAGCTTTGAGTCCCATAGGACTAGGGCAGACCCTAACTAGACTCCGGGGAGGAGGGTCAGAGCAGGGGTTTGTGCACAACAGAGGCCCTTCTGCCCCTAAATACCGTGAGCCCATTACCCCGCAGGGAAAGCAGCCCCCTGCCCAAGGCCACCCATTCCGACTCCCATCAAGCTCTGTTTCTTAATGGTAAATGGCCAGACCGCTGTCATTTCTTGATATTGCTGAAATCTCAGATGACTTGAGCTTAAGGGACCTCATGGATGGTTCTGTCCCACCTTCTTATTTACATCGGAGGACTTTGGGGCCCAGCAAGGAGTGGGAGGATGCCTGTGTGCAGGTCAGACCAACCGCAATCCACACCCTGCTAGCACGGACAAGTCTCTCAGACCCTGAGTCCAGTGACAGCCTCTTTGGGTCTCCCTTGCCTTTTTCCCTGTGGCTTTGGAAACACCTCCTTCAAGGCAAGGCCTTCCCAGTGGAGGCAGGCCCTGGACTGGCAGCCCACAGCCAGGGGGGTTTCCCAGAGCCCCTTGTCGTGTCCTTGTCATGTTAGCCATGCAAGACAGGTCTCATCGCAGAGCCCACCTGCACCGCTCCCACACATCTGCACTGGTCCCCCACGCAGAGCCCACCTGTACCACCCTCCCACGCAGAGCCCACCTGTACCGCTCCCCCTCAGAGCCCACCTGTACCACTCCCACACACAGCTAGCCTGTACGGCCCCCTGCCCCATGCAGAGCCCACCTGCACTGCTCCCACACATCTGCACTGCTCCCCTGCACAGACCCCACCTGCACCATCCCCCCAACGCAGAGTCCACCCACACCACTCTCCCACTCAGAGCCTGCCTACACCGCTCCCCGACGCAGACCCCACCTGCACCGCTCAGCTTCTGTTGCCTGCAAAGCCCTGCAGTGGAGCTTCGGGAGGGCACTGGGACCTTGGCCTCTGTGTGGGGAGTACAGTGCCCTCTGTTGGTGAGCAACAGAATGCGACTAGCAAAATTGTGAAAGCTGGGTCAGGTCCAGGAGAGCCGTTGTAGGAGCTTCTCTACTATACATGTTCAAGTTTCCTTAAGAAAACATAGAAAAGCCAAACAAACCAAACCTGGGCTTCAAAGAAGGATAATTCTTAAAGAAGAAGGGGGAAGTGTATCCATATGATGAAATAAAAGGAATGGAATTGTTCTGTCAATTACACATACAACTGGTATGTGTGCATACATACATAGAAAGCTGCTAAAAATTAAGAGTCAATGGAAGAACTCTTTCAGGAGAAGGAATCCACTGCATATTTTATTTTTGGTAAATATGCAGTGGATTTTCTAAAAAGTAACCTTTGGGCCGGGCATGGTGGCTCACACCTGTAATCCCAGCACTTTGGGAGGCCGAGGCAGGCGGATCACCTGAGGTCAAGAGCTCGAGACCAGCCTGGCCGACATGGTGAAGCCCCATCGCTACTAAAACTACAAAATTAGTAAGGTGTGGTGGCGCAGATGCCTGTAATCCCAGCTACTTGGGAGGCTGAGGCAAGAGAATCGCTTGAACCCAGGAGGTAGAAGTTGCAGTGAGCCAAGATTGTGCCATTGCACTCTAGCCTGGGCGACAAGAGCGAAACTCCATCTCAAAAACAAACAAACAAACAAACAAACCTTTGAAACTTTAATTTTCACAAAAACTTTGGTTTTAAGAGTCAAAGACTTTAAGAGATGATCTTATTCGGTTCTTTCTCATACGTTTTCTGCTTCTTGTTTAGCTGTGGTTGGTCTTTCCAAAGCCCCCCTAGAATCTCGAGGGATGACACCCCTCGCACGTACACAAACATACACATACAAACACGTGCACTTGCACACTCGACCTGAGCTCAGCCCAGTTCCCAGGGCCCCAGTCCAGGTGCCGCCGGCTCCCCATGTCCAGGTGTCTCAGTGACCTGCAGGTGGAGGCAACCCCATGGAGGAGCCCGTGTCTGCAGGAGGCTGGAGCCACCAACTGGGGCTGCTGTGTCTTCGCTTTTCATACCAGCTCCCCATCGCTGCTTCAGCAAGCTTGTGTGTTCTGGGAGTCTGATGCTTTTTCCATCTGAGAAAGTCAAGTTAAAGGCTTAAACAAATTGGCCAGATAAACGGCCACACAATAAAATCTCAGGCACAGAGAAAAACACAGGTGAAAACGACAGAAACAGCAAGCCTGAGCCATCAGGGAAATTGCTTCCTCCTGCACCCATGCTGGGGGGCTGTTCATGCATTGGATGGCATGCCATCCTTAAGGCTGCCCTGAGGCTGCAGTGTCTTCTTGTTAGTAGCGAGCAGTGCAAAGTCAGGTCCCTACGCCAGGCATTCCAAGCCCCGTGCTGCAAGGGTCCCGCCACCATTTCAGAAGGGCAGCAGCAGGCAGCTCAGTGTCCACCCTGACAGGCCCTGGGCTTGGCTGGGTGTCCTGCCTTAGCTTTAAGAGGTTCTCAGAGCCAGGCGCGGTGGCTCACGCCTGTAATCCCAGCACTTTGGGAGGCTAAGGCGGGTGGATGGCCTGAGGTCAGGAGTTCGAGACTAGCCTGACCAACGTGGTGAAACCCCGTCTCTACTAAAAATACAAAAAAATAGCTGGGTGTGGTGGCAGGCACCTGTAATCCCAGCTACTCAGGAGACTGAGGCAGGAGAATCGCTTGACCCCAGGAGGCAGAGGTTACAGTGAGCCAAGATCATGCCACTGCACTTCAGCCTGGGTGACAGAGCGAGACTCCATCTCAAAACAAAACAAACAAAAAAAGGTTCTTTAAGGCGGGTGGATGGCCTGAGGTCAGGAGTTCAAGACCAGCCTGGCCAACATGGCGAAACCCGACCTCTACTAAAAATAGGAAAATTAACCAGGCTTGGTGGCACACACCTGTAATCCCAGCTACTCTGGAGGCTGAGGCAGGAAAATCGCTTGAAACCTGGAGGCAGAAGTTGCAGTGAGCTGAGATCACGCCACTGCACTCCAGCCTGGATGACAGAGCAAGACTCCATCTCAAAACAAGTAAAAAATTAAAGAGGTTCTCCATCTCAACCCATTTACACAACAGCATGGGGAGTGCACGATAGAGGTCAGGGCAAAGCCACACCTGTCAGAGGGTACTGGGCTGGGCTGGGAGAGGAGGGCACTCTGGGGAGCTCCTTGGCGTTGAACCAAGTACAGCAAGGCCTGGAAGGTGAGGAGAGGGGAGCGTGAAGATGCTGCTGTTGCGATCTCTTCTCACCCTTGCACTCCCCCTCCTCACCTGCTGAGCATTCACAGTGACCCTAGATATAGAAGTGTGTGACTTCAGGGGGTGTGTGTTTGGCCTTGATTTTGAATTCTTTTTTTTTTTTTTTTTTTTTTTGAGACGGAGTCTTATTCTGTCGCCCAGGCTGGAGTGCAGTGGCGCGATCTTGGCTCACTGCAAGCTCCGCCGCCTCCCGGGTTCACGCCATTCCCCTGCCTCAGCCTCCCGAGTAGCTGGGACTACAGGCGCCCGCCACCGCGCCTGGCTAATTTTTTTTGTGTGTGTTTTTAGTAGAGAGGGGGTTTCACCGTGTTGGCCAGGATGGTCTCGATCTCCTGACCTCGTGATCTGCCCACCTCGGCCTCCCAAAGTGCTGGGATTACAGGCGTGAGCCACCGCGCCTGGCCGATTTTGAATTCTAACAGGGGACATGAGCTGTTGGATCACCCAGCCTCTGTCTGGCTTCAGTGACAGGCATCTCACCGCCTCCTGGGGCAGCCTCTCCCTCACAGGCAGCTCCAACTTAGCCCTCTGTGTTGAACACAACCCACCTCCCTGTAGTGCAGACACACTGAGCCCCTGGGACAGGCAGAAGTGTGGCCCATTTACACATGAGCTTTTCAGATATTTGGGGCAGCTACTCTGATCACTCAATTTATGTCATGGAAACTTTGGACTTTGACAGGTTGCTTTCTGGTCTTATTATCCGGAAGTTTCCACTGCCTTGCATTCCTAGGTTAATTCCATTAGGCTCATGAAACCTGTATCTTCTATGATTTAAAAAAAAAAAATTTTTTTAATAGTTTTTTCGGCCAGGCGCAGTGGCTCATGCCTGTAATCCCAGCACTTTGGGAGGCGGAGGTGGGTGGATCACAAGTTCAAGAGATCGAGACCATCCTGGCCAACATTGTGAAACCCCGTCTCTACTAAAAATACAAATACTGGCTGGGCGTGGTGGCAAGCACCTGTAGTCCCAGCTACTTGGGTGGCTGAGGCAGGAGAATCGCTTGAACTCGGGAGGCTGAGGTTGTAGTCAGTCAGGATCGCGCCACTGCATTCCAGCTTGGTGACAGAGCAAGACTCCGTCTCAAACAACAACAACAACAACAAAATAAAAATAATTTTTTTTTTTCTCCAGAAAGGGTAATAGAAGATAAACTCTAAGTCTTTGTATATCTGAAAATATCTTCATTTTCTTTCTTTTTTTTTTTTTTTTTGAGATGGAGTCTCACTCTGTCACCCAGGCTGGAGTGCAGTGGCGCAATCTCACGTCACTGCAAGCTCTGCCTCCTGGGTTCATGTCATTCTGCCTCAGCCTCCCAAGTAGCTGGGACTACAGGCACCCACCACCACGCCCGGCTAATTTTTTGTATTTTTAGTAGAGACGGGGTTTCACTGTGTTAGCCAGGATGGTCTCGATCACCTGACCTCATGATCCACCCATCTCGGCCTCCCAAAGTGCTGGGATTACAGGCATGAGCCAGCGCGCCTGGCCATCTTCATTTTCTTAATACCTGATTAATAGTTTATTTGGAATTAAAATTCCGAGTTCAAAACAGCTTTCCCTTATACCTTTGCAGCCATTATAACAGTGGCTTCCAGCATCACTGATGAGCAGGTGAGGCCACCTGACTCTTGGTTTCTTGTAGGTGGCCCGTCTCCGCCTGCTCATCCCTTCCTGGAGACTTTTATTTATTTAATTTTTAAAAATTAAAAACAAAATTTTTTTTGAGACAGAGTCTCGCTCTGTCACCCACACTGGAGTGCGGTGGTGCAGTCTCAGCTCACTGCAACCTCTTCTTCCTGGGTTCAAGCAATTCTCCTGTCTCAGCCTCCCCAGTAGCTGGGATAAGAGGTGCCCGCCACCACGCCCTATTAATTTTTGTGTTTTTAGTAGAGACAGGGTTTCACCATGTTGGCCAGGCTGGTCTGGAACTCCTGACCTCAGGTGATCGACCTGCCTCGGCCTCCCAAAGTGCTGGGATTACAGGTGTCACCCACTGCGTCTAACTGGTTCGTCTTGATTATTCTTTCATGCGCCCTCCCCCTCTAAATGTCTGTGAGTCCTTTTACAACCATTTATATTTATGAACCAAAAACTGGTTGACTAGCACATACAGCTGGAGTGGGTTTCTTTGTAGTCGTGTATACCTATTTATCCAAAAGTTTTTTCCTTTGAACAGAAAGATCTTGCAAGCTCTAAGAAGTTGTAAGCTCAACCCAGGCACCTCTTATGTTTGCAACCTAAATTCTCATCACCTGGATGGTCCAAAATACCTCAAAGTATAGATTTAATTTAAAGTGGTTTCAGACTAGGGATGCCTGCTATGTGCCTGGCAAAAGCAAATGCATCCCCTCTCTGGAGGAAGGCCTCTTAGGCCTCAAAGAATACCCATAGGGAATTTTTCAAGGATGACAAGCTGCAAATGACAAAAAATAACCAACTCCCCAAAGAACCAAGTGAAGACTTAGAAGAAACAATAAACAAAAATATACCAATGAAGAGCTCAGTTACTAAGATCACCAGACACAAATTATAATCAACTGCGTTTATTATGTTTAAAGAAAATACCTGCAAAGGACAAGGACTATAGAAAGTGACCTAGAAGATCTGAAAAAAGAACCAAATAGGACATCTGGAAATGGAAAATATAATAAGCAAAATGAAAGATATCAATGGTATGGGTTTAACAGGTTAGACAGAGATGAAGAGAGGATCAGTGAGATGGAGAGAGGGAGATAGAAATGACCCAGAACACAACGTAGAGAAACAGGACCTGATAAAAGATAGCTGGAGAAGAAACTACAGCAAATAATCATATTCGGTCATGATGTGATGGAAACTTTTTCTTTCAATAAAGGATTAAGATGGAGGTGACTGTCATCATCACTTCTTTTCACTGTGCTACTGGGGGTGGAGGTCCCAGCCAGTGCAGAGAGGTTAGGGAAAAAATGCAGAAGGACCAGAAAGGGAAAAATCAAATGGTCATTATTTCCAGATCATGTGAATGGGAAGTAAGAAAATTCAAAGGAATCCATAAATTACTAGAACTAATAAGAGAGTTCAGTCAGACTGCTAAGCACAAGATAAATTCACATATCACTGGCCAGGCCCAGTGGCTCATGCCTGTAATCCCAGCACTTTGGGAGGCTGAGATGGGAGGATCGTTTGAGTTCAGGAGTTTAAGACCAGCCAGGGCAACACAGTGAGACCCCATCTCTACAAAAAATGAAAAATTAGCTGTTCATGGTGGCACAAGCCTGTAGTCCCAGCTACACGAGAGGCTGAAATGGGAGGGTTGCTCGAGCCTGGGAGGTGGAGGCTGCAGTGAACTATGATCAGGCCACTGCACTCCAGTCTGGGCAACAGAGCAAGACCCTGTCTCAAAAAAAAAAAAAAAAAAAAGAAAAAATTTTAAAAAATGTATATATCTCAGTCATTTCCGAAGCATCAAGCAGGCAGAAGATTTTATTTTAAAAAGATAACATTACTGGCTGGGCACGGTGGCTCACGCCTCTAATCCCAGCACTTTGGGAGGCCGAGGTGGGCGGATCACCTGAGAGGTGAGGAGTTCGAGACCAGCCTGGCCAACATGGGAAAACCCCATCTCTACTAAAAATACAAAAATTAGCTGGACGTGGTGTCAGGCACCTGTAATCCCAGCTACTTGGGAGGCTGAGGCAGGAGAATCGCTTGAATCCAGGAGGCAGAGGTTGCAGTGAGCTGAGATCACGCCATTGCACTCCTGCCTGGGCAACAAGAGCAAAACTCTGTTTCAAAAATAAATAAATAAAATAAAAAGAGATATCCATGGTATCTCTATAGGGAAAATGATAACTTCTTAGAAGACACTAAAGGAGTGCTAAATGGATAGATATTCCCTATTTATAAATTTGAAGACTCATTATTGTAAAGCTGTAAGTCCCCCTGAAATGATCTATAGTTTAATACAACCCTAGAAAAATCCCCAAGGTTTTTTTCCCCCAAATATGACAAGCTGATTATAATACATGTACAGATGGTCCCTGATTTTGATGATTCAACATAGGGTTTTTCCACTTTGCAACGTTTTCTTTGGGCCGTAACCCCATGGTAAACCGAGGAGCACCTGTACATGGAAGTGCCAACAGCCAAGAATCACTGAGACTCTCTTGGAAAAAGAAAGAAGCTGGGAAGACATGCTTTAGCAGACAGCAAGACTTGCCTGATGCCAGGAATGAGACAGGGTGATTCTGGCACTGCACAGGTTGGCACGTGGACTGCTGGACCATAGAATCCACGGCAGCCACATGCTGTGTAGACACATCCTTGCCTTATGAAGAGAAAGTGCTGCAGGGGGCAGGGAGAGAGTTCTAGGCAATGTTTAGAGTGGGGTCGGGGTCGTGTGGTTCCTGGAGGTGACACATGGCGTGTCCTCGTGCTAGGTGGCAGTGGGTCACATGACCCCTGGAGGTGACACACAGGGTGTGTCCTTGCTAGGTGGCAGTGGGTCACATGACCCCTGGAGGTGGGTGGCCATCTGGGAGGCAGCGAGTCTGGCCCTGGCTCTGCCACTTGCTCTGTGCGTGAGCTTTCCAAGACGCTTTCCTCTTGCAGCCTCCATTTTCTTGCCTGTGCAATGAGTGAATGGAATTGGACAGCTCGAGAGCCTTTCCAGCTCTGAGGCTTATGGATCCTGGGTTGAAAGTCGTGGCCATTGTCTGTCCACACAAAACCAAAGCCTTAGGCAAGCTGCACTGTTGACAATCTTTGAATGTCTCTTCGTTCCATCTTTCTCAAGGTGTCCGCAGAGCAGAGCACAGAGGGCCACCCGGGGAGTGGCAGTGTGTCTGAGTAAGTACTGGGGAGACACATCTCTCCCAGAAGCCATGGGTTCTTTTCGTTGACTCCAGCCAGCCTCAGAGCCCTCCTGTCCCCCACACTTTCCTCCAGGTCCTCACAAGGTTTCCAGAGGCAGCTTCCTCTAAATACAAAGCCCTAGACCTCAAGGGAAGGTCCTGCCAAGGAGACTGCAGGAGGCTCACAATCTCACCACAGCTTTGCTCTTCCTCCTAAAAAAGGCCATGACCTGGATCAGACCAGGGCATGCCCAACCCATTTCCTATTTGCACCTTAACTCATTCGAAATTATTCAGGTGCCATACTGTGCGCTATGGCCAGATCTAGGAACAAGACACAGCCTTTAAGGAACTCGCAGCCCAGGGCCAGCAGTGGGCCCACCTGCAGCTCCCCGGCATGTTACCAGGGAACCATGCTGAACACCCTTGAAGGTAGCAAGCGAGGAGCCTGGTCTCATTTCCTCCTTTAAAATCCCCCAGCCCCAGCGCCCAGGCCTTGTCTGTCTGCTCCAGGGATGACTTTCCACCCCAGGCCAGTCACCCCCTTGGCTTGCTCACCTCCAACTAATGTGGTAACGGGTCACTGGGAGTGGGTGATTGTCAAGTAAGAGTGTGGGAGTGAAAAAGGTTGGAAATGTTAACCATTGTCCTTCATTACAAATTATTTTGGGACAGGAACCCTGCTGGACTCCCTTATTTACCAGACACTGGGAGGTCCCACCCTGAGCCCCACAGCGGTGCTGAGGGGTTCTGAGGGCTGCAGTGCAGGGGCTGGGACTGAGGCCCTACCCAGGAGGGGCGTGGTCTTGGGAAATGCAGGCAGCAAGCTCCAGGGGACGTCAGACCTGGTGTTTTAACACAGCTTGAAGGGGCTAGGCCCAGTGGCTCACGCCTATAATCCCAGCACTTTAGGAGGCCTAGGCGGGCGGATCACTTGAGGTCAGGAATTCAAGAGCAGCCTGGCCAACATGCTGAAACCCTGTCTCTAGTAAAAAAATACAAAAAAAAAAAAAAAAAAAAAAAAAAAGCCGGGCATGGTGATGTGCACCTGTAATCCCAGCTACTCCAGGGGCTAAGGCAGGAGAATCACTTGAACCCAGGAATTGGAGGTTGCAGTGAGACAAGATCATGCCACTTCGCTCCAGCCTGGGTGACAGAGGGAGAATCTGTCTCAGAAAAAAATAGATAGATAAATAAAAATAAAAATATAAAAATAAGATGGCTTGAAGGACGTACAGGAGTTGGCTGAGGAGAGAGGAAGGAAGGAGCCTCCTGGGACACTGTGTGTACAGGCGGGGGAGGTAGGAGGGAATGGGGGAGGTAGAAGGGAATGGGGGAGGTAGGAGGGAATGGGGGAGGGAGGATTAAGGTATTGGGAGGGTTTTGAATACCGAGCGGAAAAGGCTGGCCATTGTTCCCAGTAGAAGGCTGTGGCCAGCTCTGGGCAATGTTAGAAGCCACTGCAGAGCGGGAGGTAGTAAGGATGCCCGCGCAGCTCTGCCTCTGCCCTGTCAGCAGGGACTTTAGAGTTTCCATCAGCCCAAGGAATTTAGGATTAAATCCTACCATGAACTAATTAACTATTATTTCCTCTGACTTTTACACATGCACATTCCAGGACTCCCCTCAAATTTCCGTTACTGCCACTCACCAGTGGTACTTCACTCATTCAGTATACTTTATTTATATTTTTTTATTTTTTTTAATTGTTTTGGGATAGAGTTTTGCTCTTGTCGTCCAGGCTGGAGTGCAATGGTACGATCTCGGCTCACTGCAGTCTCCGCCATCTGGGTTCAAGCGATTCTCCTGCCTCAGCCTCCCAAATAGCTGGGATTACAGGCACGAGCCATCCTGCCCAGCTAATTTTTGTATTTTTTGTAGAGACGGGGTTTCACCAAGTTGGCCAGGCTGGTCTCGAACTCCTGGCCTCAAGTGATCCGCCCGCCTTGGCCTCCCAAAGTGCTGGGATTATGGGCGTGAGCCCCCGCACCCAGTCTTTTCATTCAGTATACTTTAATGGGAGTCTCCCTGGGTGCTGCCCTGGGTGTGGAAGTGCCCAGGGCTCTCTCAGCCCCTCCAGTGCCGTGCTCCCACCAGAAAGGAAACCCCGGGTCCCAGCAGGCCTGCCCCAGGGTCAGGGCTGGCAGCATCTGCCCTGTACCCACTGTGCTTCTCGCTGCCCACAGCACAGCACCTGGCTCCTGTGGCAGCCGCAGACCCTGTAGGCCAGTCTCAGCCCTGCCGGCGTGCAGCTCTCGGGCACCAGTGCCTCGCCCTGTGGCTGTGACAGTGTCCTGCCCTTCAGTCTCCTCCCTCCAGTGTCACCCTCGCCCTCCCAGGCAGGGTCCTTCCAACAGTGTTTCAGGGTGGAGTTGCTAATGTCTGCCGCTGACTCTGGGATGCATCAGAAAATCAGATGAAGAAGTAAATAAGTATGTGATAAAGTAAATATACCAAGTTGAACTTAATTGTTGAATCTACAAATTTTAACTTTTCAGTATGTTTAAAATTTTTCATAATAAAATACCGAAGAAGAAACCCTTCAAAGCACAGTTTAAACATCTCCCTCATACTCTATCCCCTTCCTGCTCAAACTAGTGTCCCTTCTCCCGCATGGTGCAACTTCCCAGCCCTCCTACAAGTGGCCTCTCCTGTAGTAGGTCCACGTGATATGGCCCTGCCCTGTCCCCTCTCTTCAGGCCTCATCACAGACGGAATCAGATTTGCCTCTGGTCCCACATGTGCGCCAGGCACATAGTAGCATTTCATAGACCCTTGTTGACAGGATTGTTTAATGTCAGCCTGGGGCCTGTGGGCCTTGACCCCACTGCTGACCATCCTGACAATGCCAGGTCCTCCCCAGGGAGGGCCCTGCTGAAGCAGCAGAGGGGAGCAGCTGTGCCGGAGGAAGTCGCTGCTTCCCTGAGCTTTTGGCTGGGCCATCCTGACCTGAAGTCTGTAAGGACAAGGTAGTGGAAGCCCAGGGGCTCATGGAGGGGAACACAGGGGTTCTAGAAACTTCTGTCTGCAGCTGCTGCTGAAATTCACCTATTGTTCATTCTGCAAATGCTTGTTGAGTGCCCAGTGTAAGCCAGGCCTTGGGCCAGACACATTGGTGTCTGAGGTGAGAGAGGTTACTCCTCCCCATTTTCCTAGTGAGTAAACTGAGATCCAAGGCAGGCTGTCCCCACGTTGCGGAGGCAGCAGATGCTAGAAAATTCTAGACCCAGCCAGGTGCAGTGGCTCACACCTGTAATCCCAGCACTTTGGGAGGCCGAGGTAGGTGGATCACCTGAGGTCAGGAGTTTGAGAGCAGCCTGACCAACAAGGTGAAACCCCATCTCTACTAAAAAAATATATAAAAATTAGTCGGGAGTGGTGGCACATACCTGTATTCCCAGGTACTTCGGAGGCTGAGACGGGAATCCCTTGAACCTGTGATGGGGAGGTTGTAGTGAGCTGAGATCGCAGAGTGCGCCACTGTGCTCCAGCCTGGGTGACAGAGCAAAACTCCGTCTCAAAAAGAAAAAGAAAAAGAAAAAGAAAATTCTAGACCCAATAGAATAACACAAATGTTCTTGCCTCATTTAACGTGTGGGTTTCTGAGGCCCAATTACAATGAATTTGTTCTCTCTGGAGAAGCGTATTGGTGTCTTTCCTTGGAGTGATTCTCCTTGGAAAGGTCTTTTTCTTTTTAAGAAATGTGTGACTTTCAGCCTGGGTAACATAGGGAGACCTCGTCTCCACAAAAAATACAAAAATTAGCCAGGTGTGGTGGCACATGCCTGGGGTCCCAGCTGCTCAGGAGACTGAGGTAGGAGGATGGCTTGAGCCTGAGAAGTGGAGGCTATTGTGAGCTGTGTACTTCAGCCTGGGTGACAAAGCAAGATCCTGTCTAAAAACAAACAAACAAACAAACAAAAGCATGACTTTAGGAATCCTGCTGATGGAAAACCTGACAGTGAATGAGAATTTAAACAAAGATTCATTTCTTGACTCCCTCAAGAGTGGGGAGGGAGACTTCCCAAGAATCCCTTTAGGATCCATTTTTCCCTTTGATCTGTGTGCCCCACCCAGGTAGGGGGAGAAAGAGCTTACGGCCCCACCTGACTCTCCAAGCCCCACCCGCTGCCCCATGGTGTTGGTGGAGCGTTGCCAGGCAGACAGGGCAGGGGTGGCTGTGGAGCCCAGTGGAGCCTGACTTCTCACAGGCCCTGGACTGTCTGCCGTCCTGCCCACCCCAGCCCCGGGGCCGCCCGTCAGCTTCCCACGTGCCAGTCCCTGCTCTTTCTCCCCAAGATCCCAGCTACAGGGCATGTCAGGTGCTGAGTGAGACAGGATGAGTGAGGAGAATGGCTGTGTGACCCTGGGCGGCCACCTCCCTCAGGGCTCAGCTTCACATCCACAGGCAAGTGGGGGGCTGCCTGGTGAGCCCAGAGGGGCTTTTATTCCTGTGGGGGTCCCTAGGCCCAGAAGTGCTGCTTGGGGTTCCTGCTGACCAGGAGACCCTGTTGCCCTTGAGGGTGTCTGGGCGTCCCTTGCCCATTCCTCTTCTTCCCAACAATCCTCAGGGGAGTTGAGCCCAGGAGGATGGTGGGGAACAGGAAGGGCAGTGGCCGGGCTTCTCTGTACTGGGTGCTTTGCTGGGCCCTTACTCTGTTTTTTTTTTTTTTTGGTTTGTTTGTTTTTTCTTTTTTGAGATAGGGTCTTGCTCTATTGCCCAGGTTGGAGTGCAGTGGTGCAATTTCAGCTCATTGCAAACTCCACTTCCCAGGCTCAAGTGATTCTCCAGCCTCAGGCTCCTGAGTAGCTGGGACTACAGGCATGTGCCACCATGTCCGACTAATTTTCATACTCTTTGTAGAGACAGGGTTTCACCATGTTGGCTAGGCTGGTCTCAAACTCCTGAGCTCAAACCAATCCACCTGCCTCGGCCTCCCAAAGTGCTGGGGATTATAGGCATGAGCTACTGCATTGGGCTAGGCATGAGCTACTGTGAAACTAACAGCATCGCAGCGACTTCTGTTGAGTGTTTCCTTAGTGCCCAGCTCTGTGGTAGACATACCGCAGGCAGTGCCTGATCCAACCTTCAGGCCAGCCTCGTGGAGTAGCTGCCGGGTTTTATCCACAGGGGCATGAGGCCTGGTACACGCCTTGCCCACAGCCACACAGCAACTGCGTGGCTGAGCCAGGTGAGATCTGCCTGCCTCCAGATAATCTGCATTTCCACTGTGTCTCAGGGCTGCAAGGAACACGTATTGCCTTCAGTGCCTTTGAGGACAGGCAGTGTGCCAGGAGCCCTGCAGGCGTCAACAAGGACCACACAGCTGTTTCTGCACGCCGGCCGCGGGCGGTGATAATAAGTACAGTCCCTGGAGCCAGCTGGGCAATAGGGGCATGACATCTCCGGGGCATGGGAGGAGTGTGTCCCCTGGACACCTGGAGGCCCACTGCTAGATTCCGATCCTTCCTGGGGAATGAAGTCAAGTGGCTGTGCCAGGGGCCCAGCTCTTGCCCTGAGTTCCGAGAGAGCCAGACGGGGACCCGGAGGCTGTGCTCTGAGCATCAGTGGGAGTGCAACCACAGAGGGACCTTTGAGTCCCTCTGGCCCAGCCCCCCAAGCTCGCAGATGGGGAACCAGGTCGGGAAATGGGGGGCGGCTCGCCCCAATGTCTGGCAAGTGGCAGAGCAGTTGGCGGTGTTCCCCTTGCCCAGAGTCGCTGGCTGGCCACCGGGAGGGCAGCGTCCCACACCTGGCCGTGGGCAGCTGGCCTGCCTTTCCTGGACCCTGTCAACTGCAGACCTGCACACCTCCTTCCGAGGCAGCATCTCCAGCCTGACCGAGGCTTCACGCCCTGCCCTGGGCTCCAGGACTCCCTCCTGCAAAGGTCCGCACATTTCAACACAACCGTGGCAGTCCGGGGACAGTTAGCACCACCCAGGTGTCCACACAGTCCACAAGGTCTGGGAGAGCGGGATGAGCTGGCAGGGTCCAGGCTGGTGGAGCCACTTTCTGGAGCCCAGGCAGCAGGAGCAGGAGCTCTAGTCTCAGTCCCTCTCAGCTAGGCTGCCAGGTGGGTTGAGGGAGTGGCAGGATCCTGAACGTGTGGATCCATAAAACGAGCAGCTCCTGTGAGACCCCAGAGGGTACGGGCACAGACCGATGTCCGCAAGCAACCAACATGACAGTAATTCCCTTTTATTTTTTATTTATTTTTTTGAGACAGAGTCTTACTTTGTCTCCCAGGCTGGAGTGCAGTGGCTCATTCTCGGCTCACTGCAACCTCCACTTCCTAGGTTCAAGCCATTCTGCCTCAGCCTCCCGAGTAGCTGGGATTATAGGCACCTACCACCCCATCTGGCTAATTTTTGTATTTTTAGTAGAGACGAGATTTTACCATGTTGGCCAGACTGGTCTCCATCTCCTGACCTCAAGTGATCTGCCCACCTCAGCCTCCCAAAGTGCTAGGATTACAGGCATGAGCCACTGTGCCTGGCCGTGATTCCCATTAAGGCTGTGGTGTGCTGGATTCTATGTCATATGTTGCCCATGCATTATCTTATGCCTCAGAACGACTCATGAATAAAGTTGTGTGCTTGAGAACAAACTCGGAGGCTCAGAGATGCACTGGCCTTGCCTGAGGTTGCCGCATGGGTGAGCCGCAGAGTTGGGATTCAAGCTCGGGTCTTCCCAGCCCAGAGCCTGCCCTCCCTCAAACAGGGCAGATGCTGGCTTCCACTCAGCGCAAGGGCTCAGTGTTGTGGGAGATGAAGCGATCGCAGCAGAGGCCTGCTGGTGGCTGTGTGCTGGGCGAGAGAGCCACAGGGTGTCCCAGGGCAAAGGCTTTTGGTTGGTGTTTCAGGATGGGCCCACCAGGAGCCATTGTGGTGGCCAGGGGAGATGAGTGTGAAGGCACCATCCTGCCTCCTGACAGCCCTATCCCATTTCTGGCCCACAGAGCTCCAGGCAGTAGTGGCAAGAAGCCCGAGAGGCCGGCAGCCATCTCCTACGACCACGCGGAAGAGGGGCTGATGGCGAGCATCGAGCGGGAGTACTGCCGCTGAGGACAGCATGCCCCGCCAGGCCTCGGAGGCACCTGCTGGCTGGGGCACCCCCTCCTCGCCCAGAGCTCTAGCAGGAGCTGAACCACCTCCAAAACGCAGCCACTCCCGGATATTCAAAGCTGACCTTGCAAATCCACTTTCCGACCGTGCTGACCTGGGCCAGCCACTGGTGGTCATGGTTGCTGGTGGGGGCGATTAGCTGTGCAGACCCACAGGTGCGTGGGCCCGGGCCGCCGGCGCCTCCTCCCCAACACGGGGAGCCTGCCCGGTTCTCCTGGAGCCTGAAATGCGTGCGCATCTTGGCTGCCCGCTCTCCACAGTGGGGAGGGCTCACCAGGCTTGGGTGACACAAGCGAGCCCCTCCTGGCATCCGCGCCACAGCACTTCCGGAAGGTTCCGCTGTGGAAGGTACACCCGCGCTGCTCCCTCAGTCTCAGGCCCATCTCTCCAGGGGTGGCCGGGTCAATTTAGAGCTTCTCAACTTTAACTCCCTAATGAGCAGGCTGGGGGTGCTGTTGACATGCAGGGCCTGAGGTTCCCTACGTCTAACCAGCTCCCAGCCGAGGCCCAAGCCCCGAAGCCCCAACTGCACTTTGAGGAACGAGAATCCCAGCTTTGATCTGCCTTGCAGTGGGAGGTAGAGCGCGTCACTGCCTCTCTGGGCCTCAGTTTCCCTCTCTGGAAAATCAGCTCTGGCAGCTCTTGGAGGCCCTTCCCAGCTCTGACAATCTGGAACTGCACAAGCCCAGGCTACCACTACTGTTCCCCCACCCTAGGCACAGCACCGCCTTCCCTGCGGGCAGCCAGCGCCCAGGTCCCACGGGGAGAGGGTCTGCCTGACACTGGCTTTCCAGTTCTCCCTCTCACAGGCAGCCTGGCCAGTGCCTACGGGGCTTTTAAATTCTCTTCCCGTCTAGATGGAAGGTGGGAAACCACAGCAGTAAGGCAGGAAGAGCCTTGGAATGTTCCTGGTTGACAGATGGGAAAACTGACCTGCCCGGGACGCCCTGGGAACAGGGGGCGGAGCTTCGGCGAGAGGGGACTCCTGTGTGGGCGGGCAGGTCTGGAGTCTGGGCCCAGGTGCGGCCTGCTGGGGGACAGCTCCGGGGGAGAACTGCGGGGAGAACAGCGGTCTAGGGAGGCAGGAGGCAGGCGGCAGGCTCCTCCCCAGCACCCTGGAGGGCATCAGGACAGAGGGGGAAGGAGGAAACAGCGCGGCTTCCGCTGAAACCAGTACAAGCCTGGTTATCTGGCTTGACCCGCCAACACGGAGGCCCCCGCCACCGTTTTCTTTTTCCCCCTGAGAAGAGCTCCGCTCCCACGTCCTTAGAACACGGCAGAGCAGGAGCATCTCAGGAATCAACGCCAGCTCCTTGGCGCTGTCCCCAGACCCACAGGCCTGCTGCGGCCATTCGCAAACGGGCATTTCCTTGAACTTTTGAGAGTGCCTTTGACCAGCTGTTCGCAGCTGGGAAACTCCAAGTTTCGAAGTCGGAGCTTGGAGCGGCCCCGCAAGGGCATGGCTCAAACCCTCCGCAGAGCTGGGAGCCATTGCTCGTGCAAGCCCAACCGATTCTTTTGATATAAAGATGGAAGTCTTTATATCAAATACATCTTTTAAAATAAGTTAACATTTTATTTCTTACCACCAGATGGATAAGGCTTTGAATTTAATCATGTAAATGTTTATAATTTTATGTGATTTTGTTAAAATGGGACGCTTTCAATTGGTTTCCAAGAAAAAGATAATACCTCTGCATTTTCTGGTGGAAAACGCATGATACCCTTAATGAGATCAACGTGTTACAGGAAAAAAATTCCAAAAGTAGTTACAAGCTACATCAATGTCAAAGTAAATGCACTTCAAAGCTAAGAAGTCACAGGAATTGTTCTCAGGTCTTTAAAAAAATTTTTCCTGAATTCAGGAAGTGTCTTCTGAACAGCAGCTAGCCAAATAAAGTGGTGTGTGTACTGCAGCTGCAGGTGAACTTAAAAATAATAATAATAATAAAAAGAACAAATAAAGCAGTGTGTACCAGTCGCTGAGCCGGCCCTGTCTCTGTCCTGTGAGATGGAGGGGCTGTGTCTGGAAGTGGAGGCGTGGACGTTGCTGCAGCCTGCCGCCCAGCCAGAGTCTGTCCCGGTGCCTCCTGTGTGCGGGGCACCGCCTCGGGCATCTTCCTGGCTGCCCCATGTTGCACCTGAGCCTCAGCGTCCTGCTCAGAACTGCGTGTGGGATTTGCTCACTGCCAGGATAGGACTGTGGCTGGAATCGAGGTAGAAAGAAAAACACCTCAAAGGCAAAAATGACACGTTATTGTCTGGTAAAGTCTTAAGTGACCACAAACGTGTCTCCTGGTTTCTTTTTTTCTTGAGACAGAGTCTCTCTCTATTGCCCAGGGTGGAGTGCAGTGGCACAATCTCAGCTCACCGCAACCTCAGCCTCCCAGGTTCAAGCAATTCTCCTGCCTCAGCCTCCCGAGTAGCTGGGATTACAGGCATGCGCTACCACACCTAGCTAATTTTTTTGTATTTTTAGTAGAGACGGGGGTTTCACCATGTTGGCCAGGCTGGTCTCGAACTCCTGACCTTGTGATCTTCTCGCCTCTGCCTCCCAAAGTGCTGGGAATACAGGCATGAGCCACCATGCCCGGCCATGTGTCTCTGGTTTCTGTAGTATGAGAGTTCCTCGAAGATGGTGCAAAGCCCCAGGAACTGAGAAAACACTTCCATCCCCAGCTCTGAGAAATGCTGGGTGTGTTTTCTCAGGGAAGGAGCAGAGTCCTGCTGTTGCCCTCCTCCTGGCATGTGTGTTCCCAAGTCTCTCCTCGAGGGCCCGTGGGCTCCTAGCCTCACCCAGGCAGGGACCTCATCCCTTGGCTGCTGTTGGCTCAGGCTCCCTGCACCTCCCTGAAACAGCCCTTTATAAGACACTTTCCTCTGCTGTTCCAAAGACCTAGGCCCACTTGTCCCCAAGGAATGCTACGCCCACTCACACACGTTGCCCGGACACCTGCTGCTGACACTGGCGGATCCATGAGAGCATTCTCTGTTCCCAGGAGTGGCGCACGCTCGTGCACATGTGAACACATGGGACAGCGTTAAGGCTGTCGAAGAAGTGTCACCAAGCGCCCCATGGAAGAGAGAATTTGTGGCCCCCCTTTTTTTTTTCTCCTTTTTCCTTCCTGGCAATAAAGAGGCAGGAGAAAAGTCTTGTCAGTTGCCACGAGGAGGATAATCACACTTGCAGTTCTAATACTTCCCTCTAGGAAGCGGCTCCGTAATCAGACCTTTTGTGTGGTGAGGGTCTGGTCCCCCTAGGGACAAATCAGACCTCCCGAGGTGGCCAGGGGCTGTGTTTTCTGGAGATATGGCAGCCTTTAGTTTCAAGAGTTGGGAAGGAAAAGGAGGAAGAAGAGTGAAGCCTGTGGCTTCATGATGTACTTTGTAATCTTGGGCCGGGAGTGGAAGGAAATAATGGAAGAGACTTCCAAGCACTTCTTCCAGAGTGGCTGGAAAACCACGTTCAATTCTACCTCTTTGCAGCCACCCCTTGACACAGAAAGGGCATGAGCACTGACGGCCACAGGGTCACCCGACCCACTGCCAGAGTGGCCACTTCACATGTTGGCTTTTTGAGACAGGGTCTTGCTCTGTCACTCAGGCTAGGGTGCAGTGGTGTGATCGTAGCTCACGGCCGCCTCAAATTCCTGGGCTCAAGGGATCCTCCTGCTTCAACTCCCCAAAGTGCTGGGATTACAGGTGTGAGCCACCACACCCAGCTCTTCACACATTTTTTTCCGGAAAGGACCCTCCAAAGAACCTAAAGAAACACAATAAAACTCCAGAAAACAGAGAGGAGAGTTTAGTTTGAGCCAATACACCATGAATTTTATAGACTCTTCCAAAAACTCTCTAGGTATACTTAGGCCACCAGGCACAGTTAAATGACACAGGACACATGTCCAGTTTAAAATCAAGTTTTATATGATTCAAAGAAAAAAGTTACATTACATACTCATTTAAATAATGTCAAAGTCTGTTACATAAAACATAATTATGAAACATTTTAAGTCTTATTCAAACTACTTAAAAGGCTCAAAGTCACAAAAGATCAAGCAAAACTGCCCAGGCAATAAAGTGCACGAGGGGAGCCCGCCTCTCCAGCGGCCATCAGCACCCACAGCCGCCAGCTGAAGGGCGCCATGCTGAATCCACACACAAGGTTTGTGGTTCTCAGAATAGTTTTCAGACAGGAACTGTTTCCAACTTAAAATCTTTCAACAGACAAATGGAGGTGGAAGGGGGATGGTTTACACAAAGTATTTCCAAATGTAATCAGGAAATGGAAGTGTAAATTAAAACCATTTTCAACCTGTATCTCTTCTTTAGAAATAGCACTACTTGGAGAATGTTCTGTGACAAGCAACCAAATACTCAAAAGACCTTATCCACCAGAATACTAGCAGGACTAACACTACCTTGCATGTCATAATTAAGAAAAATATCCAAATTTGATGCCATTTATAGTGTACAAAAATGTTTATGCTTATTTTGATGAGCAGGAGAAAGGACTGGGTGGTGAGGAAACATGAACTATGCACAACATAAGACAGCAACTGCACTGTCTCACGATGACAGGACACTCACCTATGGAGTGTCCAAACTGAAAACCTCTGAAAAACACATGTGTGCCAAGTAACAGCTGATACTAAGGGGCAAGTTAATGGGTATCAAGTAACATACAATGAATGACCAGGTGGAGATTTTATCAGACTACAAAAAATAAAACACAAAACCTAATTTTACTCAATATTCCACCTTACCATCATTTTAATAAAGGTAAATGCCAATAATTAACACACAGACAAAATTTAAATACATACTGCACAATAAAAAAAATTCCCAGGCCACTAAATTAAATTAGTGCAATGTTCTGTATGTTCCTATATTTATTCCATTGCCTGAACTTCCAATGTTTAACAAAAACCAGTGTCAGTGGCTTCTTGAACACAGGCGGCCACATTCTCTCGTTTATCTATGACGTGCTCACACAGTTGAAAAACGTCCATTTTCTAGGTAGACTGTAAAACACACCATTCCAAGTAATATTCTGTTTGGTCAAAAAAGTTTCCTTCAAACAAAATGAACAGAAACGCAGTTGGCTAGTATTACCGCCATTTAGCGTAACTTGCATTTCCTTGCATTTCTAGTATTTGGCAAACAAAAGCAGCAGAATCTTGGCACTGCCTGCCTGCACATGAATCTCACCTCAGCTAAGCTGTACTCTGGCAGAAAGTTCATCCAACCACTGCAGACATTTCCTTTTTTTCTGGGAAGTTACTCTACCCACAATGCAGTATGGATGCAGCCACAGCAAAAGGAGTCAACTGACCATGGACAAAGCGGCTGGATTTCAGTGTTTATCTTTTTTGGTGTTTTAGGTACAAACAAGAAACTGAATGGCTTGCTTTCAGCAGAGCCATGGCCAAGACTATTACACACAGACTAGATCCTGCAGCAAGTACTGGTCCCTGGGATCTGCCCAGTGGCTCACGTTACTTGCTGGGGTCCATCCTTCATGACACACCAGGGACACAGCTCACTAGTTCCAGTCAACCAAAATTCTAGTTCTTGGGTGACAGGAATGATTGCCTAGAATTTCCTTGACAATGTTATGAAGAAGCTGACTGCAAAATTTATTTTTCCCTTTTATGAGGTCCTTATTCAACCAGGTCCAATTCCAAAAAGATCTCAAAGGCCAGATAACTTGATTTTTTTGGTGGAATAACATGTCAAGTTTACTAAAAGATGGGTCATTTTAAAAAACTTTGTTATTAAATGCTGAAAAGAAGGTTGCAAAATGATCTAGCTAGAAATTGGTGATTTGAGCACCAACAATATAAATATTTTTATAAAAAACAGTATAAAAATTAGTACCCTGTCTTATTTCTACAAAACATCAATAGAAAGGTCGTAAAAATCCATTTTGTAAACTTTATTGCCGAAATATTTGTTTGAATGCTGGTGATTTAGATTATCAAATTTTCTACCATTTCTTTAAAAAAACAAAACAAAAAATCTTCTGAAACTACAAAAGATACTGAACAGGGTCCCAAGTGGAAAGGAAAGTTAACATACTTTCATCAAAACCAGCTCCCCGATCTTCCCCTAGTTCCCCAAGACCATTTTTTTGGGGCGGTGAGGCAGTGGGAGAGAAATTCCTGAAAAGAAGGTTTTTAAAAACCCCATGAGTGATATCCCAGGGGACCTTTCAGGCAGAGGCTGGCATGGTGAACAGTGGGCTCCCTGGGCTCTCTGCAGAGGCGATTCTGTTCAGCTTGCCAACCTCTGCCTGCCAGCCTGGGATCTTCTTGGTCGTCATGTGGCGCCGGGCATGCTTCGTCAGGTGGTCACTGCGCATGAAACGTCGGTCACACACCGGGCACACAAACTTCTTCTCCCCTGTGTGAGTTCTGCGGTGGCGAGATAGCTCGTCCGAACGAGCAAACTTTTTATCACAGCCATCCCAGCTGCAGTTGAAAGGCTTCTCCCCTATGAGGTGAGAAAATACATATTAAAGAGAAAGGAAATGCTGAGCACCTTATTCAAGGGATTAATTCATGTCGTTTTAAAATCACATCCATCAAACTCTGAAAAAAGTGATATCTTATTATTTCTGGAATTGGATGATTTGGGTCAAGAAATTCTCCAAAAGGCATTTATTCCTCCCACACTTAAAATGCGGTATGTTAACACGCAAAGATTTCAAGCTAATCTTTCAAAATATATTTAAAAATAAATCAGGCAAAGTACAAGTACAGCGACTCATGCCTGTAATCACAGCACTGTGGGAGGCTGGGGAGGATCAGTTGAGCACAGGAGTTCCAGACTAGTCTGGGCAACAAAGTGAGATCCAATCTTTACCAAAAAACAAAAATAAATTAATTAAAAACGTAGCATCCGGCCAGGTGCAGTGGCTCATGCCTGTAATCCCAGCACTTTGAGAGGCCGAGGTGGGCAGGTCACGAGGTCAGGAGATCGAGACCATCCCGGCTAACACGGTGAAACCCTGTCTCTACTAAAAACACAAAAAATTAGCCAGGCATGGTGGCGGGTGCCTGTAGTCCCAGGTACTCAGGAGGCTGAAGTAGGAGAATGGCGTGAACCCAGGAGGCAGAGCTTGCAGTGAGCCAAGATTGCGCCACTGCACTCCAGCCTGGGCGACAGAACGAGACTCCATCTCAAAAAAATAAAAATAAAAAATGTAGCATCCGTCCAGGCACGGTGGCTCACGCCAGTAATCCCAACATTTTGGGAGGCCGAGGCAGGCAGATCACCTGAGGTCAGGAGTTCGAGACCAGCCTGACCAAGATGGCGAAACTCCGTCTCCACTAAAAATACAAAAATTAGCTGGGTGTGGTGGTGGGCGCCTGTAATTGCAACTATTCCAGAGGCTGAGGCAGGACAATCGCTCGGACCTGGGAGGCCGAGAATGCAATGAGCGGAGACCATGCCATTGCACTCCAGCCTGGGAGAGAGTGAGACTCTATCTAAAAAAGAGAAAAAAAGTAGCAAAGCTGGGCTTGGTGGCTCATGCCTGTAATCCTAGCATTTTAGGAGGCCAAGGTGGGTGGATCACGAGGTCAGGAGATCGAGACCATCCTGGCTAACACAGTGAAACCCCGTCTATACTAAAAATACAAAAAAAATTAGCCAGGCATGGTGGCTGGCACTTGTAATCCCAGCTACTTGGGATGCTAAGGCAGGAGAGGAAAATGGCATGAACCTGGGAGGCGGAGCTTACAGTGAGCCCGAGATCGTGCCACTGCACTCCAGCCTGGGCGACAGAGTAAGACCCCGTCTCAAAAAAAAAAAAAAGGCCGGGCGCGGTGGCTCAAGCCTGTAACCCCAGCACTTTGGGAGGCCGAGGCGGGCGGATCACAAGGTCAGGAGATCGAGACCACAGTGAAACCCCGTCTCTACTAAAAACACAAAAAAATTAGCCGGGCGCGGTGGCGGGCGCCTGTAGTCCCAGCTACTCAGGAGGCTGAGGCAGGAGAATGGTGGGAACCCGGGAGGCGGAGCTTGCAGTGAGCCGAGATCGCGCCACTGCACTCCAGCCCGGGCAACAGCGTGAGACTCCGTCTCAAAAAAAAAAAAAAAAAAAAAAAAAGTAGCATCCATTCACTCTACCTTATTCCAATTTAAAGATTTTTCAGGGCCGGGCGCGGTGGCTGAAGCCTGTAATCCCAGCACTTTGGGAGGCCGAGACGGGCGGATCACGAGGTCAGGAGATCGAGACCATCCTGGCTAACACGGTGAAACCCCGTCTCTACTAAAAAATACAAAAAACTAGCCGGGTATGGTGGCGGGTGCCTGTAGTCCCAGCTACTTGGGAGGCTGAGGCAGGAGAATGGCGTGAACCCGGGAGGCGGAGCTTGCAGTGAGCTGAGATCCGGCCATTGCACTCCAGCCTGGGCGGCAGAGCGAGACTCCATCTCAAAAAAAAAAAAAAAAAAGATTTTTCAGGTTAGTAGAAATATATATAAAAAGCGATCTTATCCAAGGTGAACTTGCCCAGTTTCTACTTCTCACCAAAACTCCAAGCTTACAAAATGGCACAAGAAGGGGATTCTTCAGAACTCTTATGGTTATTTATTTTTATTTTTAGAGACGGAGTCTCACTCTGTCAACTAGGCTGGAGTGCAGTGGCGTAATCTCGGCTCACTGCAACCTCTGTCTCCCAGGCTCAAGCGATTCTCCTGCCTCAGCCTCCCAAGTAGCTGGGACTACAGAAGCGTGCCACCAAGCCCAACTAATTTTTTATTTTTAGTAGAGACGGGGTTTCACCATGTTGCCCAGGATGGTCTCAATTTCTTGACCTCATGATCTGCCCGCCTCGGCCTCCCAAAGTGCTGGGAATTCAGGTATGAGCCACAATGCCTGGCCATTTTTTTTTTTTTTTTGAGATGGAGTCTCGCTCTGTCACCCAGGTTGGAGTGTGCAATGGCGCGATCTCCGTTCACTGCAACCTTCGTCTCCCAGGTTCAAGTGATTCTCCTGCCTCAGCCTCCTGAACAGCTAGGATTATAGGCGTGTGCCAGCCGGCCCAGCTAATTTTTGTATTTTTAGTAAAGACGGGGTTTCACCATGTTGGTCAGACTGGTCTCCAACTCCTGACCTCGTGATCTGCCCACCTTAGCCTCCCAAAGTGCTGGCATGACAGGCGTGAGTCCCCATGCAACGCCTGTCATTGAATTGGAAGTACTTTAGGAAACATGGAAGTAGCTTGTTTCAATCACTGCAGGTCATTCTGTCAGTACTTCTACCAAGGAAAACTGAATAAACAGTAAAACCTCATTCAGTCACCTCCCCAAATTTGGAAGCTGTGCTCTGGTATAATGTGAAGTTCCCTTGGAGAGTCCCGGTGAAATGCAGAGCTCATTGAGTCAACCAGCCCGTTAAGAGTGGCGAGCAGGTCCCGTTCCCTGACACAGCCCCACATCCAAATGCCGCGCAAATGACCAATCCTCATTTACTGCCTAGTGTTAGGCCCTTGTACCAAGCACCAGGAATATATCCAGGTGAGGTAAGTATATAACTACAAAACAAAGGGAGAATATGGTAAGACCTACAGTAAACCACCAGGATCAAAGAAGGAAGATAGAGAAACAATCCAGTAACTAACCCTGGGAAGGCCCTCGAGGGTTTCAGTAAGCAGAGATGGGCAGAGGGCCAAGGGGGAAGGGTGGAAATATGGAATCAGACACGGAACGCTGGGGAGGCTGTTTCTGCATGGGCAGAGGCGAGTACTTCATGGGCCAAGTTTGGCCTTATCCTCAAAGCAAACAGCCACTCAGGAGAATGGAGGAGTAGAGTTCCTCTTATAATGTCTGAACACCAGACTGCACTTTATTCTACACGTGGAGGCTACCACGATCAGAGCAACAGAACACAAACTCGCAAAACCCCTGAGAAATGGTGCCCTCACCTACTGAAGCGATTCTCTATCCAGCAACACTCAGACCACTGCCGGGCGGCAGGGCAGCCCCAGGTCCCATGGAGCTATTTAAACTTCAAGTATTAAAACATGTAAAATTCAGTTCCTCAGACACACTAGCCACACTTCAAGTGTGAGCAGCCAGTGCCTACCCTAATGGACAGACGGCAAACATTTCCACCATTCAGAAAATTCTATTGAACAGAGCTGGTTAGACAACAGAGAGATCATTAGGTCAGCTTAGTTTCTTGCACAACTTAAATTAAAAACTACTCTCAGAGGTAAGAAAACTATACTCTTTTTAAAAATATTTTAGAATTTGAACTCTTCTATAGTTTGGCCAGACCTTTTCCCACAATAAACATGAGTCACACTGGTAAGATACATTTACTGAATGTGAATGCATGTTCTCTTAAAAAAAAAAAACACATGAAACGTCTACTGCAATGTGCACAGAAGGGGGCACTGGGAGTCACTCTAAAAGCTACCAAAAGACACAGTAACAGAATTATACTACATTTTATCTTCCAGGGCGAGCGCTCTGATGCAAACTCCTGATGGCTGTGGTAACAACCCCACCCTTATGAGGTTGTGCAGGCTTTTCAGAACCAAAGAAAAAGCCACACTTCCACCTTCACCAGGGGTTCTCACGATCCCCTCCCACCCAAAGGCGGCTCAAAGTGTGCTTCCTGGTGTGCCCGATGCCCTACCTGCCCTGGTGCTTACCTGTGTGAGTGCGAAGATGGGCCTTAAGGTGGGAACTTTTGAAGTAGGTCTTCCGGCAACCTGGGAAGCTGCAAACATAGTTCCTCCTTCGGGAGAAGTCTACCTGAGGGACAGAGTTTTGGCTAGAGGCGATGAACACTGGAGCAGGGGCGAGGGGCAACAACTTGGTATTCCCGGCAGCCATGACACTGGCTGCACAGGGGGCAGGCGGAGGGAGGGCTCCCTGGGGCAGGACCAACATCACAGCTCCCTGAGGCACCGGATGTCCCACGAACACAGGTTGAGGCGCTGGAGCAGCCTGAGCTAGGATGGGTCTCACAGTCCCCACAGACAACTGGGGAGGGGGCTTCAAAAAAGCTGGTAACATGCCACTTTGTCCAGTCACGGGGATCATCTGGCAAAGGACAGGGGGAGCAGGGACAGAGACAGAAATCAGAGGAGTGGTTTTCCTGGGCAGGTCATTTTCATAATTCTTTGGTGAGCAAGTCTGAACTGCAACAGGCCACCCTGCCTGCTGGCCTTTGTCAGTGAGGAGCAGGCCACCAGACTTGTGCAAGCAGGGCTGACAGGACACCAAGTTAGTGTTGAGTAAAGTGTCTGTGAGGTGTGTGTCCTGTAGAGTTTCAAAGTGTCCCAGAAACTGCTCTTCTCCTTCTCTGCTGTCAGGAAGCCGGCAATCTGGAGTCTGCGTGGTGGGAAAGCAGGCAGCAGGGCTCTCCCCAGTGTGTTGGATCACACTGGTCCCCATGGCCCTGCAGGGAGAGCTGGGCACTGGCTCCAAACCCAGCAAGTCCCACTCGGCGCCCCGGCTCAGCGCTGTGGCCGCTATGGCAGAGGACTGGAGGACGTCTGTGGCTGTGCATGCTTTGGAATCTGTTACTTGGGGAGAAACAGGTGTCCTTGTCGATGGCTCCATGAGATCAGGGCTCTGAGGAGGCGTTATGCACTTAAAAAACAAAAGCACCATGTGAAAAGGTTGCTTTAAATTTTAAAAGGGACTTAATTCATCACAATGCTCCCAATACCTTTACACAGAATCATCTACACACTCGGCTAACCCTGTTTTCAACATCCCAGTGGGTTTCAAGGCCACATGGGGCACTTTGCTGTCTCAGCTTATTCCCACAGTGTTTACCTCTCCCAAACCTACACAAGAGCACAATGCAGGGAACTCTGAGAGGAGGTCCTGGCCGCCAGGCCCACCACTTCTGCAACCCTCCTGACAACCCACAGGCCCTTCCCATCCCTCTCCAAATCTGCTTTCTACACTCTTTTTTCAGAGAAAGCTTCCAGCCCAGGACAATCACAATCTCCACTTCTGTTAGCAACCTACCATTCTCAACTTCTCCAAGCTGAGATGCAAGTTTTCCAAGTACTTTCACAGATGCAGCAAATTAAAAAACCAAAAACGAGAGTGATTTACTGCACTCAACGAAGGCAATCTGATGTCAAAGCACATGCTTTCTCCAGCTGCTACCCACATATCCTGATACTAGGCTGGGTCACCAGGAGAACCTAAGCTCCACCCCAAGATTCCCCTGGGGAAGTAAATTTCACTTTCTCACATTAATCTGTAGGTTTCATCCCACGGACATTAACCACATAGCAAGGTACGATCCATCCATAGAAAGAGCACATTTTTCAGAAATGAATGAAGAGTGTTTTTGTTCTTTTGTTTTTTTTTTAAATGGAGTCTCACTCTGTCGCCCGGGCTGGAGTGCAGTGCCACGATCTCGGCTTACTGCAACGTTCGCCTCCTGGGTTCAAGCGATTCTCCTACCTCAGATATCTGGAGTAGCTGGGACTACAGGCGCCCACCACCACACCGGGATAAGTTTTGTATTTTTAATCGAGATGAGATTTCGCCATGTTGGTCAGGCTGATCTCGAACTCCTGACCTTGTGATCCGCCTGCCTGACCCTCCCAAAGTGCTGGGATTACAGGCTTGAGCCACCGTGCCCAGCTGAAGGAATTCAACACACTGAGTTCAGCTACTCTAGTCATTTCACAAAAATGCTCCTCTCCCACCTCCTCTTACCAGAGTTGATAAAGAATGGAAGTCTTTTGGTAGTTCAGGTGTGGCTGCATCCATATGCACAGTGGTGGTGACATCCCCAGAATCAGAGACAGGCGTGAGAGGTCTTATCCGCAACAGGTCACCTTTCTGGGATCTTTGACCCCAGGAGCTCATACAAACAAGAGCCTCAACAGCTTCCATGTCTGTCTGCTCCAAGATGCTGCACGTAGACCTTTCGCTGTCATGCCGCTTCCTCTCCAGGATGGACTCACATATGTCCATGATGTCAACCTAAAGGCGACACAACACAATGGCTTCTCAGTGCAGGGGAAATACAAAGGCCACTCATGATGGGCATGTGGATATGCACACCAGAGGCCTACACTAGGCATGTAATGCACATGCAATACTCCATAGCAACAAACACCAGCTGTAGTAAAAGATGTTCAAGGAATGCTCATGACAATTTGGCTTTTAAGCCAACATTTCAAAGACAGAACTAAGATGGCAAGTGTTGCCACCAAAAATCTTGACTCTTAAAAAAGGCTAATAAGTTCATCTTTTTCTTGGGTAAATGATTAATAAAATTAACTCCTGAGGTGCAAGCCAAACAGTGGCTGGGGTAAAGCAGCTGCCCAGGGAAGAGGAGCCAACACTGAGGCCATCTAGTCAGTCTGCCAGTAGCTGAGGTGCCCTGACCATGGCTCTTTGAAGCAGCAAAGCCGCCAAAGCAGTGTCCCTATAGATGCTCTCAGGGACTCTGGCGCCTTCCCTCTATGCCCCAAGCAGGTAGGGCCCATGGCGATTCCACCAGTTCCCTCCACAGATTCGGAGCAGAAGTCATCTGTTACCGTCCCAAGGCTAGCAGGTGGGGACAGGAAGTAAACCTGCCACGATCCCAGAGAGGATCTCTTTGCAGTTTTTTGTTTGAGATGGAGTCTTGCTCAGTTACCCAGGCTAGAGTGCAGTGGCACAATCTCGGCTCACTACAGTGCCCGCCACCACGCTTGGGTAATTTCTGTATTTTTAGTAGAGAGAGAGTTTTGCTATGTTGGTCAAGCTGGTCTTGAACTCCTGATCTCCCGGGTTCAAGCGATTCTCCTGCCTCAGCCTCCCGAGTAGCTGGGATTACAGGCGTCCATCACCACGCCTGGCTAATTTTTTGTATTTTTAGTAGAGACGGGGTTTCACCATGTTGGCCAGGCTGGTCTCCAACTCCTGTCTTCAGGCGATCCACCCGCCCTGACCTCCCAAAGTGCTGGGATTACAGGCGCCCAGCCTTGTTTTTTTGAGACGGAGTCTTGCTCTGTTGCCCAGGCTGGAGTGCAGTGGCACTATCTTGGCTCACCACAACCTCCGCCTCCCAGGTTCAAGCGCTTCTTCTGCCTCAGCCTCCCTACTAGCAGGATTACAGGCGCCCACCACCATACTCGGCTAATTTTTATATTTTTTATAGAGAGGGGTTTTCCCCATGTTGGTCAAGCTGGTCTCGAACTCCCGTCCTCAGGTGATCCGCCCACCTCGGCCTCCCAAAGTGCTGGGATTACAGACCGTCTCTTTAATCTGGAAGGGGAGGAGGAGGAAGAGGCTGGAATGAGCTGATCTCTTCCAAAAGAAAACTAATCCGGGAGTGAGAAGGTGATATTACTCTGAGAGGGAGTAATATCCCTCCCTCCCAGGGAGGTTACGGGGGCTGAGATCGCGCACCCACTGCACTCCGGCCTGGGAGACAGACCGAGAGACCGTCTCAAAAAGAAAAAGGAAAGGAAACGTTAAATGTACGAAGATACACGTTTCCTCTCAATTTGCCATGCACCAAAACATCAAAACTTTCCCTCTGCCCAGGTTCCCCGAGATCAAACAAGACGAGGCCACCTCAAATCCCCGGCCTCTGTCCCGCAGGCTGCGCCACCAAACCCCCTGTGAAGTCACAGAACCCGGCGCCGAGGCCCGCTCACCACACGGACGGGAAGGGGCCCGGCCCACAGTGCCCGCACACCACGAGGCCCACACTCGGCCCACGTCCACGGATACCTCCCCGAAGTCCCCGGGTCGCGACGCTTAGGGCCCCCAACGCTCGCGTGCCGCGTTCCCGCCTCCAGGCGTTGCCCCGCCCCCAGGGTCGTGCCGCGCTTCCGCCTGCCGTCGTTGCCCGGGCCCCCGGACCTTGCCCCGCCCCGAGGGCCGAGTGGCACTCCCGCCAGCCGCTATTGCCCCGCCCCCAGGACCGTGTCGCGTTCCCGCCAGCAACTCTTGCCCCGCCCCCACGGCCGCGTGCCGCGTTCCCGCCAGCCGCTCCCCCACCCAACGGCCGTTCGGCTCACAGGACTGGGGTGACGTCATGGCTGGAAATAGCCGCGGGGCCAGCGGGGCGGGGCCGCCCAGGAAGCGCAAGACAAAGCTGCGCGGGGCACACGCCCCCTCCTCGCCCCCGCCGACCCGGGCGCGCCCCGCGCGGCCGCCGCCCCGCCCGGCTCCAAAGCCCGCCCAGGCCCCCACCGGCGCGGCCGCAGCGAGGACCCGCACGCCCCACCTCCCGCTTTCACAGGCCCGCGGGTCCCGCACCGCGTCCCCCGCCTCGCCCCTCGCTCAGACGAGTAGTCCAGCCGCGGCAGCCCCACTACTCACTGCGCGCGCGTCGTCTGGGCCCGCGGAGTCCGGCGTGTGCATCGTGCCGGGCAGCCGGGAGCAACAAAGCGGCCGCGGGGCGTAAGCTCGGCGCAGCAGCGGCCGCACGTGCGCGGTAGGCGACGGTGGCGGCTACCCGGAGCTTCTGCGGCCGGCACGCGCCTCGCCCGCCCGCGCGGCTCTGCCCCGGCGCGCCCCTCGCGGCGCGGGAGGGGCGGGGCGGCTGCGGAGGGAGCGGCCGGCGGGGCGGGGCGCGGAGGCGAACCAAAATACACCGCGCCCCCCGTCGGGGCGGGGCCTGCCGCCGCCAGCCAATTCGCACCGGGCCCGTGACCGGCCGGCCAATGAGCGCCGCGGGGGGCCGCGTGATCGGAGCCTGGCCGCGGCGTGATCGGGCAGGGCGGGACGCGGCACGTGTTTTGGTCGGAGAGAGGGGCGGGGCCTGAGGCCCTGGAAAGTAAGGGAAAGGTCGCGGGGGCGCGCGGGGCGGAGAAGGCGGCGCGGCGGCGGCGGCGGCGGCGCCGCCTCGGGAAATCCCAGGGCGGGGTTCGGACTCGGTGCGGGGAGGGGGGACCGCGCTTATAGGAACCTCCTCTAGCCCCACCGGCTGAATCAGTCGGTAGCGGAGACCCACCTAGAGGCTTCAACCCGGCTTTCGTTGTTTTTATTTCTGTCACTCTCCCTTCGTTTCTTTGGAGTGAGCCCATGACCTGAGAGGTCGGAAAGCTGGCTGGTTCTAGGCGACATTCTTGCATCCGGTCATTTTTGCAGACACCCGGAGTCAGAGCTTCTCGGCCTGAGTGTCCGCTGATGCCCCTCCTCTGGCGTCTCTGGGCCTCTTCCGCTCTGTTACGGGGTCAGGGGAAGCCGAGACGGCAGTCACCCAAAAGACGCCCGCTGAAACCCGCTCATTCTTCCCAGGCCCCGAGAAAACGCCGCCCCCTCCGGGCAGTCCTCGAGCCTGCAGGAGAGATCTAGCCTGGTGTCCAGGGCACCTTTTTTTTTCTCCCTATATTTCGGTTGCTGGCGTCTCTTGGTGTGGTTTGCCCACGTTTGCAGCGCCAGGTTCATGGAGAGCAGGAACTATGCTGTTTATTTGCGTCGCCGCAGCCTTCAGCTCAGGGAGGAGTCACCCCTCCGTCTGTCCACTGCGCGCGCATTTGCTGAGCCGCGATGCGTGTTGGCGCTTAGTGCAAAGGGCAGAGGCCGCAGTGAGGAATCGTCCTTAAAAGCTCACATCCAGGGAGTGGGAGCAGAGAGAGAATCCCAGCACCCGGGGGCTTTGCTCTGAGCCAGAGAAGCCTGGGCTCAAGGGAACAGGCGGGGTCCCACCACTCACCTGAGCAGGGCTCTGGTCCCCACTTGTTCCTGCGGGGCCCACTCTGGTTGAGCAGAGGGGTTGAGCAGGCTGAGGAGAAGGTGTTTGCTGAAACAGTAAGAGGGTTTAAGTGAACCGTGATAAACCGCTCTCATGAAGACCCCGGAGGCTCTGACAGGGGTGCAGGGTGTTGTGTATGTGAAAAGTTAAGTCTTAGATACAGACTGGAATATTCTCTTTTGCCTGGCCTCCTGCTTTCGCCTTACAACTGGTCTCCCTGCGTCCGTCCGCTCCAGCTCCCACAGCCCCTTGCCACTCAGCACCCCCGGGGGTCTTTAACCTTCTCAGTGGCTCCCACTGTACTCAGCGTAATGCTTCTGCTCCCCACTGTGGCTTGTGAGCTCCTGCAGGGACCCAGCCCCTCCGTCTCCAGCCCCACGACTCTCCCCACTCCCCCGAGGGACAGCCCGGGCCTCCTCCTGGACACCTGTCCCACCAGCCCCTCTGCCGTCTCCAGGTCCTTGGACCTGCTGTTCCCTAGAATGCTTTTCCCCCATATGTCCCCTTTGCTCTTACCCGCAGTCCACCTAGAGAGGCCTCCTCTAGCGAACGCACCCTTGGGGAGACCTCCAGTCCCCTTCTCCCGGGCCTTCTTGTTTTCTTCCTTCACAACACTTTCCATGAACTGTCCCTTTTCCATTACTTCAGTTATTTGCTTATCATCTGTCTCCCCATCAGAAGGACTCTCCCAAGGCCAGGGAGCCTGGCTGTGTAATTCATCCACGTAGGTGAATGAGCGAATCTAAGGTATCTAGCAGCTTCCCTGCTTGAACATCTTGTGGGCACCTCTAATTGTGTCCTTAAAACTGAACTCAGGGCCGGGCGCGGTGGCTCACGCCTGTAATCCCAGCACTTTGGGAGGCCAAGGTGGGCGGATCACCTGAGGTCAGGAGTTCGAGACCAGCCGGGCCAACATGATGAAACCCCATGTCTTCTAAAAATATAAAAATTAGCCGGGCGTGGTAGCGGGCGCCTGTAATCCCAGCTACTCGGAGACTAAGGCAGGAGAATCACTTGAACCCAGGAGGCAGAGATTGCACTGAGCTGAGATCGCACCACTGCACTCCAGCCTGGGTGACAGAGACTCAGTCTGAACAAACAAACAAACAAACAAAAAACTGAACTCAGATTCCACCCAAATCTGGATTTCTCACCTCTCTGAAGGGGACAACTGGAGACCCTATTCCTTGATCTAGAAACCTGAGCATCACCTTTACCTCCTCCCTTTCCCACAGTTGCTTTCTTCTGCCAATTATGCCATGCCCTTCTTCCTTCTCAGTTCCTCTCAAACTCTTATGTCACCTATGCCAGCCCTTGTCCTGGCCACCACCTGCTCGTCTGAATTGTTGCCACTGCCTCCCAATAGGTCTCCCTCCCTCCAGCCAGACGCCCTACAATCTGCCATCACCTTACTGCCAGAATGCTCTTCTGGAAGTAGAGATGGAGCTGAACCTGTATTCAAGCCTCAGTTGGAATCCAAACAGTCATAGGACTGACTTCAGGCTCCGTGGCCAGGAACCCATGAGTCTTTGTAACCAGGCTCCAGCCAGCACTTCCTGCATCATTTCTGACCAGTTTCCCAAATTGCTTTCCCTGCTACCTTCCTGCCCCCAGTGACCCAATACAGAACCCTGTACTCCCAAGGTTATGCCACTCTCCTGTTTCTAGGCAGCATTCCTTCTGCGTGGAACACGCCAACCCTTGTCTGCTTTGACCCTGCAAGACTGCATGAGATGGCCAGGCATGGTGGCTCACACCTGTAATCCCAGCACTTTGGGAGGCCGAGGTGGACAGATCACCTGAGGTCAGGAGTTTGAGGCCAGCCTGGCCAGCATGGTGAAACCCCGTCTCTACTGAAAATACAAAAAATTAGCCAGGCGTGGTGGCAGGCACCTGTAATCCCAGCTACTCGGGAGGCTGAGGCAGGAGAATCGCTTGAACCCAGGAGGCAGAGGTTGCAGTGAGCCAAGGTCATGCCGTTGCACTCCAGCCTGGGCTACAAGAGTGAAACTCTGTCTCGAAAAAAAAAAAAGAAAAGAAAAACAAAAGAAAAAGACTGCATATGACTGCCCGGCAAAGCCCTCCCTGATACCCCCAAATAGCTGATGCTTCAGCAGAAGGCAGTGTGCCTGGGCTTTGGAGTCAGACCTGGATACAAATCCTTGTTTTGCTGGTGTGACCTTGCCAAGTCTTCTTTCCTGCAGGACAGAAGGCGGCAGCAGCTCTCCCTGACCTGGCACTCTGGCTTCTCTTGTCCCAGGCTCTGTTTCTGCTCCTTGGACAGCAAGCGTTTGTGGGAACTGTGACCTCTTCAGCCATGAGCCCCTGTTCTGCCCACATCTAGCCCATCTTCCAGATGGACAGACAGGCTGTGGTCGTTGCCAAACCCCTAATTCTGGCCCTGCCCACAGTCAGAGGGATGGCAATTTGTAAACTACAGACTATTGCGAATCATTCACTTGGAGACTTCACTAAGACCACTGGCACCTGGCTCCGTAGGCCCTCGGGAAGAGCATGGTCTGGCAGGCAGACTGGATGTGGCCTGCAGACCTCAGGGGAGAGTGTGAGCCTGCAGGTCAGAATGCCACCACTTTCTCCTGTGTCCTTCCAGAGAGGGCCTGTGGCTGTGCACGCATGCTGCTACAGAGGGTAGTGCTCTGTACCTCCTGGACTCGCTCGCTGACTTTGCAGCCTTAGGGCTTATTGCCATTGGTACATAACGATCAACCTCTTACTTTGTAATGGTTAAGTAATATTCTGTCATATGGAATGTGATGTGTTATTTATTTAACATTCTGGTTGAATAACAAAGACGGGTGGTTTCCAGTTTTCCAGGAACATCATGCCCCTCCATCATTTGCCCACGTGGAAGGATCGCTACAGGATAGGCAGCTCCTAGAACCAGAATTGCTGAGTTAACTGCTCTGTGCATTTCCTTGTTTTTTCTTGCTTTTCTTTCTTTCTTTTTTTTTTTTTTTTTGGTAAATGTTTATTGAAGTGTAGCATAGCATAGATATAGGAAAGTGCAAAAACTTACATGTACAATTCAATAAATTTTCACTAGGCAAACACACTGTGTCACCAACACTCAGATTTAGAAACAGAATATTACCAGAGTCCCAAAAGCCCCTGAGCTGCCTTCCAGCCACTACTTACGCTTTCCCCGATCCCCTGCATAGGATAATCCTTATCATGGCTTCTGACACCGTGGGTTGGTTTTGCATGTATTGACACTTTTTGTGTGGGTGTGACACTTTTATAATACAAAGAAAATCATATAATATGTTCAGTTTAGGGTCTGGCTTCTTTCACTCAGTGTGGTGTTGTGGGCAGTTGGAGTTTGCTTATTCTCATTCTTCTGTTCTCTTTCTCTCTGGTTGAGCTTACTGGGCTGGAAGCCGTACAAGGACCAGAACATGCTGTGAGCTGACCGGCCACTGGGCTGGCTGTCTAGTTGACAAATGACCTAACAAATGGTTGACAGAATGGATGGATGAATGAATCACAGATCCACCAATCCACTGACGTGTTCAATGCCTGACTGGAAGTGAGTGTCTGTTCCTCCGAACACCCCGGGCCCCTGTCTCCCTCCGCTAGGGGCACTCACGATGGTGAGCAGAGAGGTCTGTAGGGGGTAGCTGAGGCACAGATCATCCAGGTCAACCTGCGTATTTTATGGGTGAGGAAACTCAGACCTAGCAACTTCACACAAAGCCACTTTGCTCGGGGAGAAATCATGACGCTGTGTCTGATGTGGTTGAGGCACAAAGGAGGACCAGATCAGAAGACGTTTATTAAATACCAAAAGTAGGCCAAGTATCATGCTAGGGGCTAGCTCTTCATGCCTTTTGATCCCCTGATTTCAGCCGCATTCATAGATGAAGCCACTGAGGGACAAGAGGTGAAGCCACTTGCCCGTCATTGCTGGCCAGTGAGCAGAGGGCCCAGGATCCATCCCTCCAGCTCGGGTCCAGTGCTGCTTTCTCCCAGCTGCCTGCCCCTGGAAAAGGGGCTGCTAAGAGCACATGCTGAGTCCTTGTAAGCCGACCCAGAGTCAGGGGGCTGCGGGCAGCTCCCATCAGGCGCAAAAAGGGGTGCTCAGTCCGATCGCTCCGGGGAGGGTGAGGACGCCAGTGTGCTTTGTTCCTACTGTGGCTGCCATACCCCTCCCGGCACTGGACACACCTGCTGCGTGGCTCTGGCTGCCTCGGTGGCTGCACTCAGCCTTCTTTCTGTGTCTCCAGGCTGGGCTACAACCTCACTGTGTGTTACATCTTCAAACCTCCCAAGAGGGAGAACCAAGTTGGCTTAGGCTTTTAGGCTCAGAGTAGAGGGGCCACATGGCCCAAACTTCAACTTTTGCCAAAGGAAAGCCCCAGAATGGTGCTATGGGTGTAGTGGGCCCTGAAAGCTTCTTTGAGGACATGGGCACTTGGCAGGGGCCTTGCAGAGGCTGGACTAGTACAGTCTATGGCGGGGACGGGGACCCCTTGGTGCTCAGGGCTGTGGGATGGTGGAGGAACAGGAACCACCCTCGGCCCTTCCCATCCCTACTCTTCAGCAGGAAACAGACTCACAAATATCCTATAGACCAAGAGCCGTGCTGGCACAGGTGTCGGGGGAAGAGGTGGGAGCTGCCTACTCGTGTCTGAGGAACTGGTGGGAGGGCTGGTCTGGGACAGTGCACAAAGAAGACATCATTTGAGCTGGGTGTTAAGGACAGGAGGCAGCCACCCAGGAAACAGAGGTGACCTTTTGGTACAAGCTTCATACCTCATCCACCTCTGCATTCTCCAGCTCTTAGCACAAGACCCTCCTATGTGGTGGGTGCCCAACGAATTGAAATAAGCATAGGAAGAAACTTAGGCCATTGTCCAGGCCAGTGATTCTCCAGCATGAGCCCAGAAGGCACGTTAAAATACAGATTTCCGGGCCTACCCCCTGGCTGCTGACTGAGCAGGTCTCCGTTGGGTCTGTGAATCTGAACATCTTTTTTTTTTTTTCAGATGGAGTCTTGGTGTGTCGCCCAAGCTGGAATGCAATGGCATGATCTCAGTTCACTTCAACCTCTACCTCCTGGACTCAAGCAATTTTCTCACCTCAGCCTCCCGAATAGCTGAGATTACAAGCACCCATCACCATGCCTGGCTAAGTTTTGTATTTTTAGTAGACACGGGATTTCGCCATGTTGGCCAGGCTGGTCTCGAACTCCTGACCTCAGGTGATTCGCCGGCCTCGGCTTCCCAAAGTGCTGAAATTACAAGCATGAACCACTGCGCCCTGCCAAATATGCATGTCTAATAAGTTCCCAGATGATGTTGACACCACTGGTCCAGGAATTGCAGCGGTTAGAATGACTGATTTAGTCCAATCTCTGTGTCTTATAGAAAGGGAAATGGAGACACAGAACAGAAGCAGCCTGTCCCAGTTACTCAAAGTGTGGGCAGAGGAATGACTAGACGCCCTGCCTCCAGGCTCATGCTGAGTCCCGCCCCGAACCACACTACAGCGCCACCCTGCCATCTCTTGGACAGAGTGCCCCAGGAGCAGCCCCAGAAGAAAGCCTCAGGAGGCCAGCATGTCACTGGGCAACAGCACAAACCGCCGACTGGCCTGGGAGGGCAGGCTTCCAGGGGTCCTCGTGGCCACCCAGCCCATCTGCTCAGCCAACTGCTTGCATCTGGGTGTGTTGCCAGCCCGACTTCCCCAGTGACCCAGCGTGGTGCTGGCACCAGCGCAGACGGAGCAGCAGGGCCAGCCAGGCCAGGAGCTCAAGGCACTGGCAGAGTGACCAGTGGAGAAACATCTCACAGGGCAACTTGGTGTGGATCCCTGCAGGGACCAAGCAGGAATCTCTTGGGGCGCTGCTGTCATTCCTATCCCCTGGGCAGAGCCAGGGGGCACTCACCCAGTTCTCTGCTCAGGCTGATGACTGGTACTGGGTGCCACTCAGCGTTGGGGGCGGGGAGGCCCAAACCGGCTAGCCTCCTGACTCAGCACAAAAACGAATTTTAACCACTTGAAGGAAATGCGCTATCTGAGGCAGGCCAGCCTCTGGCTCAGAGCTGACCACAATGGAACCAGGAGTCACCAGCCTCCCCCAGGCAGGCCAGGCCCTCTGCCAGGGACTTTCCTGGCACCAGGGCACTCATCACCACTGGCTCCTCCTGCTGGCCTGTTCCATAGCCACAGCAGCTCCACCTCTGCCCAGGAGCCGCCACCCAGGCTGCAGTCCATACCCCTCCCAGGAGTCCTTATGTGGGCATCTCTTCTAGTGCTTGGTCAGTTTATACTTGTCTCAGCCCTAAACTGGGGGCTCCAACTCCAAAGACCGTGGAAACCTCTGCCGAGTGGGCCCAGTGCAGGCTGAGGCTGCTCCTCACCGAGCAACTGGCAAAGCATTTAACCAGGGTGGGCTTAGAAAGAGGCCTTGTGCCCGGGTTGGTCTGCAGCCCCTCCCTAGACACCTTCCTGGCTCAGTGTCACTCATAGATCCATGCTGGGTCCCCTTGGGTCACTCTGGGCCACTCTGCATGGCATGGGGAGCTGAGAGAGGCGCAGTCCCCCGTCTGCAATCATCTGGCGCTTGCAGTTTGGACGGAATCGTCATTCCTCTCACTAACCCTAGCTGCGCTCTCCCCGGTTTACCACTGCTGTGTGGGAACTTGAAAACCTGGGTAAAACTAACTGGGTGTGGTAGTGGGTGCTTGTAATCCCAGCTACTTGGGAGGCTGAGGTGGGAGAATCATTTGAACCCAGGAGGTGGAGGCTGCAGTGAGCCGAGATCACGCCACCGCACTCCAGCCTGGACAACGGAGTGAGATTACATCTTAAAAAAAAAAAGAAAAAAAGAAAAAGTGGGAGCCCTCACTCCACCACAAGAAGGACCCCTCTTTCTGCTTGATGGTGCTGGGCCATGGCAGGAGGGGGCGAGACCCTGGACTGAACTCACCGAACTCCTACTATAGGCTCAACTCCCGGAGGCAGTGATGGACAACCACCTGGGATTTTGCCGTTTTGCTTTTTTATGCCCTTTCACATGTGGGCTGCTCTTCAGTAAGCAAGTTCCTGTTGAAGCTGGATATGCTGCCAGCCACTGGACTGGACACTGGGAAGAGATGGGTGTGACAGTTCCTGTGTGACCGTGGGCTAGTAGCTTAACCTCTCTGAGCCTGTTTTCTCATCTGTAAAATGGGGATGGAAACTATAACCACAGGATGTCACGGGAGTTAAATGAGATCATGCTCATAAAAATACTTGACAAAGGTGCCTGCCAATGACTGCTCAATAAATGACTTTTTAAAAACTGTCCCATGGTAAGGAAGCTCACAAGGAAAGTAATGATTGTGGTATAGTTCACGAAATGCAAGGAGAAAGCACAGGGATGGAGCTCTCCCTTAGCACACGCCCCAGGGGAGAAGCTCACCTAGCCACTCAGCTTGGAGGGAGGGGACAGGAGGTAATGAAAATGCATTGTAAATAAGCAAATGGAAGCGAAGGTACAGCTCTGTACAGAAGAATTGCAAATAATATACGGAGATAACTCCCCTCCAGGAAATGGAGCTTAATTTTCCTCTCCATGAGTGTGGGCTGGACTTAGTGATACGTTTCTAACAAATAAAGTATGGAAAGGGAAATAGCAGCTTTGCAGTGGAGAAACCTTGCAGTCATCATTTTGATCAAGAAACAAAGGTTAATGTCACCAGTGATAAATTGTGTTGAAATTACCTACTCCTGATATGACGTGATGGGAAGGGCCCTTCTTCGCCATGTTATTCTTTCCAAAAGTGCAGAACTCCAGTCTAATCATGAAAAATACATCCGACAAACCCAAGTGGAGGAACACCCACAAAATGCCTCGTCGGTGCTTTTCAAAAGGGTCAAGGTCATGAAAACCGAGAAAGAACTGAGAAACCATCTCACGTCGGAGGAGGCACGATGGCTAGATGCACCCTGGTCGCCCTGGACTGGATCTGGAAATAGTAAAAGTGCATTAGTGGAAAACTGGTGAAATCCAGAGGAAGTCTGCAGTTGGTGATAGTATTGAATCAATGCTAATTTCATAGTTTTGACAAATGTACCGTGGTTATGCAAGACGTCAACATTAGGAGGAACTGGGTGGAGGGCACATGGGACTCTCTACTATTTTTGCAATTTTTGTTTGTTTGTTTTTGAGACGGAGTTTTGCTCTTGTTGCCCAGGCTGGAGTGCAGTGGCACGATCTCAGCTCACCACAACCTCCACCTCCTGGGTTCAAGCTTTTCTTCTGCCTCAGCCTACCGAGTAGCTGGGATTACAGGCATGCACCACCACACCCAGCTTATTTTGTATTTTTAGTAGAGACGGGGTTTCACCATGTTGGTCAGGCTGATCTTGAACTCCCAACCTCAGGTGATCCGCCTGCCTCGGCCTCCCAAAATGCTGGGACTACAGGCATGAGCCGCCGAGTCCGGCGTGTTTGTGTTTTGAGACAGCGATTCTCCTTGAGAATTAGTGCCACCCGACTGGAACACATCACCTGGCAGCCCATTCTAGTACAGAGCAACAGCCCCCGTGTCCAGGAAGTCCCTCTTTACTTCTTGCCAAAGTTACCTGTGTTATCTGCCCCAAGCCATGCCCCAGAAGTCCTCAAGCTAGGGCTCAGGCCCGGCTTGCTGTCTCCCTTTCAGCACATAGATCAGCTCACTGAGCATGTGGAGCCTGCCAGGGAGCCACGCTGAAGCTCATGCCCCCACATCAAGGGTCTGTGAGATGGCAGCCCCGAAGACTGGCCCAGGGTCCGGGGAAGGGCCTCTAAGCCACTCTTCCTCAGGAAGTGCCCCTCACCTCGTCCTGCCCACGGGCAGCAGTAATGTTGGCCCTGCCGGGCTCTGGCATTGGGAAGGGGCAGCGGGAAACAGCTCCTCTGTGCAGCTTCCCTGGGGGCTGCCCCACAGCCCCACTCCCTGCCTGCGTGCTGCACGCTGGTCACCTCGTTTGCCCTGGGAGCTCCTTTACCAGGGGCTTCCTGAGGTCTCCGGCCCTGCTGGCACCTGGAGGCCTCAGCCTCTTGACTCAAGAGGAGGCCTGGGGCTGGGCGTGGCGACTTACGCTTGTAATCCCAGCACTTTGGGAGGCCAAGGCTGAAGGATCAGTTGAGCCCAGGAGTTCAAGAGCAGCCTGGACAGTATAGCAAGACCCTATCTCTACAAAAAATTTAAAAATCATACAATTTTTTTTAAAAAGTAAAAAGGAGGAGGCCTGAGAGGCTACAGTGGCTGCAGGGTAGCCTGACCACTGGGGCTGGGGAAGCATTTCTCTGGGAGAAATGCTTTCAAGGGGGAAGGTGGGGTGTCTCTGACCCGGGCATCAACCAGGGGGCACCAGAAGGCAGCTTGACCCTGCTCCCAGGTGAAATCTCTGAACCCTGGTTTCATCTACTCTCAGAGCCTGGCGTCCCCTGTCTAAGGCTGCCTGGGTTAGGAGCCTGGCACACACGGGGCTGCTATGCCAATCTTTTACACACACATTTACCGGGCACTTTCTCTTTTGCCATCCTCTCATGGTCGCCCGGCAGGGATCATTATCTGTAGGTGAGTGCAGGCTTAAGAGAGGGTGAGGAGCCTGGCCAGTCCCACAGGCAATGGTGGCTGAGGTCTCCCCAGGACCCAGGTATTCTGAGGGAGCCTCACACCGTGGGGCTGGGGGCTGGCATCTGTCCCAGGCATGCTATCCACGCGCATGCGGGGGTATGGGAAGAGCTCTGGGGCTGCACATATCTAGATTGAGAGTGTGTCTTCACCACTGTCTGGCTCTGAACCCCAGGATTTTGGGGTCAGCACATGGCGTAGGGGGTAGAAGGGTGCACCCTGAAGGGTGGGCCTCTAATGCATCTGGCCAGATACAAAAAGGCAGCCGGGGGTGAGTCTCTGAGGAGTGGGCAGCAGGAGCAGCACAGTGTGGAGAGGGTGGAGAGAGTGGGGAGGGCAGTGTGGGGTCAAGGGCAGGAGGTTCTGGGCGTGTGTCAGGCTGCTCCTATCTCACCGAGTATAAACAGCTCCTTAAAAGTGAGCTCCAAAACCCAACTCACTGGGTCATTGATGGCAGGCTAACCTTCGGGGGTGCCTAGGGGCCTAGGATAGGAGAGCCCTGTGGCCAGTCTGCAGCCTGTGCCTGCACAAACCCAGGCCTTGTGCTATCTCTGGCACCTGGGTGAGCCCCCTCCGGTGGAACACCTGCCAACTTCTCGTTAAAATACAAGAGTGGGGCGGGGCTGGGCGTGGTGGCTCATGGCTGTAATCGCAGCACTTTGGGAGGCCGAGGCAGGCAGATCACTTGAGGTCAGGAGTTCGAGACCAGCCTTGCCAACATGGTGAAACCCATCTCTACTAAAAATACAAAAATTAGCTTGGCGTGGTGGCAGGCACCTGTAATCCTAGCCGAGGCACAGGAATCACTTGAACCTGGGAGGCAGAGGTTTCAGTGAGCCAAGATTGTGCCACTGCACTCCACCCTGGGCGATAGAGCAAGATTCCATCTCAAAATAAATAAATAAATAAATAAACAAAACAAGAGCTGGGGGGAGGGGCAGCAAGGTGATAAACATCATTTGGAAATTTAGGGCTTAAAAAGTATGTAAAGGATCAATTTGCTTGTGAAGGCTAACAAAGCTTGGGGCTTGATTAACAAAATGCTCCTAATTTATCATTCTTAGTATTAGGACCAGGAGCAACACTAAGAATATTCACATAAAGTGAACACACAGTTAGTCATATTAGCCACTATTTATCAAACACGGTGTGCCAGACACTGTTGTATACACACAGACGCAGTCCCTCATTGAATTTTCACACAGACGCTGTAGGTATCCTCAGCCTGTTTTACAGAGGGGGTCGAGTGTGGGGGGAGGCTAAAGGGCTTGCCCAAGTCTTGCCCACACAGCTGGCCCAGGTGAAGCCTGGTCTGCCCGCTGCCCGTGCCGCCCGTGCCCCAAGCCTTGCCCTCCCAGTGAGTGTGTGGCCCGCATTGTCACGTGTTGGACTATGGTGGGGGGAGGAGGGAATCCCCTATTTAGATCTTTTTTTTTTTTTTTGAGACAGAGTCTCACTCTATCACTCAGGCTGGAGTACAATGGCACCATCTCAGCTCACTGCAACTTCTGCCTCTCATATTCAAGCGATTCTCCTGCTTCAGCCTCCTGAGCAGCTGGGATTACAGGTGTGCACCACCATGCCTGGCTAATTTTTGTATTTTTAGTAGAGATGGGGTTTCACCATATTGGCTGGCTGGTCTCAAACTCCTGACCTCTGGTGATCCGCACCCTTGGCCTCCCAAAGTGCCGGGATTACAGGCATGAGCCACTGTGCCTGGCCTCCCTATTTAGATCTTTAAGTAATGCTTTTGTGACTGCACAGTGGAAGATTTGTTTAATATTTTTATGTACTGCTTTAAATAAATTATAATATTATTATTGTAAAAGCAGCTCATCCTTATTACAGAAAACAGAAATACAGAAAAGTACATAAAAAGAAAGTCCATTTTTCTCTTATCCTTTGCCCTGTCCATCTCCCCCTCCCCCTTTTCCCTCCTCCCCCTTCTTCTTTCCATCTACCAGCCCACCTCTTTAATCCTGTGAAGAAACAAGTGAGTCCTCCCCTCTTTCATGCTGCGTTAGTCCAGTCGGCTGTCTCAAAACACCATAAACTGGGTGCTTCTCAACAACCGACATTGATTTCTCACAGTTCCGGAGGCTGGAAATCCAAGATTAGGCGCCAGCGTGTTCGGATTCAGGCAGGGGCCGTCCTCCGGCTTGCAGATGGCTGCCTTCGCATCATGTCCTCACGTGACACAGGGAAGGCACCGGCCCTCTGGCCTCTGGTAAGGGCACTGATTCCATGATGAGGGCTCCCCGGGCACAACCTAATTACCTCCCAAAGGCCCCACCTCCTAATACCATGAGGGGTCAACGTATGCGCCCAGGGGGACACGCACACTCAGTCCCTCGACACCTCCTACCTCCTAAGGCAGGCGATCAGAGCTGGGCTTTCTTGGGTGTGTAAAGTACACACACATGCACACGCACTCTCTCTGGTTTGGGTTTGGAATGTTTTCTGCTCACGAGTGTATTCCGTGACAAGCCTATTCCCCTGCGCCTGGCTTTTTGTGTCCCGGGAGTCATCGCCCAGCCCGCACTTGCAGCCCTAGCTCATTGGCTTTACGAGCTCTCCAGGAGCCACCCAACATTGTGAAGCCTCAGTTTCCTCAACTATAAAACGGGAGTAATAATTCCAAGGTTAGGAGAAACGGATGAAAAAGATAAATGGGGATAATAATAATAATACACTCCTGGCTGAGTTGTTTCAAGAATTAGAGATTATGCTCCATAAATGTGGCACTTACAGTCAGTCAACAATCCCCACCCGGAGCAGGGGAGATTTTGGCTTGACTGGGCCAAAAGCAGAAACAGCTTGTGTGTGTGTGTGGCGAGAGTGGGGATTGTTTTATGCTTATAGGAGGACGGGACAGCTGGGTACCTCATTCTTGGGGGGCTGCCTCTGTCACCCCAGCATGGGGGGACCCTGGAAAGCTTGGCAGGGACAGGGGCAGGTGAGGTACCGTGGGAACCCTGGGGTGGACAGTCTCAGTGGGAGAGCAGACTGTCCACTGTCCGACAACAAGGCTTTTGGACACACGCAGTTTCCCGTTCAGGGTGTCAGAGCAGCGGCTGCAGACCTTTCAAGTTCCCCATGCTCCGGCTTCCTGGCTCCAGCTTACAAAGCTCCAGCGGAGGGGCAGGAAGGGAGGGGACGAGGGCGTCTCAGGCCCCGTGCTTTCCTCCGGGTGGAGACAGGTGGAAAGGGACTGCCAGGCGCCCCCTGTTTCACGGGAGCTTACTGAGGGCTTTGTCTAGTATCCAGGGAGCAAGAAACTCCCGCCCTGAGGAAAAGCCCTCCCTGGCCCTCAGGGTGGGCGGAGCCACCACTTCCCCTGCAGAGGGCCACACCCAGGCCGACTGTCTCAGCAGTGAGTGCGTGTGTGAGGCAGGCCCCAGCCTCGGTTCCCTCTCTGGAATAAGAGAATGTTGTCAGTATGCTGGCAAGGGGGTGGCAAGCACAGATAAAACAGCCCATGTGGGCATCAACCCACCTCCCTGCGTTCCAGCAAACGGCAGCTGAGTTCCAGGTTCCCAGGTGGTCCAGACCAGGGGGCTGGGGAGCATCTGTTCCCAACACTGCCCTGCTCATGTTTCACTCCCGCTCCTCACTCAGAGGGCAGGAACGGGTGAAATGACCTGTACCCCTACACTTTTCACAATTTCATTTCCACAGACCCTCACTGAGAGCCCGGACTGAGCTGCTCCTGGGACACCTGAGGTTCTGCTGCCCCGCCCCCAGTATACTATCTGAGGGTAGCAGTCATGGGACCAGGCAATGGGGCCAGGCCAGAGGAACTGCACGGGGAGGGAGCCTGAGGCAGATGGACACCTCATCCAGCCTCTAGGGCGGGAGCCCTGCCTCCTGGCCACATTCGAGCTGAGCATGAAGGAGGAAGGGGAAAGGGAGGGGAAAAGGGATGTGTCTGCATGTGTGTTGGAGGGGAGGAGGGAACAGAGATCCAGAGGAAAAATGAGTGGATCAGGAGGGCCTGGAGCATGAGGGACATGGGGGGAGTTGACCTCTCCCACCCCAGCCCTACACAGACAGCAGGTAAGGCAAAGGCCCATTCCTATGGCCTTGCTAAAGAGTTTGCATTTTATTCAGAGAACCAAGAGGAGGCACCCGTGGGCTTTAGCTAGGGAACCGAGGCACTCCCTTTGCATTTTAGGATGCTATTTCTGAAGTGGACCGTGGCGAGGGGCTGAGCAGACACCACACTGGGGCTGGGGGCCAGTTTGGGCCTATGGCAGCTGTTCCACAAGGAAAAATGGAGGTACACTGGTTTTCTACGCTGTGTAACAAATTGTGAAAAACTCAGTGGCTTAAAACAACACCCATTTCTCATCTCACAGCTTCTGTGGGGCAGGAGCCTAGGTCTGGCCTACAGCCTTCCGCTGGAAGCCTCATAGCCAGCTGTGGATCCATTCGCTGCCTGTGTTCTCATCTGGAAGCTCTCCTGGGAGGAATCTGCCCTTTCCCTGTGGCTATGGGCTGGAGGCCACTCCTAGGTCTGCCACGTGGCCCTCTCCGTGGGCAGTATAACCTCAGCTCACTTCTTCCAGGCCACAGGAGACACGTTCCAGCTAAGCAGTGTGGCCACCGGGTGACATCCCTGTGGCATATCTTGTTGGCTAGAAGCCAGGCACAGGTCCCGCCCATGCTCAAGTGGAGGGGCTTACTCAGGGTCCAAGATCATGAGATTATCTTGGAATTCTGCCTACGACAGGGGCCTCCTCCCGTTTATTTGTGTACACTTCCCTTCATGTCCACGGAGACCTGAGAAGACGTTATACACAGACCCGCACACAAGGCTGGCGCTCTTGGCTGGGAAGCGCCTGGAGCTCTCCTTCCTTCCCCACGGGTCCTTGCGGTTTGGAGGCTGCAGGGAAGTTGCATGGAGCTCTTCTGTTCACATATATGTTTCTATCTTCGAATTCATCTGAGGGCCGAAAGGCCTCATGGGAAAAAGGGAACTGAGCTCTGACCACTCCTGTCTCCCACCAGTGGCCCAAGTGGGTCAGTCCTAATTCTGCATTCCTCAGGACACAGTGTGGCTGAAGGGTGGGCATGGGACGTAGCCACACCCACAGGGACTCTCCCAGGACTTCTGCTGGGGCTGGCAGGAGTCACAGCCTCTTCCTTCCCAGGCTGCTAGATGTCCCTGGGCCTGCCAGGGCCATAGGTCTAGCAGACATGGCGAGAGTCTCTCAGCAGCAGGAGAGACTGAAGCCAAAACCATGGGGGAAGCAGAGACAGTGATACGGCCAGGTCTGAAATCTGCAGCGGACTCCCCTTGTTGGGCTTGGAGCCTTCTCTGTGGCCTTCCCCAAAGGCAGCATCAGGAGGTGACAATGAGGGTGGCTCATGGGCCCATGGGGGTATTAGAGGAACCCCTGCTTACCAGGCCCCTGGTTTAATAAAACATGACTAGAGTGACTCCATCTTGAAGTGGGTAGCTAGGCACTCACAGAATATTCACGGTCTGAAAATAGCCACATTCTAAGCCAACCACCAATTAAAACAACAAAATATCATCTCCCACCACACCTGCAGAATGCCCACGTGTCTGGAGAATACAGCCCTCTTTACTTCAAGATCACATTGATGAGCAAGCTTAGGTTGAAGGATTAATAATGGTCGTCAAGGCCGGGTGCGGTGGCTCACGCCTGTAGTCCCAGCACTTTGGGAGGCATAGGTGGGCACATCACAAGGTCAGGAGATTGAGACCATCCTGGCTAACACAGTGAAACCCTGTCTATACTAAAAATACAAAAAATTAGCTGGGCGTGGTGGCGGGCGCCTGTAGTCCCAGCTACTGGGGAGGCTGAGGCAGGAGAATGGTGTGAACCCAGGAGGCGGAGCTTGCAGTGACCCGAGATCGCGTCACTGAACTCCAGCCTGGGCGATGGAGCAAGACTCTGTCTCAAAAATAATAATAATGGTCGTCAGTAACACCAATAGCCCCACCTTTAGTGAGCACATCTGCACATTACAAGTTTCATTACCACTCCTTAGAGTTTCTTACCTCCACCTCGCGGGTTCAAGCGATTCTCCTGCCTCAGCCTCACAAGTAGCTGGGATTACAGGGATGCGCCACAATGCCTGGCTAATTTTTTTATTTTATTTTTTATTTTAGTAGAGAGGGGGTTTCACCATGTTGGTCAGGCTGGTCTCGAACTCTTGACCTCAGGTGATCTGCCCACCTTGGCCTCCCAAAGTGTTGGAATTACAGGCGTGAGCCACTGGCTCCTTAGAATTTCTTATAAGCAGCGACACTAGCAAAGGACAGTGCATTCCTCCTCCCTCTTCCCGAGGATGCCCCACTGTGTAACAGTCGTTTCCAGTAAACTCGCTTCTTTCACTGTGCTCCGTGACTTACCTTGAGTTCTTTCCTACACAAGATCCAAGAACTCTCTCTTGGGGTCTGGATTGGGAACCTCTTTTCCAGCCACAGGAGCACCCCCTGGGAAACCATAAGCACGTCTTGGGAAAGGCTATGGTTCCCACTGGGAAAGGGAGTGGAGGCTGGCACCATCCTTTCAGCTATCATGCTTAGAAAACCAGCGTTATGAAGATATAAATCATGCTCAAGAGGCTACATTCAATTAGAGTGGACAGTTCAGTGAGTGTTGACAGCTATCCACAGCTGTGACACTGCCACCGTATTCACGGCCCAGAACATTTTCCTTTTTTTATTTTTATTTTTATTTTTTGAGACGGAGTCTCACTGTTGTACAGGCTGGAGTGCAGTGGCACGATCTCAGCTCACTGCAAGTTCCGCCTCCCGGGTTCATGACATTCTCCTGCCTCAGCCTCCCAAGTAGCTGGGACTACAGGCTCCTGCCAACACACCTGGCTAATTTTGTTTTCATATTTTTAGTAGAGACGGGGTTTCACCATGTTAGCCAGGATGGTCTCAATCTCCTGACCTTGTGATCCGCCCGCTCAGCCTCCCAAAGTGCTGGGATTACAGGCGTGAGCCACCATGCCCGGCCTGGCCCAGAACATTTTCATCCTGTTTCTTGTGCCCCTTTGCAGTGAATTCTCCCCTGGAATTATTGGCAACCACAAACCTGCTCTTTTGTCATTATAGAAGGTCATAGAAACGGAATTATACAATTTGTACTCTTCTGTGTCTGTTTATTATTTATTTATTTTTGTGTGGGGGGCATTGCTCAGCATCATGTTTTTGAGATGAATCCATGTTGATGGATGTACCAGTCATTCTGTCTTTCTTGTTTTATGTTTATGTGGTCTTGCTGAATAGTACTGTAGGGATGTACCACAGTTGTTTTTTTGTTTTTTGAGTTTTTTTTTTTTTAGTCAAGGTCTTGCTGTGTTGCCCAGTTTTGACTGCAGTGGCACACAGCGTCCAGGCTCAAGTGATCCTCCCACCTCAGCCCCTCAAGTAGCTGGGACTACAGGTGCGTGCCACCATGCCTGGCTAATTTTTGTGTGTGCATAGAGATTATGTTGTCAGGACTGGTCTCAAACTCCTGGACTCAAGCAGTCCTCCTGCCTCGGCCTCCCAACGTGCTGGGGTTACAGGCGTCAGCCACTGCACCCAGTGCACTCACTCTAGTGCTGTTTTGTTAAACCAGGGGCCTGGTAAGCAGGGGCTCCTCTAACACTCCCATGGGCCCATGCGCCAACCACATTGTGGCCTGCCTGATGCTGCCTTTGTTTATCCATTCATCTGTTTGTGCACACTTGGCTTGCTTCCGGTTTTTGATGTTTGGGAGTAAAGCTGCCATGAAGATTCATGTTCAACTCTTTGTGTGGACATACGCTTTCATTTGTCTTGGGTAAAACATAGGCGCGGAATTGCTGGGCCATTCTTAATTTTAGAAGAAGCCGCCAAACTGGTGTTTCACAGCAGCTCCACCATCTTGCACTCCCAATGGCAGCGTGCAAGAGCCTCGGCTGCCCCACTCCTCACCAGCACGTGACGTTGCTGCACCAGGCTGTCATTTTCACTGTCCCGGGGGGCCCAAGTGGCTTATGATTGTGGGTTTCATTTGTATTTCCCTGACGATTAATAAAGTGGAACGCTTTTCGCATGCTGATTTTGGCCTTCTGTATACAGTATCTTCCTTTGTGAGGTGTCTGATGGATTCTTTTGCCAGTTTGCTTTTGTTGGGTTGTTTATCAGGATCATGTTTTTAATGGCAAATGTCAAAGCCGGCCCATATGTGTTCCTGTGACCCACCTGTCATGTTTATGCATGCACTGAAGCGCATGTGCGTGCACATACATGTCAATTCTCTCTCTTTTAAAAATTTTTTTTATTTTTTTGAAGACAGGGTCTTGCTCTGTCACCCAATCTAGAGTGCAGTGGCTCATTCTCAGCTCACTGCAACCTCCACCTCCCGGGTTCAAGGGATTCTCCTGCCTCCGCCTCTGAGTAGCTGGGATTACAGGCATGCACCCATCACATCCGACTAATTTTTTATTTGTGGTAGAGACGGGGTTTCACCACGTTGGCCGGGCTGGTCTCAAACTCCTGACCTCAAGTCATCTGCCCACCTCGGCCTCCCAAAGTGCTGGGATTATAGCCATGAGCCACTGCATCCAGCCCAATTCTCTTTAATAACGTCAGGTCGGAGGACAACAGGACACTGACTTCCATTTCACCTGCATTTCAACTGTCCCATGAAAGCTCCAAATGCCTGGGTGCCATTTACAGTGCTTTCACCTGCCTCATCCCATTAATCCAAACATCAATGCTGTGAAGGGTGAGATGGCAAATGAGCAAACTGAGGCCCAAGGGGAAGAAGTGACTTGCTAAAGACCACACAGCTTGAGAGGCGGATTGGACTCAAACCCAGGTTTGTCCGACTCTGAATCCAGTGCCATTTGCTCACTGCCCAACAGCAGCCTGGGATCAGAACTACAATAAAATGAATTTTTGAGAGTAGAGCAACAGCAGCAGAATCCCCACACTGTGACTACACCGAGTGCCTGGCTCTGAGGTCCTCTTCCAGACCCTGTGTCTCGATACCCAGGGACAAAGCCAGTCCTGCAAGAGCCCTCCCTTTCGTGGTGGGGGACCCTGGAACCAGGCAACCCAGGTCACAAAGTCTGTAGAAGCCTGAGTGTCTAAGCCTTAGAGCCCCAATCCCCACGAGACCTTTGCTGGGGTCTCACCATCAGGGCTCTTGAAATTCAAAGCCACACCCTCTCAGCATCTGCCAAGATGTCCGGGCGGAAAGGGTACCCTTTCTGCCACTTCACCCCTGTGGTCTGTCTATCTGCCCCCAAACCAGCCAGTTGGTGTCACCATGACTCTGCTGCAGGACCGTTCCAGCCCTCCCGAGCCCTCTGCCCTTCCTCCTGGGCCACAGCCCACAGGCCCCTGGTTTTGGGGGTGCACGCTCTCCCAGCTCCCAGCATCTCCCCTTTCCTCCCCAAGTCTCAAGGCTCCCTGCCCCGACTCAGGATGGAGGCCCTGGACCCACAGCCAGAGAGAGCCAGGTGGGGCAGCCTGCACAGGAGGTCCGGGAACTTTCCCACTCTGGGCTCCAGAAACCAAGGCCTCGCCCAAGGAAACAGAAAGGACTGGGGGCACGGTTCACATGTTCATGAAGATAAGTGTTCCCACAACACACCCCATAGGAACCGTGGAGCTGGTCTTTGCACCCCTGAGGTCCTGCTCCACCCCTGAAGCCACGGTCGAGGGCAGGGAGCTGAGGGGCTATGCCTGGGGCCTTGTGCTGCTGAGAGCTCCACTGGTGACACAGGGGCTCAGCACCCCTGGTGGAGCAGGCAGGGTCCCAGCAGAGAAAGGAACCTGCAGGATAGGGGTGTGGTGTGTGTGTGTGTGTGTGGTATGTGTGTGCACATGTTTACACGTGGATATGCATGTACGTGTGTTGTATAGCCAATTCTTTGCAATAAATCTCTCTCTTTATGAGACACATAAGAGATATTACATATACCTGGAGGGGACGAGACAGAGAAAGGAAGGGAGGGAGGGAGGGAGAGATTTATTGTTAAAAATTGGCTCAGACAAGGTGGGGGCTGGCTGAGCAAGGCGGAAATCCATAGCGCAGGCAGCACCTGGGCCTCTCGGGCAGCAGGTGATGCTATAGTCCACAGGCAAAATCTCTTTGTCCTCAGGGAAACCCCAGCTCTGCTTGTAAGGTATGTCACTTGTTGCACAAGGCTTCCCACCCGCATCCCCGCCACATGATTGAGAGTAATGGCCTTTCACTCCAGTCAGCTGACTGCAGATGTGATACACCGACAGAACACCTTCACAGCAACCCCTAAATGACTATTTGGTTGACCCAAGAAACTAACTATCATGCCTAGGGGCTGAGAGCTGCTGGAGTCCTGGCAGGGAGGGGTGAGGACCGGTGCTGCCGCCCTGGTGACCGGCGTTTCCAGGCTCCACCAGCCTCACCCACCATTTCCTGAGTTGGTCCCTCATCTCCTTGGCTTCCTGGGGCTGCTGAGGTGGGGTCTGGGACTGCTGAGGTGGGGTGTGGGACTGCTGAGCAGGGCTACCTGGTCCTCAGGGCTTCACCTGGAAGGCCTGCCCCTAAGGCCCGGGACTGCAGCGTCCTCAGGGCCCATTCCACCACCTTTGATGGAGCCTGGGGCTGAGCAGATGGGTGTTCAGAACTCCCTCTACCTGACACTGCTCATGCGCAGTGGCCGTCAGGGCTACCTGGACACAGCCTGGCTGCTGCCTCCACAGACCGCTCATGCCCAGACATGAGGGAGAGCCGGCTGTAGCTCTTCAGCCTCGAGCTCTGCCTCCAGCACTTCAAGGGAAAGGAACAGGCCCAGAGACTAGGACATGGGCTTGGCACACGGCTTGAAGTCCTTTCCATCCTACCAGATGCCCTGAAGATAAGGCCCAGCCCAGAACTCTGTGTCTCTGTGACAAAATGCATCTGCTCACCTAATCTGAGCTGCTGATCTCAGATCTCTGCAGGGTTGTCACGTGTCAGGGGAGGAGAACGCAGGTGTGCTGGATCCAGCTCGCCGGCTCCTGGACAGATGGTGCACGTTTCTTCTCAATCTCGTGTTCAGCCATGTCATGTTGGCAGCTTGAAATCAGCCATGAGAATATTTACACCACAGATGTTGACAAACGCTTCACATTAGCTCCCCTCAGTCCCCTGCAGAGAGCTGCTTGTTAAACATTTACCAGCACACCACAGGAGAAGTCCCAGAGGAGAAGGCTGGGATGGGGAGGAAGGAGGTTCAGGTATCTATTACTAAGTAGCAGCCCACCTCAAAACTTAGTGGCTTAGCCAGGAGCGGTGGCTCATGCCTATAACCCCAGCACTTTGGGAGGCTGAGGCGGGTGGATGGCCTGAGGTCAGGAGTTCAAGACCAGCCTGGCCAAATGGTGAAACCCCGTCTCTACTAAAAATACAAAAATTAGCCGGGCATGGTGGTGGGTGCCTGTAATCCCAGCTACTCAGGAGGCTGAGGCAGGAGAAGGGCTTGAACCCAGAAGGCAGAGGTTGCAGTGAGCCGAGATTGTGCCGCTGCATTCCAGCCTGGGCGGCAGAGTGAGACTCAAAAAAAAAAACCTTAGTACCTTAAGATGAGGGTGATTGATTCCTCCTCACGAGTCTGTGTGTCACTGGGTGGTTCTTCTGCCCCATGTGGTATTGAGGAAGGTCACTCTTGCAGCTGTGTGTGTGGCTTTTCCCTCCCGTAGGATGGCCTGACCTCCCCACAACGGGGCAGCTTTCCAGAGACCAGGAAGCTGCCAGGCTCCCCTACACTCTATCTGCCAAACGGGTCTCAAGGCCTGTCCAGATTTGGTGAGGGGGGACTACAGAAGATCATCAATAGCAGAGGATTCACTGGGGGCCATCAAGGCAACAGTCTTCCAGCTGGGTGGGGTGGCTCATCCCTGGAATCCCAGGATTTAAGGAGGCCAAGGTTGGGGGACCACTGGAGGCCAGGAGTTTGAGACCAGCCTGGGGAACATAGCGATGACAGCCTGTCTCTACAAAAATTTTAAAAATTAGCCAAGTATGGTGGAGCACGCCTACAGTCCCAGCTACTTGGGAGGTGGGAGGATTGCTTGAGCCCAGGAAGTTGGGGCTGTAAGTGCACTCCAGCTTGAGTGACAGAGTGAGACCCTGTCCCCCAACCCGCCCGCCCCCGCCCCCCAAAAAATAGGCCTTGCAGTGTGGCCTGGTGAGCTTGGCCTCCTTGAATATGTCCTATATAAAGGTGTGCATTGAGCTCCCTGCTTGGGGCAAGGCACAAGCCCCTCGCCCACCCACGTGGTCTAACTGGACGCTCACAGCAGCCTCGAGAGGCGGTCCTGCCAGCTCCAGTTTGCAGGTAGAGCAGCTGAGGAAAGCCTGAGACACTGGCCCTGGTCTCCCGGCTTCTCGTGGCCACCCGTTGTCCTGGAAGGTTGAGAATTCCTGCTCTGGCTGCCCCTTCGCTGGGACACAGCGTCTCTAAAAGGGGAGACAGCCATATTGAGGTCCTCCCTGCATTGTGAGAAGAGGAAACTCTCACTGAATAAAAGTGAGAGTTTTTATCTGCCTCCCCGACATTCACATTGTTTTCCTTCCTCTTAGGAGGTCTGGCCTCCAGCTCTTATCTCCCACCCCTCACATGCACAGAGTCACAGGGTGAGGGCTGAGCTGTGACTCCAGTGAGGCCAAGATGTCAGCCTAGGGTTGAGGACCCTGGCTGGGCAGGTCCTGCTGGGAGCTGAGGCTGCAAGACCCCGGCTTGGCTATACCCCGAGAAGCAGGCACTGCGCTGATGTGGACGAACTGTGCCGTGTGGAACCCACTTGCCCCACCTAGATCTCAGCGTCTCAGCCACCAAGCGAGAAAGCAGAACAGACGAGTCTCTGACGGCCATCTCATCTCCACGCCAGGTGTTCTAGAAAGAGTCCAGAGACCCACGTGTCCATCCACACTTGTCCACGTCTTGGTTCCTGGAATGTCTGTCAGGGATGTTCCCCCTGACCCTGGATATTCCTTCTCCGTGAAAGTACGGTCACGTATGGTGCAAGTATGGGTATGTGTGATGAAAGGGACGCCGCTGGGCAGCTGCCTGTGCAGGCACCGGGGACAGGAAGGTGGATAGGGCGTAATTTGTGGGGAAAAAAGCATGTAAACATGTATTACAACATAAGAGAGTACGTGTAGTGGGAGTGCAAATTTGTACACTCCACTTTTCTAGAAAAGTCATTTGGCAATACAGATCAGGAACTTCCCAGGTGTTCCCAAATACGTTTGGAAACAATTATCCCATTTCTGGGAATCCAATTTAAGAGAGTAACCAGAACAGGGGAGAACAAGAGGCTTGTTGCAGGATTAGTTAGAACTTGAAAATAATCTAAATGCCCAACAACAGAGAGAATCAGTTACTTGGATTATGTCACAGACAGTTAATATTTCACAGCTGTTAAAAATAGCTGCTACAAAGAATTTTCAGAAAATGCTTTTTGAAATAACGTTAACTGAAAAATGCAAAACAGAATTAAGGAGATGGAGCTCCACTTGGGAAAACATAAGATAATTTAGACAGAAGGAATTTACCAGAACACCATCAGTGATCACATTTGGGTAATAAATGACTTTAACGGTGATTTTAAAATTATTTTCTTTATTTCTCAATCATCTTTAAAAGCCCAGTGCAAAATAAATTTGCTGGCCAGGTGCAGTGGCTCATGCCTGTAATCCCAGCACTTTGGGAGGTCGAGGCAGGCAGATCACCTGAGGTCAGGAGTTTGAGACCAGCCTGGCCAACATGGTAAGACCTTGTCTCTACTAAAAATACAAAAACTAGTCAGGTGTGACGGCACATGCCTTTAGTCCCAACTACTTGGGAGGCTAAGCAGGAGAATTGCTTGAACCCGGGAGGCGGAGGTTGTAGCGAGCCGAGATTGCACCACTACACTCCAGCCTGAGTGGCAGAGTGAGACTATCTCAAAAAAAATTTCCTTCATGAAGTCTTTTACAGTTCCTCTAGGCAGAAATGATCTGTCACTCTTTGATGCCTGGGACATTTGTGTCTCTCTTGTGGCATCTACCCTCTGTGCTGTGCTCACATGTCTGTGTCTTCACCCAGGCTGAACCCCTTAGTGATATGACTGTGCACATGTCTGGTCCTAGTGTTTAACTCCAGGCCTGCCCACACTGTGCACCTATTGGCCATCTAGATGCACTTGGGTTCTGGCTGGCTCCTACACCCGTGCTTCTCTTTTGCTTTTGAAGACTCCTTTTAATGTTAATATTTTTTCATGGTAGCTCTACCATCTATCAGTGGAAAATACTCAATGACAAAAGACACCTTGGCCGGGCGCGGTGGCTCACGCCTGTAATCCCAGCACTTTGGGAGGCCGAGGAGGGCGGATCACAAGGTCAGGAGATCGAGACCACGGTGAAACCCCGTCTCTACTAAAAATACAAAAAATTAGCCGGGCGCGGTTGTGGGCGCCTGTAGTCCCAGCTACTCGGGAGGCTGAGGCAGGAGAATGGCGTGAACCCGGGAGGCGGAGCTTGCAGTGAGCCGAGATCGCGCCACTGCACTCCAGCCTGGGCGACAGAGCGAGACTCCGTCTCAAAAAAAAAAAAAAAAAAAAAAAGACACCTTGTCTTTGCCCCATGAATTCAACAGGGCTTCTTTTTTTGAGAAGGAGTGTCACTCTGTCTCCCAGGCTGGAGTGCAGTGGCACAATCTCAGCTCACTGCAACCTCCGCCTCCCTGGTTCAAGCGATTCTCGTGCCTCAGCCTCCCGAGTAGCTGGGATTATAGGCATACACCACCATGCCTGGGTAATTTTTGTGTTTTTAGTAGAGATAGGGTTTTACCATGTTGGCCAGGCTGTTCTCGAACTCCTAACATCAGGTGATCCACCCACCTCGGCCTCCCAAAGTGCTGGGATTACAAGGGTGAGCCACCATGCCCGGCTTCAACAGGACTTCTTATGGACTAGTTTTTCTCCAGTTATGACTCAAATTTTCTTGCTTTATTACATGTCTAATAATTTTTTATTGGATGCTGGACATTATGATATGACATTGTTGGGTATCTAGATTTTGTTGTTTTCTTTCAAAGATTAGTGAATTTTGTTTTGGCAACTAAATTGTTGGTAGATGTGTTGTCCTCTCAAGGCTTGTTTGTGGGCTTGTTAGGACAACTCTAGACCAGCCCTTCCCCCAGGGTTAGCGTAGGACACCTAAGGCATGTGCTTTTCAAAAGGACGGAAATCAGGGCAGTGGTTACCGGGGCCTGGAGTGGAGGGAGGAAAGGATGACCAAAGGGCACAGGGAACATTTGGGCAGTAGAAATGCTTTCTGTCTTGCCTGTGGTGGTGATTACATGACTGTATGCATGTGTCATAGAGTTGTACACCTAAAAATGGAGAATTTCACTGTATGTAAATGGTACCTGAATAAATCTAACTTTTTTAAAAAGGGTGGTTTTTCTGAGGTCTCAGCTGAATGCCTGGCATGTTTGCTGTGGTCTCTTCACTCTGGCTGCCCAGAACTCCAAGGTCTCTGTGCCCGTGTATCCTGCGGCACCCCCTTCAGCTCCCAGCTCCCAGCAGCTCTCATCTGCCAGACTTTGCAGTCTCATCCTGTGCACTGCAGTTTAGTATTCACTCAAACACTCAAGAGAGCTCCTCTGCAAATGTCTGAAAGTTCCTTCCCTGCTCAACCCTCTCCTCTCTGGAACCCCACACGTTCCAGCCACCTCGGTGGCCCTAAACTCCAGTCTCTGCCTGCTCTGGCCCATGCCGCCACCACTCTCCGAGCTCTACTTCCCTGTGCTGTGATCAGAAAACGCCCCAACGACCTCTGGGCAGAGAGCCAGGGTGAAGCTGGAACTCCCTCATGTGTGTCCTCTACGGTCACAGCCCTGCCATGGCACCTATGCTTAAAAACAGTTGCTTCATATAATTTGTCTAGTTTTCTAGTTGTTTATGGCGGAAAGGTAAGTCTGCTATCTGTCACTGTCTTATGGTTGGACCCAGTAGTCCCAGCAGAGCTGTGGGAATTTAAAGTTGGTTTTACTCCTCCCATAAGCTCTATGCTCATCTCCATAAGCTCTGTGCTCAGGCGGCTTGAGCGATCCCCAGAGTATCCATCCCATGCTCAGAGTACCTGCTTTGGACTCTGTGCACCCCTGACTCCTAAAATATTGACACCCACCCTCCCTCCTCCTACTCACCCTGCAGCTTCCACTTGGACTCCCAGGAAGTCTTCCCTGGCCCTTATGCTGGGCCCAGGTGGGTCTGTGTGTGCTCATGGCTCCCAGGCATCCACGTAACCACTTATCTGTGTGTCTCTCCGGAGCCCAAGGACTCAGTGTGGGGCAGAGAGCCTGCCCCTACTACATCCTATTCCTTCGCCTTGGGCCTGGAGCACTTCCATGAACACGTGTTGAACACAGAAAGAAATAAAGTAGCACCTGTGCACACACATGCACCCATATACACGCCTGTCCACCTGACCCGGCCATACACAAGCCTGTCCACCTGACCCGCCCACATGCACGCCTGTCCACATGACCCGCCCATACGCACGCCTGCCCACCTGACCCGCCCACACGCACGCCTGTCCACCTGACCCGCCCACGTGCACTCCTGTCCACCTGACTCGCTCATACGCACGCCTGTCCACCTGACCTGCCCACGTGCACTCCTGTCCACCTGACTCGCCCATACGCACGCCTGTCCACCTGACCCGGCCATACACAAGCCTGTCCACCTGACCTGCTCGTACACACGCCTGTCCACCTGACCGGTCCATACGCACGCCTGTCCACCTGACTCTCCCATAGGCACACGCATACACACGCCTGCCCACCTGACCCGCCCGTACCCACGCCTGTCCGCCGGACCCGCCCCTGCGCACGCATGTCCGCCTGACCCACCCACACGCACGCCTGTCTGCCTGACTCTCCCATAGGCACACCCATACGCACGCCTGCCCACCTGACCCGCCCATATGCACGCCTGTCCACCTGACTCGCCCATATGCACGCCTGTCCACCTGACCCGCCCACGTGCACTCCTGTCTACCTGACCCGCCCATACGCACGCCTGCCCACCTGACCCGCCCACAGGCACGCCTGTCCACCTGACCCACCCATATGCACGCCTGTCCACCTGACCCACCCATACTCACGCCTGTCCACCTGACCCGCCCACATGCACGCCTGTCCACCTGACCCGCCCATACTCACGCCTGTCCACCTGACCCGCCCACGTGCACGCCTGTCCACATGACCCGCCCATACGCACGCCTGTCCACCTGACCCGGCCATACACAAGCCTGTCCACCTGACCCGCCCATACGCACGCCTGCCCAACTGACCCGCCCACACGCACTCCTGTCCACCTGACCCGCCCACATGCACGCCTGTCCACCTGACTCGCTCATACGCACGCCTGTCCACCTGACCTGCCCACGTGCACTCCTGTCCACCTGACTCGCCCATACGCACGCCTGTCCACCTGACCCGGCCATACACAAGCCTGTCCACCTGACCTGCTCGTACACACGCCTATCCACCTGACCAGTCCGTACGCACGCCTGTCCACCTGACTCTCCCATAGGCAGACCCATACACACGCCTGCCCACCTGACCCGCCCATACGCACGCCTGTCCGCCTGACCCGCCCCTGCGCATGCCTGTCCGCCTGACCCGCCTGTAAGCACGCCGGTCCGCCTGACCCACCCACATGCAGGCCTGTCTGCCTGACTCTCCCATTGGCACACCCATACGCACGCCTGCCCACCTGACCCGCCCACACGCACGCTTGCCCACCTGACCCGCCCACGTGCACGCCTGTCCACCTGACCCGCCCACGTGCACTCCTGTCCACCTGACTCGCCCATATGCACGCCTGTCCACCTGACCCGCCCACAGGCACGCCTGTCCACCTGACGCGCCCATACGCACGCCTGTCCACCTGACCCGCCCATACTCACGCCTGTCCACCTGACCCGCACACGTGCACGCCTGTCCACATGACCCGCCCATACGCACGCCTACCCACCTGACCCGCCCACAGGCACGCCTGTCCACCTGACCCGCCCACGTGCACTCCTGTCCACCTGACTCGCTCATACCCACGCCTGTCCACCTGACCCGGCCATACACCAGCCTGTCCACCTGACCTGCTGGTACACATGCCTGTCCACCTGACCGGTCCGTACGCACGCCTGTCCACCTGACTCTCCCATAGGCACACCCATACACACGCCTGCCCACCTGACCCACCCGTAAGCACGCCTGTCCGCCTGACCCGCCCATACGCACGCCTGTCCACCTGACACGCCCACACGCACGTCTGTCCACCTGACCTGCCCACGCGCACTCCTGTCCACCTGACCCGCCCACACTCACGCCTGTCCACCTGACCCGCCCACGCGCACGCCTGTCCACCTGACCCGCCCACACTCACGCCTGTCCACCTGACCCGCCCACGCGCACGCCTGCCCACCTGACCCGCCCACGTGCACTCGTGTCCACCTGACTCGCTCATACGCACGCCTGTCCACCTGACTCGCCCATACGCACGCCTGTCCACCTGACCCGGCCATACATAAGCCTGTCCACCTGACCTGCTCGTACACATGCCTGTCCACCTGACCGGTCTGTACGCACACCTGTCCACCTGACTCTCCCATAGGCACACCCATACACACGCCTGCCCACCTGATCCGCCCGTACGCACGCCTGTCCGCCTGACCTGCCCCTGCGCACGCCTGTCCACCTGACCCGCCTGTACGCACGCCTGTCCGCCTGACCCACCCCTGCGCACACCTGTCCGCCTGACCCACCCACACGCACGCCTGTCTGCCTGACTCTCCCATAGGCACACCCATATGCACGCCTGTCCACCTGACCCGCCCATACGCACGTCTGTCCACCTGACCCGCCCACGTGCACTCCTGTCCACCTGACCCGCCCATACTCACGCCTGCCCACCTGACCCGCCCACGTGCACTCCTGTCCACCTGACTCGCTCATACGCACGCCTGTCCACCTGACCTGCCCACGTGCACTCCTGTCCACCTGACTCGCCCATACGCACGCCTGTCCACCTGACCCGGCCATACATAAGCCTGTCCACCTGATCCTGCTCGTACACACGCCTGTCCACCTGACCGGTCCGTACGCACGCCTGTCCACCTGACTCTCCCATAAGCACACCCATACACACGCCTGCCCACCTGATCCGCCCGTACGCACGCCTGTCCGCCTGACCTGCCCCTGCGCACGCCTGTCTGCCTGACCCACCCCTGCGCACGCCTGTCCGCCTGACCCACCCACACGCACGCCTGTCTGCCTGACTCTCCCATAGGCACACCCATATGCACGCCTGTCCACCTGACCCGCCCACGTGCACTCCTGTCCACCTGACCCGCCCATATGCACGCCTGTCCACCTGACCCACCCATACTCACGCCTGTCCACCTGACCCGCACACGTGCACGCCTGTCCACCTGACCTGCCCATACTCACGCCTGTCCACCTGACCCGCCCACATGCACGCCTGTCCACATGACCCGCCCATACTCACGCCTGCCCACCTGACCCGCCCACACGCACGCCTGTCCACCTGACCTGCCCACGTGCACTCCTGTCCACCTGACTCGCCCATACGCACGCCTGTCCACCTGACCCGGCCATACACAAGCCTGTCCACCTGACCTGCTCGTACACACGCCTGTCCACCTGACCGGTCCGTAGGCACGCCTGTCCACCTGACTCTCCCATAGGCACACCCATACACACGCCTGCCCACCTGACCCACCCGTAAGCACGCCTGTCCGCCTGACCCGCCCCTGCGCACGCCTGTCCGCCTGACCCACCCACATGCATGCCTGTCTGCCTGACTCTCCCATAGGCACACCCATATGCCCGCCTGTCCACCTGACCCGCCCACGTGCACTCCTGTCCACCTGACTCGCTCATACGCATGCCTGTCCACCTGATAGGCCCACGTGAACTCCTGTCCACCTGACTCGCCCACACGCATGCCTGCCCACCTGACCCGCCCACACGCACGCCTGCCCACCTGACCCGCCCACGTGCACGCCTGCCCACCTGACCCGCCCACACGCACGCCTGCCCACCTGACCAGCCCACGTGCACTCTTGTCCACCTGACCCGCCCACGTGCACGCCTGTCCACCTGACCCGCCCACGTGCACTCCTGTCCACCTGACTCGCCCATACGCACGCCTGTCCACCTGACCCACCCACGTGCACTCCTGTCCACCTGACCCGCCCATACTCACGCCTGTCCACCTGACCCGCCCACGTGCACGCCTGCCCACCTGACCAGCCCACGTGCACTCCTGTCCACCTGACTTGCCCACGTGCACACCTGTCCACCTGACTCGCCCATACGCACGCCTGCCCACCTGACCCGCCCACGCACACACCTGCCCACCTGACCCACCCAAACGCATGCCTGCCCACACCCACGCCTGCCCACCTGACTCATGCATATGCACGCCTGCCCACCTGACTTGCCCATACGAAATCCTGTCCACCTGACTTGCCCATATGCACGCCTGTCCACCTGACTCTCCCAAACGCACGCCCATACGTACGCCTGTCCACCTGACCCGATCATATGAACATCTGTCCACCTGACCTGCCCATACGTACGCCTGTCCACCTGACTCATCCATATGCACGTCTGTCCACCTGACTCACTCATACGCATGCCCATACGTACACCTGTCCACCTGACCCACCCATACGCAATCCTGTCCACCTGACTTGCCCATACATACGCCTGCCCACCTGACTCGCCCATACACATGCTCATACGAACGCCTCCCCACTTGACTCACGAGGTTTGAAATGGTGCCCCGCGTGCATATAGATTCCCAAGTACTTGGCAGAGCTTCACAGCCTGGCGTACTCGGGCCTCTAGCTGGGACCCCTGTCTCAGATACAGCCCCATGAGGAGGGCACTGTATCTCCTGGGCATTTGTGCCCTCAGACTTCTTCCCTGTCTCCCCCTATCTCCCACCAGCTTCCGGGGAGCCGAGGTGAGCCCTCTGCATGTGATTGCTGTGCACACGGCCTCATCTCCCCAGGTCAAGGCCCTGGCACAGTCACAAGTGCAGAGATATGCTGTGTGTTTGTTGTCTGGGCCTTCCAGGAAATCAGGCCTTTCCAGAAAACCCCATGGCTCTGCGCCTGCTGCCCAGGGCCCTGCTGTGGGGAGGAGATGTCTCCACGGGGGCCAGGCCAGAGGGGCCGCAGGCTCAGGGGGCCTGAAAACCACAGTGCCTTCCCTTAGACAAGAAGGCTTATTCTGGTCAAGCCACTTCCTCTTCACCCTCCACATCCAGTCAGTCACCAAGCTGGACCAGTTTCTCCTCTTTCCACACTCTTGCCAAGCCCACGCTTGCTCCGTGTCCCTGCCTTCATTTCGTCTGTGCCCGGAGCTCTGCCTCCTGCCTCACTGTCTCCTGTCCATTGTCCAGCTGTAGCCAAATCAGCTCTCCACAGCCCAGCGGCTCTGGAACTCTCCTGCTCAAACCCCTCTCTGCTCCCCGCTTCCCTCTGGACCAATTCCAAACACATTCAGCAGCAGTGAGGAATGCAGAGTCCCAGGCCTGGATGTGGGCCCCGGCCCTGCTGTTTCTCGCTGGAGATGATGCGGGTGTTCCAGGGAATGACGGGGAGGGGCCTGCATCAACTGAGAGAGGTCGGAGGAGGAGACTCCAGCCTGAGGAGCTGCACAGGTGCCCACCCCTTTTCCTGTGACAGGAGACCCTCGAAGAGGGAAGAGGCAAACAGTTTCATTGCATTCCTCTCCCGAGTTCCGCAGCCCGCCCAGAGCCCTCACATCACAGCTGTGCCACTCTGAGGCAGGCCAGGCTCCCACCCCACCTGCCCCAGCCCCAGAGTGCCCTTCTCCACGCTCTCCTCCCACCTCTGGCCCAGCCTTTGCCACCACGTCACCACTTCTGTGAAGGTCCCCAAGACTACCTTGGGATTCCCTGCCCGGTTCCTGCCATTCCAGGTGCTCTACTGCCACCTTCCCCCTTTAGAGAGACCCGGGGTAGCCTAGGGACTTGTGTCACTCATGGGTGCCCTCACCCCTCCCTTCCTGTCTCCAGGAAACCCTTGTCCTGCAGTTTTGCCTTTCCCAGTACAGCGGGCTGTGTCCTGGACAGTTCCTGGGCCGAGGCCTCCGCCGTGTTCCTGTCTGTTTTTCCAGCCTTCCTATAGATTTTTAGAATTGCCTTTCTGCCCACGTTAGCTGGAGAGTTTGCTGTTGCTTGCGACCAAGAGCGCTGACTGACATCAGTGTGAATTAGCTGAATCCCCAGCACCCAGTGCAAGGCCCAGAACCAGGTGACAGCCCAGGAAGGTGAGCTCCTTCCTCTTCCTCTTTTCCTTGGGAAGGTATCCCTCTTTCTCCAGGCTGACAGGCCCCACCTGATGGAAAATTGCCCTCGGGAAGAAACAGAACAGCTAAAAATGTCCCATGACACAGGGATTCTTGAGAAGCCCTGGGCCCACCCTTCCACATGGCCTCCCTTCGCAAAGTTAGCAGTTAAGCTACCGGCACCAGCCAAGGCAACCCACCCTCCAACACACACACACACACATGCATGCATGCAATTATACACACAGGCTGTGTGCACAGGGGCACACACACATGCATGCACCTTTCACTGCCCCTCCTTGTCCGCATAAGTCCTTGGCTGCCACATGAGACTCTGCCCCTCCCAGGGCAGCCCCCATCAGCACACAACAGCAGGGGTGCTGTGGGGCTGCTTTGCTGGGGCTCCCCCAGTGACGGGCCACTTTCAGTTGGGTTCCCTGACTACACAAAGCCCGATCTCTCTCCTTGTCTTTCCTCAGTTCCCCTCTACTCCTTGGGGTCCAACTCCTCCCCTCTTTCTCATGCAGCCCTTCAGGCACGACATCCATAAGAGAGACCCTGTGCACGGACACCCCTGTCTGCACCAGCAAGGTGAGGCAGAGGTGGCTGTGCCCCGGGAGAGACAGCAGTGGACTGTGCTTTAGGACGCTCTCAGGCCAGAGGGTTCTCTGTGGTGTCCCGCGAGGGAAAATGCCCTCGGCGGGTCTGCATTTGGGTTTGTGCGATGTTTCCCTATGATTGGTTCAGAGTTTGCATCTTTGGCAGGAAATCTCCCAAGCCAGGCTATGTTCTTCTCACTGCAGCTCACGGTGCCTAACAGGATTGATTTCTCCTGTTACCAACAGCGTTCACTGTGGTCTTTTGATGAAGTGCCGTCTGCCAGGCATCTCCGCGTAAAGTTACTCTTTTTTATTTTGTAAATTAGTAAACACTGAAATTATGTAAATATCTATTTCTCGTTAACATTTCAATTTATTTATGTATTAGTTTATATCCGTGTGGAGGGGTGATATTCTGTTTTGTTCAGATGTGTTATAATTATTTATTTACTTAGATGCTCAAAACTCTCCTAGATTTGGCTGGTGGGAGCCCTCGTGGTCTGAACATCTGTACCCTCCCCACATTCCAGTGTCAAAGTCCCTCATTCCCCAGGGTGATGGCATTAGGAGGCTGAGCCTTCAGCCCAGGGTGATGGCATTAGGAGGCTGGGCCTTTGGGAGGTGATTAGGTCATGGGGGTGGAAGAGGCCAGAAAGCTAGTTCCTTTATTTCCATCACAGGTGGACACCGTGAGAAATCAGCCATTGGCAACTCTGAAGACAGCCCACAGCAGAGCCAGCCATGCGGGCCCGGACCGCAGACTCCCCAGCCTCCAGACTGCGCGAGATATGTTCCTATTATGGAGAGGCCAGCAAGTTATGGGATTTTGTCATGGAGGTGCGCACAGACTAAGACAGAGCCCCTCCGCCCTGGCTCTTGTCGCCTTTTGACATGTCCCATCATTCTTCCAGCAAGTCCTTGCTCTGGCTCAACAAGATACTCCAGGCCCACCTGCCCCTTTCCCAGGCCTGTCCCTGGAGTCAGCCATTTTTCCAAGGAGGTTTGGTTTCTTTTAGTGAAAAACGACACTTAGAAGCCAAGACTTGGGCACCAGGGTGATTATTCTCATCAGAGTGTCCCCCTGCCCCTGAGAGAGCAGCCACACACACTCACAACAGCAACGTGGGTGCAGACACGCGCACACACACACGCATGCCCACTCTTTTATTTTTGAGACAGCGTCTCGCTCTGTCGCCGAGGCTGGAGTGCGGTGATGCAATCACGGCTCACTGCAAACTCAAACTCCCCGGCTCAAGCGATCCTCCCACCTCAGCCTCCCGAGTAGCTGAGACTACAGACACACACCACCATGCCCAGCTAATTTTTAAAAAATCTTTAGTAGAGATGTCTCACTGTGTTGCCCAGGCTGGTCTCGAACTCCTGGCCTCAAGTGATCCTCCCATCTTGGCCTCCCAAAGAGCTGGGATTTCAGGCATAAGTCCCCGTGTGCAGCCGATGGTATTTCTGGATAGGAGCCGGAGGCCAGTGCTTTGCGCTCAGAAGCGCTGCCATAGCAACCCTCATTCAGCTGCACCGAACACCCACCACGTGCTCCACGAGCTCTGTGCGCCATCTCTGTCTCCACGCTAGCCCATGAGTCAGTTTCATCACTGCTCCCATTTTCAAACTGCAGAAATGGAAGCTCAGAAGGGGTGCAGTGAGTCACCTGTCACAGCCTAAGTGCAGCAGGCAGACGGGCCACCTCCCTGCCTGTTTCTGCAGGCTTGGAATACCTCTAGAAATACAGTTAGATTCCCTTTCTTACTTGTCCCAGGCCCTTGAGCTCTGGGGTCTCCTCACACAGGTGTGGTGGTCCTTGCAAGTTTTAGATGAGAAGGTTCCTCTTAGGGACTGCAGTGACCTCTTGCAACCTGTGTGCCCATGGGGGATCTCCCTGGGGGACGGGAAAGTAGTGCGAGCCCATTCCAGGAGCTGGGCAGGGGCAGGTGGACCACTGCCTGCTGGGAGGCCGAGGAGCCTCAGCCTGGGAAGGGCACAGACCCAAGGGACATGGAGCAGACAGGAGGCTCTTTGGGGTGGCCTGGTGGATGCCACTTCCTAAGTTTGCTTACTGAGTCCTGTCCCAGACCTGAAGAACAAGAATTGCCAGAAGGGAGGGGAGAGTGGGTAGAAGCCGAGAACCGACTTTGGTGCCGTTTACCCTGCAATCAGCATGCAATCGGGGGAACCCCCTGCCCAAGGGCTACAAAGCATCAGGCTGGAGACAGGGAAGGTCTCAGAATGCAGAAGCCAGGCAGAGGCGGGTGGTGTCTGGAGGCTTCCATGGCAGGCAGTAGTTTCTGCCCAGGACCCTGCTTCCCTCCCCTAAGGCCGGGGGAGGGCCAAGATGACCTCCCCACATTCCTGCCCCACACCCTCAGGCAGGTGTGAGAGGTGTGCGAGTCATCAGCTCCCCCTACACCTCCCACCCTCGGCTCTGTGCCCCTGGGTCCACAGGTATTGATCAAGGCAGAGCGAGGGGCTGCGGGTCACCAGGGCCTCATGTATCCGGCCCTGCTTTCAGGAAGCCTTCCCTCTCTGGGCCTCAGTTTCTCCATCTGGCCCATGTGGTGCAGCCCCTGCTCTGAAGGCGGACAGCCCTGTGCCCCTGCTGCGGGTCTCTGGGAAGATCGCTTGGGCCTCAGGCTTCCTCAGGGCAGATGAGGGGCCCACCTGTCACTCTTGTGTTGGGGACAGGTGTGCAGGAGGGGGTGCCTGGGAGTCTGTGCCATGCTGCAGGGAGCAGAGAAGTGGCTGGGGTGGTGGTTGTGGGCACTAATCAGGGGCAGAGGTCAGAGTCTCTTTTGGGAGGGGTGTGGCCCATGGACACCATCCTGTCGGCCACCAGAGTAAGTGGGTCACTGAACCTCAGCCCTCATGACAAATGACATTCAGGGAAAGCTGGGAGCACCGGCGCGGCGTGGGGCAGGGGTTTCTGAGGCCTGAGGGCCTTGGGCGCAACAGAGACTCTGGTCCCACACCTGGCCCTGCTCAGGGGCACAAGGCCCCGTGCCTGCTCTCCAGAGTGGCCCTTTAAACCCAGAGCAAGGAGAGGGAACGGGGTGGGAGCCTGCCAGCAACATGTGACTCGTGGAAACTTCAGGGGCCTGGAATCATCTGGAAGCCAGAGCTGGAAGTGGGGGAAAGGTCGCAGCATCACGCCAGCTGTGGGGCTGTGGCCAAGGCCAGTGGGAGAAAGGTGGCCGGTGGCCAGCTGGGCCAGACACCCACAGGCCAGTCCTGGCCTGGCTGCCAGCCACCAGGGCCGGCTACACAGACCTGCAGACAGGCTGGCTGGCTTCTGGTCTCCAGGGCAGGTGCAGGCCAGCGTGGGGAGGGAGGGCTGTGGGCCGTGGAAAGAGGAGGCCCCATGGCAGCACCTCCCTCTTCCTGCTTGGAAAGGCTCCTCCAGGCCCCAGCCCTTGCTGTCCCAACAGGAGGGCATTCTGGGGCCATGCCAGGGTGTGATGGCTGGAGGGGAGGAGTTGGCTGGACAGGGGTCTGGTGGCTGTGGGGCCCCCCGATGGGGCCCCTGCTAACCATCCGGCCCTCCTCACCCATGGGCAGGGGCTCGTGGAGGAGAGAGGCAGAGGCAGGAAGGAGAGCAGCGAACCGTGCTTGTCCCTCAGCTAGGCCTGTCCCCTCCAGACCACGGCCAGGACTGCACAGCCCCCACCCAGCGCAGGTGCCGGGCGCTCCACCAGGCCCAGGGTGCTGAGCTGCTAGGTTGTTTCCAGATTGCTGCTGAGTTTGTTTCAACAGCAGATGCGGAAGCCCGGCTCCTGCCACCGCGTCCTGGTGCCCTTCCAAAACCGCCTGCTGTGGACAGAAGCAGTTGCATACACAGAGGATTCCAGAACAACCAGAGGCAAGCCCTGGACAGGGAGAGCAGGAGGGGCTGCGGGCATGGGCTTGGCTGGCAGTCCGTAGGTGTTCACCAGGGCAAGGGTGAGGGGGCACTCTCCCCAGGGAGCTGTGCAGGCAGAGGTGGGCAAGGGCAGAGCTGTGTCCACAGGGACCCACGGGGAGGGAGTTGCTGTCACACAGAGATGTGGTCCTGCCAACTCCGGATGCAGGCAGACTGCAGTTGGGGGAAGCCGGGAGAAGGAGACGGCTGTTTTCAGGTAGACAGAGATCCAGGTCATCTTTTCATGAAAAAAACCCAGCTTCGTTGAGATATAATTCATATACAATGAACTGCACCTACTTAAAGTATACCATTTGGTAAGTTTTCACGTATGCACTCCTGAAACTCTCCTCACATCAGATACCGAGCATCTCCATCACCCTCACAGAGGGTGATGTCCTCTTGAGCCCCATTTCACTCCCACTCTCCCGCCCCGCCCCCAGCCCAGGCAGCCTCCCGTCTTTCTGTCACCACAGATCAGTTTGCGTTTTCTAGAGTTGTAGATGATTGGGCCACATGGAACGTGTTCTTTTTGTCTGGCTTCTTGAGTTCCGCAGTTATTTTGAGATTCACGTTTCTGTGTGGTCAGTGGTTTGTTCCTCTCACTGAGTGGCATCCATTGTATTCTTCAGCTCCTGCGGGAGCCTTGAAAACCAAAAGCCACAATCACAGCAACAGCCAGCAGCCTGGAAGCCCCAGAAGTGGCACATCGGGGTGGGAGCTCCTTCGAAGGCTTAATCCGGAGAACTGTCATTATTTTGCCGTCTGGTGGTTCCCTGGAAAACCCTGCTTGCAAGGCTGCCCTCATTTGACCTGCTGGGCAGCTCCCCCAGTAAGAAAAGCCTTTTTCCCAAGGGGATTTGTCAAAAACGATTTGGAAGAAATTGCCTAATTTCACGGCTGAGGAGGCACATGGCAGCTGGAGTAGACACTGGGCTCACCAAAAGGCTTAGGAGGAAAAACCGGGCAGTGAAAGGTGCAGAGGTGCGTTCAGAGGCTCCAACATGTTCCCGGCTCCTAGGAGGCCGTGCACACTCCCAGGCACCCGGGAGGCCGTGCACATTCCTGGGCTGTGGACATGCTCAGGAAGGACCTGGAGCGGCTGAGATCTCATCTCTGGGTGATCTTGAGGCTCTGAGCAGCAGGAAGTGCAGGCTAAGGCAGAGATGCCGCTGGCCTGGCTCAGTGTTGAAGGTACCCCAACACCCCACAGAGCTCTTGGCAAGGACTAGGAAGCTTTGGTGTCGAAGGCCATCTCTGTCCAATCATTAGCCACCCACCGCACTGCTGAGTGGAGGTTGCAGGGTCCACACAACACAGAAAGTAGACTCCGGAATTAGTCCAGAGAAGTCACTAATCAAACAAAACTGCAGCCACAAAACCTGGGGAAAGGGAGAATCTGATTTCCACGGTAGCCACATTACGTTACCTAAAATGTCCAGTTATTAACAAAAACTTACCAGACATGCAAATAAACAAAAAAGTACGGCCCATGTACAGGGGAGAAATCAACAGAAACTTCCTGAAATATCCCAGAGACTGGATTTATTAGACAGAGACATTAAATCTGTTTTTTAAAATATGCTAAAGAAAATAAAAGAAAGCATGTCTAAAGAATGAAAAGAAAATATGAGGACGATGATCTCACTGCATAGCACCTCTGAGGTGCCGTCTGCAGGCCAGAGCCACCCCGCCCTCCAAAAGTTGCCTGCAAACAGCTACCAGATTGGAAATCGGGCTGGGGAGGCACTAGGAGCCCCCTCAAGTCCAAGGGAGCTGGAATGAAAGCCGCAGCCAGCCTGGCCTCCGAGGAGGTGGTGGCTGCAGGTGGAGGGGGCAGTCCTCAGGCACTGTTGAGCTGGGCACACCCTGCTTTGAGGCTGGATCCAAAAGAACAAAAATGACAAAGAGCCTGGCACAGTGGCTCACATTTGTAATCCCAGCCGCTCAGAAGGCCGAGGCAGGAGGATTGCTTGAGGCTAGGAGTTCGAGATCAGCCTGAGCAACATAGTGAGACCCTGTCTCTCCAAAATAATAATAATAATAATAATAATAATAATAAGCTAGGCTTGCCCCTATAGTCCTAGCTACTTGGGAGGCCGAGGCGGGAGATCTCCCGAGCCCAGGAGTTCGAGGCCACAGTGAGCTATGACCACGCCACTGTATTCCAGCCTGGGTGACAGAGCGAGACCTTGTCAAGGAAAAAAAAAAAAAAAAAAAAAAGGAGATGGGTATCGGGTGTGGGACGGAAACTGGAAAGGGCACAGCCTTTGTACACCGTGCAGGGTTCTGGGGACAGTCAAGAGATTGCCGCTCTGTCTGCTGCTGTGACGAGTCACTGCCCACAGCCTTGGGGATGACCATCCTGCCTGGTCAGCTCTGCCCTGTCTGCCTTAAGGTGCCAGAGCGGCCTGAGGGTGGGGTTCTCCTCTCCTTTGGTCTCTCTCAGGGGCTGCTTCCAGAGGGGCTATTGGTCTCAGGGGCACCCTGGCAGCCTCACCCCAGCCTGCACGGCTTGCAGGATGTTTCCTTACTCTTATCAAGACCAGCCTGTGCACAGAGCCAAGTGCTTCGTGTGGGCGCCTGGCAACTGGGTCACCCCGCTGGCTGCCGTGCTTTCCCTGTGCTCCGTCTGCAGTGACAGGGGAGGGAGTCCACCAACCCACACAGGCCCAACGGGACGAAGACAAGGGAGGGGGAGGCCAGGGGGAAACCTAGCCAGCTAGGGGTGGGGAGCAGCTGCAGAGAGGCTGCCACAGGCCCTGGGAGGCTGTGGGAGGCAGGGCCTCTGCCCAGGTACCCTCCTTACCCCATGACTGAGACCAAGCTCTGGGCAAACAGACCACTCCCAGCGCCCACCCTGGGAGCAGGACCACCCCTAGACACTACCCAGGGATACAGAGTGGGGAAGGCAGTCTGTCCACCCCCGAAATGAGCATTCTTTGACCTTGGCTGCAGTGATATTAATTTTAGGTGTCAACTTGCTGTATTACGGAATACCTGGAAACTCGGTAAAGCCTTGTTTTCGGGTGTGTCTGTGAGGGTGTTTCCAGAGACTGGCGTGTGAGTCTGAGTGGGCTGGGTGGGGAAGACCTGCCCTCAGCGTGGGCGGGCGGCATCCACTCTGCGGGGGGCCACTCTGCAGGAGCTGAGGCACACCCTTCCTGTCCTTGGAGAACTCCAGGATCCTTCTGCTTTGGACCTATGCCTGTGGTGCCCGGGCTCTCATGCCTTTGGCCTTGGACTGAAAGTTACACCATCGGCTTCCCTGGTTCTTTGACTTTCACACTTGGACAGGGCCAAGCTGTCAGTATCCCAGGGCTCCAGCCTGCAGTCGGCCTGTCGTGGGACTTCTCAGCCTCCATAAATGTGGGGCCCAACTCCCCTCATTAATCCTCTATCTCTATCTATCATCTATCTATCAATCTATCATCTATCTCATCTATCCCTTATCTATCATCTATCTATCATCTATCTCATCTATCCCTCATCTATCAATCTATCATCTATCTCATCTATCCCTTATCTATCTATCTATCTATCTATCTATCTATCTATCTATCTATCTATCTATCATCTATCTCATCTATCTATCCCTCATCCATCTATCTATCCCTCATCTATCTATTTATTTATCTATCTATCTGTCTATCTATCACCCATCTATCTGAAAGAGAGAGAGAGATGATAGAAGTTGGTTTACCATGACCTCCCATCTGCAAACTGTAGAACCAGGGGAGCTCATTCACTCTGAGTCTGAGACTGAGAACTTGGGGATGGAGGTGGGCAGGGAGGGGAGGGTGGGACAAATCCTGGTCCCATTCAGAAGGCCTGAGAACCAACAGCACCGGTGTCTAAGGCAGGAGAAGAAGAGTTTTCTGGCTCAAGAAGAAAGTGAATTCACCCTTCCTCGGTCTCTTTGTGCTATTCAGGTCCTCAGAGGATTGAGGGCCATCCGCCCACATGGGTGGAGGTGACTCCTCCTCAGTCTACTCATTCAGATGCCGGTTTCTTCGGAAACATCCTCACAGATGCTCAGAAATGAGGTTTCACTAGCGACCTGGGCATCCCTCAGTCCCTCGCCCACCCCTTGTCAACTTAGCACCCATTTGCATGTCCTTAAACCTCACTTAATCTCCAAATGAAGGCAATAACGAGGTCATCATAGAGCCCTTGGATGTTCAGTCTTCTCCTGGTATCCCATACTCTAAATATTATGATGTGAAATTAACCATACTTAACCACTGACAGAAAGCCAACACGTGTATGTTACATGCTAAGGGGATCAGAGAAGAATGGAAACAAAGCTATTTGAGTACTATATGTATACCATGAATGTACTCAAAGCTAAGGAGGAAACACTCATGACAATGGCGGTCCCATTTCTGTGTGGGGTCAGAGCTGGGCTTTATTCCTGCCTTTTGCCACTCTCCATCCTGCACTGCCTTCGCCTTCAGGAAGCCCCTCAGCTGGCTGCAACTCACTATACCTGGTGGGATGACCCCACCTTTATTCCTGTGAAGGGTCTGGGGCTTTGGTAATCCTGCCTGGATTCAGTTGCAATTTCCCATCGACAGTAATCACAGAGCACGGGAATATTAAGAGGCGCCCTCAGAGATTGCTAGCATTCCAGACATCCTCTTTCTCACCTCCTTTGTGCAGGAATGTCCAATTTCCCCTTGTAGTCTGGCTCTATCACCCATAGCTCTCTTCCTTTGCCTGTTGACTCAGAGGAATGAGGACCCCAAAGTACGCGGTGGCAGTCTTAACTTACAGTTTCATGGAATCGTCGTTGTGTGTCTTGGTAAAAGCATTTCTCCCTCAAGAATTAAGACCACTAGGCCAGCAGAGCATGAAGTTGTGGGAACGAAAAGCAAATATGTTGCTAGCAGGTCACTAGGGGTAATGGTGAGTGATGCCACTCCCATTCCCAACCCTTGATTCCTGGATGCACGAATCCTGGCTATGGGACAAACAGCATCATCCATTGGATGTGGATTTGGAGCAGGCACAGCCTTCCAGAGAACCTTGCCCCAGCCCTGCAGGTATTGCCACCTAGCTGGTGCTGTAACTGTGGCTTCAGAAGGCCATTCCACTGTCCTATCAAGCCAGCTGCTTCAGGATGATGGGGAACATGGTAAGGCCAGCAAGTCCCATGAGCATGGGCCCACTGCCAAACCTCTCTGGCTATGAAGTGAGTTCCTTAGTCAGAAGCAATGCTTTGTGGAGTAGCATGAAGGTGAGAATGAGGCATTCTGTAAGTGCACAGATGGCAGTTTGGGCAGAGGCATTGTGTTCAGGGAAGGCAAATCCATATTCAGAGTAAGTGTCTCCAGGAAGGACAAAACACAGCCCCTTCCATGATAGAAATGGTCCAATGTAATCAACCTGCCCCAAGGTAGCTGGCTGATCACCCTGGGGAACGATGCCCTATCAGGGCTCCTTGTTGGCCTCTGTTGCTGGAAGATGGGGCACTCAGCGGTGGCTGTAGCCAGATCGGGCTTGGTGAGTGGAGGTCCATGTTGCTGAGCCCACGCACAGCCTCCATCCCTGCCGCCACGGCTGCTTTGTTCATGAGCCCATCCACAGAACAGGTCATCTTCTCCACCTGCTGATTAAAGTCCTCCTCTTCTGAGGTCACTCTTTGTTGAGCATTTACATGGGAGAAAAATATCTTCACATTTTTGCTCATTTGGAGAGGTTTTACCTCTTCCCCAAATTTCTTTGTCATCAATTTTCTAATCAAGCTCCTTCCAAGTTCCTATGTAGCCAAACCATTGCCATGAATATAACCCACATCTGGCCATTTCTCCTCCCACACAAAGTGAATGGGCAGTTGCACTGCTTGGAGTTCTGCCCACTGGGAGGATGTCCCAGAGAGGGGCTGGGATGCTGCCACTGTCCACCCTCAGGTGGTGTCCGTATATGATGCAGAACCATCTGCAAAGCAGCCAGAGTCTTCTCTTCCTCTGTCAACTGAATGCAGGGCACTCCCCACGAGGTCATAGGTGCAGGCTGGGAGACAGAAGGCAGGGCAGCAGGGGTGAGGACCAGGAGCATCTGGGCCACTTCTTCACGTAACTTGCTTGTGCCTTCAGGGCCTGCTGGGGCCCGGTCCTGTAGTCACCACTTCCATTTCATGACAGTGTTACTGTGCACACCCAACTTTATGGCCTGGAGGTTCAGATCACACCCGGGTCACGATGGGCAGCTTGGGTCGCATAGTAGCTTTGTGGCCCCTGGTCAAGCATTTAGTTTTTACTAAGGCCCAGTAGCAGGCCAAAAGCTGTCTCTTGAAAGGAGAGTAACCATCTGCAGATGACAGCAGGGCCTTGCTCCAAAATCCTAAAGGCTTGCACTGGGGTTCACCAATGGTGGCCACCAGATAGCGTCCCTATCTGCCGCTGACACTTGGAGCCCCATTGATCTGCTGAATCATATAGTCCAAGTGGCAGAGCAGCTTGCACAGCAGCCTGGCCCTGCTGCAGAGCCTGCCTTAGCTATGGGCTCCACTCCAAACTAGCAGCTTTTGGGGTCACTTGGTAAACAGGCTGGAGTAACACACCCCAAGGAAGATTTGTATTGCCTCCAAAATCCAAAGATGCCCACTAGATATTGTGCCTCTTTCTTGGTTGTAGGAAGGGCCAGATGCAACTTCTCCTTGAGAAGCGTTACCTTGACATACCCTACACCACCGAGCTCCTAGACGTTTCACTGAGGAAATGGCCCCTGAATTTTAGTTGGATTTATTTCCCACCCTCTGATACGCAAATATGTTTCCAGTAAGTCAAGAGGGGTTGCTACTTCATGCTTACCAGGTCCAGTCAGCATGATGTCATCAATGTATTAGACCCATGTGACATCTTGTGGGAGGGAGAGATCAAGATCCCTGTGCGCTAAAGTGCGATGTGGGGCTGGAGAGCGGATGTGCCCCTAGCAGAGAAGGGGGGCTGCTGGCCTTGTCAGCCGAAAGCAAACTGCTTCTCGTGGGCCTGGGGGACAAGTACGAAGAAAAAGGCATTTGCCAGATCAATAGCTGCGTACAGTACCAGGTACTGGGAAATGTGGTAATTTACTTAAGCAATAAAACCACACCTGGTACAGCTGTGCAGCTGCAGCCACCACTGAGTTAAGCCTATGATAATCCACTGTCATTCTTCAAGATCGATTTGTCTTCTGCACAGGCCAAATAGAACCGAGTGAGGATGTGTTGGGAATCACCATCTCTGCATCTTTCTTTTATTATTATTATTATTGTTGTTTTCTACATTAAAAAAAATTTTTTTTTATTATACTTTAAGTTCTAGGGTGCATGTGCCCAACGTGCAGGTTTGTTACATATGTATACATGTGCCACGTTGGTGTGCCACACCCATTAAACATCTTTGCATCTTTCAAGTCCTCGATGGTGGCACTGATCTCTGCAGTCCCTCCAGGGATGCAATATTGCTTTTGATTTTCTATTTTCCTGGGTAGAGGCGGTTCTAGTGGCTTCCATTTGGCCTTTCCAGCCATAACAGTCCTCACTCCACAGGTCCTGGAACCAGTGTGGGGGTCCTGCCAGCTGCTATGTCTGCTCCAATTACACATCTGGAACCGGGGGTCAGGGCCCCACCAGCCTCACTTTCAGATGGACCTGAGCGAATACTCCATTGATCACCTGACCTCCATAAGCCCTCACTGTGACTAGAAGGCCAGTGCCGCTTTGAGTCTCCTGGAACCAGTATCAGTTTAGATAAAGCCAGTGTCCAATAGTCAACAAAAGGTCTGTTTCCTTTTCCCCAGTACACAGTTTCTCTGGCCAGGGTGGTTCCCTTCGGGGAAGGCTGGGAGAGAGATTGACAGTATCAATTTTTGGTAATGTACTAAGGTCCTTCCTTGAGGGGTCTTGGGCTCCCCTTATTCAAGAGGTCCTGGCTCTGCAAACTAGCTCAAGTCCGGAAACTGATGAGGGGCTGTGACTAGATTGTCGCTGAGCATTTGTGCTTCACCCTGGAGGGGTCTGTTACATGCCCCAGATTGCTGGGCCCCTGGAATGCTACTGAGGCAGCCCCTGCATTTTTGCAGGGATTGTTTTCTGCCCTTTGACATTCCCGTAACCTCCTAACACTGTCTGGGGAAGATGTTACCCCCTGCTCTTCAGGTCTTTCCTGCACTCTCAGCAATGGGATGGGCTGACTGACGCCCTGTGGGCTGGAAAGGTGACCATAGTCGCTGCAGACCAGACCCCCTCACACAGTGAATGCTGGGCTAAGGAATCCAGGAGAGCCGAGGACACTGAAGGTGTATCGTTGGCCCTGCCAGCCGCAAGTGAACTGCTTCTGATGAATTTTAATAGGGAGAAAGAAGTATTTGCTAAGAACGGCAATCTTAACACTCAGACTTCAACTCATCTTGTTACTAATACCACCAATATCCCATGAGGCTCATAAAACGAGTCTTTCTTCCTGGAAACATGACCAAGATTGGGCAAACGTCTCCAACGTGGCTTTGAGCAACAGAAACTAAGAGTCAAAGGCATTTATTACCTGAATGCCTACATTTGCTCTCAACATGGCATAACCTCAGCAGGCCTAACTCTGCAGGACCTTCAGCTGTGGTGGAATTTGAGGTCAGTGGCTGGAGGACAGATCCCGTCCACATTATGAGTGAGGCAGAGAGCTACTGCAGGGTTCTGAGCAGAGTCCTAATTTCTATTTTAGAAGAATCATCATGGCTCCCAGATTAGGAATAAAACAAAGGGGCCCGGGGTGGTGGAAACAATGAGTGCAGTTGGGTTACTGCAAAGATCCAGGCCAGAAATCCAGGTACAGTGGCACACGCCTGACCCCCAGACAGTTCCACCTACTGGTCCTACTCTGTGGCCTACTGGTCCAAGTCCAGCCCTGACTGACTTCTGGGCTTGTAATGTCTAAAAACGCTCCCTGCTGATGCTTTGCTGATAAACTAGTCACTTTATCATTACAGAATCATTCACTGAGCATCGACTACGTAACCAGCATTGGGTTGGGTGCCAGAGATCCAAAGCTGACAGACACCAGAACCTGCTCTCCAGGAAACCAGAGGCTGTGGAGACAGCCAGCAGGTGTCTGTCAGTACTGGGAGCCGTGAGAGCAGGGAGAGGGTGCTGGCTGAGGAACCAGGGGTAATGTCCCTGGCGAGGCCCGGGAAAAGGCGAGTTTTGAGGCAAAGGTAAGTCCTGGGAAGGCAGGGGGTGAAGGAAACCCATGGAGCGAGGCAGGGCTCCCACGGAGAGGATGCACCGGAACCGCTGAGTGAACGGGAACCCAGGCTGCAGGAGAGTCTTCACTTTGGCCCGAGGGTTACTGTGAAAAGTGCTGATGTCCCAGGAGCTCTACCAGGGAGCTTGCTTCATTAATCTGACCATGTATCCATTTAAAATACATTCTAGTGTCTACCATATTTAGGCCCTGGATTACCCTGGAATACATTCAGGATGCCTGTTTTAGAGATTCTGATGATTTAAATATTGGTAAATTTTTTAACTAAATATTTTCTGTTAGGCTTTTAAAAACTAAGAATACTAAGATTTTAGGTACGAAAGCATTCAGCCTTGGTGGTTAAATTTTGGTAAGAATTGGAAAATCATTCAGGGATCCTGACTTAACAATTATGTGGATCATTTCAGGCATCAGTAAGGAAAAGTTAACACGAAGGAAACGATCTAAGCACACACATTAAGAAATAAGGAGAAAGTGCTAGCAATGAGATGCTTTTCCGCTCTCATGTTTTACCGAGCAATGCAAAGTCAAACTGAAAAACAGGAAATGACATATTACGAAATAGACATATAAAATTTAATCCCTTTGGTTTAAAATACATCTTCAATGATACAATTAAAAATAACACACAAGACAAAATCAATTTCATAAAAAATATAAAATAGTTATATGACCCATATCCCATACCTTATCTTAGAAAACCAGCAATTGAGTTCCCATACGTCATTAGAATACTTTAACCTAAGACTGTTACTACCAGTCCATTTACACGAATGACCTAGCCTAGTTCCCTGAACCTAAAGATACCCGTGACTTTGTTATAAAATTCCAAATTTTAGTATTTTTATATATTTAAATGTGTACAAAATGTTCCCCTGCCACAGTAACGTATTTTTATAAATTCATGAATGTTTTCTAGAATTGTTAACATACAAGATAATCAAAGCACGAAGGCTCTGATGTGTGAAAAAACAATCATTTCTCAAAACAGGAAGATGAGAACCCCATTTCGAGTTGTATCACTTGGTACACAATACTTGCAATCTGTGTGCTGTAATTACAGTGTTTCTTCACTCTAAGTGCATCTGACTGATACTAGCATAACAAAAGACGTGATTGCAGTAGTGTTTTTCTTTTACTTCATTTGTTAAACAGTGCAGAAATCCAATTAACAACATTCTCAATAGCAAACAGAATCTCTGTCATTTGAGAAGGTTTTGCTATGCTACAGAATGACTGTGTTTAGAAAAACAGAGAAAAAGGTTTTTAGTGGGTTTCACTAAGCACAGTATTCTATCTGCTTGGTATACATCATCAAAAATAACTTAACCTTTGTTTAGGGCAAGTCTTTAAGGTAGCTCTCACTGCATATCTTCACTATATGTACACAGACACCATATTTATATATTATATATTTATATAAGACATGTATGTACACATTTACAGACCTTCAAAAATATATTGCACTTATATACAATGCAGCTTTATCTGAACTGAATCCATACTGTAACCCATTAACATTCTTCATGAGAAAGGCAGTTGATATGTCCAAGAAAGTCGCAAAGGAAGATTTCAGTAACATGCCCTGTTTAGTAAACATCTGGTGGAGAGTGAGAGGTTAAGGGAGAGAGGGCTCACCCCTGTACTCTTCAGGTGCGCTCCCACTAACCTGAGGCAGTGGAGTTGTACTAAATTCAGGCAAGGGCACGAAATCTTAAAGCCAAGCCTATCGCCTTTTCTGACTTCCGCTAGCGAGCAGGCCCACGACATTGTAGGCACACGGCAGATATCCCAATATTTTGATAAATAACGTAGCAGATGTCCTAAAGCTTCCCAGAGACTCTGTTAACTCTTGGAATAAAGTTTTCACTTTAAATCCTGTATATATCAGGACATTCAAACATAATGGTATATGGATTTCTCTTTCATCTGAAAAACGCCAATGCAATAGATTAAATGCTACCACCAAGCCAGATGCAGCCCCGCCTCCAACCTGCAAGGAACCCCTTCCCTTGACATACAGCTGTGCTGGCGACATGGCTGACTGGGGTTACCTGCACTTGCCAAACCATAAGATCTAGAAACACCTGCACTGAACTCCTGGGGAGCTGTGGCCTGCGGGCCTTTAGATCTCAGTCAGGGTGAGCTTGTACGACCCCCCAGCTTCTTCAATCTGCAGCTGGAAGGTGTCCTCATTGGAGTAATGCTTCACAATGTTGTCGTCCATGTTCACCAGGATCCTGGATAGGGGGGGACAAGACAAGCCAACTTCACTCCCACTCGGTTCTGAAGTCAGACCTAGATTTAACTGTTAGCTCTCCCACTTAATAGTTGCGGTATGTGAGGCAAATTATTTAAATCTCCTTAAGCCTCAACTTCCTCATCTATAAAATGGGGATAATAGTAGTACCCATCTTACAGGATTGTTGAAAGAACTGAGTTAGGAGGAAATTAGGTGATACATTTCTATCACAGCATTTGGAAAATGAAATATACTAGCTTATTTATGATTACTATCTCCAGCATGTATTTAATAGTAGTCACTTGCTAAATGGTACTTGGCTCATACCTGTGATCCCAGCACTTTGGGACACTGAGGCAGGAGAATCACTTGAGCCCAAGAGTTTGAGACCAGCCTGGATAATACAGCAAGATCCCATTTCTACAGAAAAATTTTAAAAACTAGCTGGACATGGTGGTATATGCCTGTAGTCCCTGCTACTTGGGAAGCTGAGGTGAAAGGACTGCCTGAGTCCAGGAGTTCAAGGGTACAGTGAGCTACGATTGCACCACTGGACTCCAGCCTGGGCGACAGAGTGAAACCATCTCTAAACGAATAAAGCAAAAGCACATCAATAACACTAACTTACACGATGTGAAGCCACAGCCCCCTGACATATTGCACACTCCAGCAAGTTAGCCTCCAAGTTTAAATGAACTACTATTATCAAACAAAAAATAAACAAAAAAACAAGAAAACAAACAAAAACAAATTAACTACTATTAAGTCCAACTCTTTCCACTAGAACCATCTAGAAATTTCCCATTAGAATTTGTTTTAAAACTAAGCCAAAAAATTCTTATGCTAGCCACTGCTTATCCATGCCAAACATCATAGACAGACAAAAAAGAACTAAAAATACTAATTCCTGGACAAAGCAGCAATATGATATAACTTGGAAAAAGGATCCTGGGCAGGAGGGTAGAGCAGGGCATGGGCTGCAGAGGGAGCAGATACCAACCGTGGCTCCTACAAGCCTCTCGAGCTCTGAGCCTCAGCCGACTGTCTATAAACTATGAACAAGCCCTAAGACCAGCTGAGAAAGAAGACGTGAAGACCCAGCACAGCACCGTGGGACGTGCCCAACCCAGTGAGTGGCTCCAACGGGCTTGACGCACGAAGGTGCTGCCCTGGCCATCCTCAGTGTCGCTGGTCACACACCCTGGAGTGTGGAGCCATGGCACTGCTGCCAGGCATGTGGAGGGCAAAGAAGGTGACTTGGAGAAACAATACACAAAGATCTCCTCAAGGCAGATCAATTTTATCTAAGTAATTTCGTATATAATTTAGAAAAGCCACATTCTAGCACCCAGGTTTCTTTGGCTGCTTCTGGACTGGACACAAGGCGCACTGGCACAGGGGGTGTGTCACTAGCGTGCGCGGTGTGTTACACTGGTGCTGGGGGTGTCAACAGCACTGGGGGGTGCGTCTCATTGGCACTGCGGGGGGCATCGGCACTTTCCTCGCTCAGCCCTTCAGACAGGACACAGTGGCTGCTTACCCCTTTTTACACTTCTTGAATATTTTCCCAATCTTGTCATGGGGAACATCGTATTTGTCTGAGATCTAAAAGAGGAAAGAAAAATAATTACAAAACCCTGTATCAAGGCTTTAGAAACCAAACAACAAATACATACACATGTGCATAGTCACTCGACTTTGTTTTTCCAAAACGCAGACACAAAGACATGGAAAAGCCCCAGCTCGCGTGCTGGGGGCCTCCCCTCTCCTCAGCCCGGCTGCCCTTGCTGTAATGAGCTGCTCTGTGTAAACTCCGGCTGTCTTCCTTTCAGGGCATAGAGGCGATTTTTAATATTTTAAAAGAGAATGGGCAAACAGCTGATTCACTCTAGATCAAACATTGCACTTGTCATCCAGACCATCCTCAGGTTGGCATCACCAGCTTAACCTCAAGCCACAGAGCAAAGCTCAAGGTGGTGCTGAGAAACGGAGCCTCAGGTGGCGAACTTGTAGATCCCGCCAACCTTCCAAACACGTGTTTCAGACCAGACCCTAGCTCCGAGTTCTCACCACACAAACCCTTTTTCTTTTCTGTACCAGTGGATAATACTTTGTGTTCTGATATGTAAGACCTGTCATGAGTTCCCTGTGAGCCATGAACAGTTATGCTCGCCCAGTAACTCTGCATCCTCTTCACTCTCCTCTCTCCCTGTAATCAGAGTAGGCACAATTCTTTTTTTTTTTTGAGTCGGAGTCTTGCTATGCCAGGCTGGAGTGCAGTGGCAGGATCTCAGCTCACTGCAACCTCCACCTCCCTGGTTCAAGCGATTCTCCTGCCTCAGCCACCCACCTGGCCAGTTTGCATGATTCTTAAAACATGATGAAGGGTCATCAAAAGGCAAGAAAAGAGAAACTCAGGGGACATCCCAGGAGGCAGGAAGTGACAGTGGGAACGGCACTGCCTGTGCTGTGGGCAGGCAGGGATGCACTGAATGACACCCGTGGACTTGGGCCGCCTGGCTGAGAGACCGCACAGCAGCTCCCCAAACCCACGCCCCATCTCCCCGCTTTATCATCTTCATTGCACTTATCAGTACCTGAAAAATGACCTCAACTTCTTTGCTCATTTTGGTGTCTCTGTCTTCCTAACTAGAACATAAACTCCATTCAGCACTGTCACTGACGCTCGTAACTCCAGTGCCCGCCACAGTGCCTGGTATGAAGCGAGCCCTTTAAAAGATGTGTTAAATGAATTCAACATACTACAGTAATCAGAGGGAGCTAGGGGAGATGCTTTTAGCCCAATTATGGACACACTTTGAGCTTAAAGATCTCTACAGTCTATAGGAGACAGGTTGGTAAATACCTGCACTCAGGGCTGCTAACATGCGTTTTTCCAGGGCACAGCCGGAACAGGAAATTAACATAGCAGCTTTCCACGTTTCCTCTCTTACTGATATCCCCACAGGGAGCATGGGGTCAGTTTATTCCAGCCTCATGCTGAGATCCTTGTAAGATGGACATATGGCCATCACTGGTTACACGTCTACTTTCTCTGCAATAGGCTGTGGTGAGGTATTGATACAAGTTCAGTAATTTCCTAGGATTGGGAGTTTCAAAGGTAGACTGAGGAGCCACTGTTTTTATTATGTATGAAGTTTTTAAGATTGTACCTGATTAAAAATCATTTTTGTTAGCTTCTAAGTGGCTTGCTAAATGGCAATCTCCCTTTAACCACGTATATAAAAATTAAACGATTTCATAGGCCATCACAAATGCATTCACTTCAGTGGAACAGGTATGACTGAGTGACTATGTGAGTTAAGATCCCCGGGTGAGGATAAAATGTGGGACGCACAATGATTCAAGAAAGGTGTCAAGGATTCCAGACGGTCTGACAAAGGATTTGGATCATCTGATAAAGTGTTTCAGTGAAATCCTATGTATGCGTCCTTTCATTTTGTACAGGGGATTACAGAGTTGATCCTACTTACAGCTTCCATCAAGCCCTTCAAAGATGGGGTTTTGAGCATCAGGGCATCAAAGACTTCTTCTGACTCCTTTCGAACGTAGAGCAGTACTAATCAATCCCCAACCAGGAATGACGAAGGGAAGAGAGAGAAAAAAAGGATACAGTTCACATGAGCAATGGAGGAAAACAGACCACGGTACCAGCTAAAATAAAAACCACATTCACATCAAGGATGGCGAGCATTAGCCGGTCTCAATTCTGTTTTAAGAACATGGGTTTCAGCTTCTCTGAACTTTGCTGTAAGTCCTAGCTCAAGCTAGATGTCAGTCTGATGGAAGAATTCCCAAGCAAGTGAAACTGGAAAAAATGTGCTTGAACCCTTTATGCTTTTGATAGACTCCGAACCCATTTCTGATTTAAAATTCCCACTAAGACACGGAACCCAACACACCTCTCTTTGGTTCTTCTATCCGGGCCAGCTTGGTAGAAGGAGGGACAGCAAAGTCATCTTCTGTGCCGTACGGCCCCCTTTTCAAGACAGAGCTGCAGTGATCCAAAGTATGCCGTTAGCGGTTCAGCTTAACCAGCTGCATCAACAAAAGGTGTTTTAGAGCCTATCATGGAACTAGATTTAAAGTGACTTTCATTCTTTATCTGGTCCAGCTTCCTTATCTGTGGATGAAAAATCGGGCTGAAGGAAAATCCTGACTCCGGGGCTCATGGATATTCACAGGCAGACATGGGACCACACTCAGGCTCCCTGCAGCTATCTGCGCTCTCATTAGATAAAGTTGCCTTCTCGAAGATGAGGCGCTTTGGTTTTTTTCTTTTTCTTTTTTTCTTTTTTTGAGACAGGGCCTCATTCTGTTGCTCAGGCTGGAGTGCAGTGGTGTAATCATGGATCATGGCTCACTGCAGCCTCAATCACCCAGGCCCAAGCAATCCTTCCACCTCAGACTCCCAGGTGGCGCACACCACCACGCCCAACTAATTGTTTTAATTTTGTAGAGATGGGTTCTCCCTATGTTGCCCAGGATGTTCTCAAATTCCTGGGCTCAAGCGATCTTCCTACTTTGGCCTCCCAAAGTGCTGGAATTATAGGCATGAGCCACCGTGCCTGGCTATTGGGTGCTTCTTTTCAGGAAACACTATGGCGGAGGTAGGATCTGAGATAACCTTGTACAGGCAGTGACAAAGGAGATGATGTTTCAAAACACTTAGGAAGTGTGAGCAGGAAAACGTAGGGCCAGCCTGGCTCAAACAGAATGGCCCACAAGAAGCCATATCTAGAAATTTTGGGAAGCCGACTCTACCGTGAATGTCCTGATTGTTCAGTTCTAAGGAATTAAATTTTACATGGCAGGGAAGAGGGAATATTTGAAAGTTCTGTGAGACAGAGTGTGGTCCCCAAAGCGTGGTCAAGACTGGAGGGGACCCCAGGACCTTCAAGCAGAAAAAGCAGGGGAAGGAGAGGCTGGTGCGATCCGAGCACAGGACTCCACGCATTTAAAATACGGTGGTGTCATGAAACCAGGGGAAGGAGAGGCTGGTGCGATCCGGGCACAGGGTTCCACAGGTTTAAAATACGGTGGTATCATGGAAGCCAGAAGGGGAGAACAGACCAAGGAGAGTCTGAGGAGAGAAAAGCTCAGATCGAGCACCTGACTACCAGGGGCACCTGGCATGGAGGGTCCAGCAGGCGCTGTCATGGCGAGCAAGAGAAGAGGTAAATAACTGAAAGTGAAGGGAGGGAGTGCTGGATTTGGAGCAGAATGGCCACTTCAGGAGCTGGGGCTAAGCCTCTGAGACTCTGCCATCTCCGTTCCTAGCACACAGCAGCCATCTAGTGAAGGTGCCTGCAGGACTCAAGCCTGAAACACTAAGAATCAAAGGGGCAGTGCAGGACTCGCCTTCAGAGAGAGGCACGGTGGGTAACGTGTGGGGCATGAATGTCCCCAGTATGATGGTTCAACCCCTGGGAATGAATGGAACATGAGGGAAGAAGGATGCTGAGGAATAAACTTCCCATGGAAACCTTGGCTCTTTCCATCAGAATGCACCTTTCTGAGGGCAGATAACAGAAAGAGGGAGGCTGAGGCGGGAGGATTGCCTGAGACCAGGATTTCTACAATAATAATAATAATAATAATAATAATACAACAACAACAACAATAATTAGATGGGTGTGGTGGCATGTGCATGTAGTCCCCCCTACTTGGGAGGCTGAGGCAGGAGGATCACTTGAGCCCAGGAGCTCAAGGCTGCAGTGAGCTATGATTGCACCCCTGCAATCCTACATAGGCCTCAGAGCAAGACCCTGTCTCTAAAAGTAAAATGAAACAAAAACAAAAATAATCTTTGCCTTGTTGAAAAAGTCCCAGAGCCATCAAGAAGGTTCTGATGGCCCAAAGAGGGATAGTGTCAGCCCCCTCCACTAGGCAGAGTGTCTGAGTAGGGGGCTGCCCGGCACAGGAAGGCAGAGCCCAATTCTGGGACAACCTGCACATCAAAGTAAATGACTAATGAATCACAACTTATTGAATAAAACAGGAAACTATGAGTTCATACTGATAACCATAAATGAACGAGTAAACTGAAAGTTGGATGGGGAATGAGATATTTACAAAGCTACAATGCACCTCCCCAGGCAACACTTATTATCAAAGGAGCCACTCTGCAGTGGAGAAGCTGGCAGATACCAGCTTAATCAAGTGACCAAAGAACACCATTAGTAACAGATAAACCGACATCAAGCGCCATCTGCTAGGACGCACGGAGAACCCAGTCTCACCTCTGTGACATCCCTGCCAGGCCTGGAATCTAACTATGAGAAAACAGCAGACACAGGCAAACTGAGAAGAGTCTACAAAACAGCTGGTTGCAATCTTCAAAAATATTTGGTCAGAAAAGTTAAGGAGTGTTTAGTTCTAGACTGTAGAAGATTAACAAACATGACAACTAACTACAACATGTGATCCTGAACTGGATCCTTTTTTGCTATAAAGGACATTATTGGTGCAAATGTAGCAATGTGAAGACTCTGGTCTTGACTGTGACACAGCAGGATGTCCTTGTTGCTAGGATATTAGGATATATACCCCACGATATTCAGGAGTGATGGGCCATCAGGTTGGCAACTTACCCTCAATGGCTCAGGGAAAAATGAGTTCTTTGTACTCTACTTGCAGTTTTTCTACAAGTTTAATATTTTTTCCATTATTAAAACAAAACAAAACATAAATCTTACCCTTCACCCTCCAATTCTTCGGAGGCAATGGGAAGGACCTAAGACCAAAGAAATAGATTGCTTTTCAAATGTATGCTCAAAATGTTTGACCATAAATGAATTATTCCTAAAATGGAAATAATTTTGAATCTGATCAATCTAATATAAAATCCTTAAACCTTATTTTTCAATAACCAGATTCTTACAGACGTCTTGAACTCCCCTAACTCAGTGGTTGCGCCAAATCTGGTCTAAAGCCAGTTTATGTAAATAGAGTCTTTACTGAAACAAAGCCATGCTCATTTATTCACATGCTGCTTATGGCCACGTGTACACTAGCGCGGCAGAGCTGAGCGGCACAGTGGAGACCGCGGGGTCCCAAAAGCCGAAAACCTTTACTGCCTAGCCCTTCACAAAAACAGTCTGCGAACCCCTGCTCACCTCCAGCTTCCCATTAGAAACTAAACGTACTGGCCACGGCTCCAAGAACTCTGACAAATCTTTAGTCCTTACGAATCTGTCCACAAAGTGCATGAAAGACTGTCTTTTTGATATTTATTTGCACTCAGCATAAAACCATGCTTCATTCTACTGAAGCTCCTATCTCTTGTAAGCCTTTGCCACAAAACAGGGAGTGACTATTTTTTAAAATTTAGCTTTAAATTTTAAAGCTAAGACATGCCAAGACATGGCCATTGGTAACTACATGTGGCAAGGATGGCTCAGTAACTGGAACCGTAAGAAGAGCCTTCGAATGTTCTTATGTTATGAGAGCTCCTTAACCTAGGTATTCCCCCAAGTTAAATCCAAAAAGATCACAGGCTCAAACTCCAAATTATGTGACTATTCTAGAATCTTTTAAATGAGTTAGGATATGTAGGTACGAAGAATGAACGAATGAATGAATACAAACAGAATAAAGCTGACAGGCTGCACTGCACCTTCCAATCAATGATGCTTACCATTTTTATTGCACGGGCATCATGTCACCCCAGCAGAATATGCCAAAGAGCTGACTAACTGGTCAAACCTCACTCAATTTTGGCTTCTATTTCCCATGAATAATGCCAAAGAATTTCCTTTTGCCATGCCTTCCTTCCTGGTAGCCTCCCCTGGGATCCTGGTTACCTACATGAGTGCCCCGCTGCAAGTTGGCAAAGTGCACGTCAGGAATGAAGAGGACAGGCTGAGTATCGAGATCAACGAAGGGTTTGAAAACCGTGATATCCAGTCGCTTGTGAGAGGGAAGCAGTGGTACTTTAACATCAGAAACTGGAAAAAAAAATTAACAAAGAGGAAGCCAAGGTCAAAGGATTACATACAGACTGGATGCAGGCCACAGAGCCCTCGCCTCTGTGTAAGACACTCCAAGTGTAGCACTCTGTAAGATACAACAGGGCACGCTGCCTAAGAATCCCAGTTTATGTAAAGGAATTTGCTGTATGTATTTCCACTAAAATCAACTGAATTTTTTTTTTTTTTTTTTTTTTTTGAGACGGAGTCTTGCACTGTCGCCCGGGCTGGAGTGCAGTGGCCGGATCTCAGCTCACTGCAAGCTCTGCCTCCCAGGTTTACGCCATTCTCCTGCCTCAGCCTCCTGTGTAGCTGGGACTACAGGCACCCGCCACCTCGCCCAGCTAGTTTTTTGTATTTTTTAGTAGAGACAGGGTTTCACCGTGTTAGCCAGGATGGTCTCGATCTCCTGACCTCGTGATCCGCCTGTCTCAGCCTCCCAAAGTGCTGGGATTACAGGCTTGAGCCACCGCGCCCAGCCAATCAACTGAATGTTTTATCAAATCAAAAGGGAAAAGGTATCTTCAAACACACACAGACACATATCCACAGAAGATTTGTGACAGAGGCGGAGCGTATTTAGTTTTCATTGGAAAGGCTAACATTTATAATTATATAAACATAATTTGGGAGAAATTTCACCTCAGCTGTCCTCATTAAATAATTTACATTCCAACACTCACGGACCCACTGACTTCAGAACATACCAAGAAACTCGACAATAAGGTGAAGTGTAAGCATGTCCATCCAATTTTTAACGTAGTAAGTTATAGACTTCATCTTCCCCAATAATCTGGCCCTGAAGTACTCAGTAATGAGGTCTCCTAGTTCGTCAGCTGCTCTCTGAAGTGTCACTGGGAGTTTGCACTTTGATACCAGTGGGAGAATCCTGACTAAGGTGTTGCAGGGCAAATGTCTGCTGAGCCAGACAGACCATTCAAAAGAGCGTGCCAGAAACCCACGTACTACGGATGGACCCTACAGGCACGAGCAGCCCCTTCTTCATTGTAGAGACAAGGTTTTGTGAATATGAATACTGGTCACAGTTAAAAAAACAAGAAAACAAGAAAACAAAGCTTTCCTGGTGAAATGTCCAAACAGCAGCCCTATAGATTCTGCAAATATTAAAATACTATACTTAAGATACAAAATATGATCCTACTTGGAGTCAAGGCATCTTGAATTCTCAAGACCGTTATTATAACTTTAAAAAATCTAGACAAGTCCCAATTTTAACAGTGATTCATGCAGAACGTGTTGTCATTTTTCAAGACTGGAAGCAGGAGTCTGAACTAGAACTGACAGCCAAAAACGCTGAGGTCGGGAAAACCCGGGGATCTACCCTGTGGTCCCCAGGAAAACCCCCCGCTGAGCGGCATCTGCTGCTGATCTGAGGAAGAGGCAGCACCACACTGCAGACAGGAAGAACACCCACTGTCTTGTGTGTGCAAACTCCAGCCACCATTCTGAATAGAAAAGGTCTGAAGCTTGCCGGGAACATTTCTACTTACAGGCATTCAACTGGGAGCTGGGGTCAGGACACTTGCCTTTTCTTTTGCTTTGCTTTCGTTCTTCATCCCTGATTTTCCGCTCAGCTCCCTGTAGGTCAAGAGAAGACAAGATATGATTCTGTTTTCTGATCTTTAAAATATTTAACTCTTATCCTGACCAATGGAGTTTAGAAAAAGCCCTTCTCCCTTCTCTGGACAGGAACTCCATTACTTACTATATTCATGAGGCTTACCATAGTAGTTTCTTCTAAAAAGATTAGTCTTAAAAATTATATTTAATTCAATGAAATCACAGGGAACAACATTTATTTGAAAAACAAATAAAGCAAAATTCCGGCCGGGAGCGGTTGCTCACGCCTGTAATCTGAGCACTTTGGGAGGCTGAGGTGGGTGGATCATTTGAGGTCTGGAGTTTGAGACCAGCCTGGCCAACATGGTGAAACTCCACCTCTACTAAAAATACAAAAATTAGCCAAGCATGGTAGCGGGCACCTGTAGTCCCAGCTACTTGGGAGGCTGAGGCAGGAGAATTGCTTGAACCCCTGAGAGGTGGAGGTTGCAGTGAGCCGAGATCACACCACTGCACTCCAGCCTGGGTGACAAAGCGAAACTAGTCTCAAAAAAAAAAAAAAAAAAAAAAAAAAAAAGCAAAATTCCTCCTTATAACGGATGTGGTCATGTTCAATGAAAGCTGAGAAAATCTGAGTATACCACACGCCTGCAAAGACACAAGGGTATCTTCCCTTTGTCCAGTAGGAAAAGGAAATGAAAGAAAAAAACTAAGTTGGCCCTACTGTTGAGTATACTCTCCTATATGGCCAAGGTTATCACTGAAAGCTGTAATTCAGTCCAAGGGCCTGGCATCAACCATGTAGCAGATCTGACCAAGCTGAATTCACAAAGTGAAGATGGAACTAGAAATCTGCATAATCACTTAAAAGAGAAAAAGTGGGCCGGGCACGGGGGCTCACGCTTGTAATCCCAGCACTTTGGGAGGCCGCGGTGGGTAGATCACTTGAGGCCAGGAGTTCAAGACCAGCCTGGCCAACATGGTGAAACCCTGTCTCCACTAAAAATACAAAAAAATCAGCTGGGCGTGGTGGTGCATGCCTGTAATCCCAGCTACTCAGGAGGCTGAGGCACGAGAATCACTTGAACCCGGGAGGCAGAGATTGCAGTGAGCTGGGATCGCACCACTGTACTCCAGTCTGGGTGACAGAGTGAGACTCCCTCAAAGAAAAAAGAGAAAAAGTGTACTCAGAGTCCCAGAAAAAGGACACTCATGTACTCTGTATACTAACCGCGCAAAGACTGATAGTACCACGCAACTGAACCCACAACAATTTTCAAAAGAATCATATTAGTAATAAACACGACCTAAAGGCAAGCAATTAAGCATATTTAAAAACATTACATTTAATCATTTTGCTTGACTTACTGGAATTTCTGGATGGTACAGATTTCTTTACATAGTTATCCAGTTAAGGATGAACTGGTAGCTTATTTTTCTGTTAAATAAATTTGCGGATAGCAAAGAGAGGCAATAAAAATCCCAGTGATCGTAGCATTATTATACAATAAAACACTTTAAAAACAGAAAACCACCTTCTGCCTTTTCTAGAAGGTGGTAGCATATTAACATAGTAAATATACAACCTGCTTATAAAAATTGCTATGTAACATTGACATAACAGTCCCTCCTTGACACAGAAAAACAGGTAAATACCCCAATCTCCTAGCCATTATTGTATGAAGTTGGTCTGGGTCTCCCTGTCCGTTCTAATAGTCTAACCATAACTTCATTCTGATGATAAACACCACCCTCCTCCAAAAGGTGGAGGGTGCAGTCCCGTATTACAAAACAGGACTGTCCCTCCTAATTTACCTGTGTATTTATAAAGAATAAGGCATTTCTGCTTCTACATAACATGGAGTAACACAGATCACATTTACCCTCCACCCTGAAACAACAACAAAAACCAGACAAAATGCATAAAACAAGAATGCGAGGCCCTGACCAGTAGGCAACTAAACAACAGGGAGAACAAGAACGCGTGGCAAGTCCTAAAACCATGCTGGCTGCTGCCTTCAGAGTTCCCAGGCTGTGGCATGGGAAGGGGAGCCCATGTATTCTCAGTCCAGGTGCCCAGGGTTGAGGAGACAGAGCTGGAAGTCCACAGAGATCAGGGCAGCAGGACAAAGTACCAAAGAGGAAAAAGCTCCGAGATCTTTAGGGTGGCCAGGCACCAACAGGTACAGAGGTACCAGGAAGTTGCCCAAGGCTGGGGGTCAGGGTTGGGAACTGACATCTGAAAAGATTAGAGAAACAGTTCCCGAAACTCACACAGAGCCAGAAACAGTACCTGTTCCCACCATATGGGGTGGACTGGAAATCCTTGTAATGAGGATTATTACAAGGAAACAATATGACTGGAAAAACTTGTAATGAGCAGGACACTTGGTAGAATATTCAGGAAAATCCTGCTCAGGAGCACAGAATGATTAGCCTTACATTGAGCACAGCTCCAGATCCGCCTATCAAATCATAGACATAAGATCTGAAAGATCAAATGGTTTCCAAGCAACTTAACCAGATTTCAGGACAAAATTCAAGGAGATTCACAATAATATAAAAATGTCGAGCACCCAGGAAGGTGAAAATCACCGAATGCCACACAAAGAGTAAACACGATCCAAAAAACCCGAAAAAGGCCTCAGACTCATTTACTGTGCTCAGCCACTGTGCTTTGTATACCTGATGCAAAAGCCAGGGTGAAAGACCAGGACTCTGACAGCAAACATACTTCCAGTTACCTAGCCCCTTCTAAAAATCTCAATAAAAGACAAGCTCCCTTAACAGGATGAAAAGAACTGCCCCCCTCCCCCGCCAAAAATAGGTCCAACATTTTTGAGTTGGAAAAAGTCAAGATCTAGCTGTCTTAGTTCAATGGACCGTCCACTCATCTGCAGTTGCTCCCCAGTTCCGAGCCAGCACAAACTTTCCCCTCAAGACTCGACGCACCTTCCAGACTCTCCCTGCATCGAATTCAACTCAGCCCCTGGCTCTGCACTGGGCAAAAGTAAGCCTCTCTTCTCCAGATAAAAAGGAGCCACACCAGGGAAAACAGGTCATGCAGAGATCCCTCTGGGCCTTGCACTGTGAAGGCACAGCCCTTTGTGATTCATCCAATCAGACACAGCTGAAGAAGAGCCTCCGTGCAGGGTTGACTGCCTACACCTCCAGCAGCTGGGCTCAGAGGGGCCTGTGCGCACCTCCTTTACTTATCAGACATGCCCAACAAAATGTACTCATCAATCCTTCTAATCTTTCAGTTAAAAAGTAATTTTAAAAATCTCTCTATAATGTGTCTTTGCAAGGCCAAAACAATAATTAAGCTATTTTAGGCCAGGCACAGTGGCTCACACCTGTAATCCCAGCACTCTGGGAAGCCAAGGTGGGCAGGTCACATGAGGCCAGGAGTTCAAGACCAGCCTGGCCAACCTGGCAAAACCCTGTCTCTATTAAAAATACAAAAATTAGCTAGGTGTGGTGGGTGCACATCTGTAATCCCAGCTACTGGAGAGACTGAGGCACAAGAATCGTTTGAACCCGGGAGGCAGAGGCTGCAGTGAGCCGAGATTTCGCCACTGCACTCCAGCATGGGCAACAGAGCCAGACTCTGTCTCAAAAAAAAAAAAAAAAAAAAAAAAGCTGTTTTACACTTTCGGAAGCCAAGGTGGGAGGATCACTTGAGGCCAGCAGTTCAAGACCAGCCTGGGCAACATGGCGGGAACCCTTCTCCACAAAAAAATTAAAAAATTAGCTGGGTGTGATGGGATGTGCCGTAGTCCCAACCACTTAGGAGACTGAGTTCGGGGGATCGCTTGAGCCCAGGAGGTTGAGGCTACAGTAAGCAGTAATTGCACCACGGAATTCCAGCCTAGATGACAGAGTGAGACCTCATCTCTGATAAAGGCTGGGTGCGGTGGCTCACACCTGTAATCCTAGCACTCTGGGAGGCCGAGGTGGGCAGATTACTTGAGCTCAGGAGTTGGAGACCAGCCTGGGCAATATGGCGGAACCCCATCTCTACTAAAAATACAAAAAACTAGCCGGGCATGGTGGTGTGCACCTGTAATCCCAACTACTGGGGAGGCTGAGGCAGGAGAATTGCTTGAACCCGGGAGGCAGAGGTTGCAGTGAGCTGAGATTGCACCACTGCACTCCAGCCTGGGCGACAGAGCGAGACTGTCTCAAAAACAAAATACAATGAATAAATAAATAAATAAATAAATAAAAGAATTTTAAAAGTTATTCTATATTAGCAGCTATATTCTCATTTTGACATTAAATATTAAAGAGACCCTGGTCCTTTTCCGTGAGTGTGTCTCAAACACTTGTTGCAAGCGTCCCTGCCGACCTTACCTTGTCACAGAAGACCTTGATCTGGCAGCAGGCCCGGTGAACAGGCTTGTTGCTGCGGTTGTTGTAACTATAGGTATCGATTTGAATGTTAAGAGGCAACCCCTTCACTCCCTTCTGGGAAGAGAAGTCTGTGCTTAAGCAGTTCACAGAGATGAAAACCTGCAAAGGGAAGAGAAGGTTCCATAAGCAACAGGCACCAAGTCAAACCTAGCACAGCTCATGAAAATATTAACATCACTGAAATTACTCAAGTCTATTTTAAATGAGAAGTTCAGTTTCTCATTTTTTAAAAAAGGGTTTTTAAAAAGAGGTGATCAGGGGTTTATTTTAAAACTGCTTTTGGTCATAGAAATAGCAGACCTTAAAGAGGAGGAAGAGTCGGCAGCTCTGAACCTCTGCTCATATTTCCTTCCAGAATCCCTAATATCAGCTAGGACAGGGGAAGAGGCTGATTAGCTTTCCCGATGCCATTTTCCAAACTTACCAATAGCATAGCTCCCTCTGCAGTTGTTCTGTAACTTAGTAAAAACTTCCTGGGAATCCACCTATGTTTACGTTGACACCACCTCTTAGGATAACCTGTAGTACTCTATGTCCTCATATTTTAGAACTTATGAAATCGGTGTTCCTCTAATCCACAATTTTTATAAGATTCTAATGAAGTTCTCTCTCAATCTCTGCCCATCCAGACTAAACAGTCCTCATTTCTTTCCACTTTGTTCTTATTAATCTTTTGGTTAACAAATCACATTGGGCCCAGTCTTCAAGGAATAATTTATAATTTACAATTATTTCCACACTCCTTTCTAGGTACAGAAATATCAGTGCAAGGGTCTTTTATTTAAACATAACTGGATTCTTTACATGTTCAGATTAAACCTAAAACAAAAGTGGTGAAGTTTGTTAACAGACTGAGAACGATCACTAAACACTCAGGAATGTGTTCCTCGTTCAAGACGTTCCACACAGATGCGGTCAAAACTTCCTAGAATAACCTGGGAAGATGTTATGCTGGTGGGTCTATTTCCATGAGAGAAAAGAAGAATCCAATTCCTTAAGCCACAGTTCTACTATTCAATCATGAAATTACTTTAGAGAAACTGTCTAAACCAGACTTTGAGCTTCTCAACCCACAGTTTCAAAAGTCTGCTTTCCTATCAGTGCCCAAGCCACCACTTCCCATGGGAGCAATTTTTTTTTTTTTAAGACAGTCTGGCTCTGTCGCTCGGGCTGGAGTGTGGTGGTATGATCTCAGCTCACTGCAATCTCTGCCTTCTGGGCTCAAGCCATGCTCCCACCTCGGCCTCCCAAGTAGCTGGGATCACAGGTGTGTGCCACCACGCCCAGCTAATTTTTGTATTTTTTTTGTAGAGACAGGGTTCCATTATGTTGCCCAGGCTGGTCTTGAACTCCTGAGCTCAAGTGATCCTACCATCTTGGCCTCCCAAAGTGCTGGGATTACAGGCAGGAGCTACTACACCCAGCCCACAAGAACAATATTTAAAGATGATTCCAAGTGCAGTAGGTTAGTACCAGGTACACTCACTCCAGCTGTTAGCGTGTGCCTGAGCTATGCACTGAGCCGGCGAGAAGCCATCCAGGGGGATCCCCCACCATCGAAATGGAAGGCAGAAGATGTCATACCCTTCTCTCCTCTCCTGGGCTCCAAATCAGTTATCTCCCAGCACACTTTCTCAAAAGTTAAAATAAACTGAGTCACATTATGAATATGACACTGGAAGCTGCTACTTAAGAGGAACCCAGTGTACAGCAAATAAACATGTGCCATTTCCCAGCTATTTTTATCATTCTGGATTTTTAAAATGTTTTTGAGCTCCCTTTCAACTAGTTTTAGAATTTATTTCTGATGCATGTGTACCACATAGTGGACATTATTGGAATTAACAGTTTTTAAAACTAAGACTGGCCCATTTCAGACCCAAGAGCTGACAGGGGAAGATTCCTTCTAGCCCCTGGGTCAACAACCAAGAATGGGTCCACCAGGAGCAGCACTGGGTGTCACTGGCTGAACCAGGGCAGATGGGGAGAAATTTAAGTTATAACGGGGGTGGGGGACAGCTATAATAACTTTTTTTTTTGAGATGGAGTTTTGCTCTTGTTGCCCAGGCTGGAGTGCAATGGTGCAATCTCGGCTCACCGCAATCCTGCAACCTCCGCCTCCTGGGTTCAAGTCCTTCTCCTGCCTCAGCCTCTGAGTAGCTGGGATTACAGGCACTCACCACTACGCCTGGCTAATTTTTGTATTTTTAGTAGAGGGGGGGTTTCACCATTTTGGCCAGGCTGGTCTCAAACTCCTGACTTCAAGTGATCGGCCCGCCTTGGCCTCCCGAAGTGCTGCGATTACAGGCGTGAGTCACCACGCCCGGCCCAGCTATAAGAACTTTAAGATGAAAGAGAAGGAAGGGAGGGAGAAGAGGAAAGTCAGGATCATGGTGACAAAGATGGCTCCCTAGAAGGCATGCAAAATGCAAAAGCTGAGGTCGGGATTTTACCCTCACTCTAGGCTACACACTGTTTCTCAGCAGGAAAAGACCAACACATCCTAAAAAGAGGAAGGACTTGTCCAAGTTAACAGATTTAAAAGTCATTTCTGATCTTGTCCCTTCACAAGCCCTCCACCCCAGCTGGTCTCCTCACCATCCCCGAACACAATCTGCACATCCATTCCCGCCTCACCTCAGTCCTCTTCCGCTTCCTGCTCCAGGCTTCTTGCTCATGACTTCCCAGGCAGGCCCGCCTGCACAGCTCCCCCCGTCTGTCTCCATCTGTAAGGCCGGCCCAAGTCCCACCCCACACACGGTCACAAGCACGCAGATGGCAGCACGGGCTGGCCACACAGCAGAGGGACCACACACTGTGCACCTGGCGTCAGGATCTGTGCTGGGCATGTCAAGCACGGTCTCACCGAATCACCCACAGGGAAAGGGACTATCATCCTTCTTGCACAGATGAAGCCCACAACGGTGTTTAAAGTTGTCCCAAGGTAGAAAGCGATGCACTGGGGTTCATTGGAGGGCTTTCCCCTTCACACCCCACTACGAGTCCCAAACCAACATCTTCCACAAATAGCTGGCTCTGATCTCCTACCTGGGATGGTTTGCCTTTTGATATGTGCATGGTTTATCTCCCTGACTAGACTGTAAATATTTAGCAGGCCGGGTCCGTAATTCTACGCTTTGTCCCTTCTAACACCGAGCACAGTACCTTATCCTGCCTGCTATAAGTTTTCTTTCCACTTAAACTTATTTCCAGTAAATAAATAAATTGCTTTAACTTAAAGAATACCTAGATCTAGATAGGCAAAAGTGGCACATACATTACAGAAAATATGTGCTTTGACTTTATATCTTTTATTTATTTATTTATTTATTTTTGAGATTCAGTTTCGCTCTTTTCGCCCAGGCTGGAGTGCAGTGGAGCTATCTCGGCTCACCGCAACCTCTGCCTCCCGGGTTCAAGCGATTCTCCTGCCTCAGCCTCCCGAGTAGCTGGGATTACAGGCTTGCACCACCACACCTGGCTAATTTTGTATTTTTAGTAGAGATGGGGTTTCACTATATTGGCCAGGCTGGTCTCGAACTCCTGACCTCATGATCCGCCCGCCTCGGCCTCCCAAAGTGCTGAGATTACAGGTGTGAGTAACTGCTGCCAGCCACGTTTTTTTAAAAAACACTTCAAGTACAATCCCTAAATCCACAAATCAGAGGCATGGAGAGTCTGCGGAATGCATTCAGGTTTTTTAAAAAGTCCATGCAAACAACTAAGCAAAGTAACCAAACCACCATATATTTTTCAATTTACAACCAAATGGAAAATCCGAATTTTTTCTGTCATTCTAGGTCATGTGGCTCAATTCCTAGTTCAAAAACAGCTAGCTGCCTGGGAAAGTTCAACTTTACCCTCACGATTCCAGGAAGTCTTCGACCCAAAGTGATACTACCTTTACAAGAGGATTTCACAGTAATCCAACCCAAAACCTAACCTCCCCTTGCTTCTCGGTTTCAAGTTTCTATTCAAATGAGCAGGGGCCAAATCCCAGGATCAGGGCAAACACAGAGCTTCGGCACAGCTTTGCCCATGCTGGTGTGCATTTGTGATGATCTGTGGTCTCTTACTGATATACATTTCTCTCTTATTTTAAAAAATCAGTTATTTCCAAACTTGGCAGTTTTCTAAATGTATTAAAGAAAGTTTACAATGGTCCTAATTCAACATTAAAAAAAAATGCTACCTTGCCTAGATAAATACACAAACATCCCAGGAGAAGATGACAAAGCTGTGAAACGTAAGCACTGCAGGCCACGAACATGAGAGACAGGAACAGTGGGCTGAAGATGCCAGACAGAAGATGGGGCCGGTGGTCGCGATGCCCCTGCTCTTAAGAAAGGATCCAAGGTAAGAACACAGACGATCAAGGGGACATGCTGGTGCAGAGGGGACATGTGTGCTGGGTTTAACCCTCAACCAAAGTCTACAAGCAGAGCCACATTCCCAACAGAAGCAGCTTAGGTCTAAACATCAAAGCATCTGAGCTGGCCCCTAACTAGCGCTGCGACCCAGTGCAAGGGTCCTTACCTGTCAAAGGGCAGGGTGAATTCATGGATCTCTGGATGACTACCTCTGGACTTCCATGATTATATACTTACATTGACAAAGGATGAATCCTATATCTATACTGTTTTTACTGGTGACAATAGTTTCGTGTAATACATTTATCTATCAACTTTTTATAAGTCATATTAGTTTAAAAATACCACATAAGTTGCCAGTTAAAGTCATCACAATAACTACTTATGTAAAACTTAAGAATCTCATACAGCAATGGCTCTCAAAGTGTGATGCCAGGAGCATAGCATGAGGGAACTTGTTGGAAATGAAGATCCTGGTGCCCACCCCAGACTCACTGAATCCAAAAACTCAGGGAGAGTGGAAGGGGAGGTTAACAAGCTCTCCAGTTAATTCCAAATTTAATTCACACTAAAGTTTCAGAATCCCGTCTGTACAACAGTGCCTCACAACCCTGACTGAATTAGTTGTGCCTGGCAGGACTTAAAAACATACAGATGTCAGATATCCTGGCCACACCCCAGAGATTCTGATTTCATTGTCCTGGGGTGGGTTCGAGATGCTGGGACTGTTTTTTTTTTTTTTTTTTTTTTTTTTTTTTTTTTTTTTTTTTTTTTTGGGCTCTGCACCAAATTCGAATAATTTGAGTGATTGGCCAAGATAGAAACCACTGCAGTGAAGTGATTAGTCTTCTAGCTGCTTACACACTAGGATCCACAAAAGGTCTCCCTTGGCTCTAAAACTCTGAAATTATTAAAGCAAGTTCCAATACATGGCTTCCTTTCCTTAAAGAGTGAAGATATTTTTTTATGTATTTATATGTATGCCAGCAGGTTTTTAACATTAAACAAAATTTTTACAGAGGCATAGCCCTATCAAATAAGAATATTCATGTAATTTAACTTAAAGAATACCTAGATCTAGATATATAGGCAAAAGTGGCACACACATACAGAAAGATCTAGATTAAAGCCATTTTGTTCAACCCTGCTATTCAATAAGATCATACAAATCCTCATATACTCAAAAGTTCTTAAGATATTAACCAGGAAAAAAAAAAAACCAATTACACACATATTAAACTCTCCCGCTTATTTTTATTACTCATGTTATGTTTGATTTCATAGGGATTGGCATTTGTGGTGAACTTGTGTGTTCAGCTGAAGGCTGAGGTTGTAACTCTGAACCACAGGACAAAGCATGATGTGTTGCCTTCCTCACTAAATGGCAACCTCCTTGAGATGACCCTGTCTTTTTTTTTTTTTTTTTTTTTTTTTTTTTTTTTGAGACGGAGTCTTGCTCTGTGCCCCAGGCTGGAGTGCAGTGGTGCGATCTCGGCTCACTGCAAGCTCCGCCCCGCCGGGTTCACGCCATTCTCCTGCCTCAGCCTCCCGAGTAGCTGGGACTACAGGCGCCCGCCACCTCGCCTGGCTAATTTTCTTGTATTTTTAGTAGAGACGGGGTTTCACCGTGTTAGCCAGGATGGTCTCGATCTCCTGACCTCGTGATCCGCCCGTCTCGGCCTCCCAAAGTGCTGGGATTACAGGCTTGAGCCACCGTGCCTGGCCGACCCTGTCTTAATAATCATCTCTATGTCTCATGCCTGGATCATAACATATGCTTAACATATGCTTTTAATAAAAGGAGGAAAATACATACTGGGTATTGAATAAGTATGCCTAAGAATAAGTACAAAGTAGATATATAAAATATTTTTTCATCCCCTTATCTAAACCAGAAGCAACTATTTTTCTGTAAAGGGCCCGATAGTATTTTCACATCCGTGGGCCACATGCAACTACCCGACTCTGCAGTAATAGTATAAAAGTAGCCACGGATATGAGTGTGGTGGTGTTTTGATAAAACTTGATTTATATAAACAGGCAGCTAGCTGGCCCAGCCTTAGAGGTGTCATCTGCTGACCACTGATCTAAACCATCCTCTAAGTTGCTTGGACATTAATTTATCCTTACATCATCATGATGGAGTAAACAGGGAGGAGGTGTATTTCTCTGTTTGTAATTGAGTATTTCCACTTTCCGCATAAGTGACTTCCTGGCAAGACATCCAGTGTGTGCTGTGCCCATGCATCGCTCCCCTGTGGAAACACACTGTCCCTATCAGCACAGCCCACGCTCATGGAGGGACCAGGCAAGTTCTGAGGGAGAAGTGCAGCTTCTGGGGAGCTTCATGGTCAGGAGGCGGCCTTCTTTAGTCTGCAACTAAACAGTTTTGTTTAATGTTAAAAACCTGCTGGCATACATATAAGGCGAGTGTAGAAACACAAGCCAGAGCTCTCCCTTGGGTCCAGTGGGAGCAACAAGATGGGCACACTTTGTTCCTCAGTTTTAACACTTTGCATGGATTCTACCTAATGGGGAGCCCCGAGTGAGCAAGAGCACAGGGCTATTCACCCAAATCCAGGTAAAACCAGGCTCGGACTGTTCCTATCCTGCAGACAAATAGTATCAATGTGATTACAGAAAACACTCCACTATCTTTACAGAGGATGGGAAAGAGGTAAAAAGTACGATGAATGAGGACACATCCAACTCCTCCTTTATAAAACATATGGGAGTGCATGTATACACACACATGCTTAAAAAGCCCCATTTCAGAATTGGAGTAGGCTGAAGATTTACAACCTTCCTTCTCTAGAAAGATGTGAAGATCTCTGACATAAAACTTTAAGAACTCAAAAGATGACCTTTTCTGTTTTCATGCTTCCCACTTATTTTGAGAGAAAACATTTGTATTCAAATAATTAGAACATTAATGTCAAAAGATGAGCAACTAATATTATTCCCACCCAAATTACTGGAAGAGAAAAAAACTAACCACAAACATAAACTGCTGAACAATCCAAGGTGCTCTACAAGATTCCTTTTAAAACGTCTAGCCCATTTTTCTAAGGACAGTTCCTCATTCCTGACCAATAATTTATGCCCTTAGAATGTTTCAAAGTATTTAATTTTGTTTTCAAACCTCAGTTTGAAAATGAGAGGAAAACAAAATAAGATGATTTAAATGATCAAAGGATTAACTGATACAGACTTTTATTCTAAATGCTCTCAAGCACGGAAACCAACAAGAAATCAGATCTTGAATTTATAATGATTCCTCCAGGAAGCACTGCGGCAGCCACATCAGCGCTGTTCACACTTGGCTGCTTCCGCCAAGTTAGTCCTCAAAGAGAAAACAAGGAGGAAAAAGACAAAACAAAACAAAACAAACAAACAAAAAAACCCACTGTGCTCAAAACAGAGATCACCATCAGAGGTTCATTTCATAGCAGGTATAAGGAAAGTAACTGAGAATCAGTTTTATAAAATCCCCAACTCACCCACTCCTTTTGAGCTTTATCATCAACACTACAAACCAAGACACAATTCCAATAAAGCATGCTAACTGTGCAGTCTAAAGAGAGTAGTCAGGAATGTGAACTTTAACAAGTGAATTTAATTTGTGGAGAGAAATGCACTTATCCTCACTGCCTACCCTAAAAACATTCACCTTTCACAAGAATATCACACAGCGCACAGTCTCTGGCTATCAGTATCTTTAAACTCAAAAGAGACGGTGTCAAGCTGTGACTGAGCCTCAGGCTTTGAAGATATAGATGGCAAAAGACACACAGTTAAACAGGTGACAAAGCCAAGGCCAGGACCCAAGTCTCCTGATTCCAACCTCAAGGCTCTTTTCTCAAAACCACACTGCGACAGTGACAAATAGAAAGCCAGAGAAGTACCTTGTGGAAAAATCGTTTGGTGAAGTAGACGAACGTAGAGAAAAGGGCGAACCCCGAATGGTTCTGAGCAGGTTGCTTTTTGGTCACGAGGCATGAAATTAAAGGTCTCTGCATTTCGAACCACAGAGCTAGGCTGTTTCAAACTTCCTATTTGACTTCACATAAGTCATGAGTCTAGCTGGTGACGTGGCTCCATGAGACAGCAGCAGCGGTCGTGGCCACAGGCCCAGTTGCCTCTGGGAGTCTTTATCACTTTAACCCATCCTAGTATTTAAATTCAATTTAGGGCCGGGCGTGGTGGCTCAAGCCTGTAATCCCAGCACTTTGGGAGGCCCAGACGGGCGGATCACTAGGTCAGGAGATCGAGACCATCCTGGCGAACACGGTGAAACCCCGTCTCTACTAAAAAATACAAAAAAAAACTAGCCGGGCGAGGCGGTGGGCGCCTGTAGTCCCAGCTACTCGGGAGGCTGAGGCAGGAGAATGGCGTAAACCCGGGGGGGCGGAGCTTGCAGTGAGCTGAGATCCGGCCACTGCACTCCAGCCCGGGAGACAGAGCCAGACTCCGTCTCAAAAAAAAAAAAAAAAAAAAAAAAAATTCAATTTAGTCAAACGCCGCATAATATCATTTCAGAAAGTAATCAATCTACTAAATTGAATGTAGAAACCCTAGGGAAATTACTACTTTAATTCTCGAAATCAGTGAAAAAGATTGCTCTAAGAGAGTTAATAGAAACCTAACAACCAAAATTAAAATGTGAGGTCCATAATGTAGTTATTCTAACCCCAAATCCAACAGCACTAAAAGAGAATGAAATCACCATTTTCTAAGACATTTATATACAGTTATAAAATTCAACTGAAGCCAGGAGAGTGGGAAATAGTTTAACAAATCAAAGTCAGATTGTTCAGGAACATTTTACTAAGTATGATATGGCAGACACATAATCATCATAGCATTCCTTCCCCAACCCAAAATAAACAAACAAACACTGATGACCTTCCTTCTCTCTGGGCCTTGTGGTCCCCTGCTAGTCCTCCACCTGTGTGGGCTCCATTAATTCATGTGGCACAAGAAGATATTGGGGACTGAGTCACAGACTCAGAAGCAGAACCCAGTCCCACTCAGAGAACCCCAGCATGCCTGCTCTGATGGTGGGAGGAGACCAGCCTATCCCAGGGAAGAATGCTACCCCCAAGAAATAAAAGACTTCCAGTGGCAGCCAGCATTTGTGTTATTTCTCAGACTATCCAATCACCATCAAGGAAAAAGAAAAAGAATTGGCAGGAGGCGGGCAGGGAGGACAGGGATGTGGGAATAAAGAGGCACTAACTTGAAATCTTCCCACATCTATGTGGGGCGTTTCCCTGAAGAAAAACAAGAACGAGTCAGCAGCCTGGCTGTTGCCTCAGCACCACCTTCCCACACCGCCCACATATGGGCTTGGTTTCTGTGGAGTGTAGGGAGCCAGGGAAAAAGTCACAGAGATAAAAAGAGAGACAGAAAAAAAAAACCCAAAAAAAACACACCACCACTGTGGAGATACCTGCACACTCTTCTCCCATGTCACGGTCCTGTAAGCAGGACCTGGTGAACCTAAGGACACTTGGCATATACAGTGATTTGGCACCTGTTGTCCCAAGTAAGTACAATGTTTGTTCTGAAATATGCAGAACTGGATGCAGGTGTGACACAAGGCACACAGGCCACATTCCATCCTCACCAGGCACGGAACAGGGCAGGCAAGCCCATGGGCCAGAAAGGAAGAGCTGGCGGGCAGGCTGCCTTCCAATCAGAAGTTCTCTTTCATTTACAAGGAAAAGCTAAAAACAAAATCCCTAAGTTAATGTAGGGAGTGCCCTGTATTTACTAAAGGATTGAGGGTCTTGCGTGCAGAAGAGCTCCACATAAAAGAAATCTGAACTCCAAGGCCCCATGCTGCCTTGAAACTGCTGTGCTGGGTAAGTTCAGTTACTACTAATGATGTCAGGTCACAGTCAGGCTCTCTGCTTTAGTTTCCAAGTAGCAAAACTGGTTGAAAAGACAGCTTGAGAAAGCTACCACAGATAGAATTTCCAGGAAGGACCTAGGAGAAGGAGGGTTAAGGTGACAAGCTATCAAAAAAGAAAGTTTTATAGAGGAGTCAATTGTTTCTTGACAGTGGCAGGGTGGAGGAAGGGGGAAAATTCAACCAAAAAAAAAAGAAAAAGGAATTCAAGTAGCAGCCCAGATGCAGGCTACACAGACATGGGTGCTTGAAATCCGTTTCACAAGACGCAAGTTTCACTACCAAACTACAGCTTTCTTCAGCTGCCAAGTCCCTCCCTGGTCCAGAGACAGCTTCCGCTTGGCCCTTACCCCCCGGCCTGCGCGATGACAAATGTACGCTTCGTTACCTGTGGATTCCAAGTTCTACCGTGGTTCGATGGACTTTATTTTACATCTGCATGGAACATGTCTTCAAGCCAAAGTCCAACAGACTTAGCTTTAAAAAAAACGAGAAGTTTCTAGGAGAAATCATCCTCACAATCACCCCGAAAACAGCAGCTTCGTCAAAGAAAAATGTCCAATTGCTAAATAAAGACTTTATTCTATATCAGCTAATTAAAGGCATTCTCTACAAACTTCCAATTGAGGAAGTTTTCTTGTTATTTCCAATACTGATCAAGCTACAACTCTAAAAACTACTCATTCCGTATAAAGGAATGTGACTATCTCGACTCTGGTACAAAACATTTCATTTTTTCTTTTAACAGATATGTATTGTTAAACTGCGTAAGAGAAAACCCCTGGGATCAAACAAATCTCAATTCAGAAGCCTCCACGGCTATACCTTGGGTTTTCCTTGGGGTTTAAGGATAGAAATGCATGAATAATCCAGCTCAGTCTAGTCAGCTTCGTGATCTGCCTAGACACTAAAAGCCTCTTCTCCTGCATTTTAAAAGTAACAGTGCTTCCTGACATCTTTTTCTACTTAGGCCAGGGAGTATACCTTTAGTTTTAAATCTCCTGTCTTCATTTAATTGCAATTGCAAGTAGGATGTTTGACTCACTTCTCTCCCCCCTCCTTCCTCCCATCACACTGGAAATTTAAAGTTGTGAAACAAACCAAACCTGTCCCTGCCTAATGGAACCAAACGTGGCAACACCTTATTTTAATGGCACACTTGATGGGTGCTTCACTAGAATGGAATCCTTCTAAATGCAAGCAATATGTTCAGTCCAAACAAACTAAAAATTACTCTCACAATGAATTCCAAATATTAGGCTTAGACAAAACAACAAACTTATTAAACTCATAAACCTGCATCCCAGAAGCAGAAAGACTTTCGTTCAGGTTACCAGGATGGTTACACCCCTCTTTTACAGAATGGACTCTACAAGCCTCAATAATCCCTCACCAAGAACTCTATCGGCTTTTGCCAAGACAAGGAGACAAAACAGAGAGATACTGATTTCCCATCCAAACACAGACTCCCCCACAGAAAAGCTTCTTGGTACTTAGCTGGGCTCCAAATTCTACTTTAATCCTCTTTCCTTTGTAACATGAGTCTTTCCATGACATAAACCATTGGACTCTGAAGGACAACCCTTCCAAAGGCCTCAGAGTTCCTTCTTAGAGCTGATAGATCATAATTAAAAGCAAAAGCACAGCGTCCTCTGATTTGACAGGGTTTTCTTCCCCCAGGAAACAAGGCTCTCTGATTTTGTCCTGTCTCTGACTGCCCCTTCTTCTTCTCCACAGGCTGAGACACCACACTGAAGGGAAAAAATGGACAGGGACTGAACTGGGAAGAGACAAAAGTATGTTGAAATTGGCTCTGGCACACCCAGAGATAAGATCACGCCATCAAGAAAAAGACGCAGTTCCATCTGTCGGCGAGCAACCTGCTCACAAACTGGGACAAAGAGCTTCCTTCCAAAGGTTTGATAAAGACTTTCCAAAGCAACCAGGTTCCAAACACAGCACTTCAGGAGAAATACCCAAATCTTCAGCGTGTTTTACCACGGAACGCACAACACAGTAAAACCAAGTCAGACTCTACATCTATCTACTTCTCTGACGCTACTTACTCCAGCGGGAGCTTGGCGCACGTCTGGCAGAAAGTTCTTGCTGTTACTATTTTTAAAATTAAATGTGTGAATGAAAACTACAACATAATTCACTTTACAGTGTAAGGATTTAGGTGTTACCACTGGAAAAACCTCTTATTTTGTATTCCCAGGATTCATTACATCCTTTAAAAGTGTGCTTACTATTCATGAAGATCATACCTATGCACAGATGATCAAAGAAATCCTGCAATTTCCTTTGACCGCAGCTGTTTTCCCATCTGCCACACTGGGTAGCTGACTCTACCAAAGGTGTCCCTACACCACCCCCAGACATCCCCTTCTTTAGTGCCTGCTGGCTCACAGGTCTCCCTCAGAGCTGGCTGGCCCAGTTTTCACTGGATTCCAATACAGCAGCTTTTTAGTTTATAATTTATCTTCCGTGCTTAAATGTTACTCATCCAACTTAAACGTTATAATATAATCCAACATAAATTATTTCTTACGAGCAAAGGTGCTCTCATTTATATTAGTGAGTCCATAAAGTTGCTCTATTAATAATAATACCTACATTTTTAAGTAATCTTCCCTGCCAATAACGTTTTCTATTCATTTCAAGGTCTAGAGTTTAGCTTCCTCAGAAGACCTCATTTGGATGACCAAGCACCAAGCACATAATTGCATGGAGTACTGAGTGCTTTTTATGGGTGCTGGGCAGGCAGCCATGCCCCACTAACTATGAACACAGGTGAGGCAGCCTAGCACAGCACCTAGCATATAACAGGCACTCAAAGAAGTTAATGCTCTTTCCCTAACTTCTTTTTCCTCTGTTTATTTTAGATCTTCAGGCTTTGAGAGGCCCTTGCTTCTTATCATTCAGCAAATCTCAATGCTGTTGTAGACTCTTAAGATTTACAACTCAGGCAAGAAATTACACTCTAGGCCAAGATGCACAGCCCATTCAGTTCAGCCTATTCTTTTTTTTTTTTTTTTTTTTTGAGACGGAGTCTGGCTCTGTTGCCCAGGCTGGAGTGCAGTGGCCGGATCTCAGCTCACTGCAAGCCCCGCCTCCCGGGTTCACGCCATTCTCCTGCCTCAGCCTCCCGAGTAGCTGGGAGTACAGGCGCCCGCCACCTCGCCCAGCTAATTTTTTTTGTATTTTAGTAGAGACGGGGTTTCACCGTGTTAGCCAGGATGGTCTCGATCTCCTGACCTCGTGATCCGCCCGTCTCGGCCTCCCAAAGTGCTGGGATTACAGGCTTGAGCCACCGCGCCCGGCCAGTTCAGCCTATTCTAAACTCGCTTGGTTTAGAAAATACTGAAATTGTTGCAGAACAAACAGCCCCAATTTATAAACCGCATTCCCAAAGTTCATTTTTAAAGTGGCGTAAACATTTTTCCTAAGAAAACATGATGTCATATATAAGATCTCGAGCTGTCCCCACAAACTTATGCCACTATCTACCTGGCTGGTGGAACTAGTGGCAGGAGCCTAGATCCAGCCCACGCCTTGTCCACGGCAGGCTCTGGGATAAGTGCTGGGCTCAGTTCTGAATTCCTGCAAAGGTGCACGGCTGGCTCCAGAGAAAATGTTGATCCAGCTGAGTTTGTATATATCTTTCTCCCACCTCGCTGTATGCACCCCTGCCCTCAGCTCATAGGCCTCTCTTCTGCAGGAGACCAGTGCCCTCACCTTGTCCTACAAATCCCAAACTTCAGCATCTTACCAGAGCTCCATCTTTTAATGCTTCAAAGGCAATTGTTTTTCTCCCTGCAAAAATTACCTCGAGCAGCTAATCTCAGCTGTGCATCAGGAAGAAAACTGATTATTTCACAATGAAATGTGAATGCCTGATGGCCTTTAACCTGTCCAGAGACCTCTGACTCTTAACTGCCCAAACAAATCTAATTTTGAGGGAGGACCATGGAAGGAATGAGATACACCTACGCGACAGACAGATCCCACTAAGGGCCTGTTTCTGAGACATTTCTGCTTCTCAAAAAGCAACTTCCTTCTCTTCCACCACTTCGAAAAGGAACAAATTTTCACAAGTTCCAAAACTTCCAAAAGTTTCCATGACAATGGTAGACATGTGTTATGGTGATGAACAGAGTGCACACAGGGCCAGTGTAGATGGGTCCTAGCTTCGTCAGTTTTTTCCCAAAGTGGAATGTAAACCAAAGCATTCACGATTCAACCCAAAACATCCTCAAACTATCATCATTTCCAAATGGAGAAGCAGAAGCTACAGGTAAGATTCAGATGTTGACACTGGGCCAGATTTTCAGTTTTACTCATCCTGGCATGGCCAAAACAGTACATTAGAAATCACTAAAAGGGGAGGGGAGGAAATGCCACATAGCTCCAATAAACCCTTATGTTTGTGAGGAAGAAAGAACTGGAAGTCACATTAACAAATACCACATAAATATGTACAATTATTATGTGCCAAGTATAAATCTTAAAATTAAAAAAATCAACAAATGTATCCTAAATGAGAACAAGAAAGTAGATATTTTCAGAAAATAGTAAAAACAACAACAAAAATAACCCAACTATACAGGATTCTGCATGTATACTTGTTCACTCTTGCTGCCCTGAGGCATTAATTACTTTAAGAACAAAAACAGAAAACACCAAGTTGGCCAGGGAAAGCAAAAAACCTCGATACTTAATTAGAACACGCGCTTGAAGTTGCTGCCTGATATTAGCTTCAAAAGCCGGTAGCCTCATTAAGAAATGGCACAATACCCTTCTGGCGGCAGGCAAAGGCTTCAAATCACGTCAGTGCTGGGGGTCTGAAAGGGGAAATGAAACTGAGTTTACCTACATCAATTAGCAATGCTATTAAGGCTACTTAAGCCACTCCTCCAACAATATTTCTAATACAAATACGCTGCAGGCCTTCAGAATAAAACAAGCCATTATCCCTACCCATCATCTTGGCTTTCATTACTCCCACCCCAAAGAGTGACACATCAAACAAACAAAGCACCCTGCCCATGCACTGGGCTTTTCGGCCAAGATCTCCACGCCTCTGACAAGCGCTTATTAATCCTGACAACACCCAATAAAGAAGAGTTGGCCACTCTAACCTTGTGACTCTCCTGGGGGATCAAGGGGAAAGGACTGAAGTAGTGAACTGAGGGACTAACCCAAGGTCATGGATAAGTTGGAAAAGGGAACTCAGGACTTACGGGCTCTTTATCACCTCCTCCACAATTTCTCAGTGAGGCCCCAATGGCAAATAGCAAGTAACACTCCAGTTTGCTTTAAGAATAAAAGCATCCTGGGGCACAAGGCCAACACTTTTTATAGGCTGTTCTTAGTAGCCAGTGGACTAAGTCCTATTATGATATTTAATTTCAAAACAACCGTAACAACAATTATATAAAATGGAAAGTTTATTTATTGCTTAGCCAAGCAACAAACTCTGGACTGTGCAGCCACCTGACAATTGTATGTGACTGAGGTGGTTGGCAGGAAAACCCATCTAAAGCTACAATTACCTAAGCTTCCTTACTGCCTGGTGGGCCCAACTGTCTAGAGTCTGCAGTCTGAAAGGCACGTGTTTGTCTTGGACATGATGACAATGATAAGAAAGAAAAGCAATTATAATACAAGCTTAACGTGACTCTCAAGACCCAGTCACGTGATTTTCGAAAGCATTCTTGGGCAGGATAAAATGAAACCCTAATAGTCAGCGCCTAATACAGTATCATATTCTTAAAGTTACTAAAATTCTCATTGAATACATAAAAAGTAAAAAACAGAGTTAAAAAGGACAAGAAGATGAACATAACTTCTTTCTACCAGGTCTCTGAGAGAATGCTATACCTAATATTGTAACGAAAACTAAAGATCAGCCTTCTGTTAACAACTGTCTGAAAAATGACCTATGTTTCTATTGAGTTGTTTTTTTTTTTTTTTTCTCTTTTTCTTTTTTTTTGGGACAGGGTCTCACTCTGTTGCCTAGGCTGGAGAGCAGTGGCGTGATCTCAGCTCACTGTAACCCCCGCCTCCCGGGTCAAGATTCTCCTGCCTCAATCTCCAGAGTAGCTGGGATTAGAGGCGTATGCCACCATGCCTGGCAACTTTTTGTAGTTTTAGTAGAGACAGGGTTTCACCATGTTGGCCAGTTTCACCAAATTCTTGGCCTCAAGTGATCTACCCGCCGCAGCCTCCCAAAGTGCTGGGATTACAGGTGTGAACCACCACTTCTGGCCTCTATTCAGTTTCTTGAGTTCCCAGTTTTTAAAGTAATCCAAAGAAAGAAATACAGGAACTCTAATAATTGAGTGAAGAGAAGGATCACACTCACAGGGAAGAAGGCAGAGGAAAGGCAGAAGGGACTTAAGAATATGATGAATTTTTCTTAAAGGGCACAAAAAGTCTCATTAGAGTCACCCAGATGGAGTAACTCTAGCCAATTAGAGTTACTCCATCTGAATTGGAGGCAATTCTTCAATGGGAAAAGCACAAGACAGAAGAATCTTAACACAGAATCATATTTACAAGGTGATGATATGAAACAGAGTACTAGTAATAATCACTTATATTTAAGAGCCTTTCTCAAAGACACTCCAACAGTTTGATGGGCATTGTTTCATTACTCCTTACACTTCCTTGAATAGAGGGAGGAGACAGAAAGCACCTCCACTGTGCAAATGAGGAAATGAGGCAAAGTGAATGGGGAGTCAGACTCAAGGCTGAACAGGCAGGAGTGGCAGACTGCAACTTAATCGCAATGTTTCACACAGTGGACTCCACGCAAAGGATGGCAACAAAAATGATCTGTTTTGGAGGAGGGGAGAATAGAAAGGGGAGAGGATAGTTTCATAACACCTGAGAATGAAAACACATAAAACTGTGGGGAAAAAAAAAATCAGTTGTCAAATCATTAAACTCCTCCCATTCTCAAATGGCTGGACATAAGGCGCCCAGACCTCACCACCCACCTTTGCTTCATCGTTGATGTCCCACGTGAAGGAAATGGCGTTATATGCAATCTCCTCGATGTTACTGATAGTGTTGAAGCTTTCTTTATAGTCAGCTATAGGAAGCAGGGGAAGAGAAAATGAAAACTCATGAGTTTCAGTTTCAACATGGGATCCCAGCAGTTCAAAATAAGATCTATTTTTTTTTTTTTTTTTTTTTTGAGACGGAGTCTTGCTCTGTTGCCCAGGCTGGAGTGCAGTGGCCAGATCTCGGCTCACTGCAAGCTCCGTCTACCGGGTTTAGGCCATTCTCCTGCCTCAGCCTCCCGAGTAGCTGGGACTACAGGCGCCCGCCACCTCGCCCAGCTAGTTGTTTTGGTATTTTTTAGTAGAGACGGGGTTTCACCGTGTTTGCCAGGATGGTCTCGATCTCTTGACCTCGTGATCCACCCGTCTCGGCCTCCCAAAGTGCTGGGATTACAGGCTTGAGCCACCGCGCCTGGCCAAGATCTATTTTTTAACATTATCACCTATGGACAACTTAACATTTTGTTTGGTTAGAAGAAGTTGAAAATATGAAGAAAAAGCATCACAGAGTTTTTGTAATAGAGGCAAGCTTAGACATATTTAATTCAATCTCATTATGTCACAATTAGGAAATTTAGGTCTAAAAAGTTTAAATAACAGTCCCAAGGTCACAAAACTACTCTGTAGAACCAAGATTAGAACTGAGTTCTCATTCTCCTGAAAAGGCAACAAGAGCATTACAAAAGGTAAAGGAAAAAAGTAACACTAATATTAACAGCCATCTGTGATACAGACAATGGTTTTACATGAAAATAACATACATGGCAAGGATAGAGGTCTGTGTAACGCTACTTCAGTAAATACGAACTTGCACAGGTTTGCCACTACAGCTCACAGAGAGGTTAGTTACACAGTTTAGCATATCTAGGGAAGACTGTTAGGCAACCGCACAGCAGCAGTATCTTTTTTTACTTATTTTCTTTTACTTGTTTTTTTCCTCTATCTCCATCATGTCCAAATAATAATCAGAATCTGTTAAAGAAGATATTACCCCTTAAAGCAATTGCAGACTGAAAAGTGGGGACATTCTCAGGTTAGCCAGCTACATGGCTTCTGGCCCTAGTGTCCTGTGGAAAGCCACCACGTGGGCACATGTCCCATTACTGCATGGGAGGAATGGTGAGTGCACTGGTTCCAGGAGGCCGAGGACAGTGTTTGGAACAGATCAGTAGCTGGCATAAAAATTCAAATGCTTTCGGCAGGAAGCTGATCACTGCCAAAAATAACTGGATTTAGAAACTGGATGGCTGTACCTCTGGGAATAAGAGCGGGCTCTTGAGCTGCTTACCTATGTCAATGCATCTTTGTTTAGCAGTGTGCTGCCGGGAGTGCCAGTACTTCCAATGCCTTAACTGATCTTCTCTGCTTTTGTCTTCAGCAAAAACCACCATGATCACACTCTGTGAAAGAGAATGCATTACAACATAAAGATACTGAAGGGTGAGTATGTCTTGGAAAACGCATTTAATATTATATTTTACAGTGAAGGCTTAAAGCTGCAATTTCAGGCGGTCATTCAGAGCTGCTTCAGACCTGGAAATGTTAGACTCTGACTAGCTTTCCTAGAGAACAGGACTAAGATCAGAACTTACTCGAACTTTGCTGATGGGATGATGGATTCCTTCATTGCTGCTCACCTCCTTTAAGGTGATAGGATAGAACTGGCCTTTGTTCAGGTATGTCATGGTACTATCTCCCGGCTTCTGTCGAAGTGATTTTGAAGCTTCTAGGGTATATTCAAAGTTGTTCCTAAAGGACAAAAAAAGTCACAGGTCTCTAAATCTACTCTCGTGGAAGTTTGCTATACATCATATTATAAATAACGTTTGCTATCTTTTTCATGATAAAGAAAATCTGAAACAAAAGTACTCAGCAGCTGAAAATTCTCAAGTCTCTCAGATGTGGAAGTACAAATCGTTGCCGATTAAAAATTCTATGATGTGATGGATGTTAGCAATCGGACATCCTGAGTTCGAGGGCTCGAGATATTAAAGATACTAATAGGTGGAAAGGACTTTGGAAGGAACTTCTCACAAGACACGCTGCCAATCTGGTATTTCTCCAGCAGAGGTTTCAGACAGGTGGCTGGTGTTCCTTTGACTACATTCCTTTTGGCCTATATAGCACTTTTTTGTTGTTTCTACTTGTAATTTAAATGTCTTTAATAGCAGGCACTCCCCAATTCTCGACATTACCTATTACCTAACACTACCACTCATATGTGCCCCTAAAGTTATTTAAGAACCTTCCCGGGCCACGGCTCAGCAGATTACACCTATTTTTGTAAATAAAGTTTTATTAGCACATAGCCACATCATTTGTTTACATATTACCTATGGCTGCTTTTGCACAGCAGCAGACCAGGGTAGTTGCGAAAACATACAGAGGTTGTATGGCCCACAAAGCCTGAAATATTTACTCTCTGACTCTTTACAGAAAAAGTTAGCTGACCCCTATCCCAAACCCTAAAGGCATTTCCGTTTGTGACTCCTGCATCTTGAGGCAGATCTCTAAGGGAAGTCTCAATTCCCATAAAATCTTAGACACTTTTAAAACCATAAAATATAACACATGTAAAAAACACATAAAACAAAATATGAGTTCCTAATTAACTTGGAAAATATTTATATTGCCAGAGATACGATTTTGTGAGGTCAACAGAAAGTTGTCAGCTCAGAAAAAAGTTGACTTCATTTACTTTATCGTTAGTGAGGCTGATAAAAAAAAAAAAAACAAGCTTTTATCACTTTTTTATCACTTGATATTCTTCCTAAATTCTCATCTAATTATATATTTTTGGCAACAGAAAGGACCTCAGAGACCTAATTTAATCCCGTCATCTCTCCTATTAGATTCCATTCTACTACCATCACATAAAGAAACCAAAAGAAAGAAAAAGCACCAACACCAAGAATTAAGGAAACTTGAAACAGAGTTTAAAGAGTTCAAAATTAAAAGCACTGAAGCAGATGTCCTCTACCCAAGACTATACCACAGTAAAAGTAGTAAGATAAGGGGAAAGCCTGCTAAAGCCACCTTTGATTTATCAAGTTAATGTGAAAGGAGTAAGTTATAAAAGCTGCAAATTAAAAATCAAATTAAAAGACATCTATTACCCAGAAACACTGTCAAAAACATAGTCCTCTGAATTCATGCCAGGCATCCGCAGACTGAGATCCGAGGGGAAGAAAACCTGAAATATCAATGTGATAAGCCACAACTATTTAACTGGTTATCATGGTTACTAAAGACCAAGCTCTGGTACCGCATAAAAGTATGTGGCTTACAGCAACCCACTATCCTTTCCATATTTATTTTTGAATAAAAATTTTGAAGCTACAAATATTAAAAAAATTAAAACAGAGAAAATATCCACTTTTATATGCCACTCAAGTAAATGACAACAAGCCGTGTAGGTATCCCCACTAAGTGCTTCTGACTCACGACCCCCTTTTCTGTCTTTCACACACATCCCAACTCTGTTCAAACACTAGGATCTGCAACCAAAATGTCATGACTTTAAAGAGTCACCCTATCATTATATCAAGTTAAGACACAGCATCAAGTTCACACCACAGCTGAAGAGACGTGGTGCATTTTCTTGGGAAAGGCTAACATTCTGCCCCAACTCCACATGCAGAGACGGATGCTCTTTACCTCGCCGAGTCATTAAGTATGGTTTCTAACACCTTCGGTCCCTCACTTTTAGCTGAGTGAGGTATCCATCACCATAGAACCCCCAGAACTATTTGGAATTAATCTGTAAACTTCACACAATGCATTTGTGCTCTCCCTGACTATATTACCAACCAAGAAACATCAAGCAAACACAGAATAACTCATTTTATATTCAGACCAGTTCCAGGGAGCTTGTTTGGCACTGGGAGAAGTGCTGAAAACAGACTATGAGAATCTACCTGTGGTCAACAGAAGATTATGTATGGGGTTCTCTTTCTCTTTCTCCAGCAAATCACTTAGCTGAAATCATAATTGTTAACTCAGCTGCTGGTAAGATTAGCCATGCACCCTTGATAACAACTTCTGCTTTTATAGGTTTAGCTTCCAAATTATACCCATCGGCCTTTTCTCTTTAAAAAAAAAAAAAATCTTTTATTCCTAATCCATTCATTTCAGGCCGAGTTTCACGCTTACATAACAAGGAAAAGGTGGAACCCAATACTTATACAAACACACAGGCGTCTTAGGAAGATGTTTGTTTCCTGTACCTCCTGAACGCCTTCCTTGAAGGTCTCTGAGAAGGTCGAGTCTGGAGTTCGCCTTTGAGCATTTGGGGCTTGAGCACCAGAGGTGAACTGATCAGTACTGAGATTCCGATCGAAAACCACCACCCGCTCAGTGGGCTCAGGATGATACACCGCTGGGGGGATTCCCACAGCAAAGCCATGCGGCTGGGTTTCTGTCTTGATGGAGTGGGTAGGCATCGTTGCTATGGAGACAGTGACTGTTGTATCTGGAGCTGTCAGATGGCCTCTCTTATCAATGCCCAGCTGGTTGCCATGGGGAAGGACAATGTTAAACGGCACATTTTTCAGTACTTGCACTCTGTTTTCTCCAGCAGAAATGAGGGGCTGCTCTGTCACAATTGGTATGCTGTTTCTTTAAGAAAAGAAAACTGCTTTCAAACTCAATGTTGATGTAGTTCTTTGACAATTTTTATTTTCCTAATGGCACTGAGCTGTTGGGTCCTGTGCAATAACAATACACTTGACAGGGAATAAACAGAAAACATCAAAACTACCCATTACTAGATAAAGGGGAAAAGGCTTTCTGGTTATCGGTCAAATAAAATCCAACATATTAAGTAAAATTTCATTTGAAATGCTAAGTATTCAGAGCTCTCCTCTAACAAGCTTTACTTTCCATAATCCTAAAAAAAAATTACTATGTTTTACTAGAAATCTGAAGCTATGTGATCTGATCAACTGGGGTTACAGCATAGACGCCAGGGTCAAATTGCCTGGGTTCAAGTTCTGTGTCACCTGAGCAAGTTACTTCATCTTTTAGTAACTGAATCCTCATCTGTAAAATGGGGACAATAATGGCGTGCATTCTCATCAGGTTGAGATGAGATGATACACTAAAATGCGTATAATAAGGCCTGACATACAGTCTTCAAGAAGTATGAGCCATTATTACTTGGTCACCACTTTTCCAACCACCTATGATATTTGGCTTTCTCCTTATTTTTTTTTTCTTTCTTTTTGAGACAGAGTCTTGCCCTTGTGGCCCAGGCTGGTGTGCAATGGCATGATTTTGGCTCACTACAACCTCCAGCTCCCGGGTTCAAGCGGTTCTTCTGCCTCAGCCTCGCAAGTAGCTGGAATTACAGGCATGTACCACCACATTCGGCTCATTTTTGTATTTTTAGTAGAGACTAGGTTTCACCATGTTTGCCAGGCTGGTCTCGAACTCCTGACCTAAGGTGATCCACCTGCCTCAGCCTCCCAAAGTGCTGGGATTATAGGCGTGAGCCACCGCACCCGGCCTGGCTTTCTCTTTCACCCAAGAAAACCTATTGTTACATTATATCAGTAGACACATCTGCTTTTTATAAAATTAAATTTTGGTTTGATAAATAATTTGAGCAATACAAGATGATTTCCAGTGGGTAAAATGAATGAATTTTCAAAGCCCCCAGAAATCTTACAGGCTGAAGCTTTAAGAAACAGGCAAATGGGGAATTCTGTACATTTCAAGATCAACAAAACTGTTTGAACCCTGAACCATAAATTCACTCCCAGGAATTTATCCTAAAATGGAAAAAAATCTAGAAAGTTGCTCCTTAAGGCTTCAAAATAGTGAAAACTAGGTTTAGCGGCAATTATAAGGATATTTAGAGTTTGCTTCAGAATGTTCCAGCAAAAATAAATAAAATAAAAACATGAATTAATCTCAAAGTTGAAGAAGCGGGAAGAATACATCAAACGAAGAATTGTGTTGATAACTGTTGAAGCTGGTAATGGATACATGTGGGCTTATACTATTTCTCTATTTTTATTATGTTTGAAAATGCCCATAATGAAAAGTAAAAAAGCCACAAGTCCTCTTCCAAAGGATAATTATGAAGATTAAAACACAGAGAAAATGTTTATGAAACAAACTAAGTAGAAGAAAGTATACCACCAAATCCTATCTGTGAACAAAACCACCGCTACATAAAATTTGCATGCACACCAAAACAAAGAATAAAGCAATCATCAGGATAATGGGATACTGGGTGATGATCATTCTTCCTTTAAATATGTTTTATTCCTTGACTGATAATAAAACACAGGCAATTTAAAAGGTGTCTTTTTAAAGTTTTTCATGGCTACAAAGACAAACATTAATTAAATTTTCTGAAAGTTTTAATCTAAAATATTTCACAAATAATTTCAACAGGAATTTGAATACAATTTAACTTGCTTTATTCAATTTTACTTAGGCAGCTGTTCAAGAGTCAATTGATACTTAATTTTTTTAATGGACCACTGCCACATCTCCTAAAGAAAACCTCAAAAACAAATAAGCAAATACTTGTTATTACTAAAACTATCCCTTTGGAGGAGGAGAAAGTTAGTGCTTTCATCCTAGAAAAGGCAACTACTGTGCCCAAAGAAAAAAGGAACTTTTCAGAGCAACAGAGGCAAATCAGTGATGAAATCTGAATTTAGATAGTAAGAGTCCAGCTTACCTATCTCTTCCACTAGTTGTTCATTTAAACAAACTCCCATTTTGCTGTTACAGAAACGTGGCATTTCCCCCTGCACTCTTTACGCTGTTATGCACTGAACGTTACCTTTTGCTGTGATCTGGTTCGGGGTGCTCCACCTCTGGCTTTGCTGTTGATGACCTTCTCTCTCTTGGAACCTGATATTAGCACACATGAAAATAATTTGGCTCTTATTCAGTGAAGTGCAGTTTACCCAAAGATACAGCCTTTTATTTTTCAGTCAATTCAATCATTCATTTACCTACTGGTTGCCTAACAAACACCAGGCTATGGGGACACACGAAGAAAAAGACAGTATCTGCCCTCAATGAGCTTAAAATCTAGTCACTGGTTGATATGTAAAAAGTAACTGAGTTGCCAAATAAACTTAGGGCATGATACATTTATTCTGTCATGGAGTTTGGGTCTCATCTCTTAAAAGAAATACCTCCACTGGCCGAAGCTGGTGGCTCATATCTGTAATCCCAGCCACTTCGGGAGGCCAAGGTGGGAGGACTGTTTGAGCCCAGGAGTTTGAGACCAGCCTGGGTAATATAGTGAAACTCATTTCTACAAAAAAAAAAATTAAAAATTAGCCGGGCGTGGTGGCATGTGCCTACAGTCTCAGCTACACAAGAGAGGCTGTGGTGAGGCGATCGCTTCAGCCCGGAGGCAGAGGTTACAGAGAGCAGAGATTGTGCCACTGCACTCCGGCCTGGGCGACAGAGCAAGACCCTTCCTGACTCAAAAACAAAAAGAAAAAAAGAAATACTTCTGCCCTGGTTTTACTGGTTTATCTACACAACATTAGAGAAGAAGCTACTGAAAACACAACAGAGCTCTTCCAACTTTCTCAGTGCTCTTTCCTACTACTCTCCATTCAGATCAAATGCAAAAGCAGAAGGAACAGCCATGTTAACCGTTCATTTCTTCTAAGATCCAAATGAGGGCTTCATATGATCACTGTCTTCAGATATGCTGGGATTCATACATCCATCACCCAAAGGACAAGTCTAACTCAGTGTTCTGTTCCTTTTTTGGTTCTTTTCTTTGCAAGGGAAGTGAAAAGCAGGCAAACGTTAGTGTCCTGTAGAAATAACTCAACTGAGATTTTACACCACTGCACGCTCCAAAATGGCTAAGGTGCTTAAAAATGGCTTTCAGCATGAAAATTCTATTCCTGCATTCTTGTTTTCACCATTAAAGACAAAATACTGCTGGCCGGGCGCGGTGGCTCACACATGTAATCCCAGCACTTTGGGAGGCCGAGGCGGGCGGATCACGAGGTCAAGAGATCAAGACCATCCTGGCCAACACGGTGAAACCCCGTCTCTATTAAAAATACAAAAAATTAGCTGGGCATGGTGGCGCATGCCTGTAGTCCCAGCTACAGCCTCCTGTAGGCAGGAGGTTGAGGCAAGAGAATCGCTTGAACCCAGGAGGTGGAGGTTGCAGTGAGTTGAGATTGTGCCACTGTACTTCAGCCTGGGCGACAGAGCGAGACTCCACATAAAAAACAAAAAAACCAAAAACAAACAAACAAACAAAAAAACCACTGCTTCACGTATTAACAATATGCTTTTCAAGCTTTATCAAAATTATTATGTAATAATGACTGATGCTTACAACCAAAGACCTGAAACAAACAATTTAGTTTATTTAAAAAAGAAAATAGGCCAGGCACAGTGGCTTACGTCTGTAATCCTAACACTTTGGGAGGCTAAGGCAGGAAGATTACCTGAGGCCAGGAATTTGAGACCAGCCTGGGCAAAATAGTGAGACTCCGTCTCTACAAAAAATTTTAAAATTAGCCAGGCATGACCTGTAGTCCTAGTTACTCAAGAAGCTGAGGCAGGAGAATCACTCAACCTCAGGAGGTTGAGGTTGCAGCAAGCTATGACTGCACCATTACACTCCAGCCTGGGTAAGAGTGAGACTCTGCTGCTAAAAATACTACTACTACTAAATGAAAAATTAAAAAGAAGAAGAAGAAGAAGAGAAAATAAATTTACACCTATCACAAGAAGTCTGACAAATAAGACCACTAAAATTGTCACCCTTCACAGACAGATGTGAGGATTTATTTGCTTATGAGACACAGGAGTAGTATACCTAGTGTTATTACACTGGTCTTTCTGGCACGAAACTTGTACCAACAAGTTTCTCCCATTCTCAAAAGTTTCAGTTAAAAATGTGTAACTTCATAATAAATGTTTTAGAAACGTAATTTATTGTAAGTCAATAAAACAAGCTATAAGAACAGATATATAATAATTTCCACTTCAAAGGAACTCTTCATGGCTATGTTTCCCTGGTAAGGGTTTCTTCTAGCATCATTAGTTATTACACAAGTTTCTGTTCATATTCAAAGAAAAAAGAGCTTATCTCAATCCCTAGCTCCAACTTAGTTAGACACATGGCCCCATACTAGGAAATAATCACTCTAATTTTTTTTTTTTTTTTTTTTTTTTGAGATAGGGTCTGTCTCTGTCACCCAGTCTGGAGTGTAGGGGTATGGCATGATCTCAGCTCACTGTAGCCTCCAACTCCCAGGCTTAAGTGATCCTCCCACCTCAGTCTCCTAAGTAGCTGAGACTACAGGCATGCGTGTATTAACCAGCGAATTTCTGTATGTATGTATTTATTTATTTTTGAGTAGAGACAGGGTCTCGTCATGTTGCTCAGGCTAATCACCCTAATTTTAATAATAAAACTATCTCCTAGGCTTCTTTCACCTCTGTATTTCTTATATTAAGGAAAGAATACAGTGCCAGAATGTAGCCAATGGCCAGCAACTGGCAATTCTGGGTAAAGGTATTCGAGAATTAATTATCCTCTTAAGTTTTATGTAGGTTTGAAAGTTTTTAAAACAAAAATATAGCAAAAATAAACTGTAAAAAATATACACTATATTCATGAGAAGACGCTTGTCATTCAGAAACTTCTGGTAATCCCAAACAGATCTTGTTTTCATACAGGTACTGATGACAACACAATGATTACACAAGTTAGTCACACAGAGTGACAATGAGACAAAGGCCCCATGGCAAAGCTGTGCTTCAACGTAGTCTGCTGGTTTTTTTTGTTTGTTTTTTTTTTTTTTTTTTTTTTTTTTTGAGACAGAGTCTTGCTCTGTCGCCCAGGCTGGGGTGCAGTGGCCGGATCTCAGCTCACTGCAAGCTCCGCCTCCCGGGTTTAGACCATTCTCCTGCCTCAGCCTCCCGAGTAGCTGGGACTACAGGCGCCCGCCACCTCGCCCGGCTAGTTTTTTTTTTTTTTTTGTATTTTTTAGTAGAGACGGGGTTTCACCGTGTTAGCCAGGATGGTCTCGATCTCCTGACCTCGTGATCCGCCCGTCTCGGCCTCCCAAAGTGCTGGGATTACAGGCTTGAGCCACCGCACCTGGCCTAGTCTGCTGTTTTAAGTAGCACCCTAAAGACGTAGCCACCCCCAAATGTGTGTTCCTGGTCAGAAGGAAGAATGGAGAGGTGAATCCAGAAGAAAAGCGGTATGCACCCTGCATTAGAAAGACAGTGGCCTCGGCCATGAACCAGACTAGGGCCCCAGATACACACATCCTAGCTATGACCTCTGAGTGTGAAGTCGCACACAGGCTGGTAACATGTCTAGCGTAACAGTGACAGCTAGTGTTATCAGGGCAATGATGATGATGACACAGATCAGTAGTGTCATTTCCAGATAATGAAAACCATGTAAAATTCCATGCAGAGTATAGATTATATTGAATTAAGACTACTCCAAATCTCTAGAAACAGGCAACAAAACATATCCTGATCTTGGAACTAGACAGTCCTAGACTAGAGAATATGGTTTCAAAGGCTCTGTAGTATCATTTCGGGAAAGGAAATCATCTTGACTACACAGGAATAAAGGTGAAAGGTAAATGAGCTCTGCCCACTTTCCATGGCACTAAGAACCACCTTCAGTGAGATGCTCAAACCCAAGAAGGCACATCTAGCATCCTCTTTTATGGTGGTTTCACCTTCTGGATACAGCCACAGCAGCTGACTGCTTTGCATGTTTTAAAAACAACCCTTTGATTCTACAATCACAGATTTTTAGCTTTGAACCACAGTAAGTCAAAGTACTCATTAAACTATTTATAGTCACTACAGAAGCAACTTGCATGGCATTCTACCAGCAAATGACTGTTTTATATGCTGCTGAATCAAGTGCATTGGAGACTGCTGTTAAGGGTTTTAAAGGCAGGCAAACCCACCTTGTAGTAGTCATAGAGCAGGCCCAGCGCAGCAGCGCTGTCTTCGTCTCCATTGATGCTCATCATCGCTTTGGTGGCTGCAGTGAGAGGGTTTTCCAGGAAGGATTTCCAGGCCTCATCCTCACTAGTGTAGGACCGCCGCTGTGGATAAAGTGCTTCATTCTGAAGAACCAACACTGGCCGTTTGCTTCAGAGAAATTAAAAAAACAAAAACAAAAAAACACATACTTTTCTACTGCAAGGCATCATAAGCTACCAATTCCTTGACATTCCTATAAAACAGCCTATTGTTTCATCAACGACCCTAGGAAGTTAAATTAAGACAAGACCAGAAGACAAACCACCTAAGTGCAGACCAGTGGGTCCCACAGTAAGACATAAAGTGTCTAGGCAGCCAGAGAACTGGCAGTTCACTTACACATGGAACCCAGGATACACAATTTGGCAAAAAAGCAAAACAAAACCATCCCTGAGAAAATGCCACGCTATTCAAATACTTTCCATAAACAAACAGGAGGACACAATAAGGAAAAGAGAATATCTGTTCTCTTCCAACAACAATCAGGACGGTCCCCTCTTGAGAAGAGCGTGTGCCGTTCATCACACTGCTACATTATTCCTCTTTCTACTGTGGCTGCCATGCCTTAAAAATTCCTACCTGAACACAGTGGGGAGGGGAGAAGCAGCAGAAAGAAAAAGGGATACTTCACGCAATCCTCGGGGGTATATGAGAAAGCCAGAATATTCTACTGATTACCAGCAGATTGAGCATGGAATGTGGCCAAAGGGGACTGTAAATCAATAAAGAGGCATAATTTTCTGGCATGGGAGTTAACTGTTTATCTTAGAGATAAACACTTAAGAATCTCCAACAATAAATGAAGCCACTGAACAAAAAGATTTAAAAAAAAATAGGTGGGAAAATCTGGCTTTTAAAAAGTCTTTACTAGTTTTACACAATGCACAAGAACTGTTTCATTTTAACACTGTAGTTTGGTGGGAAAAATCCAAAAAAATCAATGGCGATCTTAGTGAAACCTTATAGAAGATTTAATTTAAAAGATTAAAGCAAACATTACTAATTCCAAAAACCTGAAATGTAAACAGTCTCAACAACTGTTCAGTTGGTACTATTTAATAAGTCAATAAAGAGAAAAAATGGAACACTGACTCCAGCAAAACAAAGCAGTTTATTTTCAAGGAGAAAAATAAATTTTAAATGTTTGGAAATTCTCTGAATTATTACTATTCTAACAAGCAAATTGAAGGACTGGCTCTCATTGCAACACACAAATGAAATATGTAAATGGCCTAAAGGTGACCTACCTATTTTAAATGTGAATGTAGAAAGACTGATTATCTTTTCAAGTAATCAACAAAGGTTAGGGTTTGGGAATCACCCAAGGCCTTTAAAAACAGATAGATTTAGAAAAAGGAGAACACCTTCAAAAAAGGGGGAAAAATCCAACAAAGTGTCCTCAGTTAAAATGAAGTGTTATTTGAAAGCCAATGTTTTTACTCACTCATGGCATAAATCTTACATTTGGTAAGGAAGTCTCGAGGTGGTATACTATTTTAACACAAAACAAACCTAAAAGGCTATTCAAAGCGAGCAGATCATTTGTCTAAAAACGGAGATTGCTTACGCAAATCTCAACTTTTAAGAAAATAAAGAAATATACAAAGTGGCATTCCCTGAGCCATCAGTACCAGAGTACAACAGCTACTGAACGGGTGGTGCCATGGACTGATTTACTGGTGTATTGCTAAGCTATAATTAATAGCGTAATAGCTACCTCCAGAAGACTATGACAGCACTTGGCTGTTCAATTCCCTTAATGCTAGTTTTCAACTTCCTCCTTCTCCCACCCACATCCCAAATTTGTACAAGCAACAGAAAATAGAGAAATGGCTTTATGTTTGGAATCGCCCTGAAGCTGTTTCATATTTCCAAAGCCTGCCTAAGGCCAAAATGTTAGCTTTGGAAATTTTGCCTTATCTAAACTATACGTCAAGAAATAAACACAAAACCAGTTGCCTTTGTCTACTTCCTCATGACAGTCAGGAAGGAGGCTTCAGTCGCTGAAGGCTCATCATTACTTTCAGGTGAGCCTTAAACCTTGCGTCAGCGATCTCTCAGACTTCTGAAATATGTTTCAGGCAATCATTTAACCGCATATTCTACAACACAAGAGTAATCCATTTAAGATACTGCATACAAAATATCTATCTCATCCAGAAAAAGAACACACTGACAAAAACCGATCCTTCACAACTAAGAAACTGGCAGACCTATCTGCCTTAAACTTACTGATCTGAAATATACTGACTGACTTGGTGCGATTTCCCTTTTTTTTTCCTTTAGTAAGTTTTTAAAAATTTTAGAACAACTTTATATTTTCAGAAAAGCTGCAAATACAGAAATATCCCTCGCCCAGTTAATCCCCCATGCTTTATTACATTACCACCTTATATTTGTCAAAATATGATTTTAAATCACAAACCCTAAAAGGCATATTAGCTTGTACAGTACTTTCTCGTTTAACACCCGGATTTCAAAGTTTCATCCTCCTGATTCTCTCGAGCACTAAAAACACGGTAATCTGTAATTACCATCAATGATGCAAGTGGCAAAATAACTCCTACAGCCGTTTTCCCACTCATACCGCCAGCCAGTGAAAAGTAAACGCCTGGACATCGGGGCACTTCAACCTTCCCCTACATTTCTGTTTTGGAAGTTCCAGCAGGTCGCCGAGTGACGAGCCGGAGACCACAGATTACCTGGAGAAGTCCACCTGTCCCGACGCGGCGAGCTCCCCACCGGGCTCCCGAGGCCGACCGGGCAGGAGACTGGGGCGGGGAGGCCCGGGGGCGTTGGCGGCGCCCCGACCTCGCGCCGCACCTGACCGCGCCGGGGACCCCGAGCCCAAGGTGCGCGCCCGAGTGGGCCCCACCTGGCCGGGGAGGAGGCGAGGAGGGCGGCCCCTCCGGTGTCGAGTTTCCCCGAGGACGGGGTCTCTCCTCCCGACGCTCCGACCGAACAAAGAGCCGGGCAGGGCTAAGGGGCAGAGGCCGTGGCGGCGTGGAGTGGACAGCGGCCCCCGGCCCCCGGCCCGTGCCTGGCGCCCGCCCGCCCGCGAGGCCTCGGGTCTGCGCCCGGCTCGCTCGCTGCAGGTGCGGCCCCTCAGCGCGGCCCCCCCGCGGCGGCCGGACTCCCGCGCCTCACTCACTTGTCGTACTCCTGTGTCATCGCGCCCGCTCGCCGCTGCCGGGCCGCAGAACTGGACTTTCGGGTTGGGACAGTACACCCGATCCGGGGGGAGGAGGCGGCGGTGGCTGCGGGTCCGGAGCGGCGGCCCCGACGGGTTGGGTTCGCTTTTCTCGCTCTGAGCCGGCTCCGCGCGGGCTGCGCGCACTGGGCGCCGGGCTCGGCCGCTCATTGGCTGGCGATGCGCCGGCTGGGGGTGGGGCCTCGGGGGCTGGGAGGCCGGCCGCGCCTCCTGATTGGTCAGAGAGGCGGCGCTGGGGCGGGGCTGACGGGGTCGAGCGGCGCGGGCTGGGGGCAAGGGCCGCGCGTTCCGCGAGGTTGCGCCCGGGACTGCGCGCCCGGCTCGCGGTCTTACGCGCCTGCCCTGACTGGAGAGGGAGCGCGGCGGCTGTGGAGCGCACCCGCCGACCTCCGCGCGCACCTAGAGCGCTCCCGCTCGCGCCGGGCCGCCGCCCCCGGCGTCCCCGGCCATCCCCTCCGCGACGAGCCTGGGCCGTGGAGCCGCCTCCTTCTTCGCTCACTCAGGCCTCCGCACCCCGTGCCCACGTTGCCCGCTGTTCCAGCCCCAGCGCCCCGCGCTGCCACTGCGCTCGCCCGGCCGAGGCGCCTCTGCCGGTCTCCGCGCTCCCCGGTCGCGCGTCTCACCTCTCGGTTCTCGCAGGCTGTCACACCCGGGTCCCGTGGCTTCCCCCGAGAGCCGTCTCCGGAATGTCCCTTCTCCTGGCCCACCGCGGCCGCGCGCTTTTAGCATTTCTTGCCCTCGCGGCTCCCGCGGTCCCCTCGGCGGCAGGCCCTGGGGCTCCGCGATGTCTCTGCCCCGCAGCCTCCCGGGCGCCACTTCCCCGCGCGGCCGCCCCGCGCTGCCCGTACAGTCGCGCGCCCCGGGCCGGCCCCGGGTACCACTCCACTGCGACAGCCCCCACTTGTCCTTCCCGAGCTGCCGTCTTTCCCAGGGTCTGCCCACTGAGTCCCCACATGCCCAGCGTCGGACCTGACACTAGGGCAGGCGCGGCCCCAGACGCCGGAGACAGGGCAGTCAATAGAACAGACACAACTCCTCGCCTTCCTAGTTGGGGTAACGGGCAATGCAAAAATAAGTAAATGGTGTGGCTGGTTGAAAGGTAAAGCAGGCAGGCCCTGGGGAGGCGGGGAGGAGCCAGGCTTGAAGGAGATGAGGGGCCACGAAGGTGGGACTGTGCCTGAGGCAGGGACCCTGGTGTGTTCAGTGACCCGTGAAGGGACCCAGGTGGCTGAAGGGACACAGGGAGCCGGGAGCTGCGGTCAGAGATAGTGGTCGCAGGGGAGCGGATTGAGCAGGGCCTTGCCGGCTTCCGTAAGGACTGTGGCTTTTCTCTGGGCGAGATGGGGACGCATTGGAGGGGCTTGGAGCGGGGAAGTGACAGGATCTCACATTTTAAAATAGTTCTTTGCTGCTGTGTGGTGGGGACCAGGTAGGAGGCCACTGCCATGATAGAGTGAAGTGGTGGGAAGTGGCCGAATTCTGGATATGCTTTGAAGGTGGGACCAACAGGATTGTCTGAAAATTGGATATGGGGTGTGAGAGGAGGAGGGAATCGAGGATGATTACAGGGTTTCCAGCTGGGCAACTGGAGGAATGATTTGCCATCCCCTGGAATACGGAAGACCTAGGGCATAGAAGATTTGGGGAAGAACAAGAGTCCATTTTGGACGTGCTAAGCTCAAGATGTATGGGAGATCCAAATCCATGTATCAGGTGGGCTCCTGAGTACGAGGCTGGAGTGCAGGGGAGAAGTCTGGGCTGAAGCTCACGTCTGGGCGCCGCCCACATCTAGAGGCCATTTAAAACCATGAGAAGGCAGGGAGGAAAGAGGATGGGACCCATGCTGGATCCAGGAGCCTCCGACACAGAAAGGCTGGGAAGAAGAGCCAGTGGAGGAGACAGAAGCCAGGGACACCGAGGTCAGAAGCAATGGAAGCATGGAAGCCAAGGGAAGGAGGTGAAGTGAGGAGCAGCATGAGGTCATAGGGCCCTCCTGCAGCCAGCAGCCCCCTCCTCTGTGCCCTGGTCCTAGGCCTTCAGGGACCCGAATGGGCAGCCTCATTTGAGGCCACCCTTCGCAGTTTCTGTCCTCTGACCCTGGTCCCAGCACTGGATCCATGCAGCCTGTTGTTTGCTCTTATCACTAGTTTCCTGTTTAAATCAATTATCTTCTTCTTCTCCTCCTCCTCCTCCTCCTTTCTTCTTCTCCTTCTTCTTCCTTCTTCCTTCTTCCTTCTCCTTCTCCTTCTCCTTCTCCTTCTCCTTCTCCTTCTCCTTCTCCTTCTCCTTCTCCTTCTCCTTCTCCTTCTCCTTCTCCTTCTCCTTCTCCTTCTCCTTCTTCTTCTTCTTCTTCTTCTTCTTCTTCCTCTCTCTCTCTCTCTCTCTCTCTCTCTCTCTCTCTCTCTCTCTCTCTCTCTCTCTCTCAGGTCTTGAACGCCTGACCTCAGGCGATCTGCCCGCCTTGGCCTCTCAAAGTGCTGGGATTACAAGCATGAGCCACCGCGCCCGCCAAATCATTATATTTTCTAAGCAAGCTAATTTAAGAAAAATACTACTCAATAACAGCATAGGTGGTCCCAAATAGTGTACGAATCATCAGGGTGGTGCCAAAGTAACTGACTTGGGAACAGTGTCCTTCCACCTGCCTTTCCTCTTTTTCCTCTGATCCGGCTCCACACTGCCGCTGGAGTGACCTTTATAAAACACAGATTTCTTGTCACTCAGTTATACTCACCATAAAGTCCACACTCCTGAGCTCAGCCTCCCCTTGGCAGTCCAACACTTCCCTTACTGCTCACTCCCAAGCACTGTCCCCCCATTCCCTGCTCCTCTCCTCCATGCTTAGCCCACTCCACTCAACTTTCAGACTGGCTCATTTCCTCCAGGTGGCCTTCCCAACTCTCTAGGCTGGGCAAAGTGTCCTGTGGGATCCACAGCGCCTTCTGCATTACCCATCACTATGTTTGTCTTTCCTGTTTGTGTCTGTCTCCACCAAGTGTGAGCTTTTCCAGAGAGGGCAGGGATTGCACCACCTTCATTTTATGTTCCTGATGCCTGGTATATACATAGAAAATAACCAGCAAACGTCTACTGAATGGATCCAGTCCTCTGCAGGCATGCATTCTGCCCTCAGTCTCCTCCCTTCTGTAGTGTAGCTGGGGCTCTTTTAAATGACCCTCCCGTTGCAGAAGATGAAAGCCCTTGAGCCTAATACATGGTAGGCACAAAATAAATAGGGGATGAATGAAGAAATTTCAAATCATAAAGCCAAAAACAAGAGCAGGAAAGGCCTGAGGTTATTAAACCATAGCTGTAGTAATTAAAAACATTGGGTCTATTTTGTCAATTTGAATATGGGATTGTTTAGTTTGTCTCTAATAGCTCTCTAAAACAGAAATGCAAGTCTCTATCTATGACCTGTTGCCATTAACCCTGTTTATTTCATTTTATTTTATCTGAGACAGGGTCTTGCTCTGTTGCCTAGGCTGGAGTACAGTGGCACCATCACAGCTCGCTGCAGCCTTGAATTCCCAGGCTCAAGTGATTCTCCCACCTCAGCCTCCTGAGTAGCTGGGGCTACACGTGCACACCACACCCGGCTAGTGTGTATGTGTGTGTTTGTGTGTGTTTTGTAGAGACAGGGTCTCACCATATTGCCCTGGCTGGTCTCGAACTCCTGGGCTCAAACAATCCTCCCACCTCAGCCTCCCAAAGTGCTGGGATTATAGGTGTGAGCCATCACGCCTGGCCTATCCTCTTCATTTTTAATTTCTTTACTATTTGTTTAAATTATAAAAGCAATATGTGCATATAGTTTTTTAAGGAAAAAAAAAAAAAAAAGGCCGGGTGTGGTGGCTCATGCCTGTAATCCCAGAGCTTTGGGAGGCTGATGCAGGTGGATCACCTGAGGTCAGGGGTTTGAGACCAGCCTAGCCAACATGGTGAAACCCTATCTCTAACAAAAATACAAAACTTAGCTGGGCATGGTGGTGGGGACCTGTATTCCCAGCTACTCGAGAGGCTGAGGCAGGAGAATCACTTGAACCCAGGAGGCAGAGGTTGCAGTGAGCCAAGATCGTGCCATTGCACTCCAGCCTAGGCGACAGAATAAGACCCCATCTCAAAAAGAAAAAAAGATAGAAAGGGATTAGGAAAGGGACAAAGAAAGGGAGAAAGGAAGAAATTGAAGCCCTGCAGAAAGATACAGAATACAGTCCCTGGCCTCCCCCATCCCTAGCTCCTTGTCCTCGAGATAACCACTATGAACAATTTGTGTTTATCTTTCCAGATATCTTCTGTCTGCACAAGCACTCACATGCTTTATTTTCTTAGACAAATGGGATTCGGACTGCACAATCTTCCACAGCTTGCTTGTTTTTCCTTTCTATGGTTTAACATTTTCCACATCAGCACATAGAAATCCAGTACACTTTTAAAAAATGGCTGTCTAGTGTTTCTTTGAATGGCCATATAATAACTAGAATGTATTGGTGAACAATTAGGATTTTTTCCCCTAGCTTTTGTTAATTACAAACATTCACAATAACACATTCCTCTAACTACATTTTTGCACACTTGATCAGGTATTGCCATAGGATAAATTCCTAGAATCGGAGTTACTGAGAAAAGGGAATGCACGGCTGCCATTTGGTTTTTTGTTTGTTTGTTTTTTGAGATGGAGTTTGTCTCTTGTTGCCCAGGCTAGAATGCGGTGGTGCGATCTTGGCTTACTGCAACCTCCACGCCCTGGGTTCAAGTGATTCTCAGGCCTCAGTCTCCAGAATAGCTGGGATTACAGGCACCTGCCACCACACCCAGCTAATTTTTGTATTATTAGTAGAGACGGGGTTTTGCTATGTTAGCCAGGCTGGTCTTGCACTCCTGACCTCAGGTGATCCACCCATCTCAGCCTCCCAAAGTGCTGGGATTACAGGCATGAGCCACTGCCACCGCGCCTGGCCTACAGCTGCCATTTTACTGGTTCTTGCCAGATTGTTTTCCAAAAGGCTGCTCTCATTTAGACTCCTACCACAGAGTATCAGACTGCCTACCATGCCACACCCTAGACAACCATGGGAACCATCGAAGTTTGCTTGGCTAGCCTATTAGTTGAAAAATGGGATCTCATTGTTTTGATTTGCTTTTTTTAAAGTTATGAGTGAGGCTTTTCCATCTTTTTATTTGTTTGGCAATAAACTTTTTAAGCTCCAAGCTAGCGTTTTTTCAAAGAAAGAGGATCTTTGAAGGTACCTTCCCAAGTCATGAGTTTCAGAGTAGAGAACTAATTTGGGACCCCCACTCCCATTGGAGACCATATGGTACAGTACTAACAGGCTCATGGGTGCATTGAATGGTGTCGGGAGGTGGATAGTAGATTTAGAGTTACAAGACCTGGGTTCTAGTTCAGGTTCTTCTATTGACCAGCAGGGTGATCTCAGTAGAGTCACTGTGCCCCTGTCACAGAGTTCTCTGAGCACGTCCTGAATCTCAGGCCCCTGGCATTACTTGTGCTTTTCTTCTCTCCCTTGCTACCCAACTTACATCTTTAGTGACCAACTTCAAATGCCAGCTCTTCTAGGAACCCTTCCCATCCCGGTAGGAGGACTCCCCGAGCACCTCCCCGCTGTCCTTCATGAAGCCACTTATCACAAGTGGCTCTGCCTTTACTTGACTCGGTTCTGCACGATTTGGAGGGAACTGAGGCAGATACAGATTCACATGCCAGGGCTGCCTCTGATTTTTATCTTTAGTCTACTTCACTGCCAGCCCTTGCTTTTCTTATCTGTAAAACATGGAAAATACATCAAGAGATGTGGAGTTAACTATGAATACAGTACTTAAAGACTCACACAATGCCTGGCAGAGAGACACTGGCAGATAGCGTTCATCTTCTTTAAAGACTAGGCGGCAGGAACCCTGTCCAATTCCTCCACATCCTTGTTGGTTGGACATGTTACCTAATCCATTTGTGGGATTCCCTGATGAAACAGCCCATATTGAGAAGGGACATCTCAGGGGGCTGAAAGATGATGGCAGAGCCTTCATCCTGACATCCAAGCACCTGTCCCCCCAGTTCACCAGAACCCAGGGTCTCACGGTCGTGCCAGTGCGAGATGAAAGTCTTTCTGCTCTGGAGAAACTGGTGTGGGAGGCAGGGAGTGTAAAATCTCCACCCTCACCACCAGCTCTGTGACAAGGAGACTTTCTTACCCTCTGAGCCTCACTTTCCTCAGCTGTGGGATTGGGATAATCATTCCTATCACCAAAGGTTGTGATTGTTTTGGTTTAAGAAAAGTATCTCAGACAATGCCAGGCACATTTTAGGAACTCAATCAGTATGAAACTTTCCATTTCCCCATTTTCCCTCACTGTAGCATAAGCTGCTTAAGGAACAAAAACTATATCTCATATTTTTAAAACGCCCTCATCATCTGGCATAGACACAAGCACATGGTAGATGATCAACAATCACTGTTGTTATTCAGGATGATGACATGTACCTTCTTCTGGCAGAATTCAGTGTTCAATGTGATCATATACCTGAGCTCATTTGATTCTTAAAACAACCCTTTGAAAGTAGGCAGAGTTCTACCCAACTTGTAGATGGAGAAACAAGGTCCAGAGAGATCAAATAATGCATGTAAGTCTCGTAGTCAATAAGTTTGGGACTAGAACCCAGATATCTTGTTTCCAAACCCCGTATTTTCCTTCTAGTGGTGGCACTGCCAGTGAGTGGGTGTTTCTGCATGAGAGTTTGGGTTCAGCCCACAGCACTCATTATAGAGCACCTGGATGCATGTGGCAGCCATGGCAGGTGCTAGTGACAGTGTCTGGCTTGGAAGATGGCATTTGATCACTCCCTAAGTTGATTCTTGGAGAACACACTGGCTCTGCGGATTAGCTCTCGGTTGTTTGGTATCCACAGGCTCTGTTTTCCTGTGTCTTCTGTGACGCTGTCCTGAGCATGCTTGCTTATGAAGGTTTGACGCCTGTCCCCACCATACCTGCCTGCCACTGCCAGGATGACTGGAGTCTAAGGTGAGTCTTGTCAAATACTTGGGACTTGACCCAGACCCAGTCGCCAAGAAGCCAGCAGCCAGCTGTCCCCGTTTCAGAATATAGCCAGAAGCAGCTATGTTATGTTGAGTGTCACCCACTTGTTGGCAGCTAGAAGAACCTCGGTCTCTCACATTCTTCTCCTGTGGCTTCACTGTAGATTGATCGTTCCAAGGAAGGCTCAATAGTTGCAACACAGTTACCAAAAAGCCCTGGGCTCAAGGGCCCTGGCCTTAACCTCCAGTGAACCTCTCTTGCCTCTGACTGACACCGAGCAGGGCAGAACCATTAGGCTCAATGCCATTTCAAGCAAACACCCCAGACAGGGGAGCTGAGAGGTCGTGGTGAGGCTTGCTGGCTCACAGGTGCATATTTCACTCTTTGAAGAAAGGGTTATTCGTGATCAAACATCTCTATTATAAAATAGTGTCCATTTAAAATTGTTGGAGCGGCTGGGTGTGGTGGCTCACGTCTGTAATCCCAGTACTTAGGGAAGCCAAGGCGGGTGGATCACTCGAGCTCAGGAGTTCAAGACCATCCAGCCTGAACAACATAGTGAAACCCCATGTCTACCAAAAATACAAAAATTAGCCGGGCGTGGTGGTGCATGCCTGTAATCCCAGCTACTTGGGAGGCTGAGGCAGGAAAATTACTTGAACCTGGGAAGCGGAGGTTGCAGTGAGCCAAGATCACACCATTGCGCTCCAGCCCAGGTGACAAGAGTGAAACTCCATCTTAAAAAAAAAATTGTTGGAGCATCTCACCACATTTTAGTACAAGAGAGATTTATCTTTGCTTTATAGGTAGGGAAAAAGCAAAGAGGGATTAATTCATCCGGCCAAAATTGACATTTTATTAACTGTGTTTTTACAGTAATCCATCCCCAGCTGCCAGCTCCCTTACTTGAAGTCTGAGCCTTTTGCAACCCACATTGATATGTCTTTTCTAAACCATGATACTACAATATCATGTACAGGATTTCAATATCTGTACTTTTGAGTCGATTCTCATAGTATTAACATAGTCACTGATTTTAACATTAATTTTAACTTAAAGGTTTTGTTTTAATCTGCTGTGACCATATCTTGAATCACGATAGCTGTAAATAAGTAGATTTATCTAGTATGTTAAATGAACAAATGTAAAACGTTCAATACAGCACAGGAGCTTTCAAATAAGTGGGCATCACTGTTGGTGATGATTAGAAAAAGGAAGAGCTAGAGGTTGAAAAAAGGTAAAGGAAAAATCAGGAGAATTTTTTTTTTCCCCCGAAATGGAGTCTAGCTCTGTCGCCCAGGCTGGAGGACAGTGGCACAATCTTGGATCACTGCAACTCGCCTCCTGGGTTCAAGCAGTTCTCCTGCCTCAGCCTCCCGAGTAGCTGGGAGTACAGGAGCCTGCTGCCATGCCCATCTAATTTTTTATTTTTAGTAGAGACGGGGTTTCACTGTGTTGGCCAGGCTCTTTGAACTCCTGACCTCAGGTGTTCCGCCGGCCTTGACCTCCCAAAGTTGCTGGGATTACAAGTGTGAACCACTGTGCCAAGGCAAATCAGGAGAATTTTGTGAGAAGCATCAGGTGAGGGACAAGAAGGGAAGCAGGTCTTGGAGTCTTGGGATTGCTCTTCAGGAGTGGCAGAGACATGTGCGTGTTTGGCCTGAAATTATCATGGGCACAACCATGCTTTCCTGGTTTGGAACTGGGGAGCTCCTTGAGCATTATTTACTTAGGTATTGTGGTCCTTTTAATAAAAGTTCCTCAAGGCATCATAAAACCTCAAGTTACTCTGCTCTGGGGCCATTATGGGGATCAGCAGACGGCAGGCACTAACTCTGACATGAAATTAGAGGGCTGTTCATGTAGATGGAGGACCAAAATACAAAAGCCAAATCTTAGTATGCATAGGATTCTTAATAAACCTAAATAAATGTAGTCATTGCATTGAAAATGCAGAGAAGAGCAAACCTGAAGTTTCTGATGAGCTGGTAAGTGGAAATTAATTGTATAAAACTCGTAATTGGCCGGGCGCGGTGGCTCAAGCCTGTAATCCCAGCACTTTGGGAGGCCAAGACAGGCGGATCACGAGGTCAGGAGATCGAGACCATCCTGGCTAACCCGGTGAAACCCCGTCTCTACTAAAAAATACAAAAAAACTAGCCAGGCGAGGTGGCGGGTGCCTGTAGTCCCAGCTACTGGGGAGGCTGAGGCAGGAGAATGGCGTAAACCTGGGAGGCGGAGCTTGCAGTGAGCCAAGATCCGGCCACTGCACTCCAGCCTGGGCGACAGAGCGAGACTCCGTGTCAAAAAAAACAAAACAAAACAAAAAACTCGTAATTACAAACTAGATGTGTAACATTTCCTAGATATGCTTCTTTGGCATGTGGCCTCTATTATCGTTGTGATGTTTTTCCTGTAAGATCTCAAGTTTCTTAATCTTAAAATCTACCAAGCCATCAGGTTGGGGAGGGAGCGCTAACCTGAGTGCCTGCCTGCCCTGTCGGTACTGGCGTCTGTATGCACAGCAAGCTCATGGGCCAGCACGAGGAGGCCCCATCTACAGACCTGGGCACGTGACACAGATGGTTCGTGCCCTTACGGAGGTCTGAGCTCTGTGCTTGGAAACCATGAACTCTGCTTGGGGAAGGTTGAATGGAGATGGCATTGAGCAAGGGTCCTAAAGGAAGAAGAGAGAGAAGGACATTTCTGAGAGAGCAGACAGCACAGGCAAAGGCCTCGGGGTGGGAGGGACCCTGGCTTGCCTGAGATCAAGGGCGCAAGGCACGGCAGGGGACGGGAAAAGTGTTGGGGCCACGCTCTGATGGCTTAACCACAACACACTGTCTGGCTTCTAGGCAACAGGAGCCGTGGGAGGATGCTGCATCTTGAGGGGTTTTAGACCCGATTTGGGAAGACTGGCAGAGGGGCAATGTGTGTTGGAGGGCAGTGAGCTGTGCAGCCCCAGGGAGAACACGCGGAGCATCAGAGCTAGGCAGTGACTGCCGAAGGAGGGCGGAGTCCACAGGTGCTTGCTGGTAGAAAGTCAGCGAAGTGAGGATGAGATTTGGAGGTGACAGGGAGGGAGGGGCTGGAGATTTATGACTTGGTGCAATTAGGTGGATGGGGCTGTCACTGAGAGTCAGGGAAGGCAGAGGAAGAACAGGTTTGGGGTGGAGGTATGGAGGAGGGGTGGTGAGGATATATGCTAGTTGTAAATGCTCTAGTTTTCTTCTGAGCAGCTTTTGGGCTCCTTAGATTCCAAACTGACATCACCGAGGTTGAGTCTTGGTGAGGCAGCGCGGTAGGCTGGTCAAGCCCACAGACTTCAGCCAACAGCCTGGAATCAGAGCCCGGCTCCATGCTTACCAACACAGCCCTGGGCATGTCATTGAACCTCTCTGTGTCTCCACGTCCTCCTTTGTACAATATTACAGGACCGTAGGGCTGCTGAAAGTATGGATAAAAGTGTCCATACATGTGAAGTGCCTGGCCCACTCTAAGCACTATATAAATATTTGATATGGCCACAGGAACGCCAGGGGCGAAACTTAGGCCCATTTCCTCCTTCTGTCTTAAAATAACTTCAGTTTGACTCAAAACCAACATTTGTAGGCAGACAACTGAGCCCATTCACGGAATGGTGAAATCACTGAATAATGAAAACAGCACAGCAGTAGCTAATCAGAAAGTGGGAAGCTTTTTGTAATTTTCCCCTTTCTCATCACTACTTTCATCAAGGCATTTACTCAACATCTGTTGGATTTAGGGTTCTGTAGAAGCCATGTCTCATGAAAGCCTGTCTAGTTAGTAAACCAGGACACACATAAGCAGGCTATGATAATGTAAAAAATAGGCTGTGCTGTAGGTACGGAGGAATTGAAGAAAGTGAGTGGAGACAGAATGATCCGAGGGGTGCAGGAGCCTGGGTCCCTACCCTTCCTGGGCAGCAGCAGGAGATAGGAGGGTGTGATAGAGCTGGGTTCTTACAGGCCATCCCACAGCTCTGACCCTTGGGCTGTGGTGAGGAGGGGCAGGTGAAACCAACATTCCTGACTTTACTACCTGATTCCCATTCCACATGAGCGCCGTGGGCTGCACTTAAGAGACCATGGGGCAATTGCAACAAAACAAAACAACAACAAAAAACAAAACCAGTTTTGGAGTGGAGCAGCTGACCCTGCAAACTGCTGTGGCAGGATGGACGTGGAGGGGAGAGGCACAGAGCCCACCTCCCTACCCCCGGGGGCTCTGCGGCCTGAGCAGGGTGACTGCTTGGGACCGGAGGAATCTTTCCAGGGAGATTTTTATTCTGGTGTCAATTGCTAAGGAGAGAAAGGTAAAAATAAGTAATCATGTTTTACAACATTTTCTTATCCTCGAACATGGCAGAGAACATATTTTTTTTTCCTACTTTAAACCTTGGGGGGAGTTTTAAAATTCAGAGACCACCTTCTTCATTGTAGGTAATGTTTAACTTACTTAATTTAAATTAATGTGGACAACAATGGTGACAAAAGGCAACTGCGTTGAAGCGTTATTCTAACTAAAAATTCCTTTGGGAGTGTCTGCAAGTCACCCAGTTCAACGCAAATATCCATAAAACATGTACTAATTGTCCCAGAAGGGAATGATTGTTTCAGAAGGGCAGAAGGCCAAGTGAGCTGAAATACCAGGTTCTTAATTTATAAAGTCAATAAAAGCACTCTTTTGTAAGCTCTTCTGAAGTCATAGCATATTATCAGGTAAGTCTGGCACTAAAGCCCTTTATGCTTAAATACTTCACAAGGGCACAAAACAAGGGAACATACACTTAGAGCTTCTTGAATTCGTTTTGTGAGAGACTTAATACTGTGTGAATTTACTCAGCTTTCAGGAACAAAAGGCATTTTAAATTTTTTAAAAAGTCACCAGCTATATACTCAAGATAAAAACACACATTCTTAACTATCTGCAGTTTTATAATAATACACAGAACTTTTACGGCAGCCATACTTTGGAAACTCTATTCAAGGTCTTGCTGAAGATTTGGGAAATCATGCTCCTTTCTTATTTAAACAATTTGTCTTTTCGTGTGAATAGAGGGATGAATTAATACTCCTTTTTTTTTTCTAGGTGGCTTTGTGCCAATAGACGGCAAAATAAAAGATAACAAAGAACTAGCCACTGCGGGTGAACTCCCGGCCTCCTGCTGCGAGGTGCCTGAGGACCCTGGGCTCTCCCTCCTCAGTTTGGGCTTCAGAAGGTGGCTCCACTTCTGGGTGACAGTGACAGGCAGACCTGCTGAGAGCCCAGAGAGAAATGCCACCCTGCAGGGAGATAAGGTCATCAACCTGCCACCATTGGTATATTCCCCTAATAATGTCCACTGGTTCCAGGCGAGAGGCACCCACTCCTTTTCCTCTTAAGTCTAACACAGGAGTCTCCAGCTGCCTGAAGAAACCCATTTTTGGGAAGAGGATTAAAAACAAACAAACACACAAACAACAACACTGTGCTCCAAATGTATATAACCCTGTAGATTAATGAAATATTTGGGCCAACGTTCTGTATTCTCATAGGCAAAGACTCGCATAGTATTAAAATACTCACTGATTTTAACATTATTTTTAACTTAAAGGTTTTGTTTTAATCTGCTGTGACCAAATCTTGGACCACTATAGCTATAAATACATAGATTTATCTAGATATGTTAAATGAACAAATGTAAAATGTTCGATACAGCACAAGCACTTAATAAGTGGGTTTCAGAGCCGTGTTTTTCCAACATGTTCTGAGGATCCAAGCTTGATACTTAAGACAATTAAAAACAAGAAATTTAACTTAGTTTCAGCACATGTATGGTGTATATATATATTTGTATGGCTGTAAGCTTAGGCTGGTCATAGACCTAAGACAATTGAAGCACTCTTTTCCACAGGTATGGGCTGCATTCTGTTTCACTCACTATAAGCATTTGGTTTTGAACTACAGATATTACAGTAGTTACTAAATCTGAGACCATGTGCAATCTCACTTGGTTTTATTTCCCTTTAGGGTAGTTGCCTAAATCATAAAATTATGCTTCACTGTAGGGGTAAGAAATCTAGTTTATTTATTTATTTATGAGATAGAGTCTCATTCTGTTGCCCAGGATAGAGTGCAGTGGCGTGATCTTGGCTCACTGCAACCTCCGCCTCCCGGGTTCAAGCGATTCTCCTGCCTTAGCCTCCCAAGTAGCTGGAATTACAGGCACCTGCCACAACACCCAGCTAATTTTTGTATTTTTAGTAGAGATGGGGTTTCACCATGTTGGCCAGGCTGATCTTGAACTCCTGACCTCAAGTGATGCACCCACCTTGGCCTCTCAAAGTGCTGGGATTACAGGCGTGAGCCACCCTGTGCCCACACCTGGCCAAGGAATAATCTAATTTTTTTTTTTTTTAAAACATAAAATTTGTTCATGAAACAGATTCCACCCAAATCAACACACAAATCACTCTAGTGGCAAAGTAGTTTATTTATTATGTCCCCTGAAAGGAGATTAAGACTCGACTCCTCTCCCAGCCGGGGGAGCCTGGGAACTGAGTGCCTCCCTCCGAGAGCCTCCCAGCACCATGTCCATTTCTCTTCCTCTTGGCATCCATTGTGGCACCCAGCCCACCTCTGCCTCATTTCATGATTGTGTGCTTTTGTACTTTAGAAACAGCTGAGGCAAGCATTTACGTAGAGGCCTCAAGCAGACAACCTACAGGGTGCTCCGTGCCAGTGCAGGTGCCTGGGCAGAGAAGCTGCAGCGCAGCTGCAGAGGCGGCCCTGGGGGTGGCGGGGACCTCTGCCCCCAGGAGGATGTGGAAGGCCACTGTGGGGCAGCCCTGCAGGGGATGCAGGACTTTTGGGACCATGGGAACTGAGAGAGCCGTTAGGAGGGGATCAAGGGCTGCAAGTTCCACAGTGGGGCCCTGTTGTCCCAGCCAGAAGCAGCACCAGTGACTGTCCCACCTTGGAGCCTGGAGCGAACGAAGGACTTGTTAAAACAGATTGTTGGACCCACACTGCGTTTCCCGATTGGGAGTCAGGAGTAGGCCTGAGAATGTGCATTTTTTTTTTTTTTTTTTGAGACGGAGTCTCGCTCTGTCGCGCAGGCTGGAGTGCAGTGGCCGGATCTCAGCTCACTGCAAGCTCTGCCTCCCGGGTTCACGCCATTCTCCTGCCTCAGCCTCCCGAGTAGCTGGGACTACAGGCGCCCACAACCGCGCCCGGCTAATTTTTTGTATTTTTAGTAGAGACGGGGTTTCACCGTGGTCTCCATCTCCTGACCTTGTGATCCGCCCGCCTCGGCCTCCCAAAGTGCTGGGATTACAGGCTGAGCCACCGCGCCCGGCCGAGAATGTGCATTTCTAACGAGTGCCCAGGTAATGCTGATGTTGCTGGTCCAGGGACCACACTTTGAGAACCAATGTGATAAATAATCAAGAAATGTCTTTTGAATCAAATGTACTAAAATATTCACAAACCTTTCTCCACCCGAAGGATGCAAATGAAAGGGAGACATAGAGACTGTTAAAGCTATAGGCCAGTCTGCAGGTGGTGACTTTTTTAAAAAAATGTGGTTTGGAATCTGGAGTCCGAGGCCTGGACCCAAATCTTGCCACAGCTTTGTGCTGGCTGAGCACCCTGGGAAGGATGGCTACTTCACAGCGCAACCCCTAGCTCCATGCCTATTATCCAAGGATGACTGACTGCATGGCCCTCAGAGCAGCGGAGACTGAATTTCGTATGGCAGGACCTCATCTGAATATATAGTAGGTGCTTGATACGTGCTATTACCCTCTTCCCTTTTTGGCAGTAGACAGATAAGCTTTTTCTATGACTGATACTATGTTAGATGTGAAAACACTGATGCCTAGAGTGCAACATTTCATCACTAGCCTTCAATGGTAATTCATAAAATTTGAAATGCATGGAAAGCCAGATTTTTCACTGACTTCTCCTCTCTTATTAATCTTCTCCTCTCTTATTAATCTTATTTCATATTCATGGGTGGCCCAAAAGTTTTCATAGCTTTGAACTCTCTGTCCCAATATTTTTAAGTACATGGAACTTGTTATCAACTTCGATTTTTTATTCAAATGAAGTGCCGTAACACTTCAAATCATGTCAATTCCATGACACTCATCTTCAGAAAAGATCTTTCAGTTCTAATCTTAGAAAGCAAGTTTTTAAATTATAAAAGATATGCTTCTTATATTCTCCAAATCCTGCTCCTGAGCAGGGCTATTGTTGTTTCAATAGTTTGTTCCTTTTTCACAGCTGAGTGTTTCACTGTATGGATGTATCAACCATGTGTTTATCCATTCACCCGGTGAGGGCTGTTTGGGTTGTTTTCCTTTTTTTTGCTATTCCAAATAAAGCTGCTATGAATATTTGTATACAAGTCTTTGTGTGGAAGCATGCTTTTATTTTTCTTGGGTAGATACCCAGTAGTGGAATGGCTGCATCACATGCTAGGTCTAATTTTCACTTTTAAGAAACTACCAAACCAGGCTAGGCACAGTGGCTCACATCTGTAATTCCAGCACTTTGGGAGACAGAGGTGGGAGGATCGCTTGAGGTCAGGAGTTCAAGACCAGCCTGAGCAGCATAGCGAGACCCCATCAGCTTTACAAAAAAATAAACAATTAGCCAGGCATGGTGGCATGGGCCTGCAGTCCCAGCTACTCTGGAGGCTGAGGTAGGAGGATTACTTGAGCCCAGGAGGTGGAGGTTGCAGCAAGCCATAAATGCACCACTGCTCTCCAGACTGAGCGAAAAAGACCTCAAAAAAAAAAAAAAAAAATTAATACAACTCTTAATACACAACTATAAAATGCAGAGAGTCACCAAGAAAATAAAATCACTATAGTTATCGTACCAACCAGAAATTACCACTATTGCTATACCACTCCAGAAAGTTTTTTTCATGTATATATAAAGGGAAAGAGTTTTATTATTTTTTGTAAAAACTTGAACTATTTATTAATTCTTTAAATCAAAATTCTTTTTTTTTTTTTTTTTTGAGACGGAGTCTTGCTGTGTCACCCAGGCTGGAGTGCAATGGCCAGATCTCGGCTCACTGCAAGCTCCGCCTCCCGGGTTCACGCCATTCTCCTGCCTCAGCCTCCCGAGTAGCTGGGACTACAGGCACCCGCCACCTCGCCCGGCTAGTTTTTTTTTGTATTTTTTATTAGAGACGGGGTTTCACCGTGTTAGCCAGGATGGTCTCGATCTCCTGACCTCGTGATCCGCCCGTCTCGGCCTCCCAAAGTGCTGGGATTACAGGCTTGAGCCACCGCGCCCGGCCTTAAATCAAAATTCTACATGTGCATTTCTAATGAGTGCCCAGGTAATGCTGATGTCGCTGGTCCAGGGACCACACTTTGAGAATCAATGTGATAATCAAGAAATGTCTATTGAATCAAATTTACTAAAATATTCACAAACCTTTCTCCACCCGAAGGATGTGAATGAAGGGGAGACAGAGACTGTTAAAGCTACAGGCAGTCTGCAGGTGATTTTTTTTTTTTTTTTTTTAAATGTGGTTTGGAATCTGGAGCCTGAGGCCTGGACCCAAATCTCACCACAGCTTTGTGCTGGCTGAGCACCCTGTATATAATTTAAATCACTGTATAAGTCTCACTATAAAAAGTTGCAAAAATTAGGCTGGGTGTGGTGGTTCACGCCTGTTAATTCCAGCACTTTGGGAGGCTGAGGCGGGTGGATCACGAGGTCAGAAGATGGAGACCATCCTGGCTAACGCAGTGAAACCCCGTCTCTACTAAAAATTCAAAAATTAGCCAGGGGTGGTGGCAGGTGCCTGTAGTCCCAGCTACTTGGGAGGCTGAGGCAGGAGAATGGCGTGAAGCCAGGAGACGGAACTTGCAGTGAGCTGAGATCGCGCCACTGCACTGTACGCTGGGCGACAGGGCGAGACTCCATTTAAAAAAAAAAAAAGTGGCAAAAATTAAAAAATATTAAAAGTTGTAGTCAGCCAGGCGTGGTGGCTCACACCTGTAATCCCAGCACTTTGGGAGGCTGAGGCAGGAGGATCACTTGAGCCGAGAAGTTCAAGACTAGCCTAGGCAACATAGTGAGACCTCTGTCTCTACGAAAAACAAAAAATTTAGCTGGATGTGGTGGCACATGCCTGTGGTCTCAGCTACTCAGGCTCAGGAGGAGCATTTGAGCCGGGGAGTCAAAGCTGCAGTGAGCCAAGGTCACACCACTGCACTCCAGCCTGGGTGACACAGCAAGACCCTGTCTCAAAAAAAAAAAAAAAAAAAAAAAAGAAAAAAGAAAACCTTACAATAAGTGAAACAGGTAGAGAGTAACAAAATATATTCAATTCAAAATGAACTCTCTAACCACTGCCCACATCCCCACTACAGTGTACTCATCAGATAGTCAGTGATACTTTTATGATATAGGTTGGATCACATCATTCTTTTGTTTAAAAATTTTGAATGGTTTCCTGTAACATTTGAGATAAAAGCCAACCACGGTAAGGTCATCCTTCCCATGACCTCAGAGCAACCTCTACCATCCCATCTGCCCATCTACTCTCCTCCCCTTCAACCACACTGCTCCAGCCACTCTGGACAGCTTGCCAGTCCTTGACTGCACCCAGCATGCCCCTGCTCACAGCCTCTGCACATCTTTCCTCTGCCTGTGCTGATCTCCCCCTGGATGGGCTGCATGGCTGCTCACGCTACTGTGTTCCATGCAAGTTGGTCTCTGCTCTAATGCCACTGCCCCAGAGGATCCTCCCTCAGCCGCCCTTTATAAAATGGCCTACCTTATCATTTATCTCTTTTCTTGCTTTTTCTTCATTGTACTGAGTTCCCCAAAACATTATATATATTTTTTACTATCAGCCTCCACCCAGTTGGAACCTACGATCTTTAAAGGTGGGGGTCTCGTTCAGTGCTGTATTCCCAGTGCTTAGAACGTGTCTGGAACACAGGAGTTGCTATCTGTTGCATGCATAAATGAACTCAGAACAAGAATACCTGATTTTCCAATGTCCTTACCAGGTTTTATACATCTTTATAATCTTTGCCAATCCAATATGTGGGAAACAGTATTCGCTTCAATTTGTATTTCTTGAGTATGAGTGAGGTAGAGTATCCTATCATGTTTTTTGGCTTGACCTTCAGAAAACTAATTTTTCATATCCCTTATTCAGTTTGCTTTTTTCCTTTTGCTTTGCAAGAGCTATTGACACATTAAAGAAATTATTCCTTTGTCCATCATATGCTGCAAAAATTGACTATGCCATTCCAAGAGCAAAACATTCATATTTGTTTTCTACTAATACTTTTATATTTTTAAATATGAAAGATTACGTTTAGATCTTTGATCCATCTGGGATTTACTCTGGGGTGTAAAGAATAAGGAAGAGATCTACTTTAAAAAATAAATTTAGCTTTAAAATACAACGAGTATACATTTCTGGATACAACTATACAATTTACTGGCCGGGCACGGTGGCTCACACCTATAATCCCAGCACTTTGGGAGGCCGAGGTGGATGGATCACGAGGTCAGGAAATCAAGACCATCCTGGCTAACATGGTGAAACCCCATCTCTACTAAAAACAAACAAAAAAATTAGCGTGGTGGCGGGCACCTGTAGTCCCAGCTACTTGGGAGGCTAAGGCAGGAGAATGGCATGAACCTGGGAAGTGGAGCTTGCAGTAAGCCAAGATCGTGTCACTGTACTCCAGCCTGGGCGACAGAGCAAGACTCTGTCTCAAAAAAAAAAAAAAAATAAATAAATAAATACAATCATATAATTTACTGTTGTTTTAACTTTCTCTTAGAATATTCATACTCTGAAAAATAAAATCAAAGCTCACCTGCTTTATAATATACAATTTTCTAAGCACACTTGACATATATGTAAATATGTGTCAGAGCATATACATATATATGCAGTATTTTCCACAATTCTCTGGAATGTTATATTAAAATCTGATGTTATATCAATACTAAAATATTTTTCCAGAAAGTTTCTATTTCATTTTCTCAATGTCGTCTCGCTTTCTTGGATCTTGATTTCTTTTTTGTTACACTATATTTTTTCTCGAAAAGTTTCTTCTCAATTAAGCTCACTTCTTCATGGAGAAGGGAAGTCTTTATTCTGAGCAGGAAGGAGAAGAGATTTAGTATAAACTGATAACTCAGAGAATAATTTGATTCTTCATAGGTTGTCACGTGTGTACAATAGCTAGAAGGGAAAAAGAAAAAAGAATTTCTCTTTAGATGGTAACCAAGAAAGGCACACACTAACCCCTGAACATCTCCCCAAATAACAAATATATATGGTTAGGCTTAAAACAGGACCCTGAGCTGGAAGGAAACCTAGAAGAATTTGGTAACTCCTTAACTGCACAAAGGAAAACATGTTCACACTGTCCACGGCCACCACACAAGGGCCACAGGTGGTGCTAGGAGCTGGTCCTTCAACTCTCTGCTCGAAGTTTCTTCACTCCAGATGGGGCACCACTCCACCTTCTTACCATGGTCAAGGCAAACAAAAGCATACAAGGAGATATTCTGAACATATTTCTTTTTTTTTTTTTTTTTTTTGAGACAGAGTTTCGCTCTGTTGCCCAGGCTGGAGTGCAGTGGCCCGATCTCAGCTCACTGCAAGCTCCGCCTCCCGGGTTCCCGCCATTCTCCTGCCTCAGCCTCCCGAGCAGCTGGGACTACAGGCGCCCGCCACCTCGCCCGGCTAGTTTTTTGTATTTTTTAGTAGAGATGGGGTTTCACCGTGTTAGCCAGGATGGTCTTGATCTCCTGACCTCGTGATCCGCCCGTCTCGGCCTCCCAAAGTGCTGGGATTACAGGCTTGAGCCACCGTGCCCGGCTCTGAACATATTTCTAAAACAAACTAAAGAAAACAAATAATCCCCGACTTCCACCCAACATAAGACACTAGACTTTATAATGTAGCTTGCAATACTATATGTACTGTAGGAGAAGAGTTTACCAAGCAATTTCCCTTATTTTAAAATAGTAAAGCCTTCCATTCCAAAATGGCCAAATAGGAACAGCTCTGGTCTGCAGCTCCCAGCATGATCGATGCAGAGACAGGTGATATTTGCATTTCCAACTGAGGTACCTAGTTCATCTCATTGGGACTGGTTGGACAGTGGGTGCAGCCCACGGAGGGCAAGCCGAATCAGGGTGGGGCATCGTCTCACCTGGGAAGGGATTTCCCTTTCCTAGCCAGGGGAAGCTGTGACAGACTACACCTGTAAAATAAGGACACTCCCGCCCAAATACTGCACTTTTCCAACGGTCTTACCAAACAGCACACCAGGAGATTATATCCTGAGCCTGGCTCAGCTGGTCCCTCGCCCATAGAGCCTTGCTCACTGCTCGTGCAGCAGTCTGAGATCAACCTGTGAGGCAGCAGCCTGGCAGCTGGAGGGGCGTCTGCTATTGCTGAGGCTTAAGTAGGTAAACAAAGCAGCTAGGAAGCTTGAACTGGGCAGAGCCCACTGCAGCTCAGCAAGACTTGCTGCCTCTGTAAACTCCACCTCTGGGGGCAGTGCGTAGCTGAACAAAAGACAGCAGAAACTTCTGCAGACTTAAACATCCCTGTCCGACAGCTCTGAAGAAAGCAGTGGTTCTCCCAGCATAGCATTTGAGCTCAGGACAGACAGACTGCCTCCTCAAGTGGGTCCCTGACCCCCATGTAGCCTAACTGTGAGACACCTCCCAGCAGGGGCCAACTGACACCTCATACAGGTGGGTGCCCCTCTGGGACAAAGCTTCCAGAGGAAGGATCAGGCAGCAGTATTTGCTGTTCTGCAGCCTCCACTGGTGATACCCAGGCAAACAGGGTCTGGAGAGGACCTCCAGCAAAATCCAACAGACCTGCAGCTGAGGGACCAGACTGTTAGAAGGAAAACTAACAGAAAGGAATAGCATCAACATCAACAAAAAGGACATCCACACCAAAACCCCATCTGTAGGTCACCAACATCAAAGACCAAAGGTAGATAAAACCACAAAGATGGGGAGAAACCAGAGCAGAAAAGCTGAAAATTCTAAAAACCAGAGCACCTCCTCTCCTTCAAAGGATTGCAGCTCCTCGCCAGCAACGGAACAAAGCTGGACGGAGAATGACTTTGGCGAGCTGACAGAAGTAGGCTTCAGAAGGTCAGTAATAACAAACTTCTCTGAGCTAAAGGAGGATGTTCGAACCCATCGCAAGGAAGCTAAAAACCTTGAAAAAAGATTAGACAAATGGTTAACTAGAATAAACAGTGCAGAGAAGACCTTAAAAGACCTGATGGAGCTGAAAACCACGGCACGAGAACCATGTGATGCATGCACAAGCTTCAGTAGCCGATTCGATCAAGTGGAAGAAAGAGTATCAGTGATCGAAGATCAAATTAATGAAATAAAGTGAGAAGAGAAGTTTAGAGAAAAAAAGAGTAAAAAGAAACAAACAAAGCCTCCAAGAAATATGGGACTATGTGAAAAGTCTACGTTTGATTAGTGTACCTGAAAGTGACAGGGAGAATTCAGGAAATACAGAGAACACCACCCCTTGAGAAGAGCAACTCCAAGACACATAATTGTCAGATTCACCAAGGCTGAAATGAAGGAAAAAACGTTAAGGGCAGCCAGAGAGAAAGGTCAGGTTACCCAAAAAGGGAAGCCCATCAGACTAACAGCGGATCTCTCAGCAGAAACTCTATAAGCCAGAAAAGAGTGGGGGCCAATATTCAACATTCTTAAAGAAAAGAATTTTCAACCCAGAATTTCATATCCAGCCAAACTAAGCTTCACAAGTGAAGGAGAAATAAAATCCTTTACAGACAAGCAAATGCTGAGAGATTTTGTCACCACCAGGCCTGCCTTACAAGAACTCCTGAAGGAAGCACTAAACACGGAAAGGAACAACCAGTACCAGCCACTGCAAAAACATGCCAAAATGTAAAGACCATCGATGCTAGGGAGAAACTGCATCAACTAACAGGCAAAATAACCAGCTAACATCATAATGACAGGATCAAATTCACACATAACAATATTAACCTTAAATGTAAATGGACTAAGTGCCCCAATTAAAAGACACAGACTGGCAAATTGGATAGAGTCAAGACCCATCAGTGTGCTGTATTCGGGAGACCCATCTCATGTGCAGAGACACACATAGGCTCAAATAAACGGATGGAGGAAGATCTACCAAGCAAATGAAAAGCAAAAATAGCATGGGTTGCAATCCTATTCTCTGTTAAAACAGGCTTTAAAACAACAAAGACCAAGAGAGACAAAGAAGGCCATTACATAACGGTAAAGGGATAGATTCAACAAGAAGAGCTAACTATCCTAAATATATATGCACCCAATACAGGAGCACCCAGATTTATAAAGCAAGTCCTTAGAGACCTACAAAGAGACTTAGACTCCCATACAGTAATAATGGGAGACTTTAACACTCCACTGTCAATATTAGACAGATCAACGAGACAGAAAGTTGACAAGGATATCCAGGACTTGAACTCAGCTCTGCACCAAGTGGACCTAATAGACATCTACAGAACTCTCCACTCCAAATCAACAGAATATACATTCTTCTCAGCACCACATTGCACTTACTCCAAAATTGACCACATAGTTGGAAGTAAAGCACTCCTCAGCAAATGTAAAAGAACAGAAATCACAACAAACTGTCTCTCAGACCACAGTGCAATCAAATTAGAACTCAGGATTAACAAACTCACTCAAAACCGCACAACTACTTGGAAATTGAACAACCTGCTCCTGAGTTACTACTGGGTAAATAACGAAATGAAGGCAGAAATAAAGATGTTCTTTAAAACCAATGAGAACAAAGACACAATGTACCAGAATCTCTGGGACACATTTAAAGCAGTGTGTAGAGGGAAATTTATAGCACTAAATGCCCACAAGAGGAAGCAGGAGAGATCTAAAATTGACACCCTAACATCACAATTAAAAGAACTACAGAAGCACGAGAAAACACATTCAAAAGCTGGCAGAAGATAACTAAGATCAGAGCAGAACTGAAGGAGATAGAGACACAAAAACCAAAACACCCTTAAAAAAAAAAAATCAATGAATCCAGGAGCTGGTTTTTTGAAAAGATCACCAAAATTGATAGACCACTAGCAAGACTAATAAATAAGAAAAGAGAAAAGAATAAAACAGATGCAATGATAAAGGGGTATCACCACCTATTCCACAGAAATACAAACTACCATCAGAGAATAATATAAACACCTTTATGCAGATAAACTAGAACATCTAGAAGAAATGGATAAATTCCCGGACACATACACCCTTCCAAGACTAAACCAGGAAGAAGTTGAATCTCTGAATAGACCAATAACAGGCTCTGAAACTGAGGCAATAATTAATAGGCTACCAACCAAAAAAAGGCCAGGACCAGATGGATTTACAGCTGAATTCTACCAGAGGTACAAAGAGGAGCTGGTACCATTCCTTCTGAAACTATTCCAATCAATAGAAAAAAGAGGGAATCCTTCCTAACTCATTTTATGAGGCCAGCATCATCATGATACCAAAGCCTGGCAGAGACACAACAAAAAAAAGAGAATTTTAGATCAATATCCTTGATTAACATCGATGCAAAAATCCTCAATAAAATACTGGAAAACTGAATCCAGCAGCACATCAAAAAGCTTATCTGCCGCGTTCAAGTTGGCTTCATGCCTGGGATGCAAGGCTGGTTCAACATACGCAAATCAATAAACGTAATCCATCACATAAACAGAACCAACGACAAAACCATATGATTATCTCAACAGATACGGAAAAGGCCTTCAACAAAATTCAACAGCTCTTCATGCAAAAAACTCTCAGTAAACTAGGTACTGATGGAATGTATCTCAAAACAGTAAGAGCTATTTATGAGAAACCCACAGCCAATATAATATTGAATGGGCAAAAACTGGAAGCATTCCCTTTGAAAACTGGCACAAGACAGGGATGCCCTCTCTCACCACTCCTATTCAACATAGTGTTGGAAGTTCTGGCCAGGGCAATCAGGCAAGAGAAAGCAATAAAAGGTATTCAATTAGGAAAAGAGGAAGTCATATTATCCCTGTTTGCAGATGACATGATTGTATACTCAGAAAACCCCATCGTCTCAGCCCAAAATCTCCTTAAGCTGATAAGCAACTTCAGCAAAGTCTCAGGATACAAAATCAATGGGCAAAAATCACAAGCATTACATACACCAATAACATACAAACAGCCAAATCATGAGTGAACTCCCATTCACAATTGCTACAAAAAGAATAAAATACCTAGAAATCCAACTTACAAGGGATGTGAAGGATGTAAAGGACCTCTTCAAGGAGAACTACAAACCACTGCTCAACGAAATAAAAGAGGACACAAACAAACAGAAGAACATTCCACACTCATGGATAGGAAGAATCAGTATCGTGAAAATGGCCATACTGCTTAAGGTAATTTATAGATTCAATGCCATCCCCATCAAGCTACCAATGATTTTCTTCACAGAATTGGAAAAAACTGAAGTTCATATGGAATCAAAAAAGAGCCTGCAGTGCCAAAACAATCCTAAGCAAAAAGAACAAAGCTGGGGGCATTACGCTACCTGACTTCAAACTATACTACAAGGCTACAATAACCAAAACAACATGGTACTGGTGCCAAAACAGAGATATAGACCAATGGAACAGAACAGAGGCCTCAGAAATAATACCACACATCTACAACCATCTCATCTTTGACAAAACTGACAAAAACAAGAAATGGGGAAAAGATTCCCTATTTAATAAACGGTGCTGGGAAAACTGGATAGCCATATGTAGAAAGCTGAAACTGGATTCCTTGCTTACACCTTACACAAAAATTATTTCAAGATGGGTTAAAAACTTAAATGTTAGACCTAAAACCATAAAAACCCTAGAAGAAAACCTAGGCAATACCATTCAGGACATAGGCACGGGCAAGGACTTCATGTCTAAAACACCAAAAGCAATGGCAACAAAAGCCAATAGACAAATGGGATCTAATTAAACTAAAGGGCTTCTACACAGCAAAAGAAACTACCATCAGAATGAACAACCTGCATAATGGGAGAAACTGTTTTCAATCTACCCATCTGACAAAGTGCTAATATCTTGAATCTACAAAGAACTTAAACAAATTTACAAGAAAAAAAACAAACAACCCCATCAAAAAGTGAGCAAATGATATGAACAGACACTTCTCAAAAGAAGACATTTATGCAGCCAACAGACACAAGAAACTCACTGGTCATCAGAGAAATGCAAATCAAAACCACAATGAGATACCATCTCACACCAGCTAGAATGGCGATCATTAAAGTCAGGAAACAACAGATGCTGGAGAGGATGTGGAGAAACAGGAACGCTTTTACACTGTTGGTGGGAGTGTAAACTAGTTCAACCATTGTGGAAAACAATGTGGCAATTCCTCAAGGATCTAGAACTAGAAATACCATTTGAGCTAGTGATCCCATTACTGGGAATATACCCAAAGGATTATAAATCATGCTACTATAAAGACACATGCACACATATGTTTGCTGTGGCACTATTCACAATAGCAAAAACTTGGAACCAACCCAAATGTCCTCCAATGTTAGACTGGATTAAGAAAATGTGGCACATATACACCATGGAATACTATGCAGCCATAAAAAAGGATGAGTTCATGTCCTTTGTAGGGACATGGATGAAGCTGAAACAGCAAACTACCACAAGGACAGAAAACCATACACCACATGTTCTCACTCATAAGCGGGAACTGAACCATGAGAACACATGGACACAGGGTGGGGAACATCACACACTAGGGCCTGTCATGGGGTGGGGCGCAGAGGGAGGGATAACATTAGGAGAAATACCTAATGTAAATGACCAGTTGATGGGTGCAGCAAACCAACATGGCACACGGATACCTATGTAACAAACCTGTACATTGTGCACATGTACCCTAAAACTTAAAGTATTAAAAAAAAAAAAAGTTAAACCCGAATCTGATCAAATCTCTAACTAATGCTAATTGCCAATCTCTTTTTTTTTTTTGAGACAGAGTCTCACCCTGCTGACTGCAACCTCTGCCTTCCGGATTCAAGCGATTCTCCTGCCTCAGCCTCCCAAGTAGCTGGGACTATAGGCATGCACCACCATGCCTGGCTAATTTTTGTATTTTTAGTAGAAACGGGGTTTCACCATGTTGGCCAGTCTGGTCTCAAACTCCTGACCTCAGGTGATCTACCCACCTTGGCCTCCCAAAGTGTTGAGATTACAGGCATGAACCACCGCACCCGGCCATAACTGCCAATCTCAAACTCTAACTACACCAACATATAGGCTATCCAGGGACAGAGGAAGAGGTTAAATGGCATCACATGGCACTGTCTATATGCAAAATTCGGACTATGAGAAATTGTATGGGACACATGACCAGGATTACTCAATAAGTACATTGTAAGAAGAAAAAAGAGAGATAAAGAGGGGGGTTCTGAAGAACTGAAACACTTACAAGCCATGTCAACCACTTGCAATATATGGGCCTGGTTTGGATTCTGAGTTAAACTCATTTAAAAAATTATATGACAATTAGGAAAATCTAACCACTGACTGCATGGTGGATAATATTAAGAAATTACTATTAATTTTTTATATCTGATTAATGGTATTACGGTTTTACTTTAAAAAATATGATGTTTGAGATCTGCTTCCAAATAATGGGGGGTAGAGGGGTAGAGTAAGCTGGAGCCTGGGTGAAGCAAGTCTTGCCATGTCACAGTTGCTGAGGTTGGGTGACAGAGACAGGGGGGTTCTTTATACTACTCTACTTCTGAGTATACCAGAAATTCCCCATTATCAACTTTAAAAAGCAAGTAAAGAAATAACATATAGAAGCTATAAACATTGAGATATTATGACTTACATAACATATATGGCCCTAAATTCCTTAATGTCTGTGTTTGCACTGCAAAACTCTGCCACTTGTCTAGGAACAGTGGCTCATGCCTGTAATCCCAGCACGTTGGAAGGCCAAGGTGGGCAGATCACAAGATCAGGAGTTTGAGACCAGTCTGACCAACATGATGAAACCCGTCTCTACTAAAAATACAAAAATTAGCCAGGGTGGTAGCGCATGTCTGTAGTAGCAGGCAGTTGGGAGGCTGAGGCACAAGAATTGTTTGAACCGGGGAGGCTGCAGTGAGCCAAGACTGTGTCACTGCACTCCAGCATGGGTGACAGAACAAGCTTCTGTCTCAAAAAAACAAACACCCCAAAACAAAAAACCCCAAAACCAATCAACCAACCAAACAAAACCCTCTGCCACCCATCAGCTGTGACTATGGATAACTACTCTTGGTTCTCTCATCTGTAAAACAGGAAAAAAATAACAGTACTTATACTTTTTTTTTTTTTTTTTTTGAGACGGAGTCTCACTCTGTCACCCAGGCTGGAGTGCAGTGGCACAATCTCGGCTCACTGCAAGCTCTGCCTCCTGGGTTCACGCCATTCTCCTGCTTCAGCCTCCCGAGTAGCTGGGACTACAGGCGCCCGCTACTATGCCCGGCTAATATTTTGTATTTTTAGTAGAGACGGGGTTCCACCATGTTAGCCAGGATGGTCTCCATCTCCTGACCTCGTAATCTGCCTGCCTCGGCTTTCCAAAGTGCTGGGATTACAGGTGTGAGCCATTGCGCCCGGCCAACAGTACTTACACTTGACAGAGTAGACAAGATTAAATAAGAATGTATATTAAACACTTAACCCAATTCTTGGCACACAGCAAGGGCTCAAAAATGTTCACTTCCTCTACAGTCCTTTAAAATTAATTTTTTTTGTATTTACTCAGAATCTTAAGGCTATTTTAATACTATACAGTAAACCAAATGCTTTATTACTAGTAGGAAATATAAAGGCCTCAAATGTTTGTTCATTGATTGGTTTAATAAAGATAAAAAATTAGCCATTTACAGTAATTCTCACAAAAATGTTGGCCTCTTGCTTTTTATATATATATATATATATATATATATATTTTTTTTTTTTTTTTCGAGATGGAGTCTCACTCTGTCACCCAGGCTGCAGTGCAGTGGTGAGATCTCAGCTCACTGCAACTTCCATCTCCCAGGTTCAAGCGATTCTTATGCCTCAGTCTCCCAAGTAGCTGGGATTACAGGCGTGCCCCTCCATACCTGGCTGATTTTTGTATTTTTAGTAGAGATGGTGATTCACCATGTTGGCCAGGCTGGTCTTGAATTCCGATCCACCTGCACTGTCCTCTCAAAGTGCTGGGATTACAGGCATGAGCCACCCACCACACCCGGCTTAGAGATATATATTTTTAAGAGACAGGGTCTCACTATGCCCAGGCTGGAGTGCAGTGGCTACACACAGTCACAATCATTGCACATCACAGCCTCAAACTCCTGGCCTCAAGTGATTGTCCCACCTCAGCCTTTCAAGTTGCCGGGACTACAGACATGTGCCACCACACCTGCCTAAGCTAAGCATATGACATATTTGAGTACTTTTTTTTTTTTGAGACTAAGTCTCGCTCTGTCACCAGGCTGGAGTGCAGTGGTACAGTCTTGGCCCACGGCAACCTCCAACTCCCGAGTTCAAGTGATTACCCTGCCTCAGCCTTCTGAGTAGCTGGGACTACAGGCATGCACCACCACGCCCGGCTAATTTTTTGTATTTTAGTAGAGACGAGGTTTCACCATGTTGGCCAGGATGGTCTCAATCTCCTGACTTCGTGATCCGCCTGCCTCGGCCTCCCAAAGCGCCGGGATTACAGATATGAGCCACCCTGCCCGGCCTGAGTACTGTTTTTTCACTATAGTTTAAAAAAATAGTTAAAAATAATATTTTACAAATTCAAATCAAATTTTTGTGGGGCAGCCAAAGCACCTCCATTTCCTGTGGAATACAACTAAAGACCACTGCTCTGCCTCATCTATGGAACTCCCAGGGAGGTCATGGCCACCTACAAGAAGTCAGGTCTTCTGACCCAGCCAACTATTATAACAACTGGGAATAGAAAGGGCATTTCAATTCATTGAAATTGTTAACTCTGCCTCAGCTAGGAAGAATCAACAGCCTCCCATACCTGAAGTACTCTTGTGGCCTTTCTCTGCTTAGTTCCCAAGCTCTGAGTGTTTTCACAATTTTACAGCAAATGTTTTGTTTCTTCTGAACCCTCAGAAATGAGTCCTTCTGCCTAATGAAATTCTCTACATAGCTAAATATCTGCTCTCAAAAGCATCGCTTTTCATTGTAACCATTTTTGATGGTTGTCTTAGAGCATATTCAGCATATTTTAGCCTTTACAGTTGCCTGTTTTTATTGTAGAAACAGTAGAAAACATGCTATTAAAACCCACCACAAAGGCACACAGCATCTTGGGACATGTGCTGTGCTGAAGCAGGGATGTGGTCCCCTTATTTAGTGGCATGGACACGAAGGCACACAGCGTCCTGGGACATGCGCTGTGCTGAAGCAGGGATGTGGTCCCCTTATTTAGTGGCATGGAGCCATGAACTTCAGGCTCTGCGACTGGAGCTCTGTCTGCTTTGGATTCTGAGGCTGGCTCCCCTATCGTTGTCAAAGGGTGTCATTTATGTTTACCGTCAAGATGTCTATCAGCAGAGTGCTTCTCGGACCTCTGGTTTTGTTTCTTTGATGATGAGGAGTTTGGAAATCAGACAACTCAGCCTAAGGGCAGAGTCAGGGGCTCTGAGCGAGGGGCTAAGGGGCTAAGGAAAGAGGCTTAGTTTTAGTTACGGTCTCTGTGGCATTTTTACTGCCCAGCTGAAGCCTTTTTTGCTTGCTCTGCAGTTCTAGGCTCTGGTCTAGAACAGGGAAGGTTGACAGATAAGTTTGGTGTCTAAAGTCATGGTATCACTGAAACTTCATACAATCAGAATTTAGTTTTATACTTCATGCAGAGAAAAAAATCTCAGCATTTTCATCACTGACTATACTAAGCTCTATGTATCACTCACTGCGTTATACTGCAGTATTAAATCTGAGATCATCCACAATCCACCCTCACGCCCTGTGAAAAAGCACAAAGGTACGGATCACGACATAAGCTGCCATGGATGCAGAACCTGAATCTAAATATGAGGAACCATCACAACCATACTCAGAAACATTGTATAACACCACTGACATTTCTGAAAAATACAGGTCAATGTCATGAAAGACAAAGAAAGGCTGAGGGACAATCTGATTAAAGGAGACTGAAGAGATAAAATCAATCAATGCTATACCTACTCCTGAACTTGATCCTGCTATAAAAGGACACTGGGGATCTAATGAGAAAACTGGAATATGGACTGTGGGTGAGATAAAAGTATCGTATCAATATTAAGTTTCCTGAGTTTGATAACTGTACGGTGGTCACTTAAGAGAATATCCTTATTTTTAGGAAATACTTAAGGAAGTATTAAGAGGTAGAAAGACATGAAAAAGGTAACTGACTCAGAGAAGTGATATGTACTAAAAAATACAGCGCATTCCCTGATCAGCAGTTACAGCCACTTCTATTGCCTGCCTGCTGCACTGCAGGTTAATTTAGAGGCAACAGTTGTGCTAATTGCCTTGTATCCTCTTTCTTGATTTTTACCAGCTTTCCTAGAACTCTTACACAAGACTCAATGTATAATTCTGATTTTCGTGACTTTAAGCTCACCAGCTTCTAATTCCAACAGAAAACCTATCTGGCTCTTATATAGGCAACTGCTTCAATTATATGTGACTTTTTCTAAAAGCATTGATTACCATCTGCAGAATTTCTGTGTACTAAGCCAATATAATGAATTCTTAGTTAGCAGTGATTGGCCTTTCTCTTTCAGGACTCCCTGAAGGCTGTGTCCATGGAAACATGTTCTATCAGTGTCTTCTTCAGTCCAGTTGAACTGAAAACTTGAAGGGCTTTTTTTTCCAGCAGTTGCTGTTGAATCAACCAGTGTGCTAAATTGTTTCTGTAGATTCACCACCATTTCTGGAAATGGAGAAAAAAAGGAAACAAAATAACAAGTTATATTAAATCACAAATAAAGCCTGGAATTTACTTGATAAGAATGTACCAATATTGGTTCCTTAGTTTTGGCAAATGTACCACCGTAATGTAACAGGATAACTTTAAGAGAAAATGAAACTGGATGAGGTGCATGTGGAAAACTACTTCAAAAAGAATGTACAATCCAAAAAGAATTCTATAAGCAAAGAATTCCCAAAATCAGAACGATTTAGGATTTTAGATTTTGGCAGGAACTGAGGCTCTGTTTTGAAGAACGGCAAGTTCCTGAAGTAGATTCCTGCAGAGATTGCTTGCAGAGCATGATGCTCCTTTGGATGTATACGTGCCCCGGAACATTTGTTTAAAAAAAGTAAAAAACTTAAGCATTCAACATTTCAAGTCCAGATATTTAATTTTTCTACAATTGTGTTGCTACTTGGTATTAAGACAAAACTGGACTCACCTCTTTTTTTATATGCTACTGGTTTGTCGACAAACGAGTAGTAGAGTGGCTTTTCACTTTTCCACAGGTACCTGTACATGGTAAAGAAACAGCTGGAGCAGGATGGAGATGAAACGGACATAAACACATTGTCTGAAGCACTATCTGAGATTTCCGATATTTCGTTACAGTTCTGGCTTAGAATGGCTTATTGGCACATGTCTATATTGTCTACTGAACTTAGGCCCTAGAAGGAAGCACTGACCGAGAGCCCAGGCCAAGAGAATGGTATGCTCCTCTCAAAAGCTGCCCAGATGCCGTGACATGTTGAAGAAGCTATTAATTACACACAAAACACAGAAACAGTTTCCTCCATCATAAATTTCCCTTGCTGCTCGTTCTCATAAAGTGAAGCCACCTCGAAACAACTGTTCCTCATTGCCTTTGCCCCAATGCCTTTTTGCTGAGAGCTGTTAGTAGTCCTTCTGAATAACTTACACGGAGTGAACAGTAAATGCATCTCTCTGGCACCTGATGCCAGGAAATCTATTCTACTCCTGGTGTAAAGGAGAGGAAGAGACTGGATTCCAGGATGACACAGTCCCAACAGTCCCTGTCCTGACTCAGCCTATTCTTGCCAAGGGAAGGGCAGCCAGGGAGTTTCCACTGTAAAATGGGGATCCTGGATTGCTCTGGCTCTTGGGGTTCCCTCCAGGACAAACACTAAGAGCCACCTAAGGTTCCTACAGATGAGGGTGATCAGTTCTAGACTCCAAAAGGAAGTGACATGTTCTATTTCTGGTTCTAGTGGTTGTTGCTAAACTTTGCCAAGGAGACACTGCAGCTCTGCAACAAAGATAACAATGTTCATTCTTAGTCTCATTTTCATTATTTCTGTGTTCCCTAGTGCAGAGGACTTTCATAACTTATAATAATAATAAAAAAAAAGTCCACCTTCTTCTTGATCCCAGGCCATTTTCTTATTTTGAAAGACACTGTGGCAACAAGAAAGAGTACTGAATCAGAAGACCTGGCCCACCACTTTCTAGTGGTAGAGCTAGCATAATCTGAACGACAAATTATGGAGGCTCTCAAAGGCAGAGACTGTCTCAGCCATCCTTATGCCCCTAGTGTTGTCAGGGAATGGCAGATAGTAGGAACTCATTTAAACATTTGTTGAAGAATAACTGGATGAATAAATGAACAAAGAAATGAATTTAGCAGGCCGGGCACGGTGGCTCAAGCCTGTAATCCCAGCACTTTGGGAGGCCGAGGCGGGCGGATCACAAGGTCAGGAGATCGAGACCACAGTGAAACCCCGTCTCTACTAAAAATACAAAAAATTAGCCGGGCGCGGTCGCGGGCGCCTGTAGTCCCAGCTACTCAGGAGGCTGAGGCAGGAGAATGGCGGGAACCCGGAAGGCGGAGCTTGCAGTGAGCCGAGATCGCGCCACTGCACTCCAGCCTGGGCAACAGCGTGAGACTCCGTCTCAAAAAAAAAAAAAAAAAAAAAAAAATGAATTTAGCATCTCTAAACTCATCCTCTACTTTCACAGGGTTATTCTGAGGAATAAGATAATGTATATATGGGTTCTTTAAATCCTATACAACAATTAAAATTATTATTTAGTACTTGACAAAGTGCCTGGCTAGCAGATACTCAAGAAATATCTGTGAACTTTCCAGAAAAAAAGATTAAAAATAGGAAGCCAGAAATACAAATATTTTAAACATCTGTAGTATCTGTAATAATTTCTCACCATTTATTTTTAATACTAGGAAGTAATACGTATATAAAAGCACACATTTTTACAATATTTTAGTAATATCATTTAGCAAATCATTTTAACCAATTTAAGAACTGATTTTTTTCAAGAATTTTTAAAAATACTTGATCAAGTCAGTAAAATCATGACTATATATAAAACAGATGTTGACTTTTTATTTTGAATTTCTGCAATGATATTAAATGTTAAGATCAGAAAGGAGTTGGGTGTGGTGGTTCATGCCTTTGTAATCCCAGCACTTTGGCAGGCTGAGGCGGGAGGATCGCCTGAGGTTGAGAGTTTGAGAGCAGCCTGTCCAACATGGAGAAACCCCATCTCTGTAGTAAATACAAAATTAGCAGGGCGTGGTGGCGCATGCCTGTAATCTCAGCTACTTGGGAGGCTGAGGCAGAAGAATCGCTTGAACCCGGGAGGTGGAGGTTGCGGTGAGCCGAGATCGTGTCATTGCACTCCAGACTGGGCAACAAGAGTAAGAGTGAAACTCCGTCTCACAAAAAAAAAAAAAAAAAAAAAAAAAGAACAGAAAGGTAATTTTTCTAATCATTAGGTAGCAGTAGAGATGTAATTAATGTTATACAGGAGATGGTTTCCTGAAAATTATGTGAAATTAAACTTTAGTGAACCACACCACATTTAAAATATATCAGAGAGTTTGTCATTTAACGTTATGGTAAATGAGTCAGCGATTCTTTAAAATATATTTTTTGCTATTAATTTTCTTTTTTTTTTTTTTGAGACGGAGTCTGGCTCTGTCGCCCGGGCTGGAGTGCAGTGGCCGGATCTCAGCTCACTGCAAGCTCCGCCTCCCGGGTTTACGCCATTCTCCTGCCTCAGCCTCCCGAGTAGCTGGGACTACAGGCGCCCGCCGCCTCGCCCAGCTAGTTTTTTGTATTTTTTAGTAGAGACGGGGTTTCACCGTGTTCGCCAGGATGGTCTCTATCTCCTGACCTAGTGATCCGCCCGTCTCGGCCTCCCAAAGTGCTGGGATTACAGGCTTGAGCCACCGCGCCCGGCCAATTTTCTTAAATAATAAAATCTCAAAGGATAAAGAATTTCCCTAAACAGTCTAATCCCAATCCCTGGGCACACTCACTGCTAAACATTCCTTGTGAATACCTAATCTAAATAGAAGTTTCTCATGTGTTTACAGTAAATGCCTATACAAGTGGCAATCATGCCGTAAATCAAGAGAGCACTATTATGTCCTTGGAGGGCATGCTCCAAGAATGGGAAGGGTGATCTAAAATAAAACTACGCTAAGTGTTTAGAGACCTGAAATGAAAGCTTCTTCCAAAATTGACTTTACCTTGCCTGCCTTTTCTCATTACATAAAACTACAAAAAGAGACACACCACAAACCATGTTTTCCAGCTAGATGTTATCCATATACTTCTCTCATCTGTCTGCATGTCATGTTTCCTCATTTTTAAAAATTAAGGTATAATTTACATTCAGTAAAATTTACTCTTTTCAGTGTAGTTCTGCTAGCATTGACAAACACATACAGTTGCACGTGTGTATTCGCTACAATTACTATGCAGAACAATTCCATCACTCCAAAATACCTCCCACATCCCTTGACAGTCAATCCTTGATCTCAGGCAACTACTGGTCTGTTTTTCTGTCCCCATAGTTTAGCCTTTTCCAGAATGTTATATAAATGGAATCAGCATAAGTAACCTTTTGAGTCTTTCACATAGCATAATGCATTTAAGATTCACTCATATTGCTGGATGCATCAGAAGTCTGTACTGCTAAATGGTATTCCACTGTATGGATAGAACACAGTTTATCCAGTCACCAGTTGAAGAACACGTGGTTTGTTGCCAGTTTTTGGCAATTATGAACGAAACCATTAGAAACATTCCTACGCAGATTTTTGTGTGAGCTTGTTTTCATTTCACTAGGGTAAATACCTAGGAGTGAAAAACACTGGATAACATAATAAATGTATGTTTAACTCTGAGAAACTGCCAACTTTTCAAAATAGCTGTACCATTTTGAATTCCCACACTTGGAATGATCAGTTTTTGTTTTTGTTTTGTTTTGAACCATTCTAATTGGTATATAATGATATATCATTGTCATTTTAATTTGCATTTCCCTATTAATGATGTTAAACATCTTTTCACATGTCATCTTGATATCATCTTTGGTAAAACGTCTTTTCAAATATTTTGCCCATTTAAAAAAATGGAGTTTTTTTCTTATTGCCTAATAATTCTTTACATACTCTAGATACAAATATTTTATTGGATATGTGATTTACATTTAATTTCTCCTGGTCTGTAGCTTCTTATTCTTTTAAGTGTCTTTTGTGGAGCAGAGGTTCTTACTTCTGATGAAGCCCAATTTACCAATTTTTTTTCTTTTATAGATCATGCTTTTGGTGTCACATCTAAGAAATTTCTGCCTAATCCAAAAGGTAAGGCAAAAATTAGCAGGTGAATGTAAATTAAAACCACAATGAGATATCACTATATACCAATTAGGGCATAGAGATTTTCTGCACAGGCTTAATTTTTCTCCATGTTCTTCTCAACATCTTCTATAACAGCTAGAAGTCATCAAAGCAGCCTCTTATGCTGTTTCAGGCTTTCAACTATTGTTTATTAGTGTTTTTCATAATGTCATGCATAGGAACCCATGCTTAGATATAGAAAATGTTTTAATAATTTTCATCTGACAATATGAATGATAATATTCAGAGAAACAGAGAAAAACTGGAAATTTATGTCAACATGGGGGTGGGGAAGGGTGAAACCGACAGGTGACCATCATGCACCAGAGCTCTGTGCCTGAGCAGCAGTTGGTAGTGCTTCACATGTTACTCAGCAGTAACTCACACTGCACGTGTGTGTCAGCCTTCAGCACATACTCTAGGAAGAAGGACCTTGGAAAGGGGGTCCCCTCGACAGCCTCCACCGTGGGGCCTGGTACCTCCCTGGAAAGTGCCATTTTATAACCAGACTTACTTTCTTTGGCCGATAAATTATTCCCTAAAGTAGCTAAAAGCCAGGAAATCTTAAATGTGCAACTGATATAACACTGCAATAATGAACTGGGCCTCCAAGAGCTATGTTTTAAAGTGTAGGCTGGTGTCTGGCTTGGGGTAAGGAAAGCCCTGTCACCACTGAGACACCAGGGTGGAATGGCCCCTAAACACCCAGTCCTCAGGATCTGTCAGGACTAACCCCAGCTAGCACCACAGAAAGGAAGGCCGATTCTCCAAAATGACCTAAGACACATAACAAACTCTCATTCCTGCTGCTATTCTTGTGCCCACTGAGAGCCACTGACTGAAGAGCCACTCCTCTGATGAGGAGGAGGGGGCCCGGTTTCCTGGAAATCCATGGGCTGTTGGGATAAATTCACCTCCACCCCTCTTCTTCATTGTGCATCGATCCTGCCTACTAACAGGGAACCTGTCACACTTCCCTGCTTTGGAAAGGATCATCTCCACAGTGCCTTTTCCATTCCAAGAGTCTGTTTTTCTATTTAAAAGCCCTCTGGAATTCAGAGGAAAAATAATCTAGTTCTACTCTCATCCTGGAAAATTGAGTCTTAATTACGGTATATAAGTGGGCATTATTATGTTTTTTTTACTGAAGAAATAGGAGCTGAACGAATTCTCATTTCAACTAATTTGGGGAACCTTGATTTTTCTCAAAGGATATAAAATTACTGAGTCGAATTAGTATTACTGTAAATTTACATTAAATACAGAGATGTTACCTTTTTCTTCAAAGCCTCATAGAGACTCAGACTCAACAAAAGGTTAAGTAACGCCCATGGGCACACAGCTAGCTTGTAATGCAGACAGGATTCAAACCTAGCACTGCTTATGCTCTCTCTACTCTACCACAACGAGCCCACATCAGAATGACAGTTCAAAGAAAGGCAGTGACACTGGCTGAATCAAATGGACTTGCTGTCTGCTTTGTTTTAACTTTCACAGGGGTCTTTATTTTGGGGGAACATTCCAATTACACGTGTTGCAAGGTAACATTTGTAATTTTTTTAATATTGGGAAGCATAGACGAGAAACGACTAAATATTTGAGAAAGGGGAAGAGGGAGGAGTATTAGAAATATAGGCAAGTCTCACGTAAATTACAAAAAGTTAAATTATAAAAAGTATACTGTGGTATCCTGCATTGGATCATGGAACAGAAAGAGGACATTAATAAAAACACTGGTGAAATTCACATCAAATCTAAAGTTTGGTTAATAGTAATATAAAAAAGAGAAAAGTTAAGAGTGTAGGGCTAATATTTCCAGAAAAAAAAGTCACAATGCAGATCAGCGTATACTGATGAAGCTTCAGCTTTCAAATGTAAAGTAACAGACACAGAAGTAAAGCAGGTGCATCTAAACCAGGAAAGAGAACATACTTGGCCCTTGCTTCTTCCCACTTTTGTTTTTTCTCATCAAAAGCTTTCTTCATAATTTGGTACCACTTTCTGAAATCAAACCATGGTTTATCTGAAAGAAATAAAATCCAAGATTATTAACCAAATAAATCACACTATAATATACACTGTTCATTTGAGTTTTCATTCATTGACATAGCTAAACATTTATATACTAGCTCTTGGAATCTACAGATGGAGTCATTGTCTCTCTCCTCTAACAGGACTCTCCTGAGAAATCTGTCACTCCCTCCTCTAAGTTCCTACCTATATTGTAGCCCCAATTAAATTATACTGAAATCATCTTCTTACATGTCTGCTTCTCCTAGACTTGACTATTACCTCCTTGAGAACAGAACACATATTTTGTTTGCCACTACAAAGAAGGCCTGCTCCTCCCCTGAAAGCCAACACCTAGCACAGTGCCTGGCACACAGTGGTGTTCCAATATGATGAATATGTGTATTAGGGAAAAAATTACTGATAAATGTGTAAAATGATACTATAGTAGCTGAACCCAGACTTCCAGTTTCATCAGCTCCTATTCCCATTCCTCCTAATTTTAATTCAAAGAATCTAGAGACATGTAAGAAAGTGGACTGCATCAGACAGTTAGTGTGAGTGTGTGATTAAGATGTAGACGTCAGAGAGACAACAGAACTGAATGTAGTAAAGTATAAAAACTCACTCCTCACTCTTTCACTCCATATAGGGATTATTTTCCATTATTCTCTGGGAAGGTAGTCTCTTTCCATGTCTAACTAAAAATCTTTTCAACTCGCCAATATAATAATTGTTTAATCCAATATGATCTTGTAGATCATACAGCCACAGAGGAGAGAAAACTACCAAAAGAATTATAAGAATAGAGGAAAACTATAGTAATCGATAGAACTCATGGTTCTTTGACCTGGAGTAAGTCACAACTTTTCTAAACCTCAGTCTCCCCATCAACAATGCTAGGGGCAGGGGATGGTAATTAGCAGGAAGAGCAGAGAGAAACGACAGTGATCTTCGCCCTGCTGACAGCATGGATTTATTTTGAGGCCTACAAGGGAGACAGGTCAAAGTACTCTGTTTATTCTATATGTCTACGTAGTAAATTACCACCTTTTAGCATTAGCGGGGATATCAGAAGACAGCTAGTTCAACCTTTCACTCTACATAGAAGCCAACATGAGCAACATACAGAAAGTAGTATTTTATTTTGCACATATTCTGGAAAGAACACACAAACTGATTGCTACCAATAAATTCAAGCCTCTAAAACCAATGAACATAAATCCTAATGAGAACATTAAGAAACTGGAATTGAATTTAATAATTCACATATTCACCATACTTCACTGAGCTGCTCTTAGGCTAGTCACTATGTTAGGCACTAAAAATACATTAAAAGAAAAAAAGAAAAAAAAGATATGATCCCTCCTTCCAGAAGGTCACACTTCACTTGTCTGTCTATCACTTATAAAGTACTTATTAGATGCCAGATGCTCTTCTAAGCACTTTACAAATATTGGCAATCTAATAGGGACAGATGTACTTAGGCCATTAGTTAGACCTCAAGGTACTAAACATCTAGCAGAAGTCTGAACAAGAGTGACTGTGGCAGGGGTTATTAGTTCTGATTTGGGAAGAGGTGAAGCATTGTGAAGTGGATAGGTGTGAAGACGAGACAGAAGAGTGGTGTTTATGCTGCATCTTGAAGCATAAAGGAGGATTTGCCAGGGACTGAACAGGAGTTGGGGTAAGAAGGAAAGAACATTTCAGATAGAGGGACCAACAAGAGCAAAGGCTGAAAGCATCAGAATAGACAGGATGGTCACAAAGCTACCTGTAAATTCATGATCTAGCATGGCTGGTGAGTAGAAGTTGGGAATACAAAGCTGGCTGGTCTTACATATAATAGGGACTCACTGGTATTTTTTAGTACCCTAGAGATACAAGTAGGTAATTATATGAAAAAACAATACTGGTACAATATTTAGTTTGTATACATGTGTATAGTGCATGTGTATGTGTATATTTTTCAAAGTTGTTTGCCTACAGTTATTCCATCTTTTAATCTATCATCTATGACCACTTTGAATTTGAATGATAAAAAATTAAAATACCTTTTTTGTTCTTTTCATTATGTTTTTCAGCAAGATTAGACAAGGACCTGGAGATAACAATAAACAAATCAATTTATTTAGAAGTCATGTATTTGGAAAGATAAATTCTGAATTCTTCTGAGAGAAAAGTATAGAATAGTATTTGAAACTGATACCAAGTTTTCATGGAGAAGCTATCACTGAAACAGAGAAGGAGACACTATAAATTATACTGTCACTCTTTGTTGGCATTTGGGAGGGGCGACATATTAAGATTCCTTTACTTTCTAAAATAATCTTTGAGAACACATATTGCCAGGAGCCTAAAGGGATACAGACAGAGATTTATGAAGATACTTTAAAACTAGGAAATCAGTGGAGCAATGAGGAACATTGCTACCTAAAGAATAACAGGTATAAAACATGATCAAACAACTGACAACCAGCTGAGTCAAAGTACTGTGTAAGAAGTAATTGTGACTACTAGTCAATGTTCTATAACAATTGAGAGTCTCCATTTTTTGAGATAACATATAATTAGGTAAATACAGTACACATTTTTTCTTTATCTCTTTTTTTAAAGTGTTTTCATGACATTTAAAGCTTTCTTAAAAAACTAAGATCAGCACCATAAAACGTTACTTGTCATAAAATTGACATACACTTACCACTCTAAATTATCATCCAACAGAAAAAGCAGTTTCAATACCACCACAATGATAGCTACAGCTTGTACATCGTACTTAACAGTTTTTGCCATTTTAGCTATAGGATCAAATGTCAGAAAATCCACTTCTCCCATTCCAGTCATTTTCACCACGTGGCAAGTTAAGTTATGCATTTCATCTGAAGAACAAAACAGTAAAATGTAAATTAAATTATCTGGCAACTAGATCATCCCCAATGTATATATCCATAAAAAACCCTTTATCTTAAAACACAACACTATACAAGAACTCAGAGACACACATTCTGTGAATAAAACAACAAAACATGGCATCCGTATAGAAAAATGAATGGTAGAATCTTAAAATGGCGTATCATTCCCTATTCCGACTTCCTAAAACATCTACTATTTCTAGGACACATCCTGGCATCTGGCAGCCACATACCAGTTGTTTCATCCACATCTCTTGTCTGTGTTTCTACAGCAGTGTGTGCTCACCTAAAACTAACTCCACTCCCTTATAAGATCAAAAGCTTCTCTAGCAATGTATGTGCACTGGCTGGCATCCTGGCTGGCACACTGGAAGCCCTCAACAAGTGTTTAACTAGATATATTACTTTCCTAAAGAAATTATATCTTAAGCATAGACTACACCTATTACTCAAGACTGAATAACATGGGACTTGGAACCAGAAAACCTAGGACCTATATTTAAGCTTTCCAATCATTAGCTTTGTGACTCTTGGATCAGAGTCACTTAGCATCAGTTTCTTCATTTCTAAAATGGGTTATAATGAGAATAAATTGAAGTTATGCTCAAGCGAATAGACTTTGAAAACTCTTAAAGTTACTAAACAAAGAATTTCTGTACTTCCCAATCTAAGTATGTAAGATGTGACCACAGCCTACTCTAATCAATTTCAAGTATGATAGCCATTATTTATAAGAGATAATGAGCTTGTATGGAACTGAACTGAATCTCCTACATGCATTCAGCCACCATGTCCTGTTAATTCCATTCTCTCAAGGTGGCATACAGTACCATGGTTGAGAAGAGACTATGGAACCAAACTGCCTGGACTAGAGTCCCTGCTCCATCACTTACTAGCTCTGTGACCTTGGACATGTTATATAACCTTTCTGTGCCTCAGTTTTTAAACAATCTATCTAAAATAGGAATAAGAATAGTATGTGCTTCATAACGATTGTGAAGACTGAATTAATGAATACACCTAAGGCACTTGGATCAGTGCTGACTGCTTTCCAATCCATCCCCTTTCTTCCCTTCACTGTTGCTCCTTGGGCCACCCTTAGAACTGCTCTCCCTTTCTCTAGTCTTACTCTCCTGTGGCCCAAAGATCGTATTCCCCTGCTCTCATGAACTCACTAAAGCCTTTAGCTCCCAGCCTAATCTCCATAGTTCCCCCAAACAAGCCATATTGTCACTTGCCTCTCGGCTTTGCACAGCTACTTTTGCCCCGTTGCCTAGAAAGCCAGTTTCTTTCCCCGCATTCCTCATCTCAGGCTTTGCCTGGCTGAAGCTCACTCATCTTAGAGAACTTGGTTATACCAGTGACTTCCTCTAAGAACAGACATGATACCACAGCCTCCTGTGACTGGCCCTCTTCTGAGTGCTAAAGCAGATCTCCTGGCATGTACCCTTCTACTGCACTCAGTTAAGGGTTTATCTTTCTGTTTCCCTCTTAAACTTGAGGGTGACTCAATCTTGTTTTATTTGTCTTCCTAACTGCTATGACCCACACATAATTGGTACTAATTACATGTTTATGATAAAGAATAAATAAAACACAAAATTAATTTCTTTCTTGAAACATTTAAGTAAAAACAATTTTTGCTGATTAAAAAATGCTTTGTTAACATAGAAACAGAACACATATAACAATGATAATTCAAAATACAGCATCAAAGAATTTTTATGTCTACCAGATTCTGATAGCTTGGCTAAAGTTTTCACTTGGCTTTTATTCTTCCAGCAACCATTTACTGAGCAACTACTGTGTTCTGGGTACTTAAGATACAGACACAGTCCTTTTCCTCAAGTCCTTTTCCTAATGAGAATGCAGTACGGTACAGGCTATGACAAAGATGGGAAGGTGCTTTCAGGAAATGCGAACAGTCCAACAAGGCTTTAGTACTGAATGTGAAGAGGTTGGCAGGGCCAGACAGTACAGGTCTTTGTGAGGCAGAGAATTTGGACTATTATACTATCAAGATAATTTCAATTTACAGGCTTCACCTGAATTTACTCCCGGGCTTCATTCAGATGCAAAAAGATGAGGAGATAGAAAATAAAGCTCAATTCAACAAGCATTTACTGAGTGTCTACTAGGTACAAGACACTGTGCATTAATATAATGAAGGAAATTAGAGAAATGAGTGATAGACAGGACTCTTACACTCAAACATGCACACTTCAAACATGGGAAAGAATTAATTTTAAAATACATGTACTAAAATTTTAAACATTATTTATATTGGGTTGTAGAAGCTATAGTCTCTTCTCAGATAATTTAAAAATCAAAACCATATTAGTATTGTTATTCTAAAAAATGACGTTTCTTGAAATATTTCTCTTCTTTTAAAATTAGTATCTTGGCCAGGTGTGGTGGCTCACGCCTGTAATCCCAGCACTTTGGGAGGCCAAGGTGGGCAGATCACCTAAGGTCAGGAGATCGAGACCATCCTGGCTAACACAGTGAAACCCCGTCTCTACTAAAGACACAAAAAATTAGCTGAGTGTGGCGGCGGGTGCCTGTAGTCCCAGCTACTCGGGAGGCTGAGGCAGGAGAATGGCATGAACCGGGAGGCAGAGCATGCAGTGAGTGGACATCATCCCACTGCACTCCAGCCTAGGCGATAGAGCAAGACTCCGTCCCAGGAAAAAAAAAAAAAAATTACAAAAATTAGGTGGGCATGGTGACGGGCACCTGTAATCCCAGCTACTTGGGAGGCTAAGGCAGGAGAATCACTTGAACCCGGGAGGTGGAGGTTGCAGTGAGTCGAGATCATGCCACTGCACCCCAGCCTGGGTGACAGAGTGAGACTTTGTCTCAAAAAAAAAAAAAGAATTAAGATCTTGAACTGCTCCCCTTATGCCAAAAGTACAGACTAACTAAAAAGCAACTGGAAGAAATGATGAGAATGGTAGCAAGGACAGTATAGGGTCTTGGAAGGGAGCAGAGCGTGGGAAGAGCACAGGCCTTGGAAGGGTAAGACTGGGTTGTAGGAATCTACTCTGCCATCTACCAGCTGGGTGTCCCTGAACCACCCTAAGTCTCATCTGTCAAGGGGAAGCCTGCCTGTCCTCCCTTCCCACCTTCACAAAGGAGAGAATTTATACATGGGCACTTTGGAAACTTCAGAAATTACATACATGAAACAGAAATTACATAAATGATCACGAACACCGTCAGAAACTCTCTCCAGCAGGCTTGTGGGTGACAATGGGAGGAACTATACCAGAGGGTGGAGAGTGCATCTGAGCTCACTGATGGCCATCAAAGGGGTAGCGCTTACTCAGGCAGGGCGTGTGTGACATGCTTGCCGAAACCTTTCCCCGAGCCCCAGAGGCTACCTGGTCACCTTTAAAGGCATTGAGGAGAGGCGGCTATTGCCCCAGCATGTTTAAAACCACTTTTAGCTTTCTGGGAACACTAAACCCTATCTTTGTAAAAGTACCACATACACAGATCTTTTCTTTTTGATCAATGGCACCGCACAACTGATGGCATTACCGAGAGCAATATTTGTAATTACAAATGGCACATTCTGGAAATACTCTTATAATTTTTTTTTTTTTTTTTTTTTTTGAGACAGAGTCTCGCTCTGTCGCCCAGGCTGGAGTGCAGTGGCTGGATCTCAGCTCACTGCAAGCTCCACCTCCCGGGTTTACGCCATTCTCCTGCCTCAGCCTCCCGAGTAGCTGGGACTACAGGTGCCTGCCACATCGCCCGGCTAGTTTTTTGTATTTTTTAGTAGAGACGGGGTTTCACCACGTTCGCCAGGATGGTCTCGATCTCCTGACCTCGTGATCCACCCATCTCAGCCTCCCAAAGTGCTGGGATTACAGGCTTGAGCAACCACGCCCGGCCAATACTCTTATAATCTTATGTATGGGTGGTTTGCAAACCAACTGTAAACATTTTAGAATCTAAATCCTAAGATATAGGGAGTATCATAACTTAATTTGTAGATCTATTTTTTGTTTAAAAAAAAATAGGCCAGGCTTGGTGGCGTATGCCTGTAATCCCAGCACTTCGGGAGGTCAAGGCAGCAAGATGGCTTGAGCCTGGAGGTTCAAGACCAGCCTGGGGAACATGGCAAGACCTCGTCTCTACTAAAAATAATAACAAAAAAAGCTAGCCAGGTATGGTGGTGTGTGCCTGTAGTCTCAGCTACTCGGGAGGCTGAGGTGGGAGGATCACTGGAGCCCAGGAGTTCAAGGTTGTAATAAGCTACCATCACGCCACTGCACTTCAGCCTGGTCAACCGAGAAAGACTTTGTCTTTAAAAAAAAAGAAAAAGCTTATTGCACTCCCCGTGCCCACTAATAAGTAATACAACTCAATATAGGATATTTATAAGACACAAAAAGGTAGGAGAAAAAAAAAATAACATGTGTTACCCTAACTTAGAAACAGCCACTTTAACATTTTGGTATATTTACTTCTAATCTTTTCATGAATGTCTTCATTTTATGTAGCTGTGGTTATGTTATACGTTAATTTTGTAATTTGGCTTGACTTTTTATTATAACATAAACATTTTCCATGCTTTATGAACTCTTCATAAACATTATTTTAAAAGCTACATACCTAATGTTCCACTGAATGCACACACCACTGTTTACATAACCCTTCCCTTTCTTTTGGATATTTAAGTTGTTTCTGATTTTTCAATATTATAAAGAGACTAATAACATTTATGTGTAATTTTTTTCTATATTTCAAATTATTTCTATTGAACAGACTGTGAGAAGTGAAATTTTTCTTTCTTTTTTTTTTTTTTTTTTGAGACGGAGTCTCGCTCTGTTGCCCAGGCTGGAGTGCAGTGGCGCGATCTCGGCTCACTGCAAGCTCCGCCTCCCAGGTTCACGCCATTCTCCTGCCTCAGCCTCCCGAGTAGCTGGGACTACAGGCGCCCACAACCGCGCCCGGCTAATTTTTTGTATTTTTAGTAGAGACGGGGTTTCACTGTGGTCTCGATCTCCTGACCTTGTGATCCGCCCGCCTCGGCCTCCCAAAGCGCTGGGATTACAGGCGTGAGCCACCGCACCCGGCCGAGAAGTGAAATTTTTCTACCTCCATTTTTTATAATACTGCCTCCAAAAAGTCACTTAATAAATATCAAATGTCAATAACGTCTCTCTGCATATTATAATGGATTTATTTCTACTCCTTACAGGAAACGTTAGGCAAGAAAAATAGTTAAACTATAGATAGCAGCCAGAAAACCTACCATCCCCTCTCTGTCCAACAACAAACACTTGAGATAGATGCTTGTTTGCTATTAACCAGGCTGCATCAGTTATATTTTGATAATCCCTGGTGTTCCTTCCATAGACCAGTATTCGCTCTATAAACTCAGGATTTAGAATATAAGACAGCATACAAGAACTTTCCGTACTTGAGAGACCCATCAAAGCAGCAGAAAGAAAAAAAAAATCCAAAATAGTAATTCTGATATACAACATGTCCAAATGCAGAAATAAAATCTTCTAAATTCTAGAATCTTAAATAATTACTGATTTCTGGAATGTCAATAAGAGCCATATTCCTTAGCTTTAGAAATGTTACATTTGAAAAATTTAAATTATTTTTGCTCCTGTTTTTAAAAAAATTTTAAATTATTACAATACTTACATTTATATACATGTTACTACATATTTATATTCATATTTATAGTTACTGTGCATACAATTTTGTATGTTGCTTTTTCCACATAACACACGTATTTTACTCTCCTATTAACAACACATTCAATTACATTTTTTACATTGCTTCAGCAATGGTATAGTCACACCATGTTTATTTTCTCTTAAGAATATAAGTCCAAAATTTCTCATATTTCTAGTCTAACAAGAAATTCAGGACTGGATTCCACCAGCAGATTCCATTGAGGTTACCTGTGTGTTGGTATACTATGAACCAGGTATAGTGAGGCTCTTTTTTTTTTTTTTTTTTTTTTGAGACGGAGTCTCGCTTTGTCGCCCAGGCTGGAGTGCAGTGGCCGGATCTCAGCTCACTGCAAGCTCCGAGTGAGGCTCTTTTTACATTTTATGTTTCACTGCCTTAAAGAGCTCAATATGATCTGACCAGACTTTGATCTCCATTTGTTTTATGGACTGGATATATTATCAAACAATAAAAATGTTACAGAGATTAGCTTCTAGGATTTTTTAAAAATTAGAATTCATTACGTAATAATAATGCTTCATGCAAATTAAAAAGTACCATTTTGGGATGGGGGACAGGTCATTAAAAACATACACTGAAACATTTGGTACTTTACTTGCACTTAGCAAACTTACTATAAAAATCAAACATCTTCTTTCAAGCATAAATCCCTCACACCAAAACAGAACTCTATTTCTGAAAACTCTATTTCTGAATATTGTCCCTTTAATGATTTTAAAGGGTCTGAATTATTTTAAGAAAGAATTTTGAAATTAAGTTTCATGTTACCATGGACCTTTTCAGGTGGTTCTAATACTCTGTGATTTGAAAAGTCTGCTTACCGTAACTCCAATAGTTAAAGTGTCCCCACAATATATGCCACACACTTACCAGGGAGGTTGACTTCCATCAAGTATTTCATACACAGTATGTTGGGATGAAGATAGCAGTCTTCAGTTATGTCTGGAAAACGAGGCAAATCTAAAAATGTGCCAACTTCAATTGTTTTTTTATAGATATCCTCGTAGTCAGGCCAAGACTGAAATAAAAGAGAGATCATCATAGTCGCAATTTTTGCAACAAAAATTATTTTTAAAAATATGTTCTGATTTAGAATGGCTATTATTAAAAAGTCAAAAAATAACAGATGCTGGTGAAGTTGTGCATAAAAAGGAACACTGATGCACTGTTGGTGGGAATGTAAATTAGTTCAGCCACTGTAGAAAGCAATTTGGAGATTTCTCAAAGAACTTAAAACAGACCTGCTATTCAAGCTAGCAATCCCATTACTGGATATATACCCAAAGGAATATAAGTCATTGATATATGCACATGTGTGTTCATCACAGCACTATTTACAATAGCAAAGATGTAATATCAACCTAAATGCCTACCAACAGCAGACCAGATGAAGAAATTATGATCCACATACACCATGGAATACTACACAGCCCTAAGAACAAGATCATGTCCTTTGCAGCGACATGGATGGAGCTGGAGGCCATTATCCTAAGCAAATTAATTCAGTAACAAAAACCCAAATACTGCATTTCTCACTTATAAGTGGGAGCTAAACATTGAGTACACATGGACACAAAGAAGGGAACAGCAGACACAAGGGCCTACTTGAGGGTGGAGGGTGAGGATCAAAAAACTACCTTTACTGTGCTTATTACCTGGGTGACAAAATAATCTATACATCAAACCCCCACGACATGCAATTTACCCATGTAATAAACCTGCACATGTGCCCCTTGAACCTAAACTCAAAGTCAGAAAGAAAAAAAAATTTTCTGATTTAGCAAGTAATATGTTCCAAGCCAGAGTATTTAGAATGCTTAAGAAAAGAAAAAGGAACAGATAAAACTAACATGCATTCACGGAAAAAAATCTGGAATTTGGAGAAAAGTATGAAGGGAGAAAACTCCCATAAATCCTTAATATTTTAACTCAGCAATTTTAAATGATACATACTAAATGTTAAAAGCCACTAAAATTCCATTTGGCTCATACAACCCGATCACAGTTAAAATGTTTTCATGACTGCTCTGATACACAACTTCCCTCTCACCTTTCTCACCTGCACTCTCTCATTGCTCTTCAAATTCAGAGCTAACAAATGCAGATCACTGTTACATAATATTCACGTGCTTTTCTATATGGGAGTAACGCCAGGCTTTAAGTCTAGTAGTTAAAAATCCACAATTCAACTTTATACTAAACTGGCCCACATAAAAGCATATAAAAAGTATATAAAAGTTCAGGAAAGCTATGAACAAATATTAATATATTAATTCTGTCTAGCACTTACTTTAAGAACTCAGTTTTTTGCATATACCATTTGTATTTTTGCAATTTATAAACATTCCTAATATTAATACTGCATGCAATTTTTCATTTACTCATCTATTCTCATAAAAAATTTAGTTTAGAGCAGCCGGGCGTGGTGGCTCATGCCTGTAATCCCAGCACTTTGGGAGGCCGAGGTGGGTGGATCACGAGGTCAGAAGATCAAGATCATCCCGGCTAACACGGTGAAACCCCATCTCTACTAAAAATACAAAAAATTAGCCAGGTGTGGTGGCGGGCACCTGTAGTCCTAGTTACTCGGGAGGCTGAGGCAGGAGAATGGTGTAAACCCGAGAGGCGGAGCTTGCAGTACGCCGAGATCGTACCACTGCACTCCAGCCTGGGCACAGAGCGAGACTCTGTCTCAAAAAAAAAAAAAAAAAAAAAAAAAAAAAATTAGTTTAGAGCCTATTATATGCAAGGAATTGTGCAAAGTACTTTGGGAAATAAAAACATGAATAAGATAATATCAGAAATAAAAAGATGAATAAGACAATTTCTTTAAAGAGTTGACAATCGAGAAAGGAGATAAGGCTTGGATAAATAACTATAGTACAAAATAGAAATTATCGGGTTATAACACACATGTGCTTGCGAGATTTCAAAAAACTAACATTTCTGATATGGTAGAACACTATTAAAATTGAGTCTAATATAAAAATTTTGAAAATCCATTTTGCAGTATCTATTAAAGTTGAGCATATGTACCCCCTAGGTCAAGGGAATTCTACTCCTAGCTATGTATACCCAGCAGAAATGTGTATGCATGACCATAAAAGACATGTACTAGGATGTTCATAACAACACTATTTGTGACAATTCTAGGCTGGAAATTACTCAAATGTCCGTAAATTACTTATCTACAATAGATCAGTAAATTGTGATATAATCTCACAATGGAACAGTATTCAGTAAGTGAATGTGCTACATGCAACAATGAGTCAATCTTCAAAACATAATGTTCAAAGAAAAAAGCCAGATGCAAAAGAGAACAATTCCATTTATATAAAGTATAAAACTCAGTAACTCCGTCCCCAACTTCTGTACTGTTAGAAGTCAGGATCTGATTACTCTAAGGGTGGGTAGGACAGGACTGGAAGGGAGCACGCAGCAGAGCTCCTGGGGTGCTAGTAATGCTTCTCCATGAAGCTGGGTGCTGGGGATGTGACTGTGTTCAGGTTGTGAAAATTCTTCACACTGTATATACATTTATGATGTGTAGACTTTCCTATGTGTCTATTTTACCTCAATAAAAAGTAAAAAAAAAAAAAAAAAAGCTTCATGCATCACCTTTGTGGGAGAAATCATCGTTCAAATACAAAGGTGGAAAGACCTTAATGGTGCAGGGGTATATGCTTATACAGAAACAAGCATACTGTGAATTTTTAGAATTTATAACTATGCGTGATTTTCCTTTGCCTGAAGTTAAAATCTTCTCTGTATTACATTTATTTTGGTACAACTATTTCAATAGCTAAACTCTTACATTTCCTTAGGAAAAATGCCTTCAGTTTATGTTATATTACCAACATATGATTGATCTGTAGCTGAAGAATACAAAGTAATTTTCTGTTAATCCAAAGTAGCAACGTGGCATTTTAAGATTTTCTTTAATGTTGGGATACAGTTAATCTACTTGTACACTAAAATACTATTAATTGTATTTTAATCTGTGAATTTTAAAAAGAGAAAAGAAAAATAAGTTCTCAGCAACCTTTGAAAAGAACGTGACTTCTTTTTTATTTATAAAATTAATTAATTTAGACCTCTGGTTCATTCTGCACAGAATTTGAAACATCTTTTCAAGCTGAGACAATTTAACATTACTAATAAGATTTATGGCAATCTTAATGCTTTTAAATAATGCAGGTAAGAAATGCAATTAAGTACTTTTATCTGCAAACAAAACACTAGAGCGGTAAATGTTCCCCTTAGAAAAAAAGTCATCTAAAAAATGATTTAATGGATGATAAATTCATAAGTATGTGTAAGGTCATTAATGAAAAGCGACTTGGTAGGTTTAAAAGGATTTAGGATATTTTCAAAACTTACACACTAAAAGCTGATACATCAAACTCAACATCTGGTAACAAAGAGACCACTATTCTTTCAAATATGAATTGAGGAGAAAATAATTATCAAGTGTGCTTATCTAACTATTTACCCTATAGATTAGATTCCAGATTCTGCTAGTCTCCATTCAGTATTATAGATTTCATTTTTAAAAATTTCTTTTATTTTTAAACAGAACTAACTTTTCCTTTTTGAGTAACACTCAAAATATTTTTTTAAAGGTGGCTAAAGGGTTTTCAATCCCATCCCATTTTCTTTTAACCAATCTTGTCTCATTGTTATGCATTTATGTTGTTTCCCATTTTTAAACCAGTATAAATAAAGCCATGATGAATGTATGTTAGCAACATTTAAATTTGATTATAAAAATAACACATCAACATTATAGAAAATTTAGGAAATATAAAATTCTATACTAAAAGATAATAAAAATCTCTGACAACTTGGAGAAACCCTCTGTTAGGATCTGGGTGGACTTTCCTCTCAGTTCATTTGGGCACATCCATATTTATAACATTGGGATTTAAATTCAACAGCCTATTTGACATCTCTACTTGGATTATCTCTCTAGTATGTCAAACTTATATATCCCAACATCTTCCACATCCCTAAATTTTAATCCCTCCAGCAGTGTTCCTTACCCAGTCACAAAAAGCAAACATTTAGGAACATCCTTGACACTTCCCTTTCCTCACACACCACATTCATTCCATTCCACAGACTGTTCACTCCACCTGCAAGCTTGGTCTTCAGTGATGGTCCTTCTCATCACAACTCTATCCCAGACCCGAACTATCAAAAACCTCCTGACAGCCCTATATCTGCTTCTACCTCTTTGCAACTGGGAGCCAGGGTAAGATTTTATTTTATTTTATTATTTTATTTTTTTGAGATAGGGTCTCACTCTATTGCCCAGGCTGGAGTGCTGTGGCATGATCACACTCACTACAGCCTTGACCTCCTGGGCTCAAGTGATCCTCCTGCCTCAGCCTTCTGGGTAGGCTGCGACTACAGGCATGCGCCACCACACCCAGCTAATTTTTTTCTATTTTTTGTAGAGATGGAGTTTTGTCATGTTGTCCAGGCTGGTCTTGAACTCCTAGGGTCATGCAATCCGCCTGCCTTGGCCTCCCAAAGTGTTGGGATTACAGGCATGAGCCACTGCACCCAGCCCAGGGTAAGATTATAAAATGAAAATCGGGTATGTCTTTCCCATACTAAAATCCCTCTAATAGTTTACATTGCTCTTAGGCCAAGCTCCTGCCTGTTTGAGAGCTTTTGTACAAACTAGATTAAGAATATAGTTTCATCTCCTGAATTATGACCTAACATTATGTTTTGTGAGAATTTTCTAATGCCACGAGACAACCTGTGAGAGCATCATTTTGAGTGACTGTAAAATATTCTTTATGAATCCATCATTTCCTTATTACTGGATATTTATGTTAGATATACATATCATGCATCATATTAAGCAGCTAAGAAAACGTGCTTTGATAGGCTGTTTCATGACTTAGGAAAATATTCATAGTACAATACTCAATTTTTAAAATGCAGGAGACAAATTTGTACATACGCTTCAATCCTAATTTTGCAAATATGTTTATGCACATTAAATAAGACAATCGGCCGGGCGCGGTGGCTCAAGCCTGTAATCCCAGCACTTTGGGAGGCCGAGATGGGGGGATCACGAGGTCAGGAGATCGAGACCATCCTGGCTAACACGGTGAAACCCCGTCTCTACTAAGAAATACAAAAAATAGCCGGGCGAGGTGGCAGCGCCTGTAGTCCCAGCTACTCGGGAGGCTGAGGCCGGAGAATGGCGTGAACTCGGGAGGCGGAGCTTGCAGTGAGCTGAGATCCGGCCACTGCACTCCAGCCTGGGCTACAGAGCGAGACTCCGTCTCAAAAAAAAAAATAAATAAATAAATAAATAAGACAACCAAAAATAGCAAATGTTAATGGCATTCATGAGAAATCAGACTGTAATTTTCATCTCCTTCTTTATACTTCTCATTATTTTCTACATTTCTTCTAATTCTGAATACGTTACTTTTATAATAAGAAAAAATAACATTCAAAAATATATTATGGTTGTCTAAAAAATTAAACATAGCCTTACTATATGATCCAATAATAGCACTTCTGGAATTGAAAGCAGGGACGCGAACAAATATTTGTATACCAATGTTCCTGTTGGCATTGCTCACAATAGCCAAAAGGTAGAAATGACCCAAATGTATACCAATGAATGGATGCACAAAATGTGGTATGTATGTACATAAATGTATATATATTTTATATAAGATAAAGCTGGATATTAGCAAGTAGTATAGATTTTGAATGTTTTATGTATATCACAGAATATTATCCAGCCTGAAAAGGAATGAAATTCCAACACGAGCTACACTATAGGTGATCCTTAAAGATATTGTGCTAAGTGAAATAAGCCAGACGCCAGACACAAACGGACAAATGTTGTATGAGTCCACATTTATGAGATACCTAAAGAAGTCAAATTCCTAGAGACAGAAAGCAGAACGGGGGTTACCAGAGGATGGAACAAGTGGGGAATGGGAAGTTGGTGTCTAATGCCTATGAGTTTCAATGTGGGAAGATGAAAAAATTCTAGAGATGGATGGTGGTGATGGATGCACAAAAATGTAAATACACTCAATACCACTGAGCTGCACACTTACAAATGGCTAAAATGGTAACTTTTACGTATATATTGCCACCAAAAAAAGTATAAAATGGAACCTAAGTTCTCAGACAAGGTGGCAGGAGAAAAAAAAAGAAAAAAGGAATCTAAGTAATGTCTGTCTAAAGGAAAAAAACACACACACAACATGTTAAAGAGGTCATAATTAGAAGTGTAATAAAGCTGAAAAATTTAAAAAATTCAGCATATATGAAATATACAGACATTCAAAATTTATACCATTTGCTAATATCTACTTTTATCTTACACAAAACCTCTTAGAAATAGAAATATACCTTTGGGGGAAATATGGAGTTATTAAACTATAATTATTAAAAATGTAACACCAAGAGATGTGTCTGCATTTCCCAGAATAAGAAGCCTGCCAGAATCTTATCCATCAGATACAATGTACTCTGTCAATGACTTACACAGAGAGTAGGGATACTGCTATCTTTTTAGCCTTGATTTTCACTATTTTCATATATGTTAAACTCATAGACCAGTTTCTACACAGACATAGTTCCCAAACAGTTTTAAACAGAATCCTGTTTAAAACAACACATACTTAATAAGGTATAACAGCATTTTGTTTTATACTGACCCGTTGGCTATCTGCTAATTCTACCTCAACTCTTCTGTGGGACAAGGTGAAATAACAAAAGACAGACAGAGATACAGATAAGGCTTATGTGCACTGCTCAAAGCACAATCTCCATCAGAATCCCTTGCAAGATGCTTCCAAAAAACATCTTCTTAGAGCCCACACTATACTTACTGAATCCATTTCTGACACTGGGTCTAAGAATCTGCAGTTTAAACAAGCTCTCCAGGATATTCTTAAGCACACTAAAGCCTGAGAGCGTCTAGAGATTAATGAAATTGCTATGGATCCCCAGAAAACAGAATATGCCAGTTTCAGGAAACAAAAAATAAAATGCAGAGGCTATTTTTCTTGTAGACAGGAGGAAGTGCTCAGATAGTTTAACTCTCCAAGTTTGGAAAGAGAGGCACATATACACATTCCAGTGAGGCCGAGATGATGGTAGCCAGGGGCGGCAGGGGGGTGGGGGGGGGGGCACGGGGAAGTGGGCCAGGAACACAAGAAAACACCAGCTGGCTTGTCTCCCTCATGCTGTCTGGGAGGGAAGAGTAGAAATGAGGGAACCCGATCATCATGCTCACCTCAATTTCCCTCAAGTAGACTTGAAACCTGTCAGATTATTATGCTAACAAAGATTGCACAAACAATCCCAAGCACTACATGTGGCCTGCAGAGTAAGAAGGTGAATAAATCCAGAGTCAGGTTTGAAGACTCCGGGCAGATCAAAACAATCCAATAAGGCCTTCATTTGAAGGTGCTTAAGAAGTGACTGACAGCTCTGGAGGAGACTTTTTCTTCCTTCCACCAAAAGAAACCCAGTTTCACAACGGGTGTAAGATTGCTCCAAGGCAAAATGAATCATCCTGGCTAAGTGCCATGCAGTGGGTTTGGCTGACCCAGTATTACATCTTTTCTTTTTACTCATTCAGGGAGAAGATCAGAATGCTGTTGATCAACATTCAAAATATTGGAGATGTACTTCAGAATAAATTTCCAGTTTCCTCTTTATCCCTTCTTGCTGAGTCTAGCGAGGGATGATGAAATGACTAACTCTTGAGAGGATTGAGAAACACTGCCAAGGACTGTGGTAGAACAGTATCTATGTTACATATTATCTATTTTTAAACTCATCTGTAGGTTTAAAATATATAAAGAAAATCAAGGCTGAAAAGATAGAAGTAGACCTATTGTAAGTCACTGACAGAATAAATTGTATCTAATACAGACAAGTATGTCTAGACCAAATACTTCGGTTCAATCAATGATCTGATTATTTGGTATGCTGTGAAGAGATGGTGCCCCTGAAAGATAACTAGATTTTCAGTTTATTCTACGAGGTAAACTGAAAGATTTTTGCTAGAAGTAAATAGGGCTTCAAGTCAGCACCACACTCCAGAAAGTTGAGTCACAAATGGAGCAGCAGAAGAGGCAGAGGCAGAAAAAGGAGAAGAGGGTTATCTCCAAATTAATTTAAGTAAATGAAATGAACTGGCTATCTACCTGGGCTCACGAATCACAACTAAGAAAAAGGAGATGGCTGGAAAGACTAAAATTTAATTTGCACACCTCTCCTGAGCTCTGCTCCTAAGTCAGGGTAATGGCAGGAAGACTGAGACTCACGCTGCTTGGAAAAAGAAAACAAACCACATCAACTCTCTCTGTATGCCATGTCCCTCTGCTTTAAGTGAGGTTTGCCAGATTTTGTTGTAATTAAGACAGAGGGGCCACTGAAATACTAACACAACAACTTAATGGAAAGAAACAGCTCACCTGGGATAAAGGTTTGAAAAGGGTTTTTTTGTTTTTTGTTGTTGTTTTTTTTTGGTTTTTAGATGTGCTCTCAACTTTCTGGAATAACAAAAATAAAACAAAACCAAACACAGAAGGAAAACAGTCCCCAGCAGCCCACACACAAAACTCCACTGGCATATCTTCATCGCCATCTCCTAGCACAATTGCACCTTTTGTCATTTCTGGTGGAGGTACAGCTGCTGAAGAAGCCAAGACTTAGTGGAGAAAGCTAAGGCATGGAAGCAGGGAAGAAAAGGCGTCCTTTGTTAATGAAAAGCCGTTTCCATTTAAAAGTTTCAACATACTATAGAATAGTGAATGCACTTTTGTGAGCAAAAGCAAAAAGCACACAATGAAGAAAAGCTGCCTGTCAATTAAATCAACAGTCATCTGAAGGCAACACAAACCACCTCTTCTTGAAAAAAGAGGGAAGGAAGGGAGGGAAGAAGGGAGGGAGTGTGGACATTTACTACACTTGGCTGAGGATATGTCTAAAAGGTATAATAAATGTGACATACAGGGCTTCTAGAGTGATACAGGTCCATTTCATTACAATAGTAAGAAATTACAAGTTTAATAATTTTTTTAAAAGACCACAAAGCTACAATAAATTGTTCCAGCATGCATTAAAAACAGAGTGCTTGGGAAAACATTTTACTGAATTTCACAAATTTACAGCGAGTTTATTTTCCTTCATGAAGCAATACTTTAAGACAGGTAAGGACAGGCTAGAGTTTCTGTTACACAACAGCAGGCTCCTGTGATAAACCTGATTACAATACCCTGTCAGAGGCAAACTTCCTGCTCAGCTATTTAAAAAAAAAAAAAAAAAAAAAGGAGTGCAGTGCCTCACCCTTACTTACTCTTATTGTTGTTTTGAGGCAAAGATTCAGCAGAGAAAAAGCTAATGCTAAGTGCACCTGTTAATCCAAACAGATATCAAGACTCTCCATAACAAAGGAAAATTAACGAGGAATAAAACTACCAGAAGTAATGACAAAGCACTATATTTATGGAAAAAGAATAAAATGAATTCCACATGTATCATGATGCATAAATAGTTCACCCTGCATTTTTAATCTGCTAGACTTTTCTTAATGACAGTAAACCTACTATGTAGTAGAAAAAAATACGTTTTTTTTTTCTTTTGAGACAGGGTCTCACTCTGTTGCCTAGGCTGTAGTGCAGTGGCACAATCACAGCTCACTGCAGCCTCCATTTTCTGGGTTCCGGTGATCCTCTCACCTCAGCCTCCTGAGTAGCTGGGACCACAGGCAGGTGCCGCCACATCCAGCTAATGTTTGTATTTTTTGTAGAGCCAGGGTTTCACCATGTTGCCCAGGCTGGTCTCAAACTCCAGGGCTTAACGGATACTCCCACCTCACCCTCCCAAAGTGCTGGGATTACAGGCGTGAGCCACCATGCCCAACCACAAAAAATATTTTTTTTATGTTCAAAATCGAGTCTTCTGGGGATTTGTGGTGAACATATTGCTTTACGTGAAATATAGTCTTGGCCCTGAGGACGAGGCCTTTTTAGAAACGTGTTGTCAACTTGCACAGGCAAACACAAACCTTATAAACAAATACAAAATTATGAACTGCTGACCAATGAGGATTTGCCAACTGAACAGGAGATAATAATTTGTTTTGGCCCCAGGATCAGAGCTGGTAAAAACCTACTGGAGTCCTCCTTAATATGTGTCTGTTCTCCAAACACTCTGCTGATTGTTGCACAGCCATGTTCCAATTTCACGTATCTGTAGCAATGAAGTTTAAAAGATGGTATCAAGAAGAGTAGATAATCTCAAAATAATTTCTATTTGATTTTGGAAGGGTTATATGATTACTGTTGCAGCAGATTTACCTCTGCCATTACTTGGTTTAGTTTAGGCTAGTGTAAAACCAAGTTCCCATTCTCTCCTCCTGGGAGGGAGAGGTGAGGGAACCCCAGGCATACTGGGTACTGGGGCATACTGGCCCAGGATGAAACAAAATCACGGTAATCCACACAAAATCATCAGCTTCACTTAGCAAACATGAGGTATGATTCTAAAAGAAATATAAATGTAGCCTCAGATATATTTTCTAGCCTGAGTAACTCACTATTGGTTTCAGCATATCGGTAAGAATCTGAACTGGTAACTTTTTCATATGAATGATACTGACACACCCATAACTCTTATTTTTAAATGTCCTTGCTTACAAGCAGAAGTTATATCCCTTATATATTTACCACTAAAATTTAACAGAATGTTTTTTCTTTAAATTTTTCTTAACCAAATGCTACTATTTAGTGGCCTTCTGATATATTGTGTAATAAATACATCAGAAGCAGTTTGGAAATTTCCTACCTGTGTGAGAAAAACTCCCCAACAGAACAATGTGAATTTTACTGAAAATAAAGTGTTTAAATTTACTGTTTTATAGCTATTTCAAATCACGTAATCAATAAACACAGACTATCCTTATTTTGTAGACGGAATTACAGGTTTTATAGAATCTATAATATAGATAATAAAATAGAAGCATTAAATATGGTCTTTATGCTCAATTAATTTACACTTTTAGTTAGGGATGTAAGACATACACAATCAAACCATGCATGACATACTCTCTTTTACTCCTCTCTTTTATAAATTCTATTTAGACAACACATCCTTTGCTGCCTTTGAAATTTTGAAAAATGCAAAATAATACATACACTATATCTGCAAGCTATGAAGCATGATAATAATAAATGCCTATGAATCCACTACCCAACTTAAGAACTAAAACATTATCAATATTGTTGTATCTACCAGCGTACTTCTTCCCTGTCCCATCCCTCTGTCTCCCCCTCCAGAGGTAACTACTTTACTGAATTTTGCTCATTGTTAACTTGCCTTTTAAAAAGACACTATTACACCATAGTATGTAGTTTTCTGAGCTTTGCCTTTTTTTTAAAGTTATGATTATTATTTGAGACAGGGTCTTGCTCTGTCGTCCAGGCTGGAGTGCAGTGGCATGATCATAGCTCACTGCAGCCTTGACCTCCCAAGGCTCAACCAATCTTCCCACTTCAGCCTCCCTAGTAGCTGAGACAACAGGGCGAGCCACCACGTCCAGCCTGAGCTTTGCCTTTCACACTCTATATAATGTTTCTTAGGTTCATTCACTTTGCTTGTAGTTGCAGTTCATTAATTTTCATAGTGGTTTAACGTATCATTATATGACTATATCACATTTTATCCATTTTCCTGTTGATAGACATTAAGATTGTTTCTGGTTTGGCTTATTTTTTCATTACTTAGCTACCTTGTTTTAGTCTTTTAAAGTACTCAGGAGTAATATAACTTATAATCAATGATTATAACTTATAATCAGGTCAGGATGGATATAGCTTATAATCAATGATTCAGAAATAAAATTACACAGGTACACACGTAGGTAAGTAGACAGGGAAAATGGCACAAATGATCAAACAATGGTATAAAATGCTAACAACAGTTAAATCTGGGTACAGGATACATGGGTATTCTTTGTACTATTCTTAGTTTTGCAACTTTTCTATAAATCTAAAATTATTCCAAAATAATGTTTTTAAAGTGCTCTCCAAGATGTAAGCAGAAAAAAGCAAAGTGCAGTGGTTGCTACCAACACATAATCTCATGTTATTTTCTTTGCTTGTATCTTCCACCAAAATCTCTTAAGAAGTCTCTCTACCTTTTTACCCTGTCCCTTCACTCAAAATGAATTTAAGAAGATGAAAGGGAACCGCTGGTAAGGATGCGAAGAAAAGAGAACTCCTGTACGTTGTTGGTGGGAATGTAAATTACTGTAGCCATCACGGAAAAACTTAAAACAGAACCACCATATGACCCAGCAATCCTACTGCTGGATATATATCCAAAAAAATCAAAATCAGTATGTTGAAGGGGTTCACTGCAGCATAATTAACAAAAGCCAAGATATGGACTCAACCTAAGTGTCCATCGATGGATGAATGTAAGAAAACATAGTACTGATATTGAATGGGAAACTATTCAGCCTTAAATTCAGAGGGAAATTCTGTCATTTGCGACAACATGGGTGAACCTGGAAGGCCCATAAGTAAAATAAGCCAGGCACAGAAAGGCAAATACCGCACGATCTCACTTATATGAAGAATCCAGGCCTGGGTGAAGCTGAGGAGGGAGGGAATGGGGAGTTGCTGGTCAAAGGGTACAAAGTTTCTGAAGACAGAAGGAACAAGTTTTGAGATCTACTGCACAGCAGAGTGACTACAGTCAATAATAATGTATAGTCATGCGTAGCTTAATGACAGAGATACTTTCTGAGAAATGCATCATTGGCAATTTCATTGTGTGAAGAGTGTGCTTATGGTACAGCCCACTATACACCTAGGCTATATGAGATAGCCTATTACTCCCAGGCTACAAACATGTATTGCATGTTATATACTGCTGAATGCTGTAGGCAACTGTAACACAATGGTAAGTATTTATGTATCTACACATAGAAAAGGTACAGTAAAAATACAACATAAACAAACTGTACACTTCTACGGGGCACTAACCACGAATGAAGCCTTTAAGACTGAAAGTTGCTCTGGGTGAGCCAGTGAGTGAGTGGTGAGTGAATGTGAAGACTTACAATATTATTGCACACTACATAAATGCTGTATACTTAGGCTACACAAAATTTATAAAAAATATGCTTCTTTCTTCAGTAATAAATGAATCTTAGCTTACTGTATCTTTTCTATATAAACTTAAAAAAAAGTTTAACTTTTTGACTCTTGTAATAAAACTTAGTTTAAAACACAGACATCCTGTACAGCTATACAAAAATGTTTTTTTCTTTATTTCCTTATTCCATAATAAACTTTTTTCTATTTAAAAAATTTTTATTTTTATTTTTTACTCTTTAAACTTTTTTGTTAAAAACTAAAACACAAACACACACATGAGCCCAGGCCTATATGGGGTTGGGGCAGTAACACGCATGGAGCTGTCATCTCCTGTGGTAACAATGCCTTCTTCTGGAATATCTCCTAAGGAACCTGCCTGAGGCTGTTAACTTTTTTTTTTTAATAAGTAGAAGTAGTACACTCTAAAGTAATGATTACAAGTACAGTAAATACATAAACCAGTAACAGTAACACAGTTATTATCAAGTATTATGTACTCCAAATTATATAAATGTATTAAATTATCACATGTACCGCAGAAACAGGGAGATACATCAGGCATCTTTTTTTTTTTTTTTTTTTTTGAGACGGAGTCTCGCTCTGTCGCCCAGGCTGGAGTGCAGTGGCCGGATCTCAGTTCACTGCAAGCTCCGCCTCCCGGGTTCACGCCATTCTCCTGCCTCAGCCTCCCGAGTAGCTGGGACTACAGGCGCCCACCACCTCGCCCGGCTATTTTTTTGTATTTTTTTAGTAGAGACGGGGTTTCACCGTGTTAGCCAGGATGGTCTCGATCTCCTGACCTCGTGATCCACCCGTCTCGGCCTCCCAAAGTGCTGGGATTACAGGCTTGAGCCACTGCGCCCGGCCCAGGCATCATTTTTAATCTTTAATTAAGAAAATTAAGCATATCAAAAAAAATTCTTACACCTTAGAAGGAAATAAAGTTGGGGAATAAAAGAAACAGGACAGTAATTTTAAAAAGGTATTCTGTATCATACATAATTATATATGCTATACTTTTCTACCACTGGCAGTATAGGTCTGTTTATAGCAGCATCACCACAAACACACAAGTAATGTGTTGTGCTAAGAGGTTATGAAGTCTACAACATCATTAGGTGACAGGAATTTTTCAGCTCCATTACAATCTTATTAGACCACCGCTGTATATGTGATCCATTGTTGACTGAAACAGTTATACAGCACATGACTGTATTGTATAATTTAAAGTAAGAGAGTAGGCCAGGTGCAGTAGCTCACGCTTGTAATCCCAGCACTTGGGGAGGCCAAGGTGGGCGGATCACCTGAGGTTGGGAGTTCGAGACCAGCCTGACCAACATGGAGAAACCCTGCCTCTACTAAAACTACAAAAAATTAGTCCGCCGTGGTGGTGCATGCCTGTAATCCCAGGTACTCAGGAGGCTGAGGCAGGAGATAACGCTTGAACCTGGGAGGTGGAGGTTGTAGTGAACACAGATCGTGCCATTGCACTCCAGCCTGGGCAACAAGAGTAAAACTCCGCCTCGAAAAAAAATAAAATAAGAGAGTAAATTTCAAATGTGTCACCATAAAAATGATAGGTGAGGTGACAGATATGTTAATTAGCTTGATGTAATCGTTTCACATGGTATATATATCTCAAAATATCACTGTACCCCGTACATGTATATAATTATAATTTGTCAATTAAAAACAATATTACTTCAAAAAAGAAAAAAATAGATCAACAAAAGGGATTATTACTAGGGCAGATATTTAAGGGAAAAGATTTAAGTAAAGATCAGATTAGTGACAATATTCATGAATAGAGACTACAATTTAAAAAAATCTAAGAATGAATGAGCAACAAGATGCTTTTAGGCATTTGAGAAAGAACTGTTTGGGTAATACCTAAAAAGCATCTGAATACTGACTCTATTTCTAAATGTCTAAAAATCAGTATTTGGAACACTTCTGTTTCTGCCCATGAAGGATTACCGACTATGGGAATTGACCTTCCACCGTATCCAACAGAGAACTGGAAAATATATATGAAAGAACAGGTTCAAGCATTGGACAACAGACAGCATGGGACACTAATCCTAAGAGAAGAGAAACAAATGGCCCCAGCTTACTGCCTGGAGGCAGTTTCCAAACTGCAGTGCAGTGCAAGGGTGGGAAGTGAAACAGAGCTAGGTGGTCTTGATGGGCTGAGGAGACAGAGACTGGAGTTTCTGGAAGCTGAGGTGGCTAAAATTTGCAAGCTTAGTACCAGAAAGGACAAAATTGCATAGACAGAGATCCAGAGACCTGCAAAGGAGCCCTCTCACATGTTTGGCTGGGTATCAATATGTGCATGTATGAGAAAATATCTGAGGCCAGCAAAAAAAATAACAGAAAAGCAGTAGAGCAAACAATTTCCAAAGCTCACAGAAGGCAAAGAGTCAAACTGCAGAGACCTCGTAATATCAGGGGCACTGGGTAGAGTCTTTAGTATGGATATACCTTAGTAGTAAGGCTAAAATAGTCCCAGAAAAAAGGGACTATTAATAACAAACCACAAAAAACTTAAAAACAAGCTTCTAAAGGATTAAACTGTTCTTCAGGTTACTTAATTATATACCAGAACAAAAAAATCTAGCACTCAACAACGTAAAAATTACAATGACTGCATCTAATAAAAAATTACCAGTCATGCAAAGAGGCAGGAAAATACGATACATAACCAATCAATAAAAACAGGCCGGGTGCAGTGGCTCATGCCTGTAATCCCAGCACTTTGGGAGGCTGAGGCGGGCGGATCACGAGGTCAGGACCATCCTGGCAAAACACGGTGAAACCCCGTCTCTATTAAAAATACAAAAAATTAGCCAGGTGTGGTGGTGGGCACCTGTAGTCCCAGCTACTTGGGAGGCTGAGCCAGGAGAATGGCGTGAACCCAGGAGGCAGAGCTTGCAGTGAGCGGAGATCGCACCACTGCACTCTAGCCTGGGCAACAGAGTGAGACTCCATCTCAAAAAAAAAAAACAAAAACAAAAAAACAGACCCAGACATAACAAAGACAATGGAATTGGTAGACAAGGGTTTTAAAACATCTATTACAAATATTGTCAATATAGTCAAGAATATAAAAGAAAACAACATAATGAGAAGAGAAAGAGAAGAAATAAGACTAAAATGGAAGTTCCAGAAATGAAAAGTGTAGTATCTGAAATGAAAAACATATTGAATGGGTTTAACGACACATTAGAAGATACTCAAGTAAAGATCACTGAATTTGGAGACATAACAATAGAAATTATCAAAACAAAACATACTAAGCAGAAAGGCTGGAAAAATAAAAAGAAGGAAAAGCTCAGGGAGCTATGGTACCATATCAAGTGGTCTAGCATGTAATTAGTGTCCCAGAAAAATGCAAGTGGAGGCCAAAAAATTTAAACAAATAATGGATGAAAAACATCCAAGTTTGATGAAAACTGCACACCCATAAATCTAAGGTAAATAAAACCCAAGCAGAAGGCTGGGTGCAGTGGCTCCCACCTGTAATCCCTCAGGATCACCTGAGGTCAGGAGTTCAAGACCAGCCTGGCCCACATGGTGAAACCCCATCTCTACTAACAATACCAAATTAGCCGGGTGTGGTGGCGCATGCCTGTAATCCCAGGTACTCGGGAGGCTGAGGTAAGAGAATCACTTGAACCCAGGAGGCGAAGGTTGCAGTGAGCCGAGATCATGCCACTGCACTCCAGCCTGGGTGACAAGAGCAAAACTCTGTCTTAAAAAAAATAAAAAAATAAAAAAACAAACCCAAGCAGAAGAAACATAAAATAAAGAAAACTGTGACAAGGGACATAATAATCCAATTGGTGAAATCCAATGATAAAGAGAAAATCTTAAAAAGCAGCTAAAGGATAAAAGGCACATTATATAGAGAACAGTAAAGATAAGAATTATAGCAGATTGACATCAGAAATTAGGCAGGTCTGAAGATAATGGAATGATATCTTTAAAGTACTGAAAAAAAGGTATGAGACCAGATCTATACCTACTGAAAATGTCTTTCAAAAATTAAGGCAAAGTTAGGACTTTTTTAGAACAAGAAAAGCCACAATAATTCACTGCCAGCAGACTTGTACTCAAGAAATGTTAAACGATGTTTTTTAGACAGAAATTGGAATCTAAATAAAAAGATTACCAGAAATGGCAAATACACAGGTAAACATAAAACAATTTTTCTCATTTTAAATCTCTTGAAAAGATAAATGATTGCTTACAGAAAAAAAAAAAAAAAAATCCCAATGCATTATGGGACTTACAGTAAGGTAGAAGTGAAATGTTTGACACTCAAGGACGGGAGGAGGGAAGTGGAAGTATTCTGTTGTAAGGTCTTACCCTATACAAGTAATGGTATGTTATTAGTTGAGGTAGACTGAGAAAAGGTAAAGATGAACACTGTAACCCTAGAGCAACCACATTAAAAAAAAAAAAAAAAAAAAGAGGTATAGTTAATACATTAACAGTGGAGATAAAATGAAATTATAAAAAAATTCTTAATTAAGCCTGGGCATCATTGCAAGACCATGTCTCTAAAAAAATTTTTTTTAATTAGTTGGCCATGGTGGTATGTGCTTGTAGTCCTAGCTACTAGGGAGGCTGAGGCAAAAGGACTGCTTAAGCCCAGGAGTTTGAGGTTACAGTAAGCTATGATCATGCCACTGTACTCCAGCCTGGGTGACAGAATAAGACCCTATCCCTTAAAAAAAAACAAAAACAAAAACAAAAACAAAACAAAACAAAAAAATTCTTAATCCAAAAAAAGGCAGGAAAAGAAGAAAAAAAGAAAAAAAGAGATGAGATAAGTAATAGCAAAATGGTGGATTCAAACCCAACTATATTGATAATTTCATCAAATGTAAATGGCTTAAACACACAAATTAAAAGGCAGAGATTATCACTTAGATGTTTAAAAATCAACACCCAATGACATACTAACTACAGAAAACCACTTTAAATATAAAGACACAGATAGGTCAAAAATAAAAGATTGGAAAAAGATATGCTGTGCAAACATCAATTAAAAAAAACCTGGAGTGGCTATATTAATATCAGACAAGTAGAAATAGCACCAGGAGAAAAAAATGACATTAGATAATGATAAAGGAGTCAATTCATCTAGAAGACAAAATACTACAAATGTTACACACCTAGTAACAGAGTTCCAGTAACAGAAGCAAAAACTGATAGGATGTGAAAAAAAAGTTGCAATCATAGTTGGAGATTTCAAAACTCTTCTCTCAGTAACAGATGAGTAAAAATTAGTATTTGAATGGTTTCAGATCAAACAGCAAGTAAACATAACTCATTTAACCTCTTAATTTACAAAACTTGTCGCAAATTGTTAAAACTTAGAAGAGGAAGGAAACAGTTTAGATGTGATACAATACTGAGAAAACAATATTTTAGGTTGAAACTGTGAATTGCTGTCAGAAATAAGTGCAGCTATTAGAGTTGTAGGTACTTCTGACCACAGTGCCCATAGGTGGGCAATGTAAATCTTTTTTTTTGTTGCCTGGTTGGAGTGCAGTGGCACGATCTCGGCTCACTGCAACCTCCGCCTCCCAGGTTCAAGCGATTCTCCTGCCTCAGCCTCCCCAGTAGCTGGGACTAAAGGTGTGTGCCACCATACCCAGCTAATTTTTGTACTTTAAGTAGAGACAGGGTTTCACTATGTTGGCAAGGATGGTCTCGATCTCCTGACCTCGTGATATGCCTCAGCCTCCCAAAGTGCTGGGATTACAGGCATAAGCCACTGCGCCTGGCCGGCAATGTAAATCTTAACTAAAGGCATGAGCTAGGCTTCTGGGAAATGTAAGCCATGATGGCTATCACAGAAACAGTCTCTTAATTTGGTGTATTATATCTCTCTCTCACAGTCCCCTAAACATTTAGTAATAATGGGATCTATTACTATTTGAAAGAACACATAGAATAAATTTTTGAAAATAATTACTTTTAAATAGTGAAATTTGAGTGTCTATGTGAGTATATTTAAAATGAAACTAAACTTCTTAAAAAGGAAATTCCTGGTTAGATACCATTTCCAAGCATACCAACTCAGCACAGGAAGCAATATCCTCTGCAAAAAGTTGAATATATGGTAACTGAAATTATAAAATACCATCATGAGAAACAAGATACATTATCCTTTCCCATATCCATGGGCTTCCTGGAACCTAATTTGAGAAAACCTAGAAATGAAGGAGGGGGTATAGCTCAGAAGTAGAGCATTGGACGGCAGATCAAGAGAAAACCTAGAAATGATCACAGTAAAAAATTAACAGAATCTTAAAATGGAAACGTTATTTTCCAAAATGGTATATATATATTTTTTTATCCAAACAGCTTAATTACCCTCTTAATCCCTATCTTGGGAGAAAAGTTTTTCCAGTCTGGAAGGGAGCCTACTGCCATTTGAATATCTGCAATATGTCTGCGTTTTGAATATACTGTCTCAAATAATCCTCATGAAAAATCCTAACGAAGAATAGGTTTACTTATTCCCAAGTCATATTTCTTCTTAGGTTTGTTTCCTTATTGGAAAAATAAGAAAAGTGGACTAAATGATTTCCAAATTTCCCTCCAGCTTTAATAATCCATGATTCTACATAAAATATTCTGGTGTCTGTTCCTGAGAAGCTTATAATTTGGTTAGTGAGTTAAAGATAACAACATGATGATTTCAGGCACTAGCAAAACATTCAAATAACCTTAACTAAGCAAAAACTATCAATATAACTTGAGTAGTGAATAGCTCTGAGAATTGTTGGAGATTAAGGGAGAGAAGGAGAAAGTGGAGGGAAGGAAGGAGGGTGGGGAGAAAGAAGGGAGACATACAGCAGACATTTTTATTCACCAAGACAAAGCTTATAGCTAATGCAAAAGTAATAACTTAGTTCCACTCGTCACTCTAGGAAAACTGAGGAACTATGAAGACATAAAGATACACACCTAGAATGAGGGACCCAAATGCCCAAGCTTGCTTTCTGCTCTCCAAATCTATTGGAATTGCTCCCACTCAAGTTGTTCTAAGGGTGAAACCAGTTTTGCTTTAAAAATCTAATGTTTCTGCAAATCACTCATAATGACCCACATTCAAAATAAACCATGAATTAATTACATTTATATAATGTTTTTCATGTGGAGGATCAATTATTCTTTCTGTACCAGTGTCACCTTCTATTTGTGTCATGTATAGTTTACAAAGTTCTTTCACACCTATGATCTCATGTGATCCCTGCTAAACCTCTGTAAGATAAATAGTTCAGCTGATATCCCAATTTTACATACAAAGCAGACATCTCGGAAAGACAGAATGCCTCGCCAAGGTCACACAGATGGTAGTCTGACTTGGAACTACAGTATTTAGGCTTTTTATTCATTGTACCATCTTTCAGCCTGTTTGCCTACTTTTCTGTCCTTGTCACTATCCTTGTTCTTCAAAACACTTAAACAGGTTCTATGAAGATATAGTAAGGATTTGTTACACTATACTTCTATAAAGTACTAATTTTGGAGCATTGAGCCAGAAGGAAATGGATGACTAGAAATACAGCTGAATATGCATGGAACATACCATAACATTTTATATCTCAGGTTATTAAATATTGGCAGAATTTGCATTGAGTTAGAATGTGGGTCATTATGAGTGATTCAGAGTGGGAAGCTCCTCTGTGGGCAGGTCGTCCTGAGAGCACAAGGAAGCGCAGGTCCATAGCTGTGGCTTGGGTGGCTGCAGCAGCACCCAGGGAGCTCCCACCTCAACTGAGAAGGGATGACCAACCTTAGAGAGAAGCAACCCACTGGAGGGCCTCCTCTCTGCTGAGAGCTGGGAAGACGATGGGATGTAGAGGGGAATAACCCACTCAGGGCCTCCTCTCTGCTGAGAGAGCTGCAGAGATAATAGGACGATCTGCCTGCAGAAAGGAGCTTCCCATTCCAGAGTCTCCTTTCTGCTAGGAGCTGAACACTCATCAGGACACCCTGGCTGCGGAAAGGAGCTGCCCGCTGTGGGAGACTGAGCTATTCTATCACTCAATAAAGCTCCTCTTCATCTCGCTCACCCTCCACTTATCTGTGTACCCCATTCTTCCCGGTTGCAGGCCATGAACTCAGGACCCACAGAATGGCAAGGCTAAAACATCCGTAACATAAACAGGGTTGAGACATGCCCCTTGCTCGCCATGTTGTGGGCAAAGAGAAGGAAAGAAGAGCCGAAGCCCTTCGGGGAGTCCAGACGTGGGAGCTCCCCGAGCCAGGGCTGTGACTCCCTCTTTGAGGCCCTGTGGCTCCTGGCATCTCCAAGCTCCCAGGCACCACCATGTTCCCCAGTGCCAGCTGTGGAAACTGCTTGCAGCGTGACTGGTCCGGCTGCAGCCTTGCAGAGAGCTGGCAATCATGCTGGCACCTGGAGCTGTCTGCCCCGCTGCAGCAGGTGGCATATCTGACTGTGTGCAGTGGCCAGACCCCATGCTTGCTCACACACCCATCACCATTCCATGCCCGACTTGCCCTTGGCTGGCATGAGACCCAGGCCAGTAGCGTGAGCCAAGCACAGTCTGCCAAGTGGAGTGGGTGAAATAAGCCTAGTGCAAAACTCAGGCAAAGATGCCACTGGCCACAAAGGTTTCCAGCCAGAAAAACGGCACCCCAAAGATCCTGCAACAATATGACATCCTTCCTATTGCCTTTGATATTATAGCATAACTACAAAGAGAATTATTTTACAAAATATTCAGGGGCTCTATCAGCTTTGCCAGGAGTATTCTTAATCCTTTGACATTCAAATTTTCCCTTTGGAAGCACTATCGTGCCATCCTCATTATTGATTTTCTCTTTTTCAATTTTAAATTATCTAATTCTGTCAGCTCTGTGTTTGTCAACCGATTTGCTAGCAATTCTCCTGCATTAATTTCAAAGATAACATGAAATGCTGAAACTTCCATAAAATTTGCAATTTCACTTTATGTCTGCATTATATTAACACTGACAGGCTGGAAAGGGATAAACCTCAACATTAAGTTGAACATCAAAGGATATCTGAAAAGAGGTTATCTTGCATCAAAGTCAGGCCACTATTAAACAGCACTCAACAAATGACTCTTACACCGCCAACAATGTCAGGCTCATGAAGTTCTATGAAAATAATTCCTTAAATAGGTGAATGGAGGAAAATATTTAACATTTAGTACACCAAAAAAAACTTCTGATGAGAACCAAGGGGAAATAACCTTTGAGTACCACCAATAGTGACACAAACTCATAATCAAAGGACAGAAACCCTTCCATTGGAGACATCTGAAAACAGATCTAGAAAAAGATAAACTAACGTAAGTGAAGAACTTAAAATAGTACCTTTAGAGGCCGGGCGCGGTGGCTCAAGCCTGTAATCCCAGCACTTTGGGAGGCCGAGACGGGCGGATCACGAGGTCAGGAGATCGAGACCATCCTGGCTAACACAGTGAAACTCCGTCTCTACTAAAAATACAAAAACTTAGCCGGGCGAGGTGGCAGGCGCCTGTAGTCCCAGCTACTCGGGAGGCTGAGGCAGGAGAATGGCGTGAACCCGGGAGGCGGAGCTTGCAGTGAGCTGAGATCCGGCCACTGCACTCCAGCCTGGGTGACAGAGCGAGACTCCGTCTCAAAAAAAAAAAAAAAAAAAAAAAAAAAAAAAAAAATAGTACCTTTAGAAACATGACAATAACTTTCTTCTCTTTCCTCCACAGCAATATAGTGTGCAAATAACAACAACAAAACACATCTTTTATTTAAAAAAAAATTGAAATTACCTGAAGGTCTCTAGATAAAAGTTCTCAAGTTTAGTCTCAACAATATACCTATCTGCCATGCACACACATCACATTACAGCTATATTTTGAGGATAACCTAAAGGATTAGAGGAATCCACATAAGCAAAATAAAAAATAAAAATTCTACTCTTCATTAAATTATGACTTATGTTCCATATTTGGATAGAACACAAAACAACAAATAACAAGTCAAGCAAGAAATAGAAATTATCATATCACTCTTTTGTCTTTATCACAGACTAGAAAGTCAAAAAGGAAATAACTTACCTCTATACCAAAGATTCCTCTGTCACGCCCATACAATTTCATCTGTTCTGGAAAATGCTGAAAAGCATTTATGTAAGGAATATGGTCTTCTTCAACAAATCTGTATTTTTAAAAAGAAAAAGGTTTAACGAGAGCTACATACTGATATAGCAAAGTAAATGCTTTAAGAAAATCTCTTAAAATTCACAGACATGGTAAGAATTAGTTAAGCATATTCTATTTCCCACGTTTTTAAGGATAATAAATCTGATCGTATCTATTATTCTCTTTACCCATATGTTGGCCTATTCAGCCAATTACTGAATGATTCTCTTAAGTTCCTGACTAAATAAATATGTCTAAGAAGGACTGGGCACAGTGGCACATGCTTCTACCCCCAGCTATTTGGGAGGGGTAGCAGTAAGACTGCTTGAGCCCTGGAGTTTGAGGCTACAGTGAGCCATGATCACACCACCGCACTCCAGCCTGGGCAAGAGTGAGATCCTGTGTTAAAAATTTAAAAAAAAGGGCCGGGCGCAGTGGCTCAAGCCTGTAATCCCAGCACTTTGGGAGGCCGAGACGGGCGGATCACGACGTCAGGAGATCGAGACCTTCCTGGCTAACCCAGTGAAACCCCGTCTCTACTAAAAAATACAAAAAATTAGCCAGGCGAGGTGGTGGGCGTCTGTAGTCCCAGCTACTCGGGAGGCTGAGGCAGGAGAATGGCTTAAACCCGGGAGGCGGAGATTGCAGTGAGCTGAGGTCGGGCCACAGCACTCCAGCCTGGGTGATAGAGCAAGACTCCATCTCAAAAAAAAAAAATTAAAAAAAAAAAAAGTGTCCGGCCAGGCGCAGTGGCTCATGCCTGTAATCCCAGCACTTTGGGAGGCCAAGGCAGGTGGATCACAAAGTCAGGAGTTCAAGACCAGCCTGGCCAATATGGTGAAACCTCGTCTCTATTAAAAATACAAAAATTAGCTAGGTGTGGTGGCGTATGCCTGTAGTCCCAGCTACTCCGGAGGCTGAGGCAGAAGAATCGCTTGAAACCGGGAGGCGGAGGTTGCAGTGAGCTAAGATAACACTACTGCACTCCAGCCTGGGTGACAGAGCGAGACTCAGTCTCAAAATAAAAAAAGTGTGCAAGAAGTGTGTATCCTACTTGTTAGTTCACCACCAGGCTTTCCAACATGGCATTCTGTGTATCCCTAGCTCCCCTCACATGACAGGCTCCTACTCATAAATCACTCCTGCAAGGAGGTTTACCTTGATCCCCATTTTCTGTGAAAGCCTACCTCCCTTGTCTACCCTTCTGTCTCCAATACCTACAATAGTGCATGTTAGATGTTTGTTGCTGAAAGAACCATTAAGGGTAGGGACCTTGCCTGTTTGCTCACCACTCCACCCCAATGCCTGGTACACAGTGGATCAAATATTTTGAGTCGATTATTGAGTTTGAAGAAAATAACACATATACATAAATACACAAATATATTTATTTACAATTCATTAATTTAACAACAATTTATTGAATACTATATATCCAGTACTATTCTAGACTGCAGAGAAATGGCAGTGAACAAAACAGAAAAACATTCTTGTTCCTATGGAGTTTACATTCTAGTGAGAAAAGAAAGATACAAAACAGATAAGTAAAATCTATAGTATGTTAGGTAGAGTGAAATGTTAAGGAGAAAAACAAGGAGAACTGAGAATGAGAAATGGGGGTCTTGCGATCATGTCAAATATATACATATATCTATATACAAGATATTTAAAATAAGAAAATTAAGGAAAGTGAGCTAAAGACAGGAATAAGTATACGAACTGCATTGCCTTGAGGACTTTGCTGTTGCTAGAGCTGGGCTGACATTTGGCTTTCAGCTTTGTAGCACTTAAAGGATAAAACTGACTCAACTTTTTTTTTTTTTTTTTTAAGACGGAGTCTCACTCTGTCGCCCAGGCTGGAATGCGGTGGCATGATCTCAGCTCACTGCAGCCTCCACCTCCCGGGTTCAAGTGATTTTCCTGCCTCATCCTCTCGATTAGCTAGAATTAGTTATAGGCACCCACCACCATGCCTGGCTAATTTTTGTATTTTTAGTAGAGACATGGTTTCACCAGGTTGGTGATCTGCCTGATAAGCCTCCCATAGTGCTGGAATTACAGAAGTGGGCCACCAGTCCCAGCCTCAACTTTAATTTCAAATTAAAAATGTGCTTTAATTTTTAGTCTACTGAAAGTTGAGAATTAAATATTTATATAAAAATGGTGTTAAAGCTTCCCCAGGTAAGTTTTTATTAGTATATTCAGTTTATATAAAAGTATTTATGTGCAGTAATCAGTATTTGTATTATTTTGCAATTATATTTTTGGTTTAATATCATTTTATATACAAGATGTAATGTGTACCTGTCACTTTTAAAACTACCTAGTACTCTACTATGTTAATGTGCTCATTATTTATGTAGTCTTCACTATGTGATAACACATGCCAGGACTGTGTGGAGTGTTAGGAGTCTGCAGAGAGAAGTAAGAGATGAAGGGTCCTCCGCACTCCCACCCTAATAGGTCGGACAAACAGCCTGCACATGAGTCAGCAGAGGTACTGTCTCAAGCAGCACAACAGAGGAACAGTCAGATCCATAGGAGCAGAAGAAATGAGACCTGCCTAGGGGAAGCAGAAATGTCCGCAAAGAGCAGGTCTTTGGCATCTGGAGTTCTAACAGTTTTTTTCACCATTTATAAACAGTTCTGCTCTTAGCCTCATTCAAAGTTTTTTTTCTTTTTAACTTTGAATTTCCTTTTAGAAAAGTACTTATTTCCCTCCCCCCCAAACAAAAACAAAAACAAAAACAAAAACAAAAAAAGCTGCTTACTCAAAGTTCTGAACAATCTATTTCCCTTCCTAGGTGTTAACAACTGGTTCTCTAGATCAGTCCAGGAAGTTGATAGAAAAATTGGCATAGACTAAAAGCATCTCATATGCCTCTCCTGACGAACAGACTTTAGCCCTGTCCCCTGGAAACACTGTCCTTACTTATAATTATGTAATTTTCCCAAGTTTCAACCTATGAAGGGTTAGAAATTTAATAAACTCATTCTTCATCTAAGATCACTGAAAAAGCACTGAATTAGAGTTAAGTCGTGTCTACCTGTAAAACAGATCCTGAACCCAGTCACCATTATCACTGCCATAATCCAAGTTACCATCTCTTGCCTGGAGGATAGCAAAAGACCACCTGGTCTCCATGCTTCCACTCTTCCCTTCCTAGAACTCATTTTCCACAGCTGCCTGAATGATCTTTAAAAAACATCAATCGGATTGTATCTCTCCTGCTGCAACCTTCCAGGGGCTTACTCTCACACTTAAAACCCGGAGTCCACCTGGTTATGAGGTTTCCTTCCGGAGTGATGTGTCCTGAAAACAGCAGACTGCACAGCTTTGTAAACTTTGAAAACGTATTGAAAACCACTGAATTGTGTGTATGTGTGTGTGTGTGTGTATATATATATATATTTTTTTTTTTTGAGACGGAGTCTCGCTCTGTTGCCCAGGCTGGAGTGCAGTGGCGCGATCCGCTCACTGCAAGCTCCGCCTCCTGGGTTCACGCCATTCTCCTGCCTCAGCCTCCCGAGAAGCTGGGACTACAGGCGCCCGCCACCACGCCCGGCTAATTTTTTTTTTGTATTTTTAGTAGAGACGGGGTTTCACCGTGTTTGCCAGGATGGTCTCGATCTCCTGACCTCGTGATCCGCCCGCCTCGGCCTCCGAAAGTGCTGGGATTACAGGCGTGAGCCACCGTGCCCGGCCTGAACTGTATATTGTTAAACAGTGAATTTTATTATATATAAATGATACCTCAATTTTTAAAAATCCAAATTCCTAACTTGTTTTACAAAGACAGATATCTGCCCCTGATGATCTGTTCACTCTCATCCTCCTACTCTGCCTTAGAATTCTGACTCCAGTCACACTAGCTCTCCTCTGCTCCTTCATCACACAGCTCTTGCTTTAGGGCTTGGCAAAAGCAACCTCCCTCTACCTGGAATGCCAGTACAGCAGTCCCCACTCATCCTCTTTTTTGTGCTGCATGGTTTCATAAGTGTTAAACTGTACGCCATTCTAAAGAGCATGATGAAATATCACGCCATCTCTCTCTGACCCGTGTGAGACGCGAATCTTCTCTTTGTTCAGCACAGCCAAGCTGTAGGCGCCACCCAGCCATGAGTTACTCGTAGTTTGTTGGCTCATTCTCAGATCTACTGTCAGAGTGTTGCAGTGCTTGTGTTCAAGTACCCCTTATATTTTACTTAATAACAGACTCAAAGCTCAAGAGTAGGAGTACCAGTACACCGTAATAATTATTCTATTTTATTATTAATCTCTTACTATGCCTAACTTACAAATTAAACTTTATCACAGGAATGTATGCACAGGAAAAAACACAGTGTATATAGGGTTCCGTGCTATCTACATTCTCAGGCATCCAATGTCTTGGAATATATCCTCTGTGGTAAGTGAGGTCTATCGTACTCTTGATATTCACACTGGCTCTATTTTCATTTAAGGTGCAGAGTAAATGCCACCTTCTTGGTGAGGCCTTCCCAAATGACCAATCTAGAGTAGCCATCTAGTCATTTTCTATCATACCATCCTATTTCAATTTCCTGAATAGCCTTTCCCTGTCTGATCCTTTTCTTACTTATCAGGTTGATGCAAAAGTAATTGTGGTTTTTGCCATTAACCTCAATGATCTTTGCACCAACCATACTTATGTGTTTGTTTATCTGTGTCCTCCTCTGGTCTTGAAATTCATGAGAGCAAGGACTGGACCTACATGATTCACAACTGTATCACAAGGGTCTAGATGCCAGAACACCACCTACATATAGTAGATATTCAACACAAATTCACAGAATGAATAAATGCTGGCTATTTTTATTTATTAATGCCATTATTGCTAGGTAGGCAGGGTCCTTTACAGGCTATTTGCAGGGTAATGAATTTATGCTAAGGACTATGGATGCTGCTAGAGTACTTAAAAAAGGAGTGACATGCACAGTGTTAAGGTATGTGGGTACTTTGGCCAGGCTAATAACGTACTCCCTTAAAACCAGTGTTCTTTAAATATTTTTTCAAAGTTTGGCAGTGGTTCTTAAACTTTACCATCCATAAGAATCCCCTGGGCCAGGCACGGTGGCTCACGCCACAATCCCAACATTTTGGGAGGCCAAGGTAGGAGGCTTGCTTGAGGCCAGAAGTTTGAGACCAACTTGGGCAACATCACAAAACCCCATCTCTACAAAAAAATAAAAATAAACAATCAAAAAAAAAATCCTCTGAAGGGCTTATTTTAAAGCAGAGATTACCAGGTCCTACCCCAGGGTTCCTGATTCAGAAGGTGTAGGATAGGTCTAAGAATTCACATTTCTAACCAGTTCCCAGATGATACTGAAGCTGTAAGTCAGAAGGCCACATTTTGAGACCTTATGACTTAGAGGTCTTTCTGGGAGAAAAGCAAAGAAAGAATATGGTGACAGTCTCTTCTCCTATTGCCCCAAGCAACTAAGCTCTGTTCCCAAACTTGTATATTCCACAGGGCAAAACAAAAGCCCTCAAGCTAACTAGATTTAATCTCCTTGAAGGCATTTCAGAATTCCCCCTGGTGAGGGAGGAGATGGAAAGAGAGAGAGAAGAGAAAAGAGGGAGGGAGAGAAGACGGGTGGGTAGCATCTTACCCCTATTCTTTCAACCACATATAATATTCTCCCTGAGAAGAATTCCAGGTAAATATTACTTTCTCCATCTTGTTAGATTTCTAGGAGAGTTCTGTTAGCCCCTTACAGATTGTCCTGGGTAGGATGGCTAGCCCCTTTATCCAGCTCTAATGACATCATTAGATTTATGTTTTTGTAAGATCCTTCTGGTTATCAGGAGGAAAATGGATAGAAATGACACAAGATTACAGACACAGAGCTCAGCTGGCAAACTGTTAAGCAATCCAAATGAGGGTAGAGAGGACAGAGAGAGAGGGAATGCAGAGAAGAATGGTTTTTTGAGTTTTTGGACATATAATTGAGTGGACATAAAGACCAACAGTGTACATAGAAGGGAAAGAGTCAAGGATGATCCCTAGGCTTCTGGATAGGATGCAACAGGGTGGATGGCATTTACTAAGAAAGAGAACACTGGAGAAGGAGCTGGATCAAGGAGACAGATGATGAACCTCTAGTCATGCTGATTCTGAGATACCATAAAGACATCTAAGTAGCCATGTCCAGCAGACAGCTGTATATATGAATCTACGGGTCTGGCCCTCAGTAGACAAGTCTGGGCTAGAGATATAAATTTGAGAGTCATCAGCATATAGTGGTAATTAAAGCCTTGGGAAAAGATGAGATCACCCAATGGGGGCATACAAAGCAAGACCAGGTTTTTAAATTAATAGTAAAATTCACTGAATCATGGGCTATCTGCTTGCAGAGTTAATCAGACCTGAGGAAAGCATTTTTATTTGGTTGATGTGGCCAAATTCAAAGGCACTATCATCATTTACTGGAGGCATTATATTTAATCAAAGGGGTTGTGCCAATAATCATGATGATGGTGATGATGATGAAAACAAAAACAATAATGACTAGCATTGAGCTCTTATTATGTGCCAGACACTGCTCTAAGTGCTTTCCATGTAGCACTAATTATTGAAAGTAGTTACAACCCTATGAGGTAGTTATTATTATTAGCCCCATTTTACCAATGAGGAAACAAAAGCAGAGAGAAATTAAATGACTTACTCAAGGTCATATAATAAATAAGTGGCAGAGCCAGGATTCAAACCCAGCAGTTCGGTTCATAATTTGTGCTCTTAAAGGCACTCTACACATTGATTAAACCCAAATGTTACTATTCAGAACACATATAAAGCAAGGAGGAAAAAAATCAGCACATTAACAAGTTTGGCACATCTATTACATAAGAAATTCTTACATTAACCAAAACACTCTGTAGATTACCCTGAAAAATATAAACGCTTACCATCTGGATAACACATCCTTTCAACAGTTTTGTCTTCAACTTTTCCTTATAAACACAGACCACCTATATTTTAGCTCTTAACGCCAACATATGGTTTTGTGTAACTATGTATAACCATTTTGCTAATGTAAAGATCACCTGTTTATCTTTTCTTAGAAATGAAAAATATTGACTAATATTACTCAAGTACTTAAATGTCACTTTTCTCTTCAAAAGATTAGATACTTAATTTTTCAATAGCCCATGTGTTATAAGTACTATAATTTCTACTACATAAATAAGAAAATCAAGAAGATGAATTACCAGCCCGGGGGGATTACATTTCCAAATTAGAATTCAGGCTACTCCACCTTTCCAGTTCCTTCCTCAAGTTAGGCCTTCTTATAAAAATCAAAATATCCAAAGTTTGTGTACTTAGTTCATGTAGTAACCAGCAAAAATATTATCACACAAGAGGTCTAGCTAACCTCAAAAGATCTGAAAGTGTTATTGCTTCTCTCTGCCAAAGTAAGGACAAGTAACAGAAGGCGAGCGTCTGTGGCACGGTCATCTTCACAATTCCTTTCTCCTTTCGTTGTGAGTATTCAACTCCATCCAGAGATCCAGAGCAGACAGACGTTTCTTAGGAGATAAATGGAGATTTTAAAAAATCCACGTAACTATTTGGATAACAAAAGAAAAACAACAAAAAATCTAAACAGACATTTTAAATATTGACATGGTTTGGCTGTGTCCCCACCCAAATCTCATCTTGAACTGTAGTCCTCATAATTCCCATGTCATGGGAGGGACCCGGTGGGAAGTAACTGAATCACAGGGGCAGGTTTTTTCCACGCTGTTCTCATCAGAGTGAATAAATCTCACGAAATCTGATAGTTTTATAAAGGGTAGTTCCCCTGCACACGCTCATCTTTCCTGCCACCATGTAAGATGTGCCTTTGCTCCTTCTTCACCTTCTACCATGATTGTGAGGCACCTCCAGTCATGTGGAACTGTGAGTCCATTAAACTTATTTTTCTGTATAAACGACCCAGTCTCGGGTATTTCTTCATAGCAGTAAGAAAACAGAGTAATACAAATATCTTAAAACTAGTTATAAAACCTTTACAAAGAGCAATTTGGCAATAAAGAGTAATGAAGGACTAGAATAAAATAAGCCAAAAATGTAATCATGGGATATCTGTGGGAGTGGGATGGGACAGGATTCTAAAGAGGGATTTGAGCCAGGCACAGTGGCTCACACCTGTAATCCTGGCACTTTGGGAGGCCAAGGTGGGCAGATCACTTGAGGTCAGGAGTTCGAAACCAGCCTGGTCAACATGATGAAACCTCGTCTCTACTAAAAATACAAAAAATTAGCCGGGTGTGGTGGTGGATGCCTATAATCCCAGCTACTCAGGAGGCTGAGACAGGAGAACCGCTTGAATCTGGGAGGTGGAGGTTGCAGTGAGTCGAGATCGCACCATTGCACTCCAGCCTGGGTAACGGAGCGAGACTCCCGTCTCAAAAATAAAAAAAATAAAAAAATAAAAAATAAAGGATTTGAACTGTTTGATCTTTTTAATAGTGAACATAAACAATTTTTTAAATAAAGGAAAGGATATGCAATTACAATGCACAGCAACAGATGTGTAACTGCCTCAACTCCCATGTCCCCTTCTCTACAAGGCCTCTCCAAAACTCCAAAACTTAGCTAGAGCAGCACCTCCTCCTATCCCCATCCTCCAGGTATCCTCTACCATATGACATTATGGTATCTTCATTCATTCACCGGATGCTTATTCATCTCATTCTTTGTGCCACTCTTCTATGTCTCAGGAAATGACAAGTGAACCATGTCTCATCTCTCTTAGAACCTATATTCTAGTAATGGGAGACAGACCAATAAACAAACAAACAAGAAATACAACTGGCAGAGCCAAGTGCCATGGTGTGCATCTGTAATCCTGTAATCCCAGCTACTAGGGAAGATGAGACAGGAGGATCACTTGAGCCCAAGAATGCGAGACTAGCCTGGGCAACACAGAGAGACCCTAACTCAAAAAAAAAAAAAAAAAAATTACAATTGACAGATAGTGATGCTACATAGAAAGATAGCAATGTAGAGTCATATAAAGTGATGGGAAGGGAAGAGAGATGTGCTATTTTACATGGGTATCAGAGAAACCTCATTGAGAAGGTGACATTTGAGGAGAGACCTGAATTAATTCAGAAAGTAAGTCTTAAGGATGTTGGGAAGAATACCAAGTATATTAGCAGGAGTGAACTGCAGGAACAGAAAAAGGCCAGTGTAGTGACAGCATCATGGGATGCTACAAAATACAGTTTCTACATAAATCTGCCACGATTGTGTGGCTTCCCCAGCCATGTGGAACTGTGAGTCCATTAAACCTCTTTTTCTTTATAAGAACAGAAATTTCTGAGAGAAAGTAGCAGGAATGATACTGAAGAGAGAGTAAGAACTATATTATGTAGAATTTTGTAGGTCATGATTTGTACTTTGGATTTTATTCTAAGTATAAGAAATTTCGGGAGAGTTTTAAAACATGGAAGCAACAGGACCTCATTTATGTATGAGGTCACTCTAGCTGCTGTGGGAAGAATGGAGTTATGGGAGGACAGGAGTAGAAACGCAAGACCACTCTTCCAGGAAACCCATGACTGGTACTTGGACTGGAGTGGTAGCATTGCAGCTAGTGAGAAATGGTTGGATTCTAGACAGATTTTAAAGGCTGAGTCAAAGGATTTGCTCCTAGATTGGATGTGAAGCATGAGAGAAAAGGAGAAAACAAGTATGATTCTGAGGTTGTTGGCCTGAGCAACAAGTAGCATGCACTGTCATTTACCACGACAAGGAAGATGGCAAAAAAAACAAAAAAACAAAATCAGGTTTGATGAGCAAAATCACAATGTCAGAATTATATGTGCTGGCCAGGCGCGGTGGCTTATGCCTGTAATCCCAGCACTTTGGGAGGCCGAGGTGGGCAGATCACGAGGTCAGGAGATCGAGACCATCCTGGCTAACACGGTGAAACCCCGTCTCTACTAAAAATATAAAAAATTAGCCAGACGTGGTGGCAGGTGCCTGTAGTCCCAGCTACTTGGGAGGCTGAGGCAGGAGAACGGCGTGAACCCAAGAGGCGGAGCTTGCAGTGAGGTGAGACAGCACCACTGCAGTCCAGCCTGGGCAAAAGAGCGAGACTCCCTCTCAACAACAAAAAAAAAACAAACAAACAAAAAAGAATTACATGTGTTAAGTATGAATCTTATTAAATACATCAATAGAAATGTTGAGTCAGCAGCTGAATGTAAGAATCTATACTTCGGAGGAGAGGTGGGACTAAAGATACGAATTTTAGTTTCAGCATATAGTTGGTGGTTGGTTGAAGCTACGGTATTAGGTGAAGTCACATAAGGTGTAAGGGTAGATAAAGACGCAGGACTAGGAATGACCCTGAGAATCTACGCTTTCTTAAACATAAACTCTCAAAATCACTCCTCAAAACCTCTTTCTCCAAATTCTGTAAGTCCTTGCTTCACGGCACTTATCAGCAACTAAAATGTTCTTTATTTGGTCATTTATTGCCTATCTTCTCCTAAACACCTTGAAGGCGGACGGTCTTGCCACTATATTACGTCCCAGTGCCCAGAACAGTCTCTAGCACAGAGTAGAAACCCGATGTGCAAATAGGCCCAACAGTTCTACTTTGAAGATTTCATCCCAGTGAAATGATTTGAAAGCCATGCAAAGGTTTAGGATCAAGAAATGTTGTCGCAGCACTGTTTATAATATAAAAAAAATTTAGAACAACCTAAATGCCAGGAATAGAAGTTTAATTAAATAATTCCATGCAATGGTATACTACAAAACAATGTCCATAATACTTTTAGATCAGTGGTTCTCAAAGTATACTCCTGGACCAGCAGTATTAATATCACCTGAGAACCTAATGGAAATGCAAATTACTGAGGTTTAACAAGCTCTTCCGTTGATTCCAATGGATGCTGAAGTTTAAGGACTATCAGTTTTAAATGAATATATAAAGTCACAGATTTCCATAAAACAAATGTGTGTGCGTACACATACACAATTTTTTGTATATTCCTTATAATGTGTAAGGACTTCCAGTTAAGGTGGCAAATTGAAAACACATGTTAGCCTCTGCTCTCTCCCACTACAACAACTATAAAGAGAATTTTTTAAACACGTAAACCTGAGGACAACATGAAAAAGGTGACAAGAACAATAAAATTTTAGAAGTCAGAAAGCATACAGATAGGTGTTACTGGCTTAGCAGTCCTGAGAAAGCTAGATCCAAAGCCAGCAGTAGGGAATGCCACAAAGCAGTTTTCACTGGGGACCCCTAAAGAAGGCTCAGGAATTGGAGACGCTCATACCCCTAGAAACTGGATGAAGCCAGGCCTAACATCAGGATGACGGCTTAAAATCCAAATTAAGAAGCAGTTAAGACATCCAGATTCTCTCTTTTTTTTAGACAGAGTCTCACTGTTGCCCAGGCTGGAGTGCAGTGGTGTGATCTCAGCTCACCACAACCTCCAACTCCCGGGTTCAAGCCACTCTCCTGCCTCAGCCTCCTGAGTAGCTGGGACTACAGGCAGGTGCCACCATGCCCATCTATAATTTTTTGTATTTTAGTAGAGACGGAGTTTCACCATGTTGGCCAGGATGGTCTCAATCTCCTGCCCTCGTGATTCACCTGCCTTGGCCTCCCAAAGTGCTGGGATTATAGGCGTGAGCCACCACGCCCAGCCAGACATCCAGATTCTTATCCCAAACCCATGCAGCCAAGTGATGCCCCTCCCTAGTCTTGGCCAAACACTGGAAATTTCTTCTCCAGAGAGAAGGGTCTCTAGAATAAGGCATGCCAGTCACATGCACCGTTGAGAAGTGAAAACAGGAGGCTTAAGTGAAAGTTTACATACTGAATACTAAAACAATCCTCCATTCCCCTCAGGCCTTCTTCTTCCTAACCAGTTTCCAGAACAGTGACAGCCAGGATTACAAACCTGCCAAACAGAAGACTCAAAGAGATTTCTCTGAGGAATCTGATCAGCTCTGGGGGGAAAAGATTTAAAGATGATAATGCTGGGGTTCACTGAGAAAATAACCTTGCATACAGAGCAGAGCTGACAAGTCTCACCGTGGAAACAAAGCCTTCTATCAACTTTTTAGTCTCCATGGTTGAGTAAGAATAGCTATCTTAGGCTCACTAAACATTTAAAGCCTTTCATACAAAAAGCAGAGGCCAAAACAATCAAGTCAGGGGTGAAATATCATTAATATTCTCTGTGAAATAAAACATGTTTCACAAAAATGAGAGGGTAATCCAGGAAAGAAGAAATGGGATGTGGAAAATAAAAAATTCCAACAAAAGAAAAATGATAGAATCTCAGGATGGTGGTAAAGAGAGATCCTGGCTGGGCGGCGGTAGCTCATGCCTATAATCCCAGCCCTTGGGGAGACCAAGGTGGGCGTATCACAAGGTCCGGAGATCAAGACCATCCTGACTAACACGGTGAAACCCCGTCTCTACTAAAAATACAAAAAAAATTAGCTGGGCGTGGTAGTGGGCGCCTGTAGTCCCAGCTACTCAGGAGGCTGAGATAGGAGAATGGTGTGAACCTGGGAGGCGGAGCTTGCAGTGAGCCAAGATCACACCACTGCACTCCAGCCTGGGCAACAGAGCAAGATGTCATCTCAAAAAAACAATACAAAACAAAAAAAACCAGAGAGATCCTGAGTTAGCCAAGCCACAGGTCTAGAGACATCACTCTAGATCAGAGCAGATCAGAGGCTCCAGGCAGACTTCTTCCAGAAGATGAAATTGATAGAATACGTAAGGTATTAAGAGATTATAAGAACTGGGAGGAAGTGTGGAGATACAGTAGTAATAAATTATAGATTAGTGATAAACAGAAAACTAAGTAAATAACAATGATCAACTCTAAGAAAACCACAGGATATACAGAAAAAGTAATCATAGTAAGCTATATGGCTCAGTCTAAATAATGTTTATACATTTATAATAATTTAAGCAGTAAATAATGATCTAGTAAAAGATTACAGTAATTATATTGGGAAGAGAGAGAATGAGAAATGTACACTCATGTACTGGTGACTATGTGAAGATAAGGGACAGTGAGGAATGTGTGAAAGAGCTAAAATGGAATCCAATAGCTAATGTCCCAAACCAGAAATCAAGATGTAATACTAGAAGCGTGTGATACAGAAATATGGAAGTTACAAAAGAGTTGAAAATGAATGCCTCTTGGGAATAGGACATTAGCTGAAGGTAGACTACAAATTTTATTATTATTTTTTAAGACAGGGTCTTGCTCTGTTGGCCAGGCTAGAGTGCAGTGGCATGATCATGGCGCACTGCAGCCTCAACCTCCTGGCTCAAGCACTCCTGCAACCTCAGCTACCTGAGTAGCTGGGACCATAGGCATGCACCACCATGCCTAGCTAATTTTTTTATTTTTTGAGGGATGGAGGTCTCACTATGTTGCCCAGGCTGGTCTTGAACTCCTGGGTTCAACTGATCCTTCCTCTTTGGTCTCCCAAAATGCTGGGATTACGATAGGTGTAGTCCATGGCCATGACTAGTGGACTAAAACTTTAACCAATTTTTTATTTTTGCAATTTTTCATAACAAGATTTACAGAATGATTTGTAGAATTTTGATTTAAAAATTTAAAGAATGAAGAAATAATTCAAATTTTTACAAAAACCAAATAAACTCCCTATACATACATGAAGAAAAACTTTCTGGAATGATCTACAATAGCAGTAGCGGTAATTTCTGGCGGGTACAATAACTGGTGATTTTATTTTCTTTGTGACTATCTGCATTTTAGTTTTATATTGAGTTTCATTAATAATTACTTTTTTTTTTTTTTTGAGATGGAGTCTTGCTCTGTTGCCTACACTGGAGTGCAGTGGTGTAATCTTGGCTCACTAAAACCTCTGCCTCCCGGTTCAAGCAATTCTGCCTCAGCCTCCCAAGAAGCTGGGACTACAGGTGCGCACCACCATGCCTAGTTAATTTTTGTATTTTTAGTAGAGATGGGGTTTCACCATGTTGGCCAGGCTGGTTTTGAACTCCTGACCTCAAGTGATCTGCTCACCTCAGCCTCCCACAGTCCTGGGATTATAGGTGTGAGCCATCGCGCCCAGTCAATGATTACTTTTAAAGTAAAAACTAAAAGAAAGCTCTAGGGATCATCATTTACAAAAAAACAAATAAGCAGGCCAGGCGTGGTGGCTCACGCCTGTAATCCTAGTACTTTGGGAGGCCGAGGCGGGCCGATCACGAGGTCAGGAGTTCGAGACCAACCTGACCAACATGGTGAAACCCCCGTCTCTACTAAAAATACAAAAATTAGCCAGGTGTTGTGGCGCACGCTTGTAATCCCAGCTACTCAGGAGGCTGAGGCAGGAGAATTGCGTGAAACTGGGAGGCGGAGGTTGCAGTGAGTCAAAATTGCACCACTGCACTCCAGCCTGGGTGACAGAACCAGACTCTGTCTCCAGAAACCAAAAACAAAACCAGAAACAAATAAGCAAACAAAACCGTTAAACACAGGTAAACAAAACAATCATGATGCTTTAAAGGGAGATGATATCTTTTTTAAAAAAGGTTCGATCGTTTTACAGTCACGGTCTTCTGGGACTATTTGAGCTCAGGCCTCTCTGAAAAGGTGAAGAAAACTCTAGAAATTCCTTGTTGCCCAATTAGTCGATGATCCTAACACTTTACACAAAAAGTAACTTATTTGATATCCATGTCACTGTGCAGTCCAGCAAGAGATGTGGATAAACTGATAAAGGAATTCTTAATCTTTGAAGGGCAAGGAATGTTTGTTGAAAATTTTATATAACTACACTTAACCCAGATAGCAATACACAATTCCTAATACCAGAGGGTTTGGAAAGCCTGGTCTGTTTTCCATCATCTAAAAAAAAAAATGTAGTGAAGGAAAAACTAAAATGAATGAATTCTTTAGGAAGAAGGCCTAATATTTTAATCCTAAATATATTCCTTATTTATTTCAAGTTATGGGATTACATCAGAAAGTAAAACACACATGTAGCAAGGTAAATTTTACTCAGCTTGCTTTAGTCTATGCTTAGAAATTGGACATATCATCTTTGTCTATTTTACTATACAGATACATGATAAAATTCTTCTGCTACAACTTTTCTTTGAAAACTCTGAGCCCACACATATATGATCTTTTTGAAGTAGCCTCTTTCTTTCTGGATCCACTTGAACTTTATGTCCCTTTAAAGTCACACACAAAAAACTCACATGGAGACAATGTGTCTTTTAAAAAACTGCACTAAGATTTCACTTAGTTTGTCTTAGCCACATGATTCAGCAAGTCATTCTTCCTTGCTAGACCAAGTTCCCTTTCCTTGGATTATCAGAAGATCAGACTAAATTATTTTTAAGGAGCATACCAGTTTTAAAATTCTAAATGGTTTGATTCTCATTTTTACCTGATTGTGATGCTTTGCTGATGGGGAAAGGTTTTCGAGTGTGGATGTCAGACTGAGACTCCGCTCCACTTTCAAGAAAAGGAGGACAGCTGACATCGCTTAGCAGCTCAGGCTCACTAGCCCAGTCTGAATGACTTAGATTATCTTCTAATACCTGTTTGCAAAATAATATAAATAAAATCATTGCATAACAGTTTTAAACAGTTAATTTCTGTGAACTTAAAACAACTCCAGACTATCACAAACACCCTAAAAGAAACCACTCCTAGAGAAGTGCAACTGTCTGCCAAGTCCCTTTACTTCTGAAACATGTTCCTGACAGCTCCCAGCAGTGCTTCTTGGAGAAGAGTCACAGACAAGGATGGGCAAGGAAACCGGCTGCCAGCCCTGCCATCAGGTCTCCTTCTTCCATGAACATCTCTCTTACAGCACTAGTATCTTCACCACTGAAAACACTGCACATCAATGACTCCACACACGCTGGTTGGCTCCTTTTTACCAAACCTACCTGGGAAATTTTTGCTTGGTATCTTTGTTAACTCTGGTTCTCCCGCCTGAACTATTATCCCTTTTCCTCCCTCTAACTCATTACTTACTCATCATGCCATCTTTCCAACCCACTCTTCAGTGATTTCTCCTTTCCTTGAACTTCTATAGCACATATGATTTGTAACATGTAATCAACAAGGATATACTATCTTATACTACTGTTTAACTGTTCACACATGTACTGTTGAAATGAGTGTCCCTAAAAAGGTCAGCTACCTAAATACCTCATCAGCTGACATTACCTAGGTAAACCGATCGCAGTCAAAAAGCCATGATTTTCAACCCTGCAGGCCAATAAACTTGATCTTATTATAGGAAGATAAGACTCCTGGTAAAGAGGCTCACAAGAAGCAAAAAAAAAAAAAAAAAAAAAAAAAAACCACTCAGAATGAAATAAGATGCTTGTGTCCTCTGGCAAACATATCCCCTCCCCACAGGGAAGCCCCATGAGAAGGAGGCTACACCAGGAAGCTGGCTGATGAGCATGAACACACTGAGAAAACTTCCACAGGTTCCCACAGGTAACCACTGCCAGCAACTCTACCACATACTCTGCCTCCGCCTGATTCTTCTGGATGATTCAAACTCCTGTCTAAAGCCAGTTTCTCTATTTGCACACATGATCCCACCTCTCTGTATATTCAAAGATATCTGTTCAAAGATTCACATCAACTCTTTCTCTCCATCGCAAATTTTTCTTCTCTCCTGCATCATTCCTATCACTACACAAATATGCTACCATTTATCCCACTTTTTAAAAGCTCTCCCTTGACCCTAGCAACCATGGAATTTCTTTGTACTTGTTGCAGCAAAATGCCTTGAAAAAGTCCAGATTTGTTGTCTCCAATTTCTCTCCTCTCAGTCTACCTTATATTCCATTCCAATTAAGGTTTTGATCCCACTGCTCCACTAACCACTTTGCAGCCCTCTTCCTTCTTGACCTAGTGACAGCATTTATCACAGCTGGATCACTGTTCTCTTCTTGAAACACTTTGTTCCCTTGGTCTCCAGAGTGCTCATTCTCTCAGCTGTCCTCTTACTTCACATTGTTCCTAAGAATTTTTTTGCCGGTTCCTTTTTTATCCCAAACATCTTAACCCTAGAATAACCTAGAGCTAAGTTATTGGTCCTCTCTCTGTCTTCACACCTTGGTGATGTCATCTGGTCTTATGGTTTTAAATACTAGCTACTATCTTCAAATCGTAAAATGTACCCCCCATACCACATTTTAACATCCTAGAAATTGAGATTTATCTTACAATCACTGGCATGTCACAATTGAATTTGCAGCACTCTTTTCTTTCTTAGCAGTACTTAAAATAATGGTGTATCTTACAAACAATGGCATGTTAAGATTTCATGATTATAATATAAACTAACAGCTTCAAAATTTATGTCTCCAGCCCAGACCTCTCTCCCGAACTGCAGACTTTTATATCTAACTGCATACTTGAAATTTCCTCTTGGATGCTGCTATGGTTTGGCTCTGTGTTCCCACCCAAATCTCTTGAATTGTAATCCCCACGTCTGGAGGGAGGGACCTAGAGGGAAGTGACTGGATCATGGGGGAAGGTTCCCCCAGGCTGTTCTTGTGATAGTGAGGGAGTTCTCATGAGATCTGATCATTTTAAAAGTGGCAGTTTCCCCTGCACGCTCTCTCTCCCCTGCTGGAAGACATGCCTTGCTTCACCTTTGCTTTCCACCATGATTTAAAAAGTTTCCTGAGGCCCCTGCCATGCAGAACTCTGAGCCCATTAAACCTCTTTTGTTTATAAATTACCCAGTCTCAGGTAGTATCTTTATAGGAGTGTGGAAACAGACTAATACAGGAAATTGGTACCAGAAGTGGAATACCACCATAAAGATACTTGAAAATGTGGAAGCAACTTTGGAACTGGGTAACAAGCAGGGGTTGGAACAGTTTGGAGGGCTCAGAAGAAGACAGGAAGATCAAAGAAGGTTTGAAACTTCCTAGAAACTTGTTGAATGATTGTGATCAAAATGCTGTTAGTGGCCAGGTGTGATGGCTCACGCCTGTAATCTCAGCACTTTGAGAGGTGGAGGTGGGCCTGACCTGAGGTCAGGAGTTCAAGACCAGCCTGACCAACATGGTGAAACCCCATCTCTACTAAAAACACAAAAAAGTAGCTGGACATGGTGGCATGCGTCTGCAGTCCCAGCTACTCAGGAGGCTAAGCCACAAATATCACTTGAACCCAGGAGGCGGAGGTTGCAGTGAGCCAAGGTGGTGCCACTGCACTCCAGCCTGGGCAACAAAGCAACACTCCATCTCAAAAAAAAAAAAAAAAAAAAAATGCTGATAGTGATATGGACAATGAAGTCCAGGCTGAGGTGGTTTCAGATGGAGATGAGGAACTTATTGGGAACTGGAGTAAAGGTTACTCTTGCTACGCTTTAGCAAAGAGACTGGTGGCATTTTGCCCCTGCCCTAGAGATCTGTAGAACTTTGAAGCTGAGAAAGATGATTCAGGGTATCTGGCGGAAGAAATTTCTGAGCAGCAAAGCATTCAAGAGGTGACCTGGCTGATTCTGAAAGCATTCAGTCATGTGCATTCACAAAGAGATTATCTGAAACTGGAACTTTAAAGGGAAGCAGAGCATAAAAGTTTGGAATATTTGCAGCCAGACCACAAGGTAGAAAAGAAAAACCCATTTTCTGGGGAGAAAATTCAAGCCGGCTATAGAAATTTGCGTAAGTAATGAGGAGTGAATGTTAACACTCAAGACAATGGGGAAAATGTCTCCAGGACATGTCAGAGATCTTTGAGACAGCCCCTCCCATCACAGGCCCAGAGGCCTAGGAGGGAAAAATGGTTTTGCAGGCCAGGTCCAGGGCGCAGCTACTTTGTGTAGCCTCAGGATATGGCACCCTGCATCCCAGCCACTCCAGCTCCAGCCATGGCTAAAAGGCACCAAAGTATAGCTCAGGCCATGGCTTCAGAGGGCACAAGCCTCAGGCTTTGGCAGCTTCCATGTGGTGATGGGCCTGTGGGTGCATAGAAGACAAGAGCTGAGGTTTGGGAACCTCTGCCTAGATTACAGAGGATGAAGGGAAATGCCTGGATGTCCAGGCAGAAGACTGCTGCAGGGGCAGAGCCCTTATGGGGAACCTCTTCTAGGGAAATGTGGGATTGGAGCCCCAACACAGAGTCCCCACTGGGGCTCTGCCTAATGGAGCTGTGAGAAGAGGGCCACCGTCCTGCAGACCCCAGAATGGTAGATCCACTGACATCTTGCACCATGCGCTTGGAAAGCTGCAGACAGTCAACTCTAGTCCATGAAACTCTGGACCACGTGGCTCCTGCAGAGCCAAAGGAGCAGAGCTGCCCAAGACCTTGTGAGACCACTCCTTGCATCAGCATGCCTGGATGTGAGACATGGAGTCAAAGCTTATTTTGGAGCTTTAAGGTTTAGTGAATGCCCTGCTGGGTTTCAGACTTGTATGGGGCCTGTGGTCCCTTTGTTTTGGCCAATTTATTCCATGGGGATTGGGAACATTTACGCAATGCCTGTAACCTCATTTCATCTTGGAAGTAACTAACTTGTTTTTGATTTTATAAGCTTATAGGTGGAAAGGACTTGCCTTGTCTCAGATGAGACTTTGGACTTGAACTTTTGAGTTAATGAGTTAATATGCTGGAAAAAGTTAAGACTTTGGTAGACTGTTGGGAAGGCAAGATTGATTTTGCAATGTGAGAAGGACATGAGATTTGGCAGGGGCCAGGGATGGAATGATATGGTTTGGCTCTGTCCCCAACCAAATTTCTCATCTCGAATTGTAATCTCCACATGTTGTGAGAGGGACCTGGTGAGAGGCGACTGGATCATGGGGGTGGTTTCCCCCATGCTGTTCTCATGATAGTGAGGGAGTTCTCATGCAATCTAATGGTTTTAAAAGTGGCAGTTTCCCTCTGCATGCGCTTTCTCACACACACGCATTCTCTCTCTGTCTCTCTCCCTCTCTCTCTCCTGCTGCCATGTAAGACATGCCTTACTTCCCCTATCCTTGGGCCATGATTACATGTTTTCTAGGGCCTCCCCAACCATGTGGAACTGTGAGTCAATTAAACTTCTTTTGTTTAGAAATTGCCCTGTCTCAGGTAGTATTTTTATAGCAGTGTGAAAATGGACTAACACAGATGCTAACAGCTGTCTCAAACTTAACATGTCTAAAACGGAACCCTTGATCTTCCTGGCCCACTTACCCTTCAGTTGATGGCAACTCCTTCCTTCCAGCTGCTCAGGTCAAAAACCTTAGAGTCATCATTGACTCCTATTCCTCTCTTTCTCCCACACCCCACATCCAATCCATCAGGAAATTCTGTTGGCTCTATCTTCAGACTTTATATAGAATCCTATCACTTAACACCTCCAGTTCTACCTCCTGGTCCCAGCCACCATCACTTCTCATCTACACCAGTGCTTCTCAAACTTCAGTGTACTGCGTATAGGAAGCACCCAGGGACTTCTTAAAATGCATACCTGCATTCAACTGGTCTTGGTAAGACCTGAAATTCTGCATTTCTTACTCTAGATATCCCATGGTTTACTCTCTCACTTTCTTCATCACTTCAGCTCCCTCATCAGCAAGAGCCTCCATGACCACCTTTTATTAAATAGCACCCTTCCCCACTGTCCCCCTCTCTTATGTTTGCTTGTTAATTTGCTGCTTCTGCATATTTTCAGTAATTTACCTCACGAAAGATAATACAGCTCAAAAGTAGGGACCAGGATTCAGAAGCAGGCCTCTTACTGTTCTCAAAACAGTTATATCCAAAGCACTAAGGAAATATTTAATGGATATACCTGAGAAAACTATGCTTCTAATTAAAAGTAATTGTTCCCATTTCCTTTCAAAATTGAAGTAGAAATTATCTTACCAATTCACGTATCAGCTTAATATTTTACTTATTGCTTACTTATTCACTAAGATTTTAGCGAGATGCTAATATTGCTTTACACAAGAAATTACTCAACTCTAGCAAAACCTTTTTTTAAAAAAATCTTAAGTTAACCCCAAAATATTTATATGTCAGTGACCCTGTCCTTCTGGACTGTAACAGAAGCCTCTTAACTGAAAATCCTCTGACAAGCATCATAATCTCAGATACTCAAACTGGTCAGGAACCCATCTTCATCTCTACATCTCAACAGACATGTTTTTTAATCCAACTTTCAGACTTGTGACTTACTGTAGGTTTCCTTCCAGTGGTATAAACTGGGTTCTTACAATATGCCTGCTTGCTCTTCTGAAGGTAGCGCTTCCAAAAATTATGTAAAACGTCATTCTAAGGAGGAAGGGAAATGAGTGGGGGGTGATTCTGGTTATGACGACAAATGTAAAGGCACATCTATACCACAGCTCTCTTGTATTTTACATATTACATATAAATTTCCAGTATATGTTTTACGTGGTATTCACAATTTGAGAACAAAATCTTTGGTGTCTGTATGTAGCATCTATCAGAACATGAGTTCCACAAAATGCACATTGGGGATTAATATGTTGAACCAGTGGTTCTCAAGCTTAAGTGTGCATCAGAATCACCTGGAGGGCTGGTTAAGTCTTCCATCTACACGTATTCTTACCTGCTTTTCCTTAAAAAGAATTATAATATCATCATAGTATCAGGTACATGAGAAATGTTGAAAAAATCCTTCTTAATTTTAGATTTTAGAGAAAGACATTAAAATAACCTAGTTGAATCCTTTTCTTTTGCATATTAGTAAATTAAGGATCAGAGTAGGAAAGCAACTGATACATGACTACACTTTTAGTTAGGGGCAAAGTTGTTACCAGGTTTACTAACCAGTCCCAGGTGAAAGTAAAACTAAACAAAAAACTTTTCCGGCCGGGCAGTGGCTCACTACTGTAATCCCCAGACTTTGGGAGGCTGAGGCAGGAGAAACTGCTTGAGCCCAGGAGTTCAAAACCAGCCTGGGCAACATGGTGAGACCTCATCACTACAAAAAATCAAAAAGTTAGCCAGGTATGGTGGCACACACCTGTAGTCCCAGCTACTTGGGAGGCTGAGGTGGGAGGATCGCTCGAGTCTGGGAGGTTGGGGCTGCAGTGACCCATGATCAGGTAACTGCACTCCAGTCTGGGCAACAGAGCAAGACCCTGTCTCACAAAGAAAAAAAAAACAAACAAAAAGACTCTTCCATTTATTCATCATCTACTAGGTACCAGGCATCCCTTAGCTCCAACACAATACTGTAAGACAGCTATTAGCTTCATTTTACCATTGAAGAAAATGAGTAACTTGTCCAAGATTACCCAGCCGGTTAAGTAGAAAAACTATCAATAGGATGTGGAGTCAGTTTTGATTCTGGAGCCTGCGTACATGGCATAATGCCACTCAACTGATGAGGTCTAAACAGTTATGCTCATTGGCTAATTTCAGAAAAATTGTTTTCAGAATTAACCCCTAATGAGGTTGAGCATAAAGTTACATAGGAATAAACCCTGCTATAGCTATACAGTGTAATTATATAAAATTGTTTCTAAACATGTATACACAGAATGACTACGTGAGCAGAAACCAGATCACAAACACCCACTATCAGCTATCATACCTAATGCAAACACTATTATGGGTAAGCCTCTGTTGCTTCATGCTTCTGAATTTTTAATACTTAACGCCTTTCAGGGTAGGCCCAGCATCCATTTAGGCCATGCATTGGAAGTGTAGTTGTTCTGTTTGGGCTTGCCCCAGCCACCAGTTTGAACAGCAAAGGCTCCTCTACAAATCTTTCCTTGGTGACTGCAGCCCACGTTGATCTTTATCTGTTCTCTTTTTGCCTTTAATATCACTTATGAGGGTCAGGTGCAGTGGCTCACGCCTGTAATCCTAGCACTTTGACAGGCCGAGGTGGGTGGATTGCCTGAGCTCAGGAGTTTGAGCCCAGCCTGCGCAACATGGTGAAACCCCATCCCTACTAAAACATAAAAAATTAGCCAGGTGTAGCAGCGTGCGCCCGTAGTCCCAACTACTCGGGAGGCTGAGACAGGAGAATTGCTTGAACACGGGAGGTGGAGGTTGCAGCGAGCCAAGATTGTGCCACTGCACTCCAGCCTAGGCAACGAGAGCAAGACTACCTCTCTTAAAAAAAAAAAAAAATTCCCTTATGAGTATATCACCATATAAATTCATGTCTATTCATTTCACATACGCCCAAATGCCTCTCCCCAACTAGGCTGGACCTCTCAACACTTGGTTTCCAATGAAGCATATGAAGCAAGGGAACAACTTGTTGCTAAATAACTCGCTTTTTTTTTTTTTTTGAGATGGAGTCTCGCTCTGTTGCCCAGGCTGGAGTGCAGTGGCCGGATCTCAGCTCACTGCAAGCTCTGCCTCCCGGGTTTACGCCATTCTCCTGCCTCAGCCTCACGAGTAGCTGGGACTACAGGCGCCCGCCACCTCGCCCGGCTAGTTTTTTGTATTTTTTTAGAGACGGGGTTTCACCGTGTTCGCCAGGATGGTCTCGATCTCCTGACCTTGTGATCCGCCCGTCTCGGCCTCCCAAAGTGCTGGGATTACAGGCTTGAGCCACCGCGCCCAGCCATAACTGGCTTTTTAAAGGATTCTTTAAATGGCTTTTACTAGATGAACAAATGTGAAATTCAAATAATTGCAGAAATACTATGTTGCTCCAGGAAGGCAGGAAAGTCAAAGTGTGGTCCCCGGACCAGAAGCATCGGTGTCCCATAAGAACTTGTTAGAAATGCACATTCTTGGGCCCTACTCAGACATACTAACTCAGAAATTCAGGGGTTAAGGTCCAGTGATTGGTGTTTTATCAAGCCCTCCAGGTGATTCTGATGCACACTCAGGTGAACGACTGGTTGAGCATATCACTGTCCAAAATGCATTCTGTGGAACTCAAGTCCTGAAAGACGTTATGTACATACACCAAATGACTCTGTTCTCAAATTGTGAATACCACACAGGACATTCCCTGGAAATTAAACAAGCACATTAACACATAAATGGTACTAATAAACTCCCAAAGTTATTTGAGTTTTACTTTGTTTAACCTGTTGTTTCCAAAGTATCTGAAGACTAAAACCTTTAAATTTTTCTTTTGGATGTATTGCTTATTTACATCCTGTAGAATACACTTCCAGAACTGCTAACCTACTAAAAGGTTAAAGCAAAAACATCAGAAAAATTATTCTTCCAGTAGCCCTAGTGTTATTACTGATTTCTCCTTAGTTCCACTCTTAAGTCTTACTGTTCTTTAAACAACAATATGTAAAGCTAACATCTAGTCACAAATGTACTCACCTTTAACTCTGGGCCTATTCCAAGGTTCTTTAAGGCTTCTGCTTGTTGACAAAGAATGTTCTGGAAACCTTCACACACATACCAATCCCAGCCTTTTTCTAAATGACAAATAGCATGTTTTAGCATTTACATTTCTAATTTACAAACTTTAATGCTACTACAGTTACAATTTGTGTTTTACATATTGCGACTTGAAGTTTTCTTTTTTTTTTTTTTTTTAAATTAACCCAGAACTTAGCAGCTTAGCAACTTGAATGTTTTTGTACCACTGAAGAGGGTTTCCATTCTTATATTCTTGTTTCCAACCTGGCAAATGTGTATACAAATGCTGAAACCAAATATTTTGTATAATTTCAGATTACAAATGTTTTCCATTATCTGTATTTTTCTGAAAATACTAACCTAAGAGGCAGAAAAATGAATAGTCACCACGTTAAAAAAAAAAGTGAAACAAGTTTTTAAAATGTCTGTTTTCCCGAACGATGCCCGGCAGAATCCTAAATGACCAACGATGCCCAGCGGAATCCTAAATGAAAGTACTAAGTTACCACTTCCACCGCTTTTCTGTTCCAACTCACAAGGGAACGGTGAACTTCTAGTGAATGAATAGACGAATGTCAAGATCTCGTGATACAGGAGTACAGAAAAGGGCAGTAAGAACATTCAAAGAAAATAAAATGCTCAATGGCATTCTGCTTTTCCTGAAATGGTTCTAGGTTATAGGGAGAAAATGAAAGCAAGGTACTAATACTGATTTCAACCTAGGTGCCAAGTGTGTGCTGGGTATTTTAAGTGGGTTATTTTCTTGAATACTCAAAACTACCCTAAGAGACTGTGAAGAAATCTGCCACCACAATAGACAGAGCTACGTGTTTAATGACAACTACGAGCTGAAGGAAAAGTCTATGAAGACCCTTACGTTTTGCCCCTCACCGCTGGACAAATACTGTAACTCTTCCAAAAGCTTGTTATCCGTACTTTTTACACAGAGCTTGAGGTCAGTTACTGACTTCAAGATCTCTTCTCCGCAGAATGCCAGACGACTTCAACTCTTCTCCTTTACCTAAATGTCACAAAGTCTCCCCACCTCTGCTGACTAACCCAATTCCTTCCCAGAAAGGGTCTCAAGTTGTAAGAGTAAAACAGAAAACCCAGTAATTCTGAATGGTCCATAAGCTGAGGAAGTTTAAACTCTTCAAGCTACATGCATATATACTCCCTCTTCTTCTTGCATACTGTTCTTAGAAACTGATAAAGTTGTATTTTAAATTTTGAGTCTGTGTTCCTATTTTCCATAACAGATGGCATTTTATTCTCATTTTACAAATGAAGAAACTAAGGGTGACGAGGTTGACTATAAGACACCTAACACCTAATATAAAGCACCTGAAGTTCCTTAAGAAATGCATGTTTAAACTACACATTTTAACTATTTAAGTAGGTCAAGGCAAAATTAATCGGGTTTCACTCCAATAAAATTTAACAAAAGTTAATCAGGTTTTAGCCTAATAAAAAGTCACTACTAAAGGCTAAACAGAAACATGAGATAGCATTTAGGCATTCACTGTTATTCATCTAAGAATGTTAACGTATTTCATATATTTCATAAACACACACACACAAATAAATATACACATTTTTTTAAATGTGTGTGTATCCTTAAAGCTATCTCATATAGAAGAGTCCCCATTATCATTACCCAGGTTTCAAACTTGGGGATTTGGTCCTCGGTACTTAGTCAAAAATAAAAACCATCACAGTTAGACTTTACCTACAATCCTTCTCAATAATGGTTAATTATATGTACTCACTGGATTAATGAAAGACTTTACCTTTCAAAGCACACTCATGCTGAGGCCATTTTAAGGGAAAATAATTTTCCCAACTTTTAAAAGGATGTGTTCAAAATTCAATACGAGAAATGGATTTCTAGAAGTTGAATATTGTATTTAACTCACCTAACAATTCCACGGTTGAATTATTTCAGAAAATAAGCATTTTTTCTATAAAAGTACAGGAAATCATATTCACCACAATGAATAACAAACATAGGCCAGAAGAACGTATGCCAGTAGATAAAATCTGGCATTTTCTCTAGAATCTACTTAAAATTCCATTCCATGTCCTCACCATGAAGGTGAAGATGTGAATAAAGAATGTTAAGCACATGTGAAGAAAGAACTTACCAGAGTTGTTTTTTTTTTTAAGCCCCCGGTTGAGGGCTTTTATTTGGGTATTAGGAATAAGATCAGTGTTTATAACTTCCTGAGATCTCTGCAGGAACAGAAAAAGACCATTAAAAAGATAGTTTTACATCCCCCCAAGCATATTTCCAGGTATTTTCTGGAACGTATAATGAACCAAATTGTGAGTACCAGGACGAAGGATGGTAAAATCTTGGGAAAATTATAAACATTTAACATTCTAGTTAATGTTGATGTTGTTTTTTCATTCAAAATTTCTCAGTAACTAAAACAGTGCCTGGAATACAGCAACCATAAAGTGTTTGTAAAATGAATAAACTTTTATTTTAAATCACTTTTTAACTTTTACAAACCAAGCCAAACCAAAAGTTAAATTTACTCACTTTTTTCTCCACGCAAAATACACTTTGGTATTAAAACAGTTTATGTATTTATTGTAAGTGGTAATGCCTAAACTACAGACAGATTACTTCTGGCCTACTTTTCCATGTCTTTGAATAATACTCTAAAACTGCTTTCATTTCTGAAATTATAAAAGTACATATTACCTTTTATTTTTAATCAAACTTACAGAATTTTAGAATGACTAAAATGGTTGGTATAATTCATACCAGAGTCTTCAATCCTAACTGCTCTCAAGGGCAAGTATCAAAGATTCTGGCTCTCCCACAACTAAAAATAAAGTGTTGAGTCTTTTTTTTAAAATGAGGCCACACTTTATTCCATAAAGTAGAATAAATGTTCCCATTATAGAGGTTTTTTTTTTGTTTTTTTTTTTTTGAGAGGGAATTTCGCTCTTGTCGCCCAGGCTGGAGTGCAATGACACTATCTCAGCTCACTGCAACCTCTGCCTCCCAGGTTCAAGCAATTCTCCTGCCTCAGCCTCCCGAGTAGCTGGGATCACAGGCATGAGCCACCATGCCTGGCTAATTTTGTATTTTTAGTAGAGACAGGGTTTCTCCATGTTGGTCAGGCTGGTCTCAAACTCCCGACCTCAGGTGATCCACCCACATCAGTCTCCCAAAGTGCTGGGCTTATAGGAGTGAGCCACCGTGCCCAGTCCCCATTATTGAGTCTTAATGCCAGAAGAAAGGTGAGGATTTTTAACCAACAGAGGACAATACTGCTTTTCTAAATGTAGAGATTTGGAATGAAATTTATCTTTAACTCTCCATAAGAATAAAAGATATGTCTCTATCAACAGGAGTTCTGAAATGTAACCTCTCTAATCACAGAAACCATATTCAAAGCAATTTTGGTATACTGGGTTGGCCACACTGAGAACGTAAGACACGTCAAAATAAATACAAAAGCCATTATCTAGCAAAGACAATAAAACTTACGAAGGGTAGCCAGGAAAAAAAGACTTAAAATCTGGCCGGGCGCGGTGGCTCAAGCCTGTAATCCCAGCACTTTGGGAGGCCGAGACGGGCGGATCACAAGGTCAGGAGATCGAGACCATCCTGGCTAACACAATGAAACCCCGTCTCTACTAAAAAAAAAAAACACAAAAAATTAGCCGGGCGAGGTGGCGGCGCCTGTGGTCCCAGCTACTCGGGAGGCTGAGGCAGGAGAATGGCGGGAACCCGGGAGGCGGAGCTTGCAGTGAGCTGAGATCTGGCCACTGCACTCCAGCCTGGGCGACAGAGCGAGACTCCGTCTCAAAAAAAAAAAAAAAAAAGACTTAAAATCTGTACTAGACAAAATGTGAAAGAGCAAAAAACGTGAAAAAGTAAAACATCCAAAACTAGAGCTATAATTAATTAAATTACCGAATGGCTATTACAGAATATTTACAGTCTATAAAAAATGTCTGCAAATGTTTAGATAAAGTAGTTTTCCAAATTGTTATGGCAACAGATTGAACAGTACTCACACATCCCTTTCTCCATTTCATACACAGGAAAAAAGAGACAAATGTAGAGATTACTGGTGATTTTAGCTTTCATCTTCATAATTTCCAAATTTTCTATAGTAAACATGCATTGCTCTTATAATCATAAAAATCTATTAAACTCACACAAGTCTAGCCTATATCTTTTTAAATATCCGTGAAACTCTTGCAAAAATATCTATTGTCTAAATTGAACAGATTTATGACCTTATATATTTTTTTTCCTGGATAAAATATATCAGGATAACATTTTGGTTCCTTTATCAATTCGGAAGTCCTTTCCCAGATTGCAGAGCGTGTCTGGAACTTGAGAGTTACATGCTGAGGAAGAGGGGGCAGTAAAAGGGGCAGAAAAATAAGGCAAGTTGCACCATGACTTCCATTCTTCTAGCTGTAACTGTCTCACTCGTCATTCTCCGCCCACTGTATTTCAGCATCACCATCACCACACTGCTCAGCTCCAGGGAGCCCCAACCACATCATATTCTCACAGTCCATGTGAAGAACATGCCTGGATCACCATAAAGCCGAGAATAACTACTGAAGTTGTGCAACGCATAACTTTTTTTTCCTTTAAGCCTGTTGTCTGAAAGGAAGGCACTGAGCTAGGTTTTTGGTTTTTATAAAGATGTTGTCCATCTTCATGAACTCTACATTCTTGACAAATTACTTCACAGGAGTTGACAGTCTTTCAAATGTGGAGCTAGGTAGTGGTATTAGGATCTTTCAAACTAAAAAATGACTGCAGCAGATTTGATCAAACAGAATCAAACGGAAACTATCAAAACCAGAAATAGAAAAGCAATTAGTTAATGTAGTTCAACTCCTACAAAAATAGTATGTGGACTTCATCTACTAACGGCAAATACTCCATTAGACACAATCTTTCTTCACCGTGTTTACACCTGCACTATAGTACAAAAGCAACAGTGAGTAAAACTGCTAGCTCCTTACTACACACTGAGGGTGAGGACCAAAGTGCATATCTGTCAGGTGCACAATCTGACATACACAGACACACACACAAAATATATCTCCACGAAACCATCACTATAATCAAGATAATAAATAACTCCATCACCCCAACAATTTCATCAAGTGAGCACATATCTTTTTAATATTCTGTGTGACTAAATAGGAAGCAGAGATAAGCATTCCAGCTGCAGACTCAAGAACACTGTCTCAAGGAAAAGCACTTGTGTGACAGACTTGCAAGCTCAATTCACCAGTTTTTTCAAGGGAAAATTTTTTTCCTTTTACTCGTTTCATATATTTTGTCCAGGTTTTTCGTTGTTTAGCGGACAAAGTTAAGTCTGGTCTCTGCTACTCCATCTCAGCCAGAAGCAGAAGTCTACAGTTACTTTTATTGTCCCAAATTTGCCTTTCTTAAGCCCGTACGGTGAAGGTAACATTTGTCCCTTCCTGGCTCTGTAGATTTGAGGAAATCCTTTTCCACAGAGGAGAGTCCTGGCCACATTTAGCCCGTCTACTAGCAGACTCTCTACACCCTTGATTATTTTGGTGATGCTGGCCTGCAGGTGTGTTCACCACAATAGGACCTAGCCCTCACAACGTGAAGGTAGCCTCGTTTACCAAGGTTACACAGGACAGTATGACAAGATAGGTAAAATGAACGCTGAAGTCAGAAGACTCATATTCAAGTCCTGGAACTTGGGTAACTTTGGCAAACTCACTCAAATTGTGAGCCCTATCAATAGGCTCTCACATTGGTGATGAGGAGGAAATGAGATAATGAATCCAAAAACACTTTGTAATCTGTAAGGTACTATACAAAGATAAAAGGATAATGAAGTGTAGTTCCAATATTCCCAACAGTCCTTAAGCTTTTTTTTTTTTTTAGATGGAGTCTTGCTCTGTTGCCCAGGCTGAAGTACAGTGGCGTGATCTCATCTCACTGCAACCTCTGCCCCCAGGTTCAAGCAATTCTCCTGCCTCAGCCTCCTGAGTAGCTGGGACTACAGGCGCATGCTACCACGCCCGACTAATTTTTGTATTTTTAGTGGAGACGGGGTTTTCCCATGTTGGCCAGGCTGGTCTCGAACTCCTGACCTCAGGTGATCCACCTGCCTCAGCCTCCCAAAGTGCTGGGATTATAGGCATAAGCCACCGCGCCCAGCCCAGTCCTCAAGTTTTCTAACATTCCATCTTCCAAACCTCTAAGCAACCATGACACATTTTAAAAATGTAAATAAGTACTAATAAAAAGAAATGCATCATCTTCTAAGTACAATTTTAATTATTTCCCTCAACCATATACTCTGAATAAGAAATCATTTATAAATGTGGCCCAACATAATTTCAAAAACTCATCCTCAATCTAATTCACAAATCCCTTAACCTATGTGTAAGTACCCAAGACCACTCACATCCTTGGAATGTTGGCATTGCATGAGTGACAAAAATTAACCAAATTCTTTGGGACTTAGACTACATAGCAGGCTGAAATAGTAATTTTTAAAACATAAGCAAACTCATAAATGGTATTTGTTACTTACCTCTGTAACATTGTGGCAAGAAGTGCAATAATATTTGCCTTCATCAGTAAGGCCCCATGAGACAGCAGCACACTGACTGCAGCGTTCTTTAAACTCTTCCTATGGGAGAAGAGGACAGAAAAGGTGTTCCCATCAAACCACATTCAATACATCGTACCTAAACCCTGCAGTTCTACTTAGTGTGTTCCTTGCAACTTTATAAACAAAAAATCATACACAATAGAAAATATATCAGAGAGATTATCTGCAAACAAGGAGAGGAGCGGTATGAAATCGAATTAAACTGCTGGAGAAAATTTATTGAAATATGCAATGTGAGAGGAAAAATAAAGAAAAGGAGGTAGTAGGGGTAAACTGGAACCAAAGATGAGTAAACAAAGCTCCTTGAAAATTCTGTGAGAAAGAAGATGACAAATAAGTATAGAGAAGACTTTAAAAATGCAAATACCATTTGGAACTCCTCCAGGACACTAAAAGCGCATACCACAGAGGAACTAGATTTGTACTGGTTTCCAGTTTCGATTTATCCACTCGGGAGCATAAAGAGTATCAACTCTGGGTGTACTAGGCTTTTTACTAAGTGCTGGGGATTCAATGGTGGGCAGAACAGACCAGACATGGTCCCTAGTCTGGGGATACACTAGCTAATGGTGAGTTACAATGATTAATTTCATCAGCCTAGCATCTACAGAAGTTAGCCAACCATCATTCAATAAACATTTTTTAAGCCCGTATTATAAGGCCGTACTGCTTCCGTATATACAGGCCTAATTCTCTGATTCCCAACTCTTTGGAGTTTGACTTGTTGTTAGCGTTGATCTAATTATCAAGTACCATTTAATACCATCAAAGTGTGTGCCATTTGCCATTTGGCCGGGTGCGGGGGCTCACCCCTGTAATCCCAGCACTTTGCAAAGGCTGAGGCAGGAAGATCGCCTGAGCCCAGGAGTTCAATACCAGTCTGGACAACATAGCGAGACCCCTGCCCCTACCAAAAAAAAAAAAAAAATTAGCCGGGAGTGGTGGCGCACGTCTGCAGTACTAGCTAATTGGAAGGCTGAGGCGGGAGGATCTCTCGAGTCCAGGAGGTCGAGGCTGCAGTGAACCGTGATCGTGATGTGCCACTGCACTCCAGCCTGGGGGACAAAGTGAGACCTTGTCTCAAAAAGAAAAAAACAAAAATGTGCCATTTTACGTAGCACCTAAAATAAAAAAAAATGCATGCCAAATTAATTTTGGCAACTTGGTAAAGTGTTCAATGACCCCGTACTAACACTACGATAAATGACAGCTGGAAAATTTGGGGAGTTCCCAAACCCGAATTCAGAATCCCTGCAGGAGACAGCGGCGAGGATTCCCGGAGAGACCGACAGGGGTTACCCGGGGGCATCTCAGGTTCCAAACCCTGCTCCCCCTTCACCCACCCCAGCATTAAAGGGAACTTGTGGGTGGTCCAGTCTAGAGGATGAGCCCTGTGGGTGGCCACCTCACAAAACCCACAACTTCATCCTTAAACACAAACATCCATAACGACAAACCCCACACCCTCCCTCGCCCACAACCTAGCCGAGCCAGAAACTCCAGCCTCTTTACCAACGCCGCCCGCGCATGCGGCCGGCCAGCGCCCAGTCGTCACCCCGCCCCGCAGCCCTCCGCCCCGCCTTCCTCCAACCGGTGGCCGCCCCAACCCGAGGCGTTCTCCGCCGCTCCTCCTCAGCTTCTCTCCCCTCCGGCCCCGGCAGTAGGGGCCCGCCAGGCGCACCGCCTCCTTACCGCCTCCTCGAGGTCCATCGGGGCGCCGCGGAAGCTTCACAGCCGGGACCCGTTACCCGGGTAGCGAGCGCAGCTTCCGGGAGAGGCGGGAGAAGCCCTACGGCCGGAAACGCGAGATCCGAGCCGAGGATTCCGTGCGCCTGCGCGGCAGGGAACCAGCGCGCCCCTGGGCGAGGCTCCGCGAAGCCCGCAGCCCCCTCGCGGACTATCTTTGTTTCCTACTCTTGAGAACCAAAACCAACCAATAAGAAAGTGGGCGACGCCTACTGCTGAGTGATTCGATCAAGCTCCGTTGCGAAGGTCATTCATTCCAAGACCGGCTTGCTAGTCTGGCTGCTAGGGGCCGCGCAAGGCCGAGCTCGCGAGCGTGGTTTCTGTCCTCCGTGGGCTCCGCCCTCCGTGGGTTCTGCCCTCCGGGTCTCATCCCTCGCTGGCTTTTTTAAGGGGAAGCCTCGGGACTTGGAGGAAAGCTCACGGGCCGTGAGTTAGACCTAGGTTTCCAATCACGGCTCTCCTGCTCACTTGTGCCTCAGTTTCCTCCTCTGTAAGAATTAGATGTTATCTGTGAGCCCCTTATAATTGAGTCTCCGCCAGGCGTGGTGGTTCACCCCTGTAATCCTGGGGAGGCTGAGCTGGGAGGATTGCTTGAGGCCAGGAGTTGGAGACCTGCGGGGCAACAAAGGGAGACCCCTTCTCTAAATAAGTAAATAACTGAATAAATAAATGCATGAGTGAATATAATTGAGTCTCGGTAACTGCTCAATAAATTTAGCTCTTATTGTTTCTTCATTTAACACATTCATTCCTTGTTTTATTTATTAAACAGGAACTGGTTTCGGTCCGGGGGATTCAGCAGTAAACAAAAGTCCTTGCCTTCGTGGAGATTCCATTCTGATGGGGAGAGACAAAAATAAATGAGGAAAATATGTGGTATGTTAAATGGTGGTGAGTGCCAAGGAGAAAAAGAGGAGAGTGGTTTCAGTCTGAAATGGGATGTTCAAGAAAGATCTTTTGATATAATCATATATCTCAAGAAGTTAGAAAAAAGGTTAAACTGAAAAATAATGGGATGAAGGAAATGTTTAAAAAAGAGAAAGCAAGCTTCGATAGAGAGGCTCCACAGAGGCTGTGGTGGCTGGTGCCTGTAATCCCATCACTTTGGGAGGTGAAGGCCAGAGGATTGCTGGAGGGCAGGAGTTGGAGACCAGCCTGCCCAACATATTGAGTCCTCATCTCTATAGGCTGGAGTTCAATGGCACCAACTCAGCTCACTGCAACCTCCACCTCCCAGGTTCAAGCAATTCTCTTTTCTGCCTCAGCATCCCAAGTACCTGGGATTACAGGCACGTGCCACCACGCCCAGCTAATTTTTGTATTTTTAGTAGAGACGGGGTTTCACCATGTTGTCCAGGCTGATATCGAACTCCTCACCTCAAGTGATCTGCCCGCCTCGGCCTTCCAAAGTGCTAGGATTACAGGCGTGAGCCACCGCGCCCAGCTTAAAAGATATTTTTTAAGAAAAGAGTCTCGACAAACTAACATTAACTCTTTGAAAAGACTAATACATTCGATAAACTCTGGAAAGATTGATCGAAAAGAAAAGAAGAGCCCAGCTTGGTGGTGCACACCTGCAGTCCTAGCTACTTGGGAGGATGAGACAGGAGGTTTGCTTGAGCCCAGGAGCTCAAGGCTGCCGTGAGCTATAATCAGGCCACTGTGCTTCAGTCTGAGCAATGGAGCAAAGAAAATCAAAGTAACTGATAACGGTGGCATCACTAACCAATATGTAGGGGCATCACTACAAATACCACAGACATTAAAAAGATCATAAGGGGATATTCTGAACAACTCTAGGCCAATAAATGTGAAAATTCAACCAATTTTTTTTTTTTTTTTTTTTTTAAAGACAGAGTCTCGCTCATTTGCCCAGGCTGGAGTGCAGTGGTGCAGTCTCAGCTCACTGCAACCTCTGCTTCCCGGATTCAAGCAATTCTCCTGCCTCAGCCTCCTGAATAGCTGGGACTACAGGCACCTGCCACCATGCCTGGCTAATTTTTGTATTTTTAGTAGAGATGGAGTTTCACCATACTGGCCAGGCTGATCTCGAACTCCTGACCTTGTGATCTGCCCACCTCGGCCTCCCAAAGTACTGGCAGGCATGAGCCACCACGCCTGGCCAAATTCTACCAAATTTTTAAGAAAGAAATAGGCCAGTCATGGTGGCTCGTGCCTGTAATCTAGAACTTTAGGAGGCTGGGGCAGGAGAACATTTGAGGCCAGGAGTTCGAGACCAACCTGACCAACATGACAAAACCTCATCTGTATTAAAAGTACAAAAATTATCCGGGCGTGGTGTTGCATGCCTGTAATCCCAGCTACTTGGGAGGCTGAGGCGCAAGAATTGCTTGAACCTGGGAGGCGGAGGTTGCAGTGGGCCAAGATTGTGCCATTGCACTCCAGCCTGGTTGACAGAGTGAGACTCTGTCTCAATAATAATAATAATAATTGTAAAAAGAAAGAAAGAACACCCATCTTATACAGATGCTTCCAAATAATGAAAAAAGAGGAGCATTTACCAACACATTTTAGGAGACAAGCATGACGTTGACACCAAAACTTGACAAGGATATTTCAAGAAAAGTCAAAATTAAAGATCAATTCCTCTTATAAACATACATGCAAAAGTTCCAAACAAAACATCAGTAAATTGAATGTACATCCTGTTGTATTCAGCAATATATAAATAGGATAATAAATCATAGCCAAGTTAGGTTTATTCTAGGAATGCAAGGTTAGTTTAACATCAAGCCTGTAATCTCAGCATTTTGGGAGGCCATGGTGGACAGAACACTTAAGCCCAGGAGTTTGAGATCAGCCTGGGCAATATAATGAGACCTCATTTCTGCAAAAAATTAAAAAAATTAGCTGGGTGTGGTGGCACAGTCCCATACTCTCAGGTACTAGGGAGACTGAGGTGGGAGGATCGGTTAAGGCTGCAGTGAGCTGTGGTCATGCCACTGCATTCTAGCCTAGGTGACAAAGCAAGACCTTTTCTCAAAATTAAAAAATGTTAAAAGAAAAAGTAGAGAAAAAAGAATAAAGATTTAAAAAATAAATAAAAGAGAAAAAATAAATCATACAGTAATCGAGGCTGGAGTGCAGTGGCAAGATCTTGGCTCACTGCAACCTCCGCTCCTGGATTCATGCCATTCTCCTGCCTCAGCTTCCCAAGTAGCTGGGACTACAGGCGCCCGCCACCATGCCTGGCTAACTTTTTTTGTATTTTTAGTAGAGATGGGGTTTCACCGTGTTAGCCAGGATGGTCTCAATCTCCTGACCTCATGATCTGCCCGCCTCGGCCTCCCAAAGTGCTGAGATTACAGGTGTGAGCCACCGCGCCTGGCCATATACGCTCTTAGTTATTTTTAAAAGCACAAGTAAATTATTATTGACTATAGTCACCCTGTTGTGCTAGCAAATACTAGGTCTTATTCATTCTTTCTATTACTTTTGTATTCATTAACCATCCCCACCTCCCTCTTCACCATTCCCTGCCCCTGACCAACTACCTGGCCCAGCCTCTTGATAACCAATCTTCTACTCTCTACCTCCATAAAGTGAATTGTTTTGATTTTTAGATCCCACAAATAAGTGAGAACATGTGACGTTTGTCTTTCTGTGCCTGGCTTACTTCACTTAACATAATGACTTCCAGTTCCGTTCATGTTATTACAAATGACAGGATTTCACTCTTTTGCATGGCTGAATAGTACTCCATTGTGAATATGTACCACACTTTCTTTATCCATTCATCTTGTGACAGACACTTAGGTGGCTTCTAAACCTTGGCTATTGTAAACAGTGCTGCAATAAACATGGGAGTGCAGGTATCTCTTCAATATATTGATTTCCTTTCCTTTGAGTATATATCCAGCAGTGGGATTGCTGGATCATATGGTAACTCTATTTTTAGTTTTTTGAGGAACCTCCAAACTGTTCTCCCTAATGCTTGTACTAATTTGCATCCCCACCAACAGTGTTTGAGGGTTCTGATTTCTCTACATCCTCACCAGTGTTTGTTATTGCCTGTCTTTTGGATATAAACTATTTTAACTGGGATGAGATTGTAGGGTTTTGTTGTTGTTGTTGTTGTTTGTTTGTTTTGAAACAGAGTCTTGCTCTTGCCCAGGCTGGAGCGCAGTGACACAATCTCAGCTCACTACAACCTCCGCCCCCCAGGTTCAAGCGATTCTCATGCCTCAGCCTCCCGAGTAGCTGGGACTATAGGCACGTGCCACCACACCCAGCTAATTTTTGTATTTTTTTAGTACAGACGGGGTTTCACCATGTTGGCCAAGATGGTCTCTATCTCTTGACCTCGTGATTCACCTGCCTCGGCCTACCAAAGTGCTGAGATTACAGGCGTGAGCCACCATGCCCAGCCGAGATTGTAGTTTTGATTTTCATTTCTCTGATGATCGATGATGTTGAGCACCTTTTCATATACCTGTTTGCCATTTGTATGTCTTCTTTTGAGAAATGTCTATTAAAATATTTTGCTGATTTCTTTATTGGATTATTAGAATTTTTTTCCTGTAGACTTGTTTGAGCTCCTTATATATTCTGGCTAATAATCACTTGTCAGATGGATAGCTAGCAAATATTTTCTCCCATTCTGCGGGTTGTCTCTTCACTTTGTTGATTGTTTCCTCTGCTGTGCAGAAGCTTTTTAATTTGATGTGATCTAATTTGTCCATTTTTGCTTTGGTTGCCTGTGCTTGTGGGGTATTAATCAAGAAATTTTTGCCCAGACCAATGTCCTGGAGAATTTCCCCAATGTTTTCTTTTAGTAGTTTCATATTTTGAGGTCTTAGATTTAAGTCTTTAATCCATTTCAATTTGATTTTTGTATGTGGTGAGATACAGGGGTCTAGTTTTGTATTTTGCTTATGGATATTTAGTTTTCCCAGCACCATTTATTGAAGAGACTCTTTTCCTCAGTGTATGTTCTTGGCCCCTTTGTCAAAAATTAGTTTACTGTAAGTGTGTGGATTTGTTTCTGTGTTCTCTATTCTGTTCTGTTGGGCTATGTGTCTGTTTTTATGCTAATAGCATACTATTTTGATTACTATAGCTCTGAGTATAATTTGAAGTCAGTTAATGTGATACCTCCAGCTTTGTTCTTTTTGCTTAGGATAACTTTGGCATTCGGGGTCTTTTGTGGTTCCACATAAATTTTACGGCAGTTATTTGCCTTTCTGTGAAGAATGTCATCGGTATTTTGATAGGGATTGCATTGAATCTGTAGATTGCTTTGGGTAGTATGGACATTTTAACAACATTGATTATTCCAATCCATGGACATAGAATATCTCTCCATTTTTTGGTGTCCTCTTCAATTCCTTTCATCACTGTTTTGTAGTTTACATTATAGAGATCTTTTACTTCTTTGGTTAATTCCTAGGTATTTCATTTTCTTTGGCTATTGTAAATGGGATTAGTTTTTTAATTTCTTTTTCAGATTGTTCACTGTTCACACCAATTATTTCTGAAAAGCAATAAATGACTTAGAGTATTAGGCTGATTTGATGCATGCTCTGTGTTATATTAATATCATTTTTTAAGCTTTTTTTTTTTTTTTTTGAGATGGAGTCTCACTCTGTCGCCCATGCTAGAGTGCAGTGGCACAATCTCGGCTTGCTGCAACCTCTGCCTCCTGAGTTCCAACGATTCTTCTGCCTCAGCCTCCCAAGTAGCTGGGATTACAGGTTTGTGCCACCATGCCCAGTTAATTTTTGTATTTTTGGTAGAGATGGGGTTTCCCCATGTTGGCCAGGCTGGCCTTGATCTCCTGACCTCAAGTGATCCTCCCACCTCGGCTTCCCACGGTGCTGGGATTACAGGTGTGAGCCACCACACCCAGCCAGCAGTTTTATTATATAGATAAATATAGTTTGGTTCATTTGGAAAATAGAAGATAATATATTTAAAATGTTTGATTTATATAGAAACTTATATATGACTATGCATTCCTCTACCAGATGTTAAATATGGGTATTTTGAATATTCTGTCTGGGACCATGGTTAGGTATTTTGATCTAATTCTAAGTCAGTGGAGAAGTCATTGAAGGATTTTGAACAGAGGAATGATGCAGTCTGATTTATGCCTTGAAGTCTTACTCAGGCTGACTATAAAGGATAAGGGCACAATGGAGATGACTAATTGGGAGGCTGTACCAGGAATCCAGCCTAAAGATGTATGTGGTGCCTGGTGTAGGGCACTAGAGAAGGGCAATGAGAAACAGGTGTGTTTTGAAGGTGGAGCCAACAATGGACTGGATGTAGTTGTGAGCAAAAGAGAGGAATCAAGGATGCCATACTGTAGTGAGTGGAGGAGACTACGAGATGATTGTGAGCAGATGTTGGGGTGAAAACTCAAGATTTGGGACAAAATTTGGCATGTCTATCGGTAATACAAGAGAAAATATTGAGGAGGAAGTCAACACATGAGTTTGGAATTCCAAGGAGATATTCTGGCTGGAGATATGAATTTGGAAGTCATCAGTGTCTATGGGGGCTATAAAGCCATGGACAAAGTGAAGACACCTAGGAAGTGAGGGTAGATGGCAGGTGGGAGAGGAGAGCCCAGGGCTAAGTCGCAGGACACCATAGCATTAGAAGTCAGGGACAGCAGAAACATCCAGCAAAGATGATGGAGAAGGAGGAGAACCAGAGGAGTGTGGTGACCGTAAGCTACATGAAGTAAGTTTCAAGAAGAAAGAAATGTCAAATGCTATTAAGAGTTTGAGTGAGTTCAGCATAGGACTTAGCAAGATACACAGCATTGACACGGTGATTTCAGGAAAGTGATAAGGATGAAAGTTTAATTGGAGCAGGTTTAAGGCAGAATGAGAGGAGGGAAAGGGGACACAAGTGGTGACAACTCCCTGAAAGGGGGAGCAAGACTTGGGCAAGAGCTGAAGGGAGTTGAAGAGAATTTGAACGACTGCAGCATTTTGTATGCTAATGGAAATCAAGCATGGGTTACATAGGAGAGAGGCAGAATTACAGGAGTGAGCCCTTGAGTGGTGAGAGGGACAGATATGGCTCTGATGAGACCACCCCAGGGGCTGCATTATTCTTATGTGACCAGGTCACGGGAATTCAAGGAATGTGGCCACAACTCAACTGGGCTGCAGCCCTGATATTCAGGGTGTGGCCCCATTGGAGCTGGTCCTACCGCCTCCTCCTCACCCCCTGATACTGCCAACATCCCAGGGCTTAGAACTCAGAACAAGTCAGCTAAAAGTTTAGCTAAAGAGGTGTGGCAATCGCTAAATACTACCTTGAGGCAACAGAGGAGGGTCTCTGGACTCAAGAGAGTAGTAGATTTAAGTCCTGGCCCTGCTACTTCCCTGCTAGCTATATGGCCTGGACGAATCACTTCAATGAGTCTCAGTTTTCTCATCTGCAGTCTGGGAGTGATAACTTTATCAGACCACCTTATGGGGCTTGAAGGCACGAATGGGATGATGGATATACAAGGACTTTGTCAAAACTTTGTACATGGAAAAGTGAGGTACGAATACCATAAATTGTCATTAAGCTTATTTTACCATATCGTCCCCCATTCATCCCACAAAACAGCTTTGTGGAGGAGGCATTTCTGAAGACAAATTCCTGTGCCACTCTATTGTGGGCTGAATTTTCACTAGACTTTAAGTTTTTGAAAGCTAAAGAGCAACTCTTGGCTCATTGCAAGGGCGTCCCAATTTCCTCACTGACATAAGTGTATATCACATCAAGATCATCAGTCAAAAGGGAGGGGTAGACATATGATTATCTTCAAAGCTTTCTGGGAGCCTATTAAATGCTAATCACAAGGCACAGGCATGATCCAGAAGGCAAACATCATCCTTGCTGCTTCTCATCCACCCTCCATGTTCCTGCTAGAGAGAAGAGAGTATCCAGCACTTGCCCTCTGAATGGCTCCTCCAGGAGCTCCAAGGCCTGCTGGTAGCCTGGTCTGCCCATAACTAAAACTGCAACCACCTGCAGGTTGCATAGCCCTGAGGAAGGCTAAGGAGCGGGTATTTGCTAGGCACAGACTCTGTCAGGCATTGTACCAGGCCCATTACCCAAATGATCTCTTAACTGTTGTCATTAAACAGTAAAGGAAACTGAGGCTCAGGAGGTGTAATCAGGTCACCCAACCAGCAAGAGGCCAAGAGGGAACTTAACTCCATTCTGCCTGTTCCAAAGAGCCTACTTTTTCTGCTAACAGACCAAGTGCTTAATAAAGGTTTCTTTAGTGAATGAATGGATGAATGAATAAAGTACTCTGGATGCAAAATCACTTTGTCATAGGAGCTCAATAGCCAGAAGGCACAGCACCAGTTAAACAGAAGCAAAACAACCTTCTAAGAGTGTGGCTTAAATAACTCAAGAGTTTCTCAAACTCATGAGCGATAGGATCTCAGGCAAGTTGCAGAACCTGTTGGGGACTGGTTTATCCATTTATAGGCTTGGGGCAAACCGGTCTTGCTCCTCCCTCCCTTCCAGGAAGCAGGGTAACAGAGCCACAGAAGTTCTGTCTCTGGCCATGAGCGTTAAGATCTTTGAAAGGTGACTTCTGGCTTGTGACTGTCCCATGGCCAGGACTGGCTACCTAATTTGTGGGAACCAACACAAGATGAAAATATGTAGCCCGTTGCTCAAAAGTTAGTAAGAATTTCAAGACAGTGAGAGCGGAAGATTAAACCAAGCACGAGGCCCTCCTGAATACGAGGTCCTGGGACTCTGTAGCCTTTACAAAACCCATGGAGCCAGCTCTGCTCAAGGATCCATTGATTCTGGAGAAAGGTAGAAGAAATCCAGAAAAGGAGGCTGGCGGCACATTTTGGGAACACCAAAAATATGACAAACAAATAAAATACCCATGGAGACCAGGTCTGGTTTCCTGAAACATGCAATTTCAGAATAGAAAGAGTTCCTGAAATTTGGCTGGGTGCAGTGGCTCTCGCCTATAATCCCAACAATTTAGTAGGCTGAGATGGGAAGATTGCTTGAGCCAGGAGTTCAAGACCAGCCTGGAAAGCATAGTGAGACCCCCTCCCTCATCTCTAAAAAATAAAATAAAATAAAATGTATCGGCCAGGCCTGGTGGCTCACACCTGTAATCCCAGTGCTTTGGGAGGCTGAGGCAGGCGGATAACTTGAGGCTAGGAGTTGGAGACCAGCCTGGCCAACATGGCAAAACCCCATCTCTACTAAAAACACAAAAATTAGCCAGGTGTGGTGGCAGGCACCTGTAGTCCCACCTACTCAGGAGGCTGAGGCAGGAGAATTGCTTGAACCTGGGGGCGGAGGTTGCAGTGAGATGAGATCTTGCCATTGCACTCCAGCCTGGGTGACAGAGTGAGACTCCGTGTCAAAAAATAACAATAGTAAAATAAAATAAAATAAAATTTATCTATAGACATACCTCGTTGTATTGTGCTTCACTTTATTGAACTTTAGAGATACTACATTAAAAAAAACAAAACTCGAAGGTTTGTGGCGACCGTGCTGAGCAGGTTTTCCAGCGCCGCGTTCCTGATAACACGTGCTCGCTCCGTGTCTGTGTCACATGTTAATAATTCTCACACTATTTCAGCCATTTCCATTATTATATCTGTTATGGTGATCAGTGATCTTTGATGTCACTGCTGTAACTTTTGAGGGTGCCACAAACCCCACCCATGTAAGATGGCAAACGTCATGGATAAATGTGATGCATGTTCTGACAGCTCCACCAGCCGGCCATTCCCTTATGTCTCTCCCTCTCCTCAGGCCTCCCTATCTCTTGAGACACAAGAATATTGAAATTAAGCCAATTAATAATCCTACAATGGCCTCTAAGTGTTCAAGTGAAAGGAAGAGTTGCAGGTCTCTCATTTTAAATAAAAATCTAGGGCTGACGCCACCTCCAGAACATAAAAATCTCACACCTGTAATCCCAGCACTTTGGGAGATGGAGGTGGGTGGATCACAGAAGTTTGAGACCAGCCTGGCCAACGTGGTGAAACCCCATCTCTAATAAAAATACAAAAATTAGCTGCGCGTGGTGGCACAAACCTGTAATCCCAGCTACTTGGGAGGCTGAGGCAGGAGAATTGCTTGAATCCGGGAGGCAGAGGTGGCATTGAGCTGAGATTGCACCACTGCACTCCAGCCTGGGCAACAGAGCAAGACCCCGCCTCAGGAAAAAAAATTAAATTAAAAAATAAATAAAAAGCTAGAAATGATCAAGCTTAGTGAGAAGGGCATGTTGAAAGCTGAGCTAACCCAAAAGCTAGCCCTCTTGCATCAAACAGAAGTTATGAATGCAAAGAGAAAGTTCTTGAAGGAAATTGAAAGTACTACTTCAGTGAACACACAAATTTTAAGAAAACAAAACAGTTTTATTGCTGATGTGGAGAAAACTTTTGGTGGTCTGGATAGATCGGAGCAGCCACAACATTCCCTTAAACTAAAGTCTCATCCAGAGCAGGGCTTTAACTCTCAGTTTTATGAAGGCTGAGAGAGGTGAGGAAGCTGCAGAAGAAAAGCCTGAAGCTAGCAGAGGTTGGTTTATGAGGTTGAAAGAAAGAAGTCACCTCCAGAACATAAAGTACAAAGAGAAGCAGCAAGTGCTGGTGGAGAAGCTGCAGCAAGTCGTCTAGAAGATCCAGCTAAGATCATGGATGAAGGTGGCTACACGAAACAACAGTTTTTCTATGTTGATCAGGCATGGTGGCGCACGCCTATAATCCCAGCACTTTGGGAGGTCAAGGCAAGTGGATCGTTTGAGGTCAGGAGTTTGAGCCGAGCCTGGCCAACAGGGTGAAACCTCATCTCTACCACACACACACACAAAATTAGCTGGGCGTGGTGGTGAGTACCTATAGTCCCAGCTACTTGGGAGGCTGAGGTGGGAGAATCGCTCGAATCTGGGAGGTGGAGTTTGCAGTGAGCCGAGATCACACCACTGCACTCCAGCCAGGTGACAGAGTGAGACCTGTCTCAAAAACAAAAACAAAACAGCAGCAGATTTTCTATGTAGATGAAACAGCCTTATATTGGAAGAAGATGCCATCTCTGACTCTCATAGCTAAAGAGAAGTCAATGTCTGGTTTTAAAGCTTCAATGGACAGACTGTCTCTCTTGTTATAGGCTAAGACAAGCTGGTGACTTTAAGTTGAAGCCAATGTTCATTTGCTATTTTGAAAATCCCAGGGTCCTTAAGAATTAGGCTTAATCTATTCTGCCCGGGCTCTCTAAATGGAACGACCAAGCCTGGATGACAGCACCTTTGTTTATGCCATGATTTACTGAATATTTAAGGCCTATTGTTGAGATCTACTGCTCAGGAAAAAAAAAAAAAAAAAAAGATGTCTTTCAAACAATAACTGCTCATTGACAATGCAGCACCTGGTCACCTGAGAGCTCTGATGGAGATGTACAAGATTAGTGCTGTTTTCCTACCTATTAATACAACATCCATTCTGCAGCCCATGGATCAAGGAGTAATTTCAAATTTCAAGTCTTATTATTTAAGAAATTCACTCTGTAAAGCTATAGCTGCCATAGATAGTGATTCCTCTGATGGATCTGGGCAAAGTAAATGGAAAACTTGCTGGAAGGGTGTCACCATTCTAAATGCCATTAAGAACATTTGTGATTCATGGGAGGAGGACAAAACATCCATTTTAACAGGAGTTTGGAAGAAGCTGATTCCTCCTCCCATGGATGACTTTGAAGGGTTCAAGACTCAGCGACTCAGTGGAGGAAGTAACTGCAGATGTGATGGCAACAACAAGAGAACTAGAATTAGAAGTGGAGCCTGCAGATGTGACTGATTTGCTGTAATCTCATGGTAAATGGATGAGGCGTTGCTTCTTATGGATGAGCAGAGAAAGTGGTTTCTTGAGATGGAGCCTGCTCCTAGTGAAGATGCCGTGAACATTGTTGAAATGACAACAAAGGATTTGGAATATTCCGTAAGCTTAGTTGATAAAGCAGTGGCAGGGTTTGAGAGGAGTGACTCTAAATTCGAAAGCGTTCTACTGTGGGTAAAATGCTACCAAACGGCATGGCATACTACAGGGAAATCTTCCATGAAAGGAAGCACCAGTCAATGCAGCAAGCTTCATTGTTGTCTTATTTTATGACATTGCCACAGCCTCTGCAACCTTCAGCAGCCACCACCCTGACCAGTCGGCAGCCATCAAAACTGAGGCAAGACCCTCCACCAGCAAAAGGATTGGAGCCTGCTGGTTGGATCGTTGATTGGATCGTTGGCATTTTTTAGTAGTACAGTGTTTTAAAATTAAGATACGTATTTTTTAGACATAATGCTATCGCACAAATAATAGACGATAGCATAGTGTAAAGATAATTTTTATATTTGCTGAGAAACCAAAATATTTGTGTGACTCGCATTTATTGCATTATTTATTTTATTGCGGTGATCTGGAAAGGAACCTGCAGTATCTCTGAAGTGTGTTTGCGGCACTATTCTTCCATTTTATGGATGAGGAAATCGAGACCCAGATTGAAGTGGTGACTTAGGAGTAGGGGGGGAGTCCTGGAGAAGCCAACCTTCTCTGAATCCCATTCAAGCTCCTTATGACAGAAACAGGGGAGGCCAGGCTGGATAGATGCATTCTTTCTTTTTTTCTCCCCACCCCCACTAAAATAGCAGTAAAATAAGGAGGATTATGTCCACAAGGACCAAAACAATGGAAGAGGAGGCATGGTCATTGTAGAGGAGTTTGCAGTGGCGGCAGGTGCCGAAGGAGAAACCCCGGATTGAAAATGGGAATTGAGTGGAAATCTGAATGCTGCCCCATCTACCTTTCTAGAATCCCTGTAGCAAGTTTTACATCCCCCCAGGCAGGAAGTTACTCTTCTCTAAAGTAGATGGCAGAGACTGCCATTTGGGATTCTTCACAATGACAAGCCTGTTTGAAGCTCCTTCTTCCTATGAGGCTAAAGCCCACTAGGGCCCAAGACTGGCGACGTGCAAAGAGCTTCTAGGCTCAAGTAAAAAATGAGAGCAGATGGCTGAGCACCTGCAGATACCCAGGAAGAGCTTCTGACTTGAAAGACAGAAAACACAACAAACAAAAGAATACGGAAAATAATCAGGAGAAACCGGAAACGACTTCAAACTAATAATTTCCACAAAACGGGTAGAGATGATATTGTATCCATGAAACAAGAACCAGAAAGCTTAAAAAAAATCCTAAAAACAAGGGAAATTTCTACACAGTTAAAGATATAAGAACCAAAATTAAAACTTAGTATAAAAAATTAATCCAGAGAAACTTCCAGAAGACAGAGCAAAAAGACCAAAAGATGAAAAATAGCAGCAAAGAGATAAAGTAAAGCAAGAGGGTAAGTCTGGAAAGTTGAAAGCCAACAACTAAAAAGCTAGAAGGAGAGCAAAGGAAATTTCCCAGAACTAAAGCAAGATTTTCCAAATCAAAAGGGTTAGCACAGGGAATGAAAAAGATTCAGTGTCAGGTACACCACTGGGAAATTTTAAAATATCCAAGATACAGAAAAGAGGCTATTAATTTGCAGAGATAAAAGAAGAAAATCAGAAGTCAACAGGCCTCTTTAACAATCCTGGAATCTAGTAGATAAGGGACCAATTCCTTCAATACTCTAATTTTTTTGTTTGTTTGTTTGTTTTTTGTTTTTTGAGACGGAGTCTCGCTCTGTCGCCCAGGCTGGAGTGCAGTGGCGCGATCTCGGCTCACTGCAAGCTCCGCCTCCTGGGTTTACGCCATTCTCCTGCCTCAGCCTCCTGAGTAGCTGGGACTACAGGCGCCCGCCACCGCGCCCGGCTCAATACTCTAATTTACATCCTACACTTTTATATTTAGCCAAGCCATCAGTCCAATCAGGTAGCATAAGGTATTTTCAGGCATGCAATAATTGAAATAATCTACTTCTCTTGTTCCCTTACCTAGTGACCTACTGGAGGTAATGATCCAACAAAACAAGGGAGTAACTGGCAGGGTGTGGTGGCTCACGCCTGTAATCACAGCACTTTGGGAGGCTGAGGTGGGCGGATCATGAGGTCAAGAGATCGAGATCATCCTGGCCAACATGGTGAAACCCCATCTCTACTAAAAATACAAAAAAATTAGCTGGGCGTGGTGGTGCATGCCTGTAGTCCCAGCTACTCGGGAGGCTGAGGCAGGAGAATTGCTTGAACCTAGGAGGCGGAGGGTGCAGTGAGCCAAGATTGCGCCTCTGTACTCCAGTCTGGTGACAGAGCACGACTCCATCTCAAACAAACAAACAAACAAATGAAACAAAAAACAAACCAAAAACAAGGGAGTAACCAAGAAAAGAACACATGGAACAAGATATCAGGAAGCAAGGGATCCAAAATGTACAAGGCAATGTGAACCCTCAGGATGATGGGGACTAGAAACCAGAATGACATCCACCCAGCATCCAGTCTCAACGGAATCCATGGAAGGAAGGCTGATTCTGAGAAAGAGGTCTCCAGGAATTAGAGGAATATGTGATGTTTGAGATTATGGAAAACATTACCGATGGAGTTGAGGCTGACTTGTTGGGGCATTAGGAAAAATTAGTGGTGGGTGTGTAGAAAATCAGACAAATGAAAAAAAAGGTGGGGAATGAACAACTCTAGTAAAAATGAAGAACTGAAAAAAAAAGTGTCATGGGCATTAAGTTACTAGTTTTCTAGTGAATGACATTTGCACAGTCATAATAAAGTATATCCTAACTACTGATATAACTAACACTGTTTTATAACTATATTGGGGGGATGGTGCAGAGGAAGTGGGGAGATATGGGAGATTGGAGACCTTATTCATCATTTTGGGAACTCGTTCGTAGTGTCTCAAAATGTACATTAATACACAAAGGAATAGGGATAACTCCAGCCCCATGACTTTAACTGACATCTATAGGACTTCCAAGTTTGAGATGGTGCGGGAAAAAACTTCCCACTTATTTTTTCTCTGAAAAATTACCCCAAAATAAGAAAAGTAGCTAAACAGAAACACAAACTCTATCCTTGAAACAGCAGACATGGCAGTCATGAACCATTAAATGTGAAGCGACTAAGTGGCTAGAAGAATGACAAAAAAGTAGACAAAGAGGAATTCAAATGTCAGCAGAAGAATTTATACACAACAACATTGACCGATGTTAAGTGTACAATGATGAGTTTTGACATCTGTATACAGCAGTGCAACCAGTACCAAAAATGTAATTTTAAATTCTATCCCCAAATCCCCTCACTGCTAGCAATTACTGATCTACTATCACTATAGGTTTGCCTTTTCTAGAACTTCATATAGGGGTGCATACAGGGAGTTGCCTTTTTTGCCTTAGTAATGCTTTGCAATTCATCTATTTTGCTGCATGTGTCAGCTCATACATATTAATTGCTGAGTAGTATTCCATTTAGTAACTTTTCTTTATCTATTTACCAACTGATGGACATTTGGATCACTTCCAGCGGCTACTCTGAACAAAGCTGCTGTGAAAACTCAGGCACAAATCTTTGTGTAGACATGTTTTCACTACACTTGAGCAAATATTTAAGAATAGAATTTCTAAGTCATACGGTAAGTGAATAGTTAAGTTTATAAGTGAATGTTAAACTTCTCTCCTCTCCTCCCTTTCCCTCCCCTCCCTTCCCCTCCCCCCCTCCCCTCCCCTCCCCTCTCACTTCACCTCCCCTCTCCCTTCCCCTCCCCTCCCCTCCGCTCCTTTCCTTTTCTTTTTCTTTTTCTTTTTTTTTTTTTTTTTTTTTGAGACGGAGTCTCGCTCTGTTGCCCAGGCTGGAGTGCAGTGGCCAGATCTCAGCTCACTGCAAGCTCCGCCTCTCGGGTTCACGCCATTCTCCGGCCTCAGCCTCCCAAGTAGCTGGGACTACAGGCGCCCGCCACCTCGCCCGGCTAGTTTTTTGTATTTCTTAATAGAGACGGGGTTTCACCGTGTTAGCCAGATGGTCTCGATCTCCTGACCTCGTGATCCGCCCATCTCGGCCTCCCAAAATGCTGGGATTACAGGCTTGAGCCACCGCGCCCGGCCACTCCTTTTCTTTTTCTTCTTTTTTTTTTCTTTCTTTCTTTTTTTTTTTTTTTTTTTGAGACAGGGTCTCACTCTGTCCACCCAGGCTGGAGTGCAGTGGTGCAATCACGGCTCATTGCAGCCTAGACCTCCTGGCCTCAAGCAATCCTCCTACCTCAGCCTCCTGAGTAGCTAAGACTACAGGCATGTGCCATCATGCCCAGCTAATTTTTTAACTTTTTTTTGTAGAGACAGGGTCTCCCTATGTTGCCTATGCTGGTCTTGAACTCCTGGGCTCAAGCGATCCTCCTGCCTCAGCCTCCCAAATGCTGAGATTTTAGGCATGAGCCTTGTGCCAGCCTAGGCTAAACTGTTTTCTAAAATGATTGTACAGTTTTCTTCAGCAGCGTATGAGAGTTCAAGTTGTTCCATTCTAATGCTTGGCATTATCAATCTTTTAAATTTTATCCATTTCAGTGTGTATGTAGTGGTATCTCCTTTTGGTTTAAATTTATATTTCCCTAATGACTAATGATGTTCAGCATCTTTTTCATGTGCTTATTTGACATCTGTGGTTTTTTAAATAAAATATCTGCTCAAATCTTCTACACAATTTTAATTGTCTTTTATCATTACTGCGTTGTGAGAATTCTTTTTTTTTTTTTTTTTTTTGAGACAGTGTCACTTTGTTGCCTAGGCTGGAGTGCAGTGGTGTGATCTTGGCTCACTGCAACCTCTGCCTCCTGGGTTCAAGTGATTCTCCCGCCTCAGCCTCTCAAATAGCTGGGACTACAGGCACGCACCACCACACCCGGCTAATTTTTTTTTTTTTTTTTGAGACGGAGTCTTGCTCTGTCGCCCAGGCTGGAGTGCAGTGGCCGGATCTCAGCTCACTGCAAGCTCTGCCTCCCGGGTTCAAGCCATTCTCCTGCCTCAGCTTCCCGAGTAGCTGGGACTACAGGCGCCCGCAACCTCGCCCGGCTAGTTTTTTGTATTTTTTAGTAGAGACGGGGTTTCACCATGTTAGGCAGGATGGTCTCGATCTCCTGACGTTGTGATCCACCCGTCTCGGCCTCCCAAAATGCTGGGATTACAGGCTTGAGCCACCGCGCCCGGCACACCCGGCTAATTTTTGTATTTTTAGTAGATACGGGGTTTCACCATGTTGGCTAGGCTGGTCTCAAACTCCTAACCGCAGATGATCTGCCCGCCTCAGCCTCCCAAAGTGCTGGGATTACGGGTGTGAGCCACCGCGCCCAGCCATGAGAATTCTTTATTTGTTCTGGTACGAGTCATGTATATAGTCTGGTACAAGCCAATGAGACTCGCCTTTTCATTTTCCTAATGGTGCTTTCAAAGAGCAGACATTTTAATTTTTGATTAAGTCCAAATTTGATGTAGTTTTGTATTCTTTTGTAGTTTTTGCTTTTTGTGGCCTATTTTTAAAATATTTGCCTTGCCCGGGATCACTAACATTTTCTTCTGTTTTTCTTTTAAAGAAGATTTATAATTTTTAGCTCTTACATACAGTTTATGATCCACTTCAAGTTAATTTTTGAATTGGTATGACGTAAGGTTAAGATTCATTTTTGTACACAGAGTCAACCAACTATTTCATTATCTTTTATTGAAAAGATTGTCCTTCCCCCCATTTAATTGTCTTGACACCTTTGCTGAAAATCAGTTGACCGTATGTGTAGGTCTATTTCTGAACTTTCTATTCTGTTTTATTGATCTATATGTCAAAGTTTACTTGAATACCAAACTATCTTGATTACTATTAGCTTCATAGTAAGTTTTGAAACCAGAGAGCATAAGTCTTCCAATTTTGTTCCTCTTCACAATTGTTTTGGCTATTCTATGTGTAAATTTTTTTTTTTTTTTTTGAGACGGAGTCTCGCTCTGTTGCCCAGGCTGGAGTGCAGTGGCGTAATTTTGGCTCGCTGCAAGCTCCGCCGCCTCCCGGGTTCACGCCATTCTCCTGCCTCAGCCTCCAGAGTAGCTGGAACTACAGGCGCCCGCCACCACACCCGGTTAATTTTTTGTATTTTTAGTAGAGTTGGGGTTTCACCTTGTTAGCCAGGATGGTCTCAATCTCCTGACCTCATGATCCGCCCACCTCGGCCTCCCAAAGTGCTGGGATTACAGGTGTGAGCCACCAAGTCCGGCCTATTCTATGCATAAAAATTTTTAAATTGCTTATTAAATTTCTTTCTTTCTTTTATTAAAATTGAGATGGGGTCTTGCTGCATTGGCCAGGCTGGTCCCAAACCTCTGGGCTCAAGCAACCTTCCATCTTGGCCTCTTAAAGTTGCTGGGATTACAAGTGTGAGCCACCACACCTGGTCTGCTTACTAAATTTTTTTTTTTAAAGACCTGATATGATTTTGCATACTATTGTATTGAATCTAGAGAATCAATTTTAGGGAGACCTGGCATTTAAAGAATATTGAGTCTTTCAATCCATGAGTGTGATATATCTTACCATTTACACTCACCTTCCTTCATTTCTCTCAGTAATGTTTTATAGTTTTCAGAGTATACCTATTACACATATTTGTTAAATTTATTCCTATTTCATAACTCTGTGTGTGTGTGTGTGTGTGTGTGTGTGTGTGTGAGAGAGAGAGAGAGAGAGAGAGAGAGAGGTTCCTTTATGTTCTGAAAGTTGAGCAAAAGAAAATTGGTTAATTAAGGATTGCTGTTAGCTGAATTCCAGTTAGGTAAGATTTTACCATATTTGGTACTCACAATAATACCTTCAAATTATATCACACCCCATGTTCAAAAACCTTTAATGGGAAAAATCAATTTACAAAGGGACTAATTGGAAACAACTGAACGGGCTGATTAACTAAGCAATGCTCTATTCTTGCAGTGCAGTCATACAAATCACGTTATGCAACAATGATTTTCAGATGGAGTCAGGGTGTCTCACCGGGTCAGGCAGGCGTCACGGCTCCTGCATCTGCCCTGATCCCAGGAGCTCTAGTTTTACCCATTTTGGCTTTTGAGGTCCCTAGTAAAATGTTGTTTCAAACAGAGCGCCAGTGAAGAAAATTTTTAAAGATCATTATTGAAAAAGAATTTTTAATAACTGAGAAAGATGATAATAGAATTATAAGCAGATTACAAAAGAATGTGTTTTATGTCCCTTTTGGGGGAAAAAAAGAAGAAATATGTGTACAGAAAACAATCAGGGCTGGGCCCAGTGGCTCACGCCTGTAATCCCAGCACTTTGGGAGGCCGAGGCGGGTGGATCACGAGGTCAGGAGTTCGAGACCAGCCTGGCCAATATGGTGAAACCTCATCTCTACTAAAAATACAAAAATTAGCCAGGCGTGGTGGTGGGTACCTGTAGTCCCAGCTACTCGGGAGGCTGAGGCAGGAGAATCACTTGAATCTGGGAGGCGGAGGTTGCAGTGAGCCAAGATCGCGCCACTGCACTTCAGCCTGGGTGACAGAGCAAGACTCCGTCTCAAATAAAAAAATAAAAAATAAAAAAAAAAAGGAAGAAAAAGAAAAGAAAACAATCAGAAGGCTACACATATATCAAAATATTTATAACAATTATTTCTGTGCAATTGGCTTATGGATTATTTCTAGATGTTTGCCCTCATTTGTATTTTTCCAAATATGTATAATGTAGCATGTATTATTATTCTCTAATGAAAACAGAATAAATTAAAATTCCTTAGTATGTTACTCAAACTCTCCATCATCTGACATAAAATGTCTTTCTAGACTTTCTAGACCTGAGTAGCTGAGTAGTTTGCTAAGCCTCAATTCATCAGGGTCACGAGTTCTGGCCTCAAAGAATTACTCACTGTTTCCTGAATACACCCTGTGTTCCCTGGTCCACACCTTTTCAAGGGCTGTGTTCTTAGTCCAGAATTCCCTAATCACGCACTACCACTTCCTATAGGAATTCAACCATTCAAAATATATATAATAAAATAAGTTAAAGCAGTAAACAATATTCAAGTATACTACACAGAGAGTATAGCTTTAACCAGTTAAAGAAAAAAATGCAAAGAGAAAACTGGAAGGAGCGCTGTAAATAATGTATAGTGGTGGCCCCTGCATACTGGGATTATAAGGTTTCTGGTTATTTATCTGGCTTGGTAAATCACTTTACCCTCTGAGTTTTTGATTCCTTGCAGGATTAAATGAGAGAACATGAATGTGCTCTGTAAACTGTAAAAGGATGTTGGAATGTGAGCTGCACATTTGAAATGTGAGCTGTGTGAAGCTGTTCCCTTTGAGGCTGAGGCTCTGTCACCCCACATTGTCTACGATGCCCCACTCAACCATGGCTGCTGATTTAAATCTTACACCAATTCTGAAAATAGAGCAAAAATCCCTTTGCCTCCTGAAATGTTCACAGTAGACCTGGGATTTCACAAAGGTCTGTGTTCCAGAGGACCTAGGATTTTCATCAAGATTGGATTTGCCTCTGCTGTTCCCAGGACTTGTGGCCTTCATAAGCCATCCAGTCCCCAGGCCAGTAATCCATGGGCTCTGGTACAGCCCAGGGGTGCACTTCAGTCTTATTAAAGATAGAAAACTCTAACTAGCCGGGCGAAGTGGCGGGCGCCTGTGGTCCCAGCTACTCGGGAGGCTGAGGCAGGAGAATGGCGTAAACCCGGGAGGCGGAGCTTGCAGTGAGCTGAGATCCGGCCACTGCACTCCAGCCTGGGCGACAGAGCCAGACTCAGTCTCAAAAAAAAAAAAAAAAAAAAGAAAACTCTAGGCCAGAGAAACACGTATACTGAAGATGGCTCTGGAGCCCCGGGCAGAGTCACTCACTCCCCACCTCTCTAAGCAAGATGATGCCCAGAACAACCTGTGTGCAAGTCCACCTGCCCATGACCCTCATCAACTGAACAGACTCCAGGAGCACCGAGAGGATGGCCGGCCACCACCTCCCATTCCTCAGAGGGGGCACTGAAGCCACAAGTGGGGAAGCAGCTTACCAAATGCATGTGCTAATTAGTGCAGCTAACTGGCACTGGAACCAGAGCCTACCCAAGTGTTGTTCATTTCAGCTGAGATTGCTTTAGGGAAGCAGGGATTCCATTCTGCTTGATACCCTCAGCACCACAGCTGGTCCCCCTGAATCTTTGCTGGACACAACTCTGCATGAGGAGACATCAGCATGTCACTTTCCTTGACACCCAACTACTGCCCCCAGAAGAGATTCTTTCCAGGCTAAGAAAGACCCCACTGCCTATTCAGCAGTGGGGCTCAGTAAGCCATGAAGTGATTTACAAACATTGGCCACCATGGTCTATTACAGGTAGAAGCAACAGTGAAAATCACGACGGTGAGATCAAGCAAAGCAGATGGACTGAAGGACAAGGACGACTCTGCCCAGCAGAGGGAGGGAAAGCCCGGGCTGGACTCCACGTGGCTGGAGCTCCCAGGTTGGTTATTATTTTATCTTATCTTTTTTGAGACGGAGTTTCGCTCTTGTCGCCCAGGCTGGAGTGCAGTGGCGCGATCTCGGCTCACTGCAACCTCCCCTTCTGGGGTTCAAGCAATTCTCTTGCTTCAGCCTCCTGAGTAGCTGGGATTACAGGGGCCCACCGCCACACCTGGCTAATTTTTGTATTTTTAGTAGAGACAGGATTTCATCATATTAGCCAGGTTGCTCTCGAACTCCTGACCTCAGGTGATCCACCTGCCTTGTTGGGATTACAGGTGTGAGTCACCCCACCTGGCCCCGGGTAGGCTTTTAAAGACAGAAGTCCTTACTTTTGAAGACATCCTTGGACTTCTTTTTTTTGAGAAGGAGTCTTACTCTGTTGCCCAGGCTGGAGTGCAACGGCACAATCTCGGCTCACTGCAACCTTTGCCTCCCAGGTTCAAGTGATTCTCCTGCCTAAGCCTCCTGAATAGCTGGGATTACAGGCACCCACCACCACGCCTGGCTAATTTTTGTATTTTTAGTAGAGACAGGGTTTCATCATATTGGCCAGGCTGTTCTTGAACTCCTGACCTCAGGTGATCCGCCTGCCTCGGCCTCCCAAGGTTCTGGGATTACAGGTGTGAGCCACTGCACCCAGCCATCCTTGGACTTTTACATGCTGTTTCAGGATGCTTTAGAACAGTATGAGGCCAAATAAAATAAGTCTGACCATGGTGTCCAGTAGTCTGCCACCTCCAGGATGGACATCCGTCTGACTGATGGCAGCCGAGTCTAGGCTCTTGACACCCAACTACTGAGGCAAAACCTCTGGGGTGTGGGGGAATGATTGCTGCCGACAGAGGGACCCGCTTCATCTGCGTAAGCCTCAGGCTCCTCATTTGCAAGACAAAAACCATAATATCTACCCTGTAGGGCTGTTGGGAGGGTTAAACAAGGTGATGTAGGGGAAACTGTAAAATAATGTACCGAGTGTTAATATACAAATAATAATGTCAATATGTAATATCTTTAAACCACTAAGTTTAGATGATTCTGGGTTTAAGATCCACAACCCGGCCGGGCGCGGTGGCTCACGCCTGTAATCCCAGCACTTTGGGAGGCCGAGGCGGGCGGATCACAAGGTCAGGAGATCGAGACCACGGTGAAACCCCGTCTCTACTAAAAATACAAAAAATTAGCCAGGCGCGGTGGTGGGCGCCTGTAGTCCCAGCTACTCAGGAGGCTGAGGCAGGAGAATGGCGTGAACCTGGGAGGCGGAGCTTGCAGTGAGCCGAGATCGCGCCACTGCACTCCAGCCTGGGTGACAGAGTGAGACTCTGTCTCAAAAAAAAAAAAATAAATAAATAAATAAAAAAGGCCGGGCACGGTGGCTCAAGCCTGTAATCCCAGCACTTTGGGAGGCCGAGACGGGCGGATCACGAGGTCAGGAGATCGAGACCATCCTGGCTAACACGGTGAAACCCCGTCTCTACTAAAAAATACAAAAAACTAGCCGGGCGAGGTGGCGGGCGCCTGTAGTCCCAGCTACTCGGGAGGCTGAGGCAGGAGAATGGCGGGAACCCGGGAGGCGGAGCTTGCAGTGAGCTGAGATCCGGCCACAGCACTCCAGCCTGGGCGACAGAGCAAGACTCCGTCTCAAAAAAAAAAAAAAAAGATCCACAACCCTGGCTGGGTGCCGTGGCTTAAGCCTATAATCCCAGAGCTTCCGGAGGCCGAGATGGGCGGATCACTTGAGGTCAGGAGTTCAAGACCAGCCTGGCCAACATGGTGAAACCCTGTCTCTACTAAAAGTACAAAAATTAGCCTGGCATGGGGGCGTGTGCCTGTAATCCCAGCTACTCGAGAGGCTGAGGCAGGAGACTCGCTTGAACCCGGGAAGCAGAGTTTGCAATGAACCAAGATCGCGCCACTGCACTCCATCCAGCCTAGGTGACAGAGCCCAGAGACTCCATCTCAAAAAAACAAAAACAAAAACAAAAACAAGACTATTTGGGGGGGATAAGCATTTGTGAGTTCAGAATGAACCACATCCACATTGCAGTCTCCACATATCAGAATTTTCATACAAAGGACACCATGTGGAAGAGAGAGAACGCAGTGTTGCCACCACAGGGCCATGTGTCTCAGAGTAAGTTCTTTCTTCTCTCTCTGGGCCTCAGTTTCTCATCAAGAATATACACGGTTGAACCAGCCTCCTTCCAGCTCCAAAGTTCTCAGATGTTAGCCTCCATGTCAGCCCTGTTTAAAAAGGGCCAACGCAGCAGATGCAGATGGGCTCCTCCGGGGTCCCATTCCGGCATTTCTGGCAGGCAGGAGAGAAAGGAACCTGAAGGCCTGGAATCTTCCACGCCCTGACTCACACCAGCTCAGCTTCTTCACAGTGCCCGGCCTGTGCCCTGCCCTGGGCTCTGCCTGCACGGACGGCTGGCACGGCAGCCAGGCCCTCATGAGCTGGTGCTGTCACATCACAGCCAAGGCCTCTGCCTTGTCCCCAAGCACAGGTGACCCAGTGATGGGGCTCAGTGCAGACATGGGCTGCCTTGGGCTAGAATTGACTTCTCAGATTAAAGTCAGACAGATGGGCTGCTGGTGAGGGCCTCGTGCTGCCTCCTAACACAGCAGGAGGCATCACAGGGCAAGGACGCACGAGAGAGCTCGCTCTCCAGGTAACCAACCCACTCCCGGGATAATCCATTAATCCTTTCACCCACTCAGGAGGGCGGATCCCTCACTCAATCACCTCTTAAAGGCCCCACCTCTTAATACGTTAACAATGGGGATTAAGTTTCAACATGAGTTTCAGAAGGGACAAACGTACAAATCACAGCCACCCAGGTCTGTACTTAGAACCAGATCACCGATAGGAATAATCACCGAAAAGTCATTCCTCACTGTCCACGGGGGATTGGTCCCAGGACCTTCTGTGGATACCAACATCCAAGGATGCTCAAGTCACCAATAGGAAATGGTGTAGCATTTGCATACAACCTACTCATATCTTCTGTATACTTTAAATCTTCTCAAGATGACTTATGATACCTAGTACAATGTAAGCGCTGTGTAAATTGCTGTTATCCTGTATCCATGTCTTTTTGGGTTGTTTGTTCGTTTTGAGATAGAGTCTCCTTCTGTCACCCAGGCAGGATTGCATTGGCTTGATCTCGGCTCACTGCAACCTCTGCCTCCTGGGTTCAAGCGATTCTTGGACCTCACCCCAAACAGCTGGGATTATGGGCACATGCCCCACTTCTGGCTAATTTTTTGTATTTTAAATAGAGATGGAGTTTTGCCATGTTGGCCAGGCTGGTCTCGTGCTATCCTCTTGGCCTCAAGTGATCCGCCCACCTCGGCCTCCCAAAAAGCTGGGATTACAGGCCTGAGCCACCGCGCTCAGCCATTTATATATTTTTTTTAATTGTTAAATTGTGCGGTGGCTCACACCTGCAATCCTAGCCCTTTGGGAGGCTGAGGCAGGTGGATTACCTGAAGTCAGGAGTTTGAGACCAGCATGGCCAACATGGTGAAACCCTGTCTCTACTAAAAATACAAAAAATTAGCCGGGCGTGGTGGTGGGGCACCTGTAATCCCAGCTACTCGGGAGGCTGAGGCAGGAGAATCCCTTGAACCCGGGAGGCAGAGGTTGCACTGAGCCGAGATCGCACCATTGCACTCCAACCTAGGCAACAAGAGCGAAACTCCATCTCAAAAAAAAAAAAGAAAAAAGAAAAGTTAATAAATTGTTATTTTTTTATTTTCAGACATCTTTTTCAAATGTTTTCCATCTGCAGTTCGTTGAATCCATGGATAAGGAGGGCCACTGCCCTAGGTCCCGGCCCATGCGCACTTTCCAAGGAGCTTCCACACGCATATTCTCCTTATAGAGTGGGCTCCCCCACCCCGAGGGGACAGTGGGGGAGATGGAGGCTCAGAGAGGTTTCCAGATCCCACCTCAGACATAGTCATCGGGCGGGGTGGCAGCAACTGGCCCGGCCTCTCCCTGAAATGCCATGAACCGTATTTACTGTGCACCTCTAAGGTGCCTGGCATCGTGCTTAACGCTGTCTGCAGAGTCATTCGGTCTTTACGGCACCTCTACGGGGCATGGGCTGTTTTACTAAGGAGAAAACCAAGAGACAGAGAAGTTGTGTAACTCAACCATATTCATGAAGCCACTGAGATCTGGAATCATTAATCGGATCCTTCTAAGTCCAGAGTCTGAGCTCTTAGCCCTTCCCCTGCACCTGCTCCCCACCCCCACCTCCACCCCCAGCTTCCTGAAGGAGCAGGGCGGTCTCTCCCAAAGCCAGCATTCCTGTTCTGTGACTTCACCTGTGATTTCATCCTGGGAGTCGGTAGCAGCCCTCTTAGGTTTGCTCTCATGATCTCACCCTTTCTCTCCTAACCACTTGGCACCAACCGGCTCTCCTCTGCATGACCTTGGGCAAGTCCTTTAATCTCGCTGGGTTGGTTCCTGGTGTATGAAGGGAGAAGAGAGGCCCACGATGGCTGCTGACACCTGGCAGGTTGATATCCAGGGCTCCTGTGTGGGTTTGTGGGTCTCCCTGAGACCAAACCCTGTGTGAAGAGCAGGCTCCAGGTTGGCCCTGTGTCAAGCAGGCCCTTGGGAACCCACAGGCCTGTGTTCTAGAAGCATATACAACCCCAGATCCGCACATACCAGCAGAGCATTAATGTCTCCTCACCATGAATGCCAAACGCTTGAGCCGAGAACGCTGGAGGGACCCTGGGATCTTTAGTGGGCCCAGCGTTGCTGCAGAGGAGGCCTGGGGACCCATGGCTGCACCGAGGTATGGTCAAGCCTGGTTCTGACATCACTCAATTCCCTGGCTCTGTGCCCCAGCCACCCAACGGATGACACATTGCCGAGTATGGCAGCTCCCAGGATGGTTCCTGTGGAACAGGGACTCCGAGCAGGGAGTTCTCTGAAGGCAGGAACCACCTAGGGGCCTCGGGTCCTGAAAGGCAAACATCCTCTTTCCCCACCTCCAGGAAGCCCTTTTCAATATTTCTCACACTTGGGAGGCTAAGGCAGGTAGACAGCTTGAACCCAGGAGATCGAGGCTGCAGTGAGCTATAATCACACCACTGCACTCCAGCCTGGGTGCCAGAGTGAGACCTTGTCTCTTTAAAAAAAAAAAAAATCAGGGGTGGGGGGCATGCAATTTGGACATAGAAACACACAGGAAAATGCCATGTGAAGATAAACACATGCAGGGGATGCTTTCTTTTTTCCCCTATGGTTGATGTTTAGTTCAGTTTCTTTGTTTTGGTTTTACTCTGTTTTAGGGATCACCCCTCCCCATACCATCTGACTGAATTTTATTTATTGAATATGTAACATGTTAACAATGTTACAAAAGTTTGTTGAAACTATGCAAAAAAGGTATAGTGAGAGAAATATCCTTCTTTCCCCTTTTCTCTTCTACTCCATTCCTTCCCACCTCTGTAAACTAATTAATTTCATTAGTGTCTAGTTTACCTTTCTTGTGTTTTTGAAAAATAAACAGATTTGTGTATTTCTCTTTCTTACACAAAAAGTAATGTACCACATGTGGATTTTACTTTTTCTACCTACTAACATATTCTGAAAATAATTCCATAACAATTTATAGAGCTCTTATTCCTTTTTCAGCTGCCTTCTTAATTCACTAGGGTTGCTTTAGGGTAATGGAGGCAGAAAGTCAGTGCGAGTTTGCCACCTTTGTAACAACAAAACCCTAATGTTCTTCTTTTCCTAATCATTGTTATTGAAATATTAAGCACTGTCTCTTTCCCTCCCTCCTTTCCTTTCCTTTCCTTTCCTTTCCTTTCCTTTCCTTTCCTTTCCTTTCCTTTCCTTTCCTTTCCTTTCCTTTCCTTTCCTTTCCCTTCCTTTCCCTTCCTTTCCCTTCCTTTCCCTTCCTTTCCCTTCCTTTCCCTTCCTTTCCCTTCCTTTCCCTTCCTTTCCCTTCCTTTCCCTTCCTTTCCTTTCCTTTCCTTCCTTTTTTTTTCTAGCTTAAACACACATAGTAGATAGAAGTCTACTACTTGCCAGGTCTTGGTCAAGGTGGCTATTCCTGGGTATGGGCAGCTTTCCTCCACCGAGTGACTCAAGGATTGAAGTTCTCCCAGCCTCTTGCTCCACCATCCCCTATGGTCTCATCATCATCTGCAAGCAGCTGGGAGAAGAGGGTTTGTGAAGAAAGCACACTCACACCTTACTTTCTAGCTAAAAAAGTCAAAGTGTACAAATCATATACAAAAAGTGCACAAGTCGGCCGGGCGCGGTGGCTCAAGCCTGTAATCCCAGCACTTTGGGAGGCCGAGATGGGCGGATCACGAGGTCAGGAGATCGAGACCATCCTGGCTAACACGTTGAAACCCCGTCTCTACTCAAAAAAAATATAAAAAACTAGCCGGGCGATGTGGTGGGCGCCTGTAGTCCCAGCTACTCGGGAGGCTGAGGCAGGAGAATGGCGTAAACCCCGGAGGCGGAGCTTGCAGTGAGCCGAGATAGCACCACTGCACTCCAGCCTGGGCGACAGAGCCAGACTCTGTCTCAAAAAAAAAAAAATAAAATAAAAATAAAAATAAAAAAAGTGCACAAGTCATAAGTATATAACTTGTTAAACTTTAACAAAGTGAATGCATCATGTAAATCACTACCCATGTTAAGTAACAGCACATTATAATATTATCATCATCCAGTCCTTACCTGCCGAAGGTAGCCAGTCTCCTGACTACCATACATTAGTTTTGTTTGCATTTGAACTTTATATAAATGTCGTCACAGTTTATACACACTCGGGTCTGGTTTCTTGGACTCCAGGTTCATGTCATTGTGCATAGTGGTATTAATAGTTTGCTTCCCTTCCTGGTCATATAGCACTCCATTTTATAAACATATATTTATCCATTCTCTTGTTGATGGACATATGGGAAGAGCAATGGCTGCTGAGTACTGTACTTGTTTCTTGGCATATCTGCATGCATTTCTGTTGGCTATAAACCTAGAATTGGACTTGCTGGCTCATAGGGTATGCAGATATTCAATTTAGTAGACACTGCCAATCTTTTTTTTTTTTTTTTTTTGAGACGGAGTTTTGATCTTGTTGCCCAGGCTAGAGTGTAATGGCACAATCTCGCCTCACTGCAACCTCTGCCTCCCAGGTTCAAGCAATTCTCCTTTCTCAGCCTCCTGAGTAGCTGGGATTACAGGCGCCCACCACTATGCCTGGCTAATTTTTTTGATTTTTTAGTAGAGATGGGGTTTCACCATGTTGGCCAGGCTGGTCTCGAACTCCTGACCTCAGGTGATCTGCCTACCTCAGCCTCCCAAAGTGCTGGGATTACAGGTGTGAACCACCATGCTTGGCTATCATTTTTTTTAACTCTGACCAGAGGAATTACAGAAGGTTCTTGAGAAGGTGCCCTTAAAAAGACCATACATAGGCCAGGCACAGTGGCTCATGCTTATAATCCCAGCACTTTGGGAGGCCGAGGCAAGAAAATCACTTCAGGTCAGGAGTTCAAGACCAGCCTGGGCAACCTAGTGAGATCCCCAGCTACATAAAACATTTAAAAATTAGCCAGGCACGACGACGTTTGCCTGTAGTCCTAGCTACTTGGGAGGCTGAGGTGGGAGGATTGCTTGAGTCCAGGAGGTACAGTGAGTTGTGACTGTGCCACTGCATTGCAGCCTGGGCAACAGAGTGAGACCCCGTTTCAAAAATAAAAATAAAAACCTATAAGCAATGATCAGGACCAGGACTGTACTGGGGGAGAAAAGGAAAAGAAATGCCGGGGAGAGGGAGTCCACGGGCAAGATCTGCAGGCCAGAAAGTGCCTGGTGGATTTTCGGAATAGTCCAGACTAGTGTGCGGGACTGTAGGCCCCTGCAGATTGGACATCAGCAAGCTGTCCTTAAGAAACATCTGGCCAGGCACGGTGACTCAGGCCTGTAATCCCAGCACTTTGGGCGGCCGAGGTAAGCACATCACTTGAGGTCAGGAGTTGGAGACCAGCCTGGCCAACATGGTGAAACCCCATCTCTACTAAAAATGCAAAAAAAAAAAAAAAAAAAAAATAGCCAGGTATGGTGGCATATGCCTGTAATCCCAGGTACTTGAGAGGCTGAGGCAGGAGAATTGCTTGAACCCAGGAGGCAGAGGTTGCAGTGAGCCGAGTGACAGAGCGAGACTCTGTCTCACACACATACACATACACAAAAACATTCCAGGGTGGTTAAACCTCCGGGCCTCTTCCTGCCTCTGATGTTCATCGGTGAGAATGGGAGAATACTAACTTCTCTCACAGGATACAGAGTATGTTAAGGAGTTGTAATTCATCAATGTTATATTTTTCTTTTCTTTCTTTCTTTTTTTTTTTTTTTTTTTGTGAGACAGAGTCTCACTCTGTCACCCAGGCTGGAGTGCAGTGGCTCGATCTTGGCTCACTGCAAGCTCCGCGTCCCGGATTCATGCCATTCTCCTGCCTCAGCCTCCCAAGTAGCTGGGACTACAGGTGCCTGCCACCATGCCTGGCTCATTTTTTTTGGTATTTTTAGTAGAGACAGGGTTTCACCATGTTAGCCTTGGCCTCCCAAAGTGCTGGTATTACACGCCCGGCCTCTTTGGTGTTTTTGTTTTTTAGGCTTTGTTGGTGCTTTGCTGTCTGTGTGGAGGACACAGAGAGTCATAAACCATGATCTCCTCCCTTCTAGAGTTCCCTTCTTGGCGTTAGAGTCATTAGCTGGCTGTGTCGTGGTCAATGTGCTGAGCTTTGTGGTTCCTGGAGCCGACTCCCTCCCTCTCTGCTGCCTCCATGCATGGAGGTCACTTGCTGGAACGCAGATGTGTGCAATGCCCGGAGATCCAAGTTAAATATCTCAACCGGTTCTTGTGGTTGTGGAAACAGCTTTGGCTCCCAGGCGGTTGACACTGAAAAACAGAAGTCCCTGCTGCGTCTGACATCACGTGGCTCAGGAGGTCAGTTGCCTTCTCAAAAAGTGAGCTTCCTGTGTGGATAAGGCAGCCCCACAGCCAGCCTGGCAACAGACAGCTTCATGAGAAGGGACAAGATGAAAACGGATTCCTGGGCAAGGCTGAGAGTGGATCCGCCATTCCTGCCTGAGCCTCTTCCACAGCTGCCCTTTTTAGGGGTCACCAGACTTCCTCATACAGACCTCATGGTGCCCGCACCTGGACCCGTTAGAAGGTTCTGTTGCCTTAGCTTAGTAAATTTTCATAGAGAGTTTTAAGCTTTCCTTTTTGCATGTTATCCTCATGGTTGTACTCTTCAGGGCACTTGTTCCTTCGGTAATTATCCTTAATGAAGGTATTTCCATATTGACGCGAGGTAGGTGGGGTGTTGAAGACAGAGGGAGACTCGAGACGGTGCATTGCCTCTGGATTACATGAGAGGGGTTAGATGGCTGAGTGTTAGTTACATCCCAGTCAGAACACTTGCGCCACTAGGTTTCACCAAATGCCAATCATACTGGACTGAGCTCCTCTGCTCCTCTCCCTGAAACTATTATGGCAAGTCATTAACAAAAAGGCTTCCTTTTCTGAAGGCAAATATCTCTCTATCTATCTCATCAGTCTTAGCGCTGGAAGAGATGCAGCTCTGGGCTGGCTCTGATGCAGACTTGTCACAAAGGCTTGAGTAAGTGACTTCATCTTGCTGGGGAGAAATGGTCCCTTGCCCCAGGTTCAAATGGTTGCCACCTTCCAGCTACAGTAGGGATCCAGGGTGGGGCAGAGCTGAAGGCTAACCCTGGGCCAGAGGGTCAACATGATGTCATGTGCATTAAGCAGGAGAGGTCCTTGGGGACCCGAGAAGACGCCTAGGGTCAAAGGAAGCTGATTTTTCTGGTTATTAGAATGATCCCATTTCTCTGATTTCAGGGACTTCAGAAGACTTCCAGATTTGGTCACCCCCAAAGCTTGAAATGTCACTAGGGGTCACTCCCTTGACTAAGAGATTGATTGCCAAGGGCTCCTGTTAAAATGCTCAGCATCACCAAGCAGGGCTGTCTGCATGCACAACACCTGCTCATAGCCGCACATTCACCCGTGAGCCTCCCTGGCTGCCTCTTAGCAGAGCCTGGACAGGATGGGATTAGGGAGGCCAGGCCTGTAATCCTAGCACTTTGGGAGGCTGAGGCGGGCGGATCACCTGAGGTCAGGAGTTCCAGAGCAGCTTGGTCAACACAGTGAAACCCCAGCGGAGACCACTGCAACAGACTGAGACCCCATCTCATAAAAACAAACAAACACACACAAACAGAACAACCCAGGGAGGTATGCATAGTTAACAGAAGAGGAAACTGAGGGGTTAATCTGCTAAGGTCATACCTCATAGGTATAGTAGAGAGGTCCAGGTGAGAATTCAGTTCTTTTTCGGCTTCTTGGTCAGTTTAGGTATTTATTTATTTATTTATTTTATTTATTTTTTTTGAGACGGAGTCTCGCTCTGCCGCCCAGGCTGGAGTGCAGTGGCCAGATCTCAGCTCACTGCAAGCTCCGCTTCCCGGGTTCCCGCCATTCTCCTGCCTCAGCCTCCCGAGTAGCTGGGACTACAGGCGCCCGCCACCGCGCTCGGCTAGTTTTTTGTATTTTTTAGTAGAGACGGGATTTCACCGTGTTAGCCAGGATGGTCTCGATCTCCTGACCTCGTGATCCGCCCGTCTCGGCCTCCCAAAGTGCTGGGATTACAGGCTTGAGCCACCGCGCCCGGCCTATTTATTTATTTATTATTTTTTGACGGAGTCTTGCTCTGTCGCCGAGGCTGGAATGCAGTGGCACAATCTCAGCTCACTGCAACCCCCGTCTTCTGGGTTCAAGCGATTCTCCTGCCTCAGCCTCCTGAGTAGCTGGGATTACAGGCGCCCGCCACCACGCACAGCTAATTTTTGTATTTTTAGTAGAGACGGGGTTTCATCACGTTGGCCAGGATGGTCTCCTGACCTTGTGATTTGCCCGCCTTGGCCTCCCAAAGTGCTGGGATTACAGGCGTGAGCCACCGTGCCCCGCCTGTTTTGTTTTTTACCTTAAGTGCATGATGAGGGAGATGAGAAAACGGGGGGAGAGAGAGAGTATTGTGACCACCCCCTAGCCTGGGAGAGAGATTTGTATGCCTGTTGTGAAAAGCAGGGATGGGAATTCTGAAATAAAAACACAGTTGGACAGTTTCCCACGGAGTGGTAACGTAAACCCACTCAGGCCAACCATACTCAAGTGCTGTCTGTCTACCCACACGCCCGTGTCAGAAATGCCCTTCGGTGCTTCCATGCAGAAGGGAAGGAAGCACTTTTACATTTTAGTTCTGCTTGTTATTTGGAAGTTATTTTAAAGGTCATTTAAGTGGGTTTTTTTGTTGTTGTTGTTAACAGAGTTGTTTCCAGCCACTGCTATGAGCCCATCTAAATGAAATCATGAGGACTAAGGAGAGGGGCACCCATGACTGCCTTCATCCACCCCCACATCATCTTTTCACCCATCCACCCATCCTTACTGCAGACCTTACTGGGCACCTGTGCCAGGAGACGGTCACTGCCCATCAGAAGCTCATACAGGGAGAAGCAGTGGCCACAGCAGGTGACCTGGGTCCTAGAGAACACTTGGAGAACAAGGGAAGGCTGCGGAAACCGCCCTGTCCACAGCGTGCATGCATGTTCTTGGGTGCATGTCTGTGTGTTTGCGTGTGTGTTTGCTTGTGTGGGTGTGCAGCGTGTGTGTGTGTGTGTGAGAGAGACAGAGACTGAGAGTGCAAGCGGGTGTAAGCACACACACCCGCCCATCAGCCCCACCTGTCTGCTCAGAGTTTCGTCTGTCACCTGGCCACGCCCTGTGACCCCCCTCCCGGGCTGGGTGAAGCCAGGACACCTGTTGCCAGCTGCGAGCACCTGCCTGGTTGCTGCGCCGTGTCCTGTGCATGTTCCAAGCCCACCCCCTGGGGTAATCCAGGCCATGACTCAGGAACATCGTATTGGGACACCCGAGACCCCCTAGCCCCTGCCCCAGGGGTCAGGGCAGCGAGTCCCATCTCCCTTAGCTGGGCTGGGCCCAGGCAGCCTGTATCTCTGTTTGCTCCAGAGGCTGGGTGCGTCCCGCTTGGGGGCTGGGTGCGTCCCACTTGGGGGCTATGTGAGGCCCGCTGGTTTTCACCCACAGATTCCAAGGGTTCTCAAGGCAGAGGAAAGAGACAATTAGGGCGCCTAACACCCATGCTGGTTGGACGAGAGTGAATCCCAGGTCTGCTTGGGAGGCTTTAGGCATTCAGCTCGGCCCTCTCTGAGGGGGAGGGCACGTCGGCCACTCTGTCGGGGCATCTCTGTGCTCAGCACCGTGTGGGCTCATCACAGACACGAGAGTGAATCCTCTCAGCGGGAAGGGCCTGGCAGGGTTTGCCTGTTTTCTCGCGCACAGGTTGAGTTTCTTGGCCAGCATCACACAGCCAGGCTGAAGTGGAGCAGGGCTGCGGGCTGCACCCAGTGGTCTCTCGTCATTCTCGGCCTTTCAGTCCCTGTCCGGGAGAGGGTCTCAGCACGAAGGGCAGAGGGGTCTCCTGGAATCAGCCAGTGCTGTGTCGGTGAGAAAGGCCAGGAGGAAACTGGAGGGCCACAGGCCTGAAACTCTCCCGCTGTCTTGCCGGGCGCCCGAACCTGCTCGACGTGGATGTCTTCCCGGTGGGGGACAGGGGGGCTGCATCACTCACTCTGCCTGTGTCCTAGGGAAGCCTACCCATTGCCCTCCAGCACCGGCAGAACAGAGACCCCCACGGTGGCCAGGCCTGTGCGGGGTGTAAACAGTGTCTCAGGGCGTCTTGGTGTCCTCACTACTACATCCTCCATGTTCCAGAGGAGAAACCGAGGCCCCAAGGACACCCGGAATTGCCCAGGGTCACACCGAAGGGAAAGAGGTGATGTTGAAGTGGACACAGGGTGATGAGAGGGCTGCAGAAAAGGAGATACCCTGGCATGCCAAGCCTGGGGTTGGTTGTCCACATCCAGGAAGGTCCCTGCAAGATCATGGCATCTCTTCATGGCAAGCAGACGTAGCCCCATGAATACCCATGGCCACTCCCAAGGACCCCTTCATGCGGCGGCTGTGTCCAGCACTGGGCATGCAGGAACCGAGGCCCTGAGAGTTCCAGGTGGGTGGGGAGAGCTAGAGCCTTCCTCCTGGGCTCCAAGGCTTTTCAGTAGCACCACTGGCTGTCTAGAAGGTTGCTGTGTGATTGGAAACTTGTGCTTTGAAATGCAATTATCTGTATGGGGAGGAGGTTGTACTGGAGGCAGCAGTGAGGGGTGGCAGTGCCAGGCCAGAAATAGATGTGGGTCCCCTTGCATGGAGCTGCCACTCCCCCAGTCACTCCGTCCTCACAACCAAAACCCCAAAAGGGGGCTGAGCCGTCCCTTATGAGTGAGAGTAGAGGAGAAGGAAGGGGCTATGGGGGGAGAGGAGTACACGGAGCTGGCCCACGTGGAGAGAGGGACCCTAGTGGTCCCTTGGGTGGCCCTGGGGAGGTTTGCCATCAGAGCGACCTTAGTGACTGTGCCACCTCAGCCCTGACCTGGGCAATGGCTGTGAGGGCACTGAGCACAAGATGTGGCTCTCACAGAACCTCAGATGTATCTCCAGACATCCACCTATCTGTGCACCTGACACCTGTTTCCTCCAGACATCCACCTATCTGTGCACCTGACACCCGTTTCCGGAACAGCTGCTTGGCCAAGCACCACCAGCTTGTCTCTAGGCCCCTCTTGCTGGGGAGCCCAGGCTGGGGCAAAGGAAGGCACAGGGGCATCCACTCCGGGCTTTCCAGAATAGGCAGAGCGAAGAAGAAGTGACCTCTGGACATGTGGAGGGAGGAGATGAGAAGAGTCCCCAGCACCAGAAGGGGTGGAGACGGCTTTGCTGGGGCAGGTGGCACAGATAACCTGGTGCTAGGCTCTGGCTGCAGTTGTAAACAACCAAAGTTTTAAAAAGAAGGTGAACTTCTTAGAAAAGGAAACGACATTTATAAAGAGGTAGGGATGTGGGGGCAGGGACAATGGCCTTGGTGGCCACAGCTCTTAAACTAGTGGGGAGAAGGCAGCCACACCAGCATGGTGAGATCCAAGCTGCAGTGACAGCACTGCACTCGCTCCAGGTAGGTTGCTCAAATGGAAGCTTCTAGATGGATAACGAAGGCGGCACAACCCCCAGTCATTGTCTGAGGACCACCCTGGGGGGTGGAGCTAGTGCAGGCCAAGTGGATGCAGGGCCCACGGCCAGTTTCCAGGGTGAGCTGAGGGGCAAGCCGTGGGAAGCCCCAGAGGCAGACGCTGAGGGACGGGCACCCCAAGAGGGTCCAGGGATCCAAGGCCATCTGGGTGGAGCCTGGACAGCGTCTACTCCAGGGGGCAAAGCTGAGGCAGGCGCCGAGGGCCTTCCAGTGGATGTGGAGACTTCGGCTTACTCCCACGCTGACTTTATCCCATTTCTGAGCCTGTCACCATGCCTAAAGCCTTTTGGGTTCAGTTTCGCTAGAGACTACCGATGGCCTCCCATAGGGCGGGGACAGGACAGCCTTCCTGCTGCATGGAATGGGATGCCGACCGAGGGATGGGCTCTCTCTTAAAGACTTGCCACCACACCTCTCTTTTCCATGCCAGGCTTCTGGGGTCCTCTCTGCTGCAGGTGCTTTGGGAATCTCAGTGCTTCTGCAGGGCAAAGCTGGCCCTGACCATGTGCTGCTGAATGGGCTGCCGTGGTTCCCTTGGTTTCCCGTCTTGCAGAGTGGGTGAACTCTCACCCGCTCTTGTCTCCTCGTCTCTGTGCCCTGTCCTCCTGCAGGGCTTGGGAAACCATAGGTAATAAACACATAAGCCAGTCTGCCATCTCCACTGAAACCAATGCTCTTTCTGTTTTCCCATCTGCCTGCCTAGGACTGAGGTCAGCTCCGGGGTCAGAGGCAGGACTGGAGTTGGGTTCTGACTCACGCAGAGACAGGGCTTGGGAGAATAAGTCAAGGTGGAGGGCAGAGGCTCCAGGTCTCTGCCAGGCTCACCTCAGAAGTGGGTGTGTCAGGCTGTCCAGAGTGGAGTGCACAGAGGCTGGGGCTTTGACAAGGGCAGGGTGACCAGTCCAGGCTGGCCTCAAAGGCAAGAACTTGACTGCAGCGCCAGCAGGTGTCCGAGGTGGGTGGGCCCTAAGGAGGCTGAGGGAGATGGTAAACTGTGAAGAGCCAGCAGCCCAGGAGCTAAATGCTGGGAGGCAGAGAAGATAGGAGAGGGAGGTGTGCAGGACCTGGTGGTCAGGGAAGGCCAGTGAGCAGGTGTTTAGAAGCAGCACCTCCTGTGATTGGGGCTGAGGGTGAACTCTGCTTTCAAGCAGAGCTGGTTTGTCCTGGGCCTTCCATCATGGCACCAGGTCAAGGTGGGCCATTAGCACTGAGGCCTGTGGGGAGGCAAGGCCTGTGGGCAGAGTCACAGAATGGGAGAAAAACGAAGACAGACACTGCAAGGACTTGAGTGTCACTCTGAAGGAAGCCACTCAATGGTAAATGGAGTAATAACATGGTAGCCTTTCCTGGGGAAGCCCAGAGACAAGGGGGCTCTGCCACTTGTGGGAGGCTCTCAGAGGAGGAGAGCTGATGTATTCAGACTTCCATTAATATCATCTCTGGGCCGGGTGCAGTGGCTCATGCCTGTAATCTCAGCACTTTGGAGCCTGAGACGGGCTGATCACAAGGTCAGGAGTTTGAGACCAGCCTGGCCAACATAGTGAAACCCTGTTTCTGCTAAAGATACAAAAAGTTAGCTGGGTGTGGTAGCACGTGCCTGTAATCCCAGCTACTCGGGAGGCTGAGGCAGGAGAATCGCTCGAATCGAGGAGGTGGAGGTTGCAGTGAGCCGAGATCGTGCCATTACTCTCCAGCCTGGGCAACAGGGCAAGACTCTGTCTAAAAAAAAAAAAAAATTAAAAATAAAAATTCACCTGTGACTGCCCCACGGGGGTGAAGGCACAGCCCGTGCCTGGATGATACTTTACCCTTTACAAAGCACTCAAGGGCAACATCATGGCCTTAGTCTGTTTCATGCTGCCATTTAGAATACCTGATGCTGGGTGACTTATAAAGAAGAGAAATTTACTTCTCACAGTGCTGGGGGTTGGGAAGTCCAAAATCAAGGCTCCAGTAGGCTCAGTCATCCAGAGAGGGCTGCACCCTCCAGAGTGGAGGAGCACTGTGTCCTCATTTGGTGGAGAGTGGGAGGCTGGGAGGCAAATGAGCCAGAGGCCATGTGAAGTCACTTCTACTAGGGCCTTGACTGATCTCATTAACAAGGGAGAGACCCTTTTGGCCTAATCACCTGTTAGAGGCCATGCTCTTCAAGCCATCACATTGGCCACACCTGAATGTCGGAGGGGAGCCATTCAAACATATCATGCCCCGTTCTTTATTTTTATTTTATTTTTGAGACAGGGTCTCACTCTGTCGCTCAGGCTGGAGCGCAGTAGTGCGATCTCAGCTCACTGCAACCTCCACCTCCCGAATTCAAGTGATTCTTCTGCCTCAGCCTCCAGAGTAGCTGGGATTACCGGCGCCCACCACCGCGCCCGCCTAATTGCGTGGCCATTCTTAACCATAGCCTATGGTGGGAAGGAGCGCCCAGCTTGGGGCCAACACAGGCAGGCCAGGGAGGGGCTATGCCCAGCGGGGAACGGATGGCACGCTCCCTCCCAGAAAGGCTGCTGCAGGGCTCAGCACTCTGAACCTTAAAAGGTTTACCCAACACAGCCTCCAGATGCTCAGAGTCTTTCAGGCTCAGAACCAGAATTGTCAACTTGCCAAGATGAATCTGTCTGTCTCTTGGGAGAGGCCCACACAGAATAAGCGTTTGTGAGTAATGTAGACAATTTATGCTGAGGCATGAATGTTAGAATAACTGACTTTTTGCATAGGCGTGACCAGAGCATTTTTCTTTCTAGGAAGCAGAAGTTTGCTTGGTAAACTTGGAATCGGAACCTGGGAATTGGGCCACTGGGATATTCAATGGCGTCAGACCGGTGTAGCTGATACTCCTGGACAGAGGGGCTCTGCCAACTGGACAGATGTGTGAAGTGTTGCTGACCGAGCTCCTTGCTCTGTGTGGGAGGGAGCTTGCCAGCTCCAGCCCTGTGGGTCTCCTTTTTCTATTTCCAAGCTTAAATAAGCACTTGGCTGTTCTGATTAGCGTTTTTAAAAGCTGTGTTAATAAGTTCAATTAAAATAGAAGAATCTCTCATTCTGTCATATCGGGGTTTTTTTTAATTGCAAACCAATAAAACTTAAATGAACTTAAGCAAAAAATAATTTATTGGAAGGATATGTGGGAGATTGTACTAGGGTTCTCAAGAGAAACAGAGACTGAGGCAGAGAGAGAGACCAACTTTAACAATGATCTCACACAATTGTGGGGGCTGGCAAGTCTGAAATTTGGCCAGCAGGCTGAACATTCAGGCGAGCTGATGTTGCAGCTTGAGTCCAAACTCCACAGGACGGCAGGTTGGAAACTCAGGCAGGACTTCTGTGTTGCAGTTTCAAGAATTCCTTCTTCGATTTATCTATTTCCTCTCCAATTTAAGTCCTGGAGGCTGGAAGTCTGAAATCAAGGTGTCAACAGGGTTGGTTCCTTCCAAGGGCTCTGAGGGAAGGGTCTGTTCCAGGCCCCCTCTCCTTGGCTTGCAGACGGCAATCTTCACCTTTATGTGGCATTTTCCCTGTATATGTGCGTGTGTCCACATTTCCCCTTTCTATAAGAACACCGGCCATATTGGATCAGGAGCCCACTTACTGTTAACTAATTACATCTGCAATGATCCTAGTTCTAAACAAGGTCACATTCTGAGGTACTGGGGTTAGAACTTCCACATATGAGTTTCGAGGGAACCATCTTAGTTTGTTCAGGCTGCTATAATAAGACATCATAAATTGAGTAGCTTATAAATAGCAGACAATTATTTCTTGCAGTTCCGGAGGCTGGGAAGTCCAAGAACAAGGTGCTGGCGGATATGGCTGGTGAGGGTCTGCTTTCTGGCTCATACGTGGCACCTTCTGTGTCCACATTTAGCGGAAGGGGGCATGGAGGAGCTCCCTTGGCCCTCTTTGATAAGGGCACTAACCCCATTCACAAGGGCTCCACCCTCTTGACCTAATCACCTCCTGAAGGCCCCACCCCCTAATACCATCACATTGGAGGATAAGATTTCAACATATTAATTTTGGGGGGACATAAACATTCAGAGCACAGCAAGACAAATTAAACCATAACGGGCCCAGGTGTGGTGGTTCACGCCTGTCACCCTGCACTTTGGGAGACCAAGGCAGGCAGATCATCAGAGATCAGGAGTTCGGGACCAGCCGGGCCAATATGGTGAAACTCTGTCTCTACTAAAAATACAAAAAGTATCTGGGCATAGTGGCAGGCGCCTGTCATCCCAGCTACTTGGGAGGCTGAGACAGGAGAATTGCTTGAACTCGGGAGGTAGAGGTTGCAGTGAGCCGAGATCGCACCATTGCACTCCAGCCTGGATGACAAGAGCGAACCTCCGTCTTAAAAAAAAAAAAAATTAGCTGGGTGTGGTGGTGCGCACCTGTAATCCCAGCTACTCAGAAGGCTGAGGCAGAAGAATCACTTGAACCCAGGAGGCAGAGTTTGCAGTGAGCTGAGATCACGCCATTGCACTCCAGCCTGGACAAAAAGAGCAAAACTCCATCTCAAAAAAAAAACCAAAAAACAAAAAACCATAACGGAACATAATTCAAATAATAACAGAAACCAAGTTCAGAGGAGGGTGGAACTCAGGCTTGGGCATGGCCAACACCCAGGACATTTCCAGAGGCTTTGGAGCAGGAATCACCACCTCTGACTCAGAGCCCAGCAATCAGGGCAGGCAGCTATCTCTTAGCCCCTCAAGAGGAGTGAGGCACCCCAGCCAGTTTCTTTGTCCCTCTTTTCAAGAGCCAGACTGCAGAAGGGAGCAGTGACTGACCAGGCTGTGCAGGAGCCTGTCCCTTACCTGCAAGAGGGCGGCAGGGGCAGTGGGCAGGTGTGGACGGAGGGCCTTGAATGCTGGTCCCACCAGATGTTCTCCTGTGTGGAAGAGGTCATTCCAATTTTGCACCCTGGGATACTGTTAGGAAGAGGAAATGGAGGCAGGTAGCCAATGTGGCCAGCCCTGCTTCTCAAGCGACTCTCCCACCTCTGCCTGGATGCTTAGGTGTTGATTCCATGGCCTAATTCTCCGAGAGCACCGGCAGATGTGGATGCTGAGGCACACAGGTATTGGAGCTGTTGCCCAACGTCTGGCTGGGAGCCAAGAAGCCCAGGTGTCCCTGACAGTGCACCTTGAACCTGGGCCCGCCCTCTTATGTGGAGCAATCGGCCAAGTGTGCGCTGAAGACCTTCCGGTCCAAATGTCTACAGTGGCTGTGTGTGCAGAGAAAGCTCTGGGCTTGGTCCCTGGAGCCGTTTCTCCAGCTCTCACATTTCTTTTTCCCAATCCTCTTGTAAGAAACTAAGGCAGCACCCTTTCCTAGCTTCAGGAGAACTGAGGCCAGGTTTCAGGTGGGCCATGGAGGAGGAAGTACTGGGCTCTCAGGATTTCTCTCCCAGGGCCCTAGAGGAGGTGGCTGGCATTCCTCCTAGGGACAGCACCCTGTGCTGCCCAGACCCCTGTCCCCTCCTTGATGGGCAACACGGAGCTTTCCTGGGCTGCTGACCTACCAATGCCAAGAGGCGGGCCCACAGCCCCTCTGGACTCAGCCACGAGCCTTGCCTGGAGCCCAGCGTCTGACCAGCCACAGGGCCCGGGGCATTTCCGAGAAATCAGAGGCAAGGATGCCAGAGCATGAGGAGCCTTGGATTCAGAACCAAGGCTCAGAGAAGGCAGCTCCTCAGATAGCTGGCTCAGAGAAGGTGGCCCCTCAAATGCTGCACAGCCAGCCCCAGGCTGATCCCACACCAACTCCCTGTTCTCTCAACAGGGCTCAAACTGGAGTCGCCCTGGATCTGTTTGGGGGGCATTTGGGAGTCCAGAATTATTTAGAAAGCCTTTTTTTTTTTTTTTTTTTTTTTTTTTTTTTGAGACGAAGTCGCTCTGTCACCCAGCCTGGAGTGCAGTGGTGTGATCTCGGCTCACTGCAACCTCTGCCTCCTGGATTCATGTAATTCTCCTGCCTCAGCCTCCCGAGTAGCTGGGATTAGAGGCATGTACCACCATGCCCAGCTAATTTTTGTATTTTCAGTGAGACAGGGTTTCACTATGTTGGCCAGGCTGCTTTCCAACTCCTGACCCCAAGTGATCCGCCCGCCTTAGCCTCCCAAAGTGCTGGGATTACAGGCATGAGTCACCGCGCCCAGCCTAGAAAGACTTAATTGTGAGTTTGTAATCCAAGAAAAAAGAATCTAAAAAGAATACTATTTGCTTATTCTGATCAGGCCGACAAACCCCTGTGCCCAGGAGCCGTCTGGGCTCCCAAGACCTGACCTGCCTCGAGGTTGGAACTGTTTTAACTACGGCAGGCTCAGTGAGAGAAGAGCTGAGAAGCCAGCGACGACAGGGCCCAGGGACGCGGTGGGGGAAGGGGCTGCAGTTCTGCAGGCTCTGAGGTCTGCAGGTTCCAGACAGCCTCACGCAGTTCGCAACCCTGTGATTCATGCCTCATCTTGGCTCAGCAAATGGAGCCCCAAGCCAGAGGGAGAATTTTCTAGGCTGTGTGGCAAGAGAACTGAGTGTGCGGAGGTTGGGGGTGGGCGCTGCTGCCAAGATGGGAGGCTCTGACTTCCCCAGAGCAGCCGGAGAGCCGGGAGCCTGGATGGAGCAGGGAGCGAGACTCCGGGAGGTGGGCCCGGGGCGGCCCTGCCGAAGCCCACCGTTTCTCCTGGGTCTGAAATGAGTCTACTTCCCTGAAAAGCAAACTGGAAGACTCACAAAGAGGAAGCGAGCCTGGAACACACACGGTGCCCCCTGCCCTGGATCCCCACGCCCGCCATGTTTCTAAATCCTCCCCGGTGCCGTCTGCCCCCACCCACTGCGAGGCCAGCTTCCGGGAGAGGTCAGGGTCAGGCAGGGCCCAGGAAGCCACCGCAGCAGCCCTTTGAGCCCCAGGTGGAGCTGGGCTCCCCAGGCCAGGTGGTGGTTGAGTCTCTGCGCTGTTGGTCACGAATTCTGTTTGGGCTTCTGCGAAGCCATGCCTTGCCCCGCCCTGGAGGTGTCGACAGAGTGGCCAGGAAATTTAGGTCAGCTCCGGGCAAGTCCCTGCAGGTGGGATCCAGTGACAGGAGAGACTGGGCCTGGCTGTCAGCCGTGAGCTCTGCTGGGGACTGAGCACCCACTCGATGACACATCCCCATTTCCTGGGCCCGCCCAGAAACCCTTCCCCTGGAGACAGTGCGCTGTGAGTGGGCGTGGGAGCTAGAAGCCCCTGGATCCAGCACTGCTGTCCGACCACAGGCTGCCGCTTTGCCCTCATTCCCTAGGGCCGGGACTGGCTCAGCTCATGAGGCCCCCTGCCTCTGATTCCTTGGTCAGTGACTTCTCCGAAGTGCCGGTCCAGCTGACCTGGGACCCTCTGTGGGATCTCTGCTCAAAGCACAGGCCTCCTGCTCAAAAGCCCCCTCCTCGGAGAGGCCTTCCCCGGCTCCCCTCAGAGCACTCCGGCTCCTCCACCCCCTCCCGCTGCACAGTCCCTCGGGATGCTCACAGCCCAGACACAGCACAGTCCCGGAGGGGTGGCTAGGTTGTGTTTGTTTGATGAGGAATAAATACATGACGTTGGGTAAACCCTCCCAGTTAGCAGACTCCTCCCCTCACCCCCAGAAAGCTTAGACCAAGGGTCCTCTCAGGCCTCTGCCGGTGAGGAGTCCAAAAGGGACACGAGGCTTCAAAAAGAGGACAAGCCCTCAGTGGACTCCACTCGAGCTGAGCTCCAAGAGGCTTAGGAGGTTTCCGGGTTCCACTGGCAGTGGGTATGAAAATCCCTTTGCTACAAGTACTCTGAAGCCAGAGTTTGTCTCATTCTCATTCATTCATTCATTCATGCCTGCCTGCTCATTTATGCTTGAGTGGAACAGGCCCAGCTGATGTCCTGCGGGGTGTACCCAGCATGGCTGTCACAGCCCATCCACCCTGCCAGCCCCACTCAGCCCCACCGGGCCGGGCCTGCAGGTGTCCTCTCCCAGGCAGGGGGCAGAGGAGACTTAAGGAGGAGGCAGCTCACTCCAAAGGGCCCCTGGCTTTGCCTGGGTCACAGTCTTGGAGCTCCCCACGGAGAGCTGAGAAACGTGGCCCTACAAAGGGTCCCAAAGCCCGAGGAAGGAAAGATAGGGAAATGCACCGAATTGGGTATTAGCACTACTTCCTCATTTTACAGATGAGGAAACTACAACTTAGCAGAGATTTCTGGCCCAGAGTCACACAAAGTCAAAACTGGACCCTGGTCAACATTGAAGGGGAGGGAGGGAGTGGAAAAGAGATGGCAGGGGAATGGAGGGGAAGGAAGAGAAAAGGAGTCTCTGGAATCGGCACGAGAATTGAAGAGACTCCCCTAAGGCCCTGTCCTCATTTACCCTCTGCGCCTGGCCCTTCCCTGCCCTGCCTGCTGGATGTCCAGGGACCCTCCCAGCCCCACCTGCCCTCTTCCGCGCTGCTCACACTCGGCTGCTGTGCGCGCCTGCCCTCTGGTGGCAAAATCCGGAAGCGCGTTGTCACTGCATCCCAGCACTTCTAAAGGGGAAACTAGGAGCAAGTCAGTTCAGTACCCACTGTGTGCCGGACGCTGAGCTGGAGACCTAGGGAGGAGGGAACACCGCGCCGTTTCTGAGAGTGCAAAGTTTAGAGGACAAGACAGACAAGCAAACAGACAACACAATGAGATAGGGACCTGGCTGGGGGAAGCTCAGGTTGTTTTAAACCTAACAGGGTGTTTTAAAACAAGCAGCCCCCAAATCTATGAGTAAGAGCCTGCCTAGCAGAAGGTCCCACCACGTCCAGGAACATTTGGGCAGCACCTGCTCTGAGGGCTCTAGGCTGCCTGGCTGGGGTGGGACAGACCCCGGGTCCTTTCTGATCTGTCTGCAGCCAGAGCCCTGGACAGAGGGGACCCGAGGAGGTTTGCAGGCTGTGGTCTGGGCAGGAAGGAAGGGCTGAGGTCCCCACCCTTCTTCTCTCTTTAACCTAGTGCAGCCCCAGCTGAAGCCATTCTCACAGGGTTAACAAGAATTGTGGACAGTCATGTAGCTATAATTAAGCGTTCATCGGGCTGTGCTTTGACCTACTTCCTTGTAACCTAAAGTCACGTAGCCCTAGGTACGGACAGTTCACATCCCCATGGTTCCAATTGATAGGATCTCTGACCTTAGAATCATAGGAATTTTGTTTAAGAGTTGCTTAAGCAGATCCTGAATTCCATCAGAATAGCCGATGCCAACCAGCCTGAAGACCCCCACAGAGGAACGGAATCCGCGTGAGAGTACGGTTTCTTCATCTCCCTGTCCTGTAACTGCACTCTTCCACCAATCAAGAACCTCCACACTTTGACCCACTTCAAAACCCTTAAAAATTCGAGCCCCGAACTGCTTGGGCAGATGATGGATTGGGGGTTTCCTCCCATCTCCTCACTTGGTGGCCCTACACTGATTAAACCTGTCTCTGTTGCAATGCGGCATCTCGCGTGTTGACTTCCTGCCCATGTCAGGCAATGAACCTATTACGGTTTCACAGCTTCCGGCTGGAGAGGCAGAGTGACAAGAGGGTTCAGTAGAGGGCTGGGAGCCAGACGGCCTGGGGTCTTAACAGCAATTGCGTTCTCTGGGCTTCAGTTTTCTCCTGGTGAAAAGGTAATAAGAACAGTTCCCACCTCTGGGGGTCGCCCTGAGGGTTAAAGACAAGGATACAGAGAAAGTGGGCAGAATGGTGTTTGGCTCGTGGTCAGAGCTGATCACACCTGCTCTTGCCAGTAATGCCAGCTCACCAGCGTTCAGCCCTCCTTTCTTTGGAAGAGTTTCCCATCTCACTCTCATGGCAGATAGTACCCGCGAGGTGCAGAGGCCCAGAGAGAGGAGGTGTCTCACGCGAGGTCACTGGGCGAGCAGCAATTGTGTTGAGCCTGGCACCCGGGCCTCTGGGCCCAGAGGTGGCAGCCTGGATTCCCAGCCCCCTTGTGTACCTTCTGGGTATCCCTGACTTCCTAAGTCCCTGAATTGCCTTCCTCAGTGAGGAGTCCACTTTGCTACTTATTAATAGACTCTCTCACGGGACTGCTGCACAGGTGCAGCCCGATTTCAGAGTCGCAGCATCCATAGCATTTGCTGAAGGATTGGCTACAGGCAACACCTGTGTTGCATTTGTCTTTCTGGAAGATAATGAGCTCTAAAGCCTCACTACGCAAAGTGTGGTCCCTGAGCCGGCAGCATTGGCCTCACCTGGGAGCTGGTTAGAACCGCAGAAATCTTAGGCCCCTCCCAGACCTACAGAACTGGAATCTGCAGTTTGAGAGCCCCAGGCAGTATGTGTGCCCCTTACAGATTGCCAGGGAAGGGTATCTTAAGCAAATGGACTAAAGTGGGCGAATGAACTGTAGATGTGTCCACCGAACCTGCCCTGGGCAACACTTGTGCTGGCATGCATGCCAGGGTCTGAGAATTCTTGGGGGAGTCGGCCAAGGTCAGAGTCTTCAAGGAGTCCCCAGCTCCTGCTGTTAGTAGGTCTTCAGGCAACCGCACAAGCTGGCCAGAGAGTGCTGGGAGGGAAGGAACAAAGGCCATGGGGGCCTGTCTGCTCAGGAGAGTGAGAATCTGGGCTGAAACTTGAGGGAAGAACCAGATCAGCCAGGCAGACGTGGGGGAGGGCCTTCTAGAAAGGGGGCTGCTTGTACCAATGCCTGAGCTGGGTGTTTTTAGAGAATTGGGTACTTTGCAGACTTTACCCTAATACTTCTAGGCACTGAGGCACAGGTAGAATTGGAGGCCCACCTACTCTGAGTCTAAATATTTAAAAGTCATATAGCTGACAAACTATTAAATAAAATGTGCTCCAGCCTCTTATAAATATGCCTTCACAAGGATCTAGAAGGCCAGCTTTAAATTGAGTATTTTTGGACTCCTGGGAGTTCGGCACTACAACGCGATGGTGTGGGGTGGACCAGCCCCATCTGCCCCCTTCTGCTCTGTGCCCCAAATATGCACACATTCATGCATACGTGCGGTGTCCCAGCCTGCCATCGTCCACACCCCCTTGTCCCACGAACAGCTGCCCCGTGCAAACCAGGTCAGCCTCAGGAGGGCAGACCCTGGAAAGAAGTTCAAGAAGGCCCTGGAAATGCGGGGAGGAGCATGGGCTCTGGGAGGGCATACCCCTTGACCTCATGAGAGGACCCCAGCTGAAGAGGCTCTGTGACACTTAAAGTGTGACACACCCTCAATTATAAGACACAATTTAGAGACACATGTGCTCTAGTTGCTGTCTGAAAGCCTTCTTGTTCTCTGACCAAAAGAATTTGTTTAAACCTAATGTTTCATTGAATCTGTACATCAATTTGGGTAGTATTAATAATAGGAACAATTAAAAATCTTCCCCGTGTTAAATCTTGCAAACCACAGACATAGGGTGTCTTTCCATTTATTTAGTTCTTTAATTTCTTTCAATGAGGTTTTGTAATTTCCGTGTAAAAGCCTTGCATTGTTTTGCTAAGCGTTTTTATGTTTGTTCCCCCTTTTGCATCTTGAAAACCCTCTGTGAAGGCAGCATGGCGGTCATTATTAACCACAATATGTAGAAGGTCAGAGAGGTTAAGAAACCTCAACTAGCAAGTGGCAGTGCTGGGACTGGAGCCCTCATCCTCAGCTCCCTGGCAGAGCCGGGCCCGGCCTGGCTTTGGTGAGGGTCACTGGTTCTAGCCCCTGCTATATGTGTCCCTCTCCACCAGAGACGACTGCTGAGCAGGTCCCAGTCTCCCTTCCCCAACGATTGGAGGGAGCGGCTGGGTGCTCAGGGGGGCCCTCCAGGCAGGAGCAGGAAAGGGAGGGGAGCCTCTGGTTGTAACCAGGAGTTCTCAGCCTCGGCTTTAATGGAAATCACCTGAGCACTTTAAAAAATACCAATGTCCAGACTCCACCTCAGACCAATTCAAGTCAACCCCCTACAGGCAGGGCCAAGGGACCTGTGATGATACAAGTTGTTTAGCTAAGTGAGCAGCCAGGCTGGGAACCACAGGTGAGATGTGGGCGTTGGCTCAGTCAGTCCTGACCCACCCACGCCACCGTAGCAAGCATTGAGGAAGGGAGGGCGGCCTGGGAGGGGAGTTCAGGCTTTATCTGTTTAGAGTCTAGGTCTCTGTCGCTCAGGCTGGAGGGCAGTGGCTCAGTCACGGCTCACTGCAGCCTCAGGCTCCTGGGATCAGGCAATCCTCCTGCCTCAACCTCTCAAGGTGCTGGGACCACAAGCATGCACTACCGCTCCTGGCTAATTTTATTTTTCATTTTTGTAGAGACAGGGTCTTGCTGTTTCCCAGGTTGGTCTCAAACTCCTGGCCTCAAGTGATGCTCCCGCCTTGGCCTCCCAAAGCACTGGGATTACAGGCATGAGCCACTGTGCCCAGCCCAGAGCCCGGACTTTAGGCTTACACTCCAGGCTGCAGTCCCACGTGTGAATCTCCAGGTGTGAGTCCCAGGTAAGTTCTGTGACCTTGGATACTTCACGTCTCTGAGCCTCAACCTACCTATCTGTAAGACAGAGACAATAACATCTGCCTTGAGAGGTGGGGTCTGGTCCTCTGAGCCTAGGCTGGCCTGTGTAGGGTACAGCAGAGGTGACTGTGCCAGCCTAGACTGGGCCTGGACTTTACAAGGATTGGTGGTTTCCACCTTGGTCTCTTGAAGCAAGCTCAACCCCCAGGTGTGGAGAGGCCCTGAGAGTCCATGGAGAGGGACAAGGACCCGGTCATTTCCTCGCCCTGCTGAGTGCCCAGCATGAGGGCCGCTGTCTGAGACCTTTCAGGCCAGCCCCTCCACCAGCTGCACACCACTTAGTGACCCCAGTCAATGCCACAAGGAGCAGAAAATTGCTCAGTCCAGCCCCACTGAATTCCTAACCCACAACGTCGTGAGACTGAATAGAACAGGGCCATGTGTTACGTGACTGGAGGGAACTGTGACGTCTGTGATGGTCTGTGATCACACAGATCATCTCACACATCAGAAACCACAGACAGGAGTGTTGACCTTTGTCCTCTGGGCACTTGCAGGCTCCCCTCCTGCCTGGTGGGAGGCACTAGGGTTGTGTCCCCAACTCCGCAGCTGGCTGTTGTGGCCACGGCTGGATAGACAGGCACCCCGGGCCCAGCTCCACCTCTGGCAAGTCTCTCCTCATTGTTCTGGGTTCAGCCCCTGTCTATTAGTGGGGAAGGCCTGTCCACGTTAATATCACAGAGGCTGACGGCATGGTGGGCACTGAGCTAGGCCCAGGGCACTGGGGGGCCAGAGCTTGGAGAAAAACAGATGCAAACCCTCCCCCTAGAGCTTATGGCCGTGTGAGATGGACTGAGGTTAAACAGGTAAAATGTAAGTACACATGGAGACGCCAAAGAAGACAGCAAGACACTGGGGCCTACTCGAGGGTGGAGGGAGGGGGGGCGGCAAGAATAAGAAAACCACCTACTGTGCTTATTACCTGGGTGGCAAAATAATCCATACACCAAGCCCCCATGACATGCAATTTGCCTATAGAACAAACCTGAACACGTACTCCTAAACCTAAAACACAAGTTTTTTAAGAAGTAGACAAAATGCAAATAACGCCACCATTGGCAGCTCTGAGAAGGTTGGGAAGGAAGGGCAATCTGTGGGCTGTGAGTCCATCACAGGGGCCTCAACCTGCGGCTGTGGGGGTGAGGGTGTCAGGGTGGGCTGGGCTGAGCTGAGAAAGGGGAGCAGGGCTACTGGGTAGAGGGCAGAGAGTGTCCTAGGCCAGGGGAAGAGGGAGCTCAAACGCAGTGAGGGATGGAGGAAGACTGGTGACCAGTCCAACACACACAGAGGGGAGATCCGAGATGTGGGGGAGGGTGGCAGGCAGAGCAGAGGGCCCAGCAGTGCGGTGGGTGGGGAGGGGGGTGCCCTGGTGAGGGCTTGGGCCTTGAGCTTAGGGAAAACAAGAAGCCATTGAAGAGCTTTAGGCCAGGGGCGACCAGGGTAGGTTTGTGCTCCTGACTGTCCTGTGGGTGATCAAGGTCAATTCAGAAGGTAGATGAGAAATTGCTTTGAAAAGTACAAAACAGAATACAAATATAAGATGTGAGTGGTATGAGGGACAGATGTCAGTGGAGGGTGCCGGCTGGGGGTCCGGGGAGCTGGTTCTCTGCTCAGACGCACCCCACCCCTCCCTGTGGACCTCAGGGATGGGAACTGGCGTGGCTACCGCTCAGAGGCACCCCGCCTGGACCAGGTCTCCATGTTGGCTGCACCTGACCTCACATCCCCAGCTGTGAATGGGCTGCTTACCTGACTTTGCCTGTGAGGAGAGTAAGGCTGAGGGGCAGAGACTTACTCAAGTAGAGGGAGTAGGCTCAGCCCCTCACTATTTCCTGGCTCAGGAGGAGGAACAGGCGGTCGGTCGCGGTGGCTCAAGCCTGTAATCCCAGCACTCTGGGAGGCCGAGACGGGCGGATCACGAGGTCAGGAGATCGAGATCATCCTGGCTAACACAGTGAAACCCCGTCTCTACTAAAAAATGCAAAAAAACTAGCCGGGCGCGGTGGCGGGCGCCTGTAGTCCCAGCTACTTGGGAGGCGGAGCTTGCAGTGAGCCGAGATCGCGCCACTGCACTCCAGCCTGGGCGGCAGAGTGAGACTCCATCTCAAAAAAAAAAAAAAAAAAAAAAAAAAAGAAGGAGGAACAGGCAACACACAGGGCCACAGACTTGGCCACACTGCTGGGCTTGAGCCTGGCTCTGCCACTCCGGAGCGGTGGCACTTTGGGCTGGTTCATTAACATCTCTGTGCATATGCGTCCTCTTTTGTGCAATGATGACAGTGGTGCCTGTGTCGGTCTCTTCTCATACTGCGATAAAGAAATAACCGAGACCAGTAAAGGAAAGAGGTTTAATTGACTCAGAGTTCTGCATGGCTGGGGAGGCCTCAGGAAACATAGAACCTTGGTGGAAGGAGGAACCAACACCTTCTTCACAGGGCAGCAGGAGAGAGCGACAGTGAGCAAGAACAGGGAAAACTGCCCTATAAAACCATCAAGTCTCGTGAGAACTCACTTGCTATCACGAGAACAGCAGGGGGAAACCGTCCCCATGATCCAATCATCCCCCAACCTCCCCACGTGGGGATTACAATTCAAGATGAGATTTGGGTGAGGACATAGAGCCAAGCCAGGCCAGTGCCCACCTCACAGGGCTGATGCGGAGTTTAATGGAGAGCAGCAGCTGGCACCTAGGAAGCCCGGCGTGTGCTATCTGTCCCTTAGCCTCAGGGGATGGGGAGGCCTTTCCCTCATGGAGAGTGTGAGTCCCGTGGGAGCCCCGAGCTCTGTCCGGATGCAGCAGCTGCAGGTTACTTATTTATTTTTTGAGACAGAGTCTCGCTCTGTCACCCAGGCTGAAGTGCAGTGGCACCATCTTGGCTCACTGCAGCCTCCACCTCCCAGTTCAAGCAATTCTCCTGCCTCAGCCTCCTGAGTAGCTGGGACTACAGGTGCGTGCCACCACATCTGGCTAAGTTTTTGTATTTTTAGTGGAGACAGGGTTTCATCGTGTTAGCTAGGATGGTCTCAATCTCCTGACCTCGTGATCTGCCCACCTTGGCCTCCCAAAGTGCTAGGATTACAGGCGTGAGCCACCGCGCCCGGCCACTGCAGGTTATTTTTAACTGAGGAGGCTCCATCAGCCCTTGCTGTGAGGTTATTTTGAGCACAGCTATGGCTGTACTGGGCTGACCGGATGTTTTTGAGGAGGAAGCAAGTCCTCAGTACGGAAAGGCCTGGGAAACCCCCTATGTCCAGAGGGTCCCCCCTTCTCCACTGTGGAAACAACAAAGTCATCTGAGTGTGGTCAAGGTGAGGCAGGATTTCCCCTTTTGGGGAGGGGCCCTCACTTCCCCCAAGGGTTTGTATATCCTGAAGCCAGGTTCACAGGTCTGTCTGGGGGCTGCTTAGGCAGAGGAAGATCATCTTCCACGGGAATGCCAGGGTGCTGTGTCCCCACCACCTCCTTTTTTTTTTTTTTTGCCATGGAGTCTCGCTCTGTCACCCAGCCTGGAGTGCAGTGGCACAATCTCGGTTCACTGCAACCTCTGCCTCCTGGGTTCAAGTGATTCTCCTGCCTCAGCCTCCCGTGTAGCTAGGACTACAGGCGCCTGCCCCCACACTCAACTAATTTTTGTATTTTATTAGAGATGGGTTTCACCATGTTGGTCAGGCTGGCCTCGAACTCCTGACCTCAAGTGATCCACCCGCCTCAGCCTCCCAGAGTGTTGGGTTTACAGGCGTGAGCCACTGTGCCTGGGCTGTCCCTACCTTCTTTAGGTGTCACTCAGATGCCTGGACCCTGGAAACCTGGGTCGTGTCCACTCCACCCTCTGCGCTCCATGGCTGGAGGAGGTTCAAGGTCTTGCCCAAGTTTGCCAAGTTCCCAGGACTGCTGCAGCCTCTGGGCTTTGTTCTCTCAGGAATTCTGCCCAGGTGGAAATTTCAGCCCCTCTCAGTGCCTCTATCCTGACGAGAAGACCTCCCTGGGCAGCACTGACCCCCTCCACACTGTGCAGTGGGCACGGTTCCCAGCACTGAGGTTGCTGCTCCTCCACACTGCCAGCCTTCTCCATCATCCGGTGCTCCGTCTCCCCCTCTTACCCCTCCTCCCCCATCTCAGGGGCCTCCTCTACCCCTGCCCTGCTTAGGAACAAAAATAGCAGATTGTCCCCTTGGTCTTATGCAGAACAGCCCCCACCCTCCTGGAGGCCCAGAGCCTTGGCGCCACTCATAGTATTTTCTGGACAAAGACAGTCCTCTCCCCCTCGCCAAGAGGAAATCTGGTGCCAATTGCTAAAGAGATGTTTTTTTAAAAATCCTTCTCACCTTGTTATATAAGTACTTGGATTTCACCTTTGTATATATTTAGTCCTTTGACTTCTCATCCTATTTGGGAGACTGCATTTGGAGACAACAAAACATAAGATAAGGGCTGTTCTCTGATTTTTGGCTGCTGTTGCAAAAATGTCTCTCCCACCTCTCTTTATGGATTTTTTTTTTTTTTTTTTGAGACAGTCTCACTCTGTCACCCAGGCTGAAGTGCAGTGGTGCCATTTCTGCTCACTGCAACCTCCATTTCCCAGGTTCAAGTGATCCTCCTGCCTCAGCCTCCTGAGTAACTGGGAGGCGCCTGCCACCACTCCCGGCTAAATTTTGCATTTTTCTTAGTAGAGATGGAGTTTCGCCATGTTGGCAAGGCTGGTCTCAAACTCCTGACCTCAAGTAATCCTCCCTCCTCGGCCTCCCAAAGTGGAGGATCACAGGCGTGAGCCACTGTGCTTGGCCAAAGGTGACATCTTAGACTTTACAGTGTAGAATCTGAGTACCTTAGAGTCTTAGAGATGACTTGGTGTGTGTATATATATATGTGTGTGTGTGTATATATATACACAGACACACACACACACACACACAGGATTTACCAGTTTAACCGTTTACAAGTGTCCTGTTCAGTGGTGACTGATTTTTGTAGCTGAGGAAACGTTTGTTCAGATGAAATCTTGAGCAGAAGCCTGATATAAAACTGAGCACCATACTGCCAGCCCTGGAACCACAGCCGGAGCAAAGGCCAGCTCCTCCACCAGAGGCTGGCAGCAGGGCTGCAGAGTGCAGGTGCAGGGAGCGGGGGCTGTGGGCTGTCCTCCCTGCAGCCCTCACCTGGCTTCCGAGACCTCTTGGCTCCTCATCAGGTATTTGGTGCCCTTATTCTTCCCCTCTAGGCCAGTCCCCGACATTCCAGGGGACCTGTGTCCTGCTTCTAGGTGCCTATCCGGTCCCCCAGACCCAAGAGGAAATCTCTGCAGATGGGCGGGTGATCGGCAAGGGGGTTCTGATCTGAGCCTGCCAGAGAGGCCTAGAGAGGGAGATGTTGTTTAAAGAAATAAGAGGTGGGCCGGGCTCACACCTGTAATCCCAGCACTTTGGGAGGCCGAGGTAGATGGAACACTGAGGTCAGGAGTTGGAGATCAGCCCGGTCAACATGGCAAAACACCGTCTTTACTAAAAATACAAAAATTAGCTGGGTGTGGTGGTGCGTGCCTGTAATCCCAGCTAGTTGGGAGGCTGCGGCACGAGAATCGCTGGAACCCAGGAGGTGGAAGTTGCAGTGAGCTGAGATCATGCCACTGCACTCCAGGCTGGGTGACAGTGTGAGACTCTGTCTCAAAGAAAGGAAAGAAAGAAGGAAAAAAAGAAATAAAAGAAAGGAAAGAAAGAGAAAGGACAAAAGAAAGACAGACGAGGTGACAAGTTCAGTGGAAGGAAGGCCCCACTGCTGGGACAGCCACTCCACAGAGCACACTTCTGAAGACTTGGTGCCCTTGTGGACCCCAGGCAACCGGGGGACTGCATGCTCAAAACCTGGTGGGGTCTGGTCGTGGTTACACCCAGGAGAATTTCCTCTCCCCTTCCAGGAATGCTTAGATTGAATGGGGACAAAGCAGCGCCACTGAACACCCGTAAAACCTTAAGACATGGCCTGTTCCATGAATTTCTCCCTGTTTCTCATGAGTGAAAAGTAGGCCTTTCATGAAGCCCTTTGGTCCTCGGCCCCTGCCCAGCAGATAAGCAGACACAAATGAGGGAGGGGCCTTCAGGAACAAGGAGAGGGGGCAGGGAGAGAGGGGACTTTAAAGAGGGCCCTGTGACCTTGTAGGCAGGTTAGGCTTCCAGCTGCAGGAGACGGCTAAGATGAGAAGGTGGAGCCTCACCTGGGGACATGGCACTCAAGTCCCCTAGGCGGCCTCCGCACCCTCCATGTGCCCTCATGAGCTTTTGAGCACACAAGGGGTCCTGGCTGGGCCCTGCTTTGTTCCTTTAGGTTTCCTGGAGGGCCTGTGCTGCCTTGGCCTTTCCCACTTCCCCAGTGTGCTGGACATGGGATCACAGTCCATTTGAGCAGTGGCCAGAGCAGCGACCAGAAGGAGCCTGGCCTCTGCTCTCCAGCCCATGGCAGGCTGCCCTGGTGGCTGGGCACTTGTTTGGGCTTCCGTGTAGTCAGTTGTAGTCAACAGGACACTGGCAAACACGGGCAGAACTGCGGGGCCCCTCGTTGCTGAGGAGGACCTGCTGATGGCCAGCGTGTGTCCTTCCAGCTGGGCCTGGGGCAGCTGCACTGTGTTCTGCTGGCGTGGTCTGAAAGACAAGACCCAAGGCTCTAGGTTTGCTTGGAAGATTCTGGTAAATGCTGCTATCATTGACTTTATGTAAAGACCCGACATCCTTTAAAAAGAGAAAAAGAACTAGCCAAGAGACTTTCCGCCTGAGTTGAAGAGTCAAGTCAGGGAGCAGCTTGGAGTGATGCCACAGGTGGGGAGCCCACGATGCCCTGCTGTGGAGGTCAGGCCCCTGAAGATACAACCAGCTGGCAGCACTTGATGAAGATGTGGCGGGTCTGCCTCTTCACTTGACGATGAGGGAGACCCTTTAGAAAAAAAATAGATAACAACCCCCAAACCTTCATTCCATGTGGTGACGTGGACTCACCTTGGTGCACAGACAGGGCCCCTGAATGATGCATCAGAATCCCACCAATCCCAAGTGACTGATGCCAGACACATCCTGAAAGCATCTCCGAATAATACGGAATGACTTCTAGAGGAGATACCGATGGTTTGGCTAAAAACCTTCATCTTCACTCTTCTTCAGGAAAACCTGAAACTGCTGAATTAGCCCATTTTGCATTGCTATAAAGGAATACCCGAGGCTGGGTAATTTATAAAGAAAAGAGGTTGGGAGGCTGAAGCAGGCGGATCATGAGGTCAGGATTTTGAGACCAGCCTGGCCAACATGGTGAAACCCTGTCTGTACTGAAAAAAGAAAGAAAAAAAAAAAAAATTAGCCAGGCATGGTGGCAGGCACCTGTAATCTCAGCTAGTTGGGAGGCTGAGGCTTGAACTGGGAGGGAGAGGTTGCAGTAAGCCGCCATCTCACCACTGCACTCCAGCCTGGGTGACAGAGCAGGACTCTGTCAAAAAAAAAAAAAAGAAAAGAGGTTTATTTGGCTGACAGTTCTGCAGGCTGAACAGGAAGCACAATGCCAGCATCCGCTGCTGGTGAGGCTTCAGGAAGTTTTCAGTCATGGCGGAAGGTGAAGAAGGAGCTAGCATGTCACATGGCAAGAGCAGACGCAAGAGAGAGAGGGGAGAGGTCAGGCTCTTTTAAACAATCAGATCTAGGCCAGGCGCGGTGGCTCAAGCCTGTAATCCCCGCACTTTGGGAGGCCAAGACGGGCGGATCACTAGATCAGGAGATCGAGACCATCCTGGCTAACACGGTGAAACCCCATCTCTACTAAAAAATACAAAAAACTAGCCGGGCGAGGTGGCGGGCACCTGAAGTCCCAGCTACTCGGGAGGCTGAGGCAGGAGAATAGCATAAACCTGGGAGGCGGAGCTTGCAGTGAGCTGAGATCCGGCCACTGCACTCCAGCCTGGGCGACAGAGCGAGACTCCGTCTCAAAAACAAAAACAAAAACAAAAACAAAAACAATCAGATCTGGCATGAACTCATGGAGTGAGAACTCACTCATTACTGCAAGGACAGCACCGAGCCATTCATGAGGGATCCGCCTCCAAGACCCAAACCCCTCCCTCCAGGCCCACCTTTAACACCGGGGATCACATTTCAACATGAGATGTGCAGGGAGCAAACATCCAGATCAGGCTGGGCACGGTGGCTCACACCTGTAATCCCAGTATTTTGGGAGGCTGAGGTGGGTGGATCACCTGAGGTTGGGAGTTCAAGACCAGCCTGGCCAACATGGTGAAGCCCTGTCTCTACTGAAAACACAAAAACTAGCCGGGTGTGGTAGCTGGCGCCTGTAATCCCAGCTACTCAGGAGGCTGAGGCAGGAGAATCACTTGAACCCAGGAGGCAGAGGTTGCAGTGAGCCGAGATCACGCCACTGCACTCCAGCCTGGGTGACAGAGCAAAATTCCATATCAAAAAAAAACAAAAAAACACCATAAAACATCCAGATCATACCAACTGCTCTCCCCAGCACCTATGGCACAGAAGGGGAGAGGGCAGGAATGAAGGAACGAAGGCATGGAGAGAAGTCTTGGAAACCAGAACATGTGCATGGGACAGGATGTGGTGACAGCCCGCAGAGACCTCTGACTGAACCATGCTGGAGATAAGCTTTCGTGATCACTTTAGAGAAGATTGCAGCTTGGAATCAGACAGAAAGAGGGCACTGGAAAATGGAGACCAAGACAATCTGTCAGAAAATGATTTGAAGAAACAATGCTGTTAGCTTAGATGATTCTTTAAGGAGACTTGAGGGAGAAAAGCCAGATAAAAGCCACGTGAAGAAAATCAAACAAATGAAGCGCTTCCAGCTGAAATGAAGAGTCTGCAAATTGAGCCAGCATCTTTGCAGTCTGCAAGACCACAGCTTGCAAGTGAGACTCAGAGGCTTCAGGCGAAACTCCCCATCCTGCCTGCCCTACAATAAGAACATCAGCAGAAACTCGCAGAAAAGTCATCGAGGAAGAAATTTACTGCTAAGAAATGGAGAAGACACTTTCCAGTGCGCCTGAAAGCTTCAGCCACACACCCGAGAAGCGCAATTCTGCAGGAAGATGCCCAAGACCTTGGGAAGAACCTGAAGGGAACCCCTCCTCCTACGCAAACCACTCAAGAAAGGTGGCTGGCAGCTCTTTCCACAGAGAGAAAGCTCATTAAACTAAGAAATGAAAGTGACGACAGCAGAGAGAAGTTGGGGGAAGCAGAGTTTAAATTCTAGCATTTCCTGAAGGGCCCTTTGTCCCTGCACAGCCCTGGATCACCGGGGATCTGGGTGTCATCAGGTCCCCAGGGAGGAGGTGGGTCAAGCTATGGGGGTTCTCAGACCCAGAGCCACATGCAGGCATAACTCAGTGCTTACAGCAGCTGGCCCCACGGCAGAGGATGTTTGCCTGTTTTTTCTCTTTAAAGTAATTTTGAGCCAGGCGCGGTGGTTCACGCCTGTAATCCCAGCACTTTGGGAGGCCGAGGCGGGCAGATCACCTGAGGTCAGGAGTTCGAGACCAGTCTGGTCAACATGGTGAAACTCCATTTCTACTAAAAATACAAAAATTAGCTGGCCATGGTGGCGGGCACCTGTAATCCCAGCTACTTGGGAAGCCGAGGCACAAGAATCGTTTGAACCTGGGAGTCAGAGGTTGCAGCAAGGCAAGATCGCACTACTGCACTCCAGCCTGGGTGACAGAGCAAGACTCTGTCTCAAAAAAACAAAACTATATTTCCTAAAATAGTGTTCTTTATATATTTGATAACTTTTTGAAAAAGAGATGAGGTCTGACTGTCGCTTAGGCTGAAGTGCAGTGGTGCCATCATAGCTCACTGTAACCTCAAACTCCTGGGCTCAAGCGAACCTCTCGCCTTAGCCTCCTGAGTATCTGGAACTGCAGGCATGTGCCACCATACCCAGCTAATTTTTTTTTTTTTATTTTTTATAGAGACAGGGTCTTGTTATGTTGCCCAGGCTGGTTTCGAACTCCTGTGCGCAAGCAATCCTTCTGTCTGCCTCAGAATCCCAAAGTGCTGGGATTACAGTCATGAGCCACTGCGCCTGGCCCATGTACTTGATGATTTTAATATAATCCTTGTAAATACATTCTTTTTTTTCATTGGCCCTCGAATGAGATACGCAAGTATGGTAATTTGATTGAGACAAAAGATCCACTGTTATACTTAATCTTAGCCAAAAGGCCGAGGAGTGATAAAAAGTCCTCTATGACTTAAACCATAATTGAACTTTGACATGCCCAGATGGAGACAGGAGAAACCACAAAGAACATTTCTATACGCTATGCACTGTAATCAGAACTACACAAAAGCACCCTAATACTTACCTCAAAAGAGTTTTGCAAACCCTACCAAAAAACCCAAAAGATACTCCTAACTGAACCTATCAGTAGTTTTATTCATTTTGCAACAAATTCATAGGCTAAAGGACTTAACATTTTCCTACCATTACTTTCTTGTTTTACATTTTTTTTAAAAAAAATATTATTCTGCTTATAGTATTCTTCGTCACTTAAATGCTTCAAAATTTTATACAATAAAAATAAAAGAATTCCCTTGAAAAAAATAAATCAATATCATTTTCAGGCCCACAGTGTCCCCGAGGGTGCCATGAAATTCTTCAAGGGCCTTTCCCCAGGTTTAATATAATCCTTCCAGTTGGAGAAACAGAGAAAAAGTAATTTCCTGGAGCAACATAGCAAATACAAGCATACCTTGGATATATTCCAGATTCAGTTCCAGACTACAGCACTAAAGCAAGGCACACAATGTTTTTAGTTTCCCAATGCATAGAATAGTTATGTTTACAGTGTATCATAGTCTATTAAGTGTACAAGAGTATTGATCACATTGTGTCTAAAAAATCTAATGTACATTAATTTAAACATATGTGGCTGGGCGCAATGGTTCATGCCTATAATCCCAACACTTTGGGAGGCCGAGGTAGGCAGATCGCTGAGGTCAGGAGATGGAGACTAGCCTGGCCAACATGATGAAACCCCATCTCTACTAAAAATACAAAAATTAACAAGGTGTGGTGGTGTACGCCTGTAGTCTCAGCTACTTGGGAGGCTGAAGCAGGAGAATCGCTTGAACCCAGCAGGCGGAGGTTGCAGTGAGCTGAGATCGTGCCACTGAACTCCAACCTGGGTGACAGAGCAAGACTCTGTCTCAAAACAAAAAATAAAAATACGTTATTGCTAAAAAATGCTAATGATCATCTGAGCCTTCAGTGAGTCCTAATCTTACCGGTGGAGGGTCTTGCCTTGATGCTGATGGCTGCTGACTGATCAGGGTGGTGACTGCTGAAGGTTGGGGAGGCTGTGGCAATGTTTAAAGTAAGACAGCAGTGAGGCTTGCTGCATCGATTGGTGCTTCCTTTCATGGAAGGTTTCCCTGTAGTATGCCGTGCCGTTTGGTAGCATTTTACCCACGGTAGAACTGCTTTCAAATGTAGAGTCACTCCTCTCAAACCCTGCCACTGCTTTATCAGCTAAGTTTATGGAATATTCCAAATCCTTTGTTGTCATTTCAACAATGTCCATGGCGTTTTCACCAGGGGGAGATTTTGTCTCAAGAAACCGCTTTCTCTGCTCATCCGTAAGAAGCAACTCCTCATCCATTCAAGTTTTATCATGAGATCACTCATGGCTTTAGGCTCCAATTCTCATTCTAGTTCTCTCTCTTTTTATCTTTTTCAACTTTTATTTTAGATTTAGGGGCCACATGTGCAGGTTTGCTACTTGGGTACGTTGCATGATGCTGAGGTTTGGGGCATGACTGATCCTGTCACCCTGGCACTGAGCATAGTACCGAACATTTTTCAACCCTTGTCCCCTTCCCTCTTTTCCCCGTCTAGTAGTTCCCAGTGTCCATTACTATCTTTATGTCCACGAGTACCCGACAGTTAGCTCCCACTTGTAAGTGAGAACGTGCGGTATTCGGTTTTCTGTTCCCACATTTATTTGCTTAGGATCTAGTTCTCTTGCTGTTTCCACCACATCTGCAGTTACTTCATCCACTGAGTCCCTCACAGTCATCCATGAGAGGAGGAATTAACTTTTTCCAAACTCTTGTTAATGTTGATATTTTGACCTCCTCCCATAAATCATGAATGTTCCTAATAGCATCTAGAATGGTGAATCCTTTCCAGAAGGTTTCCAATGTATTTTGCCCAGATCCATCAGAGAATTCACTATCTATGGCAGCTATGACAACTACAGTCTATGAAAAAGATTTCTTAAATAATTCCACTTGAAAGTTGAAATTACTCCTTGATCTTGGGCTGTAGAATGGATGTTGTGTTAGCAGATATGAAAACAACACTAATCTCCTGTACATCTCCATCAAAGCTCTTGGAGCATTTCCATCAAAGACTAGGTACATTGTCAATGAGCAGTAATGTTTTGAAAGGAATCTTTTTTTCTGAGCAGTAGGTCTTAACAGTGGACTTAAAATAGTTAATAAACTATGCTGTAAAGAGAGGTGCTGTCATCCAGGCTTGAGTGTTTCATTCACAGAGCACAGATGAGTAGATTCAGCACACTTCTTAACGACCCTAGCATTTTTGGAATGGTAAACGAACGCTGGCTTCAACTTAAAGTTACCAGCTGCATTATCCCCTAACAAGGCAGGCAGCCTGTCCTCCAAAGTTTTGCAGCCAGGCATTGACTTGCCCTTTTTCGCTATGAAAGTCCTAGATGGTATCTTCTTCTAATAGAAGGCTGTTTCATTTACATTGAAAACCTGTTGTTTGGGCCGGGCCCAGTGGCTCAAGCCTGTAATCCCAACACTTTGGGAGGCCGAGACGGGCGGATCACAAGGTCAGGAGATCGAGACCATCCTGGCTAACACCGTGAAACTCCGTCTCTACTAAAAAATACAAAAAAAAAACCTAGCCAGGCGCGGTGGCGGGCGCTTGTAGTCCCAGCTACTCGGGAGGCTGAGGCAGGAGAATGGCGTAAACCTGGGAGGCGGAGCTTGCAGTGAGCTGAGATCCGGCCACTGCAGTCCAGCCTGGGAGACAGAGCAAGACTCCGTCTCAAAAAAAAAAAAAAAGAAAACCTGTTGTTTGGTGGAGCCGCCTTCATCAAGGATGTTAGCTGGATCTTCTGGATGACTTGCTGCAGCTTCTTCACCAGCACTTGCGGCTTCCCCTTGCACTTTCATGTTCTGGCTTCTTTCCTTCAACCTTGATAGGGTGTGGATTTGTGTCCCCACTCAAATCTCAGGTCGAATTGGAGGAGGGGCCTGGTGGGAGGTGATTGGATCATGGGGGCAGATTTTCCCCCTGCTGTTCTCATGATAGTGAGTTCTCATGAGACCTGATGGTTTAAAAGTGTGTGGCACTTCCCCCCGGCTCTCTCTCTCCTGCCACCATGTGAAGAAGGCCCTTGCTTCCAGTTCGCTTTCTGCCATGATTGTCAGTTTCCTGAGGCCTCCCAGCCATGCTCTCTGTTAATCCTGTGGAACTGTGAGTCAATCAAACCTCTTTTCTTCATAAATTACCCTGCCTCAGGTAGTTCTTTACAGTAGTGTGAAAACGGACTAATACAAACCTTATGAACCAACCTCTACTAGCTTCAAGCTTTTCTTCTGCAGCTTCCTCACCCCTCTCAGCCTTCATAGAGAGTTAGGACCTTGCTCTGGATTAGGCTGTGGCTTAAGGGAAGGTTGCGGCTGGTTTGAGCTTCTATCCAGGCTACTAAAACTTGCTCCCTTTTGGCAATAAGTCTGCTTTGCTTTCTTATTATTCATGTGTTCACTGGAGTAACACTTTTAAATTCCTTCAAGAACTTCTTTTCCTCTGCCTTCACAACTGGGCTGGATGGCATAAGAGGCCAAACTTCCAGCCATTCTCAGCTTTCAGTATGCCTTCCTCACTAGCTTCATCACGTCTAGCTGTTGAAGTAAAGTGAGAGACTGACTTTTCCTTTCACTTGAACACTCAGAGGCCATTGTAAGGTTGTTAATTTGCCTAATTTCAATATTTGTCGTATCTGAGGGAATAAGAAGAACCAAGGAGAGGGAGAAAGAGAAGAAGAGGGAGAGAGAGACGGGAATGGCTGGTCAGTAGAGCAGTGAGAACACATGCCATTTATTGATTAAATTCACCATCTTACGTGGGCACGGTTCATGGTGCCCCAAAACAATTACAGTAGTAACACCAAATAACAGCAAAGGTTGCTGATCACAGATCAACATAGCAGATATAATAATAAGGGAAAAGTTTGAAATATTGCGAGAATTACCAAAATGTGGCACGAGACACAGGGTTAGCAGGTGCTGTTGGAAGGATGGTACCGATAGGCCTGCTTGACACAGCATTGCCACACACCTTCAGTTTGTAAAAACTGCACAGTATCCGAGGTCCAACAAAGTAAGGAGTGCCTGTGATCGCGGCACAGACTGAGAACCCAGGCTTCTTACTCCCAGCCCCGCAAGGGTGACTCTGCGCTGTGAGTTTCCAGAGAAGAAGGCTTCTCGGCTCCCATCTGTGATTCTAAAACACTTAATCAGCCTCCTGGCAATTTCCAAGGTGAGAAGAGCCCGTTGTTTCTACCTGTTTGCAGACTGGCCTGCTGTTACCTTGGCAACAGCTGTCACCAGGAGCCTCAGCTCCCTCTGGCATGTCACATCCTTTATTGCCAACATCAGCGTGCCTGGGTCAAGGGTAAAGTGGTATGGGCCTCCCAGGTCCAGTGTGGGGGACCTTCCGCTAAGAACCACTTATTTATAACCCAAAGGAAATTTGCCCTAAAAACAGGATTTCCGTGCTCACCTAGCTGATTTTCTTTTTATATTCTACAGGGGTTAGTAGAGAGGCTTTTGCCATTTGAAGAGGTTGCTTTTCTTTCTTACCAGTCAGTACTAGCTTGAGATTTTAAAACTGAGATGTTGGCCGGGTGAGGTGGCTCACGCCTATAATCCCAGCACTTTGGGAGGCCAAGGCAGGTGGATCACCTGAGGTCAGGACACCAGCCTGGCCAACATGGTGAAACCTCGTCTCTACTAAAAATACAAAAATTAGCTAGGCATGGTGTCACATGCCTGTAGTCCCAGCTACTCCAGAGGCTGAGGCAGGAGAATCGCTTGAACCCGGGAGCTGGAGGTTGCAGTGAGCCAAGATTGCGCCACTGCACTCCAGCCTGTGCAACAGAGCGAGACTCTGTCTCAAAAAAGGAAAAGAAAAGAAAAAAACAAACAAACAGATGTTCAGATCCAATGGGAAACCCACCCCACCTCATCATATGGACAAGGATAGTAAAACTTAGAGAGGAGAACTGACTTGCTCAAAGTCCACGGAATGCAGGACTTGGACTTGGCTGAAGTCCTGGTTGCCTTTAGGGGTTGGTGTTACTGCAGGTTTGGCTTCATGACAGTAACATCACATAGAAACCATCATCGCAGTGGATGGGCACAGGCTTGCTTCTGGACTTTATTAGTGATGGAGACATATTCTGGGGCTGCCTGAGTCATCTTCCGGGAACCCCATTTTCCTGGCGCCCAGTACTCACTTTCCACACCTCCCAGCCGCCTACCAGGTGTTGGAAATCTGGAGTCTGCAGGGGTCAGGCAGGGGACAAAACCAAGTGACATGGACTGGCTGGGGACTGTCGAGCTCGTTCCTCTAGCCACTAGGCCCATGCCCCATGTCTGCCTGTCCTTGCTTAGCCTGTGCGATGCCTGAGGCTAGAGGTCTGAGGTTTGAGATCTGCTGTCTCTTAGCCCGTCAGGTTCGAGGTCCTTCCTTCTTACAGGAACCTCCTTCACTTTCACCAGTGCTATAGGAACCCCCTGAGGTCTGGCTGTGCCTCCCAACCCATCCTGGGCCTGGTCCATCTGTCCAGCAGCCTCTGTTACAAGGGCATAGCCCCTGTCCCCTCAGAACCTCCTAACTGCAGGTGGGGTCACCTGGGAGTCAGGGAAGACCCGAGGCGGACAAACCTGGGTCATCCCTCCATCTAGTCACCGACAGAGCAGAGCACTCTCATGCTAAAGCAGAAGGTCCCAGGCAAGCCTGGATAAGTGGTCACTCTAACTCTAGTCTTAGAATAAAGACATGTAAACAGTAGTTCAGGGACCAAAAGCCAGCCTGCCATGTCTTTTGTATAGCCAGCTGCCTAAAAATGGTTGCTACATTTTTAAATAGTTGAAAAAAATCAAAACAAGTATAATGTTTCATAACATGTGAAAATTATATGAAGTGTAAATTCCAGGACCGATAAAGTTTTATTGAATCACTGCCATGTCTGCGACCGATAAAGTTTTATTGAATCACTGCCATGTCCGCTCACTTTCGTGTTTCAACAGCAGCGTTGAGGAACTGCAACCGAGACCACAAACCTGCCAACCACAAACCCACTGACCTAAAAGATTTCCTACTCAGCCCTCAGCAGAAACATGTGCTAAAAATTCTCTGTGCTCTAAAAAGTGAACTTTCAGTCTCAAAGTGAAGACTTTTTATTTGGCACTGGGTAGAAACCTCAGCTCCTTCTCTGAAGCCATAAACTCATTCCTCACTTTGGAGATGGGAGGCTGCAAAGAAACGCGATTTGAAAGGAAATTGCAAATCCATCTTGTTAATGTCTTGAGTATATTGTAGCCATTATACAGACAGGCAAACAAAAACCACGCAAGCTGAATAAAACTGTCTGTGGCCAAATGCGGCTCGCAAGTCTCTAGCATGCGGACTCTGGACTTCGTGAGCTTCTCCGTCTTCTCCTCCTGACCCCAGGGTTCTGCCAGCTGGAGCCAATGCCTCTTCCTGCCTCCCCTTCCCCGGCTGTCTAGCATCCTGCTCAGGCCACACAAGCTGCCTGACCGGCCTGCCTTTGAGAGCAACTGTAGCCTGGAGAGAGGCGTGGCCTTGGGGATGCAGGTTTAAGTTCTGCACCCGCTGCAGCTTACTAACTAGAATGGGGCTTTGGGCTCCAGCAGGTACCCATGGGGGTGGCTTCCTGGCCCAGCAGTTCCCCCTCCTAGCCATCATAGGTGGAGGCAGGCTGGGTCTGGATTTCCCCTTCCAGTGAAGTTGGGATCCAGGTTCATGGAGCCTGGAACTTGCGTGGAGCCCCCACCAGGCGGGTGCCTTGAGAGAAGGGCAGGAAGTTCTTGCTCTGCTGATCCACACAGAGCCTCTGTGTTTCCTGCTTCCTGTGAGTCGCTGCTCAGCACTTTGGCCCTGTGAGCTGGGACAGTATCTTCTCATACATTTTCTGGGTTTTTTGTGGGCTTTTTTTGCTAAAGGTAGCTAAAGCTGATGTCTGTTTCTCGCCACTCTGACAACACTAACACATACAATAACAGTTGGATACATACTTGTATCAATTTCCTATTGCTGCTGTCACAAGTTACCACAAATTTCGTGGTTTTAAGCCACCAATTTGTGATTTTGCAAGACACATTGACTATCTTATAGTTCTGGAGGTCAGAAGTCTGTAGCAGGTCTCCCTGGGCAGCAATGGGGGCATCAGCAGGCCATCTTCCTTCCGGAGACTCTGTGGGGAAGCTGGTTCCTTGCCTTTTCCCACTCCTGAGGTTGCCCTGGTCCTTAGCTCATGGCCCTCCCTGCATCTTCAAAGCTGTTTCTTAGAGCCATCGTCACCCCCCCACCCCACCCTACCCCATGCCACTTCCCGAATCCGGGCAAATTCTCTGGTCGCTCTGGTCAGTGAGAGGCAGCCAAGGAAGGTGGGTGGTGGCCGGGCTGGGCCTCGGGAGGCCAGCAGCTTCCACTAGCCCCTCTCATGCTCTCTGGGAGCCCTGAGCCACCCCAGGAGGAGGCCAGTCATCTTGCACTGTCAGGGACATCATTTTCAAACACACAATAGATGTGTATCAGGGCTCGTGCCCGGACGTTTTTTCCTATGCATGCATCATGTGGCCTCTCTAGGGTAGACTGGAAGGGAAAGAAGCTTGGTAGTGAGGGAGTCGGCAGAGGGTAAGCTAATGAACTCTGTCCTCCTCACTAAAATGAGCCTGCTATGGCTTCTGAGCAGCAGGAAGCTAATGGCTGTGGCTGGGCAGAAGGTCGCTGGGGAGGGTAGGCTGCGTGGACAGGAAGGGAGTGAAGCCGAGAGCAGCAGGGAAGCCAGGCAGGGGCTTCAGAGGGTGCTGCCCGGGATTTGGAGACGTCTGTAGGGAGGAGACTGGGGACAGCTGTGCGTGTTCCCGAGAGTCTGCAATTCTAAATTCTGTGAAGTTAAACACCATGTCTCCACAGTGCTGTGATCTGGTGATCTGCAGAACCTCTCGCCCAGCAATTCTCAAATCCCCTGATTTATGTGGTGCTGAACCAGCCCATTTGGTTCCTGCCAACCCCTGGCCGGCCCACGACTTCCCCAAGAAGCTGAGGAAAGGCTCCATTTTTATTTATTTTCTTTTTCTATTCAGTCAGGCAGGTGTTGGGGGAGCCCTGCCTTCCACCCAGGATGCCCAGATGGGGAGGATCCAGGTCGGGAAGGTCTGGAGGTAGGTTGGAGTAACTGGGAGTGTTTGCCCGTGTGGGTGACCGTGCGTGTCCATGTGCGCCTGTGCGTGTCCATGTGTGCTTGCATGGGCCCATGTGTGCCCCGAATGTGCCCACATGTGCCTGTGTATGCCCATGTTGTGCCCACGTGAGCCTGTGTGTGCCCCGAGTGTGCCCATGTGTGCCTGTGTATTCCTGTGTGTGCCCATGTGAGCCTGTGTGTGCCTGCATGTGCCCACATGTGCCTGTGTGTGCCCGTGTGTGCCCATGTGTGCCCACATGTGCCTGTGCACCCGCGTGCTGAGTGAACTGCTGACTCCTGCGGAGGCGGAGAGGAGAGCTCCACCTTGAGGAGACGAGCTGGCAGTGCTGCCTGGCCTGGGGCTGTCAGCCACTTCTTCAGCCTCATGCCCTGGAATGGTTTGCCTGAGACTGTGGTCTCACATTAGGACCCGCTAGAGACCGAGCACGTGGGTTGGAAACTTGGAGTGCCTTTCCTTAAGCCACAAGCCATAAGCCATAGTTACTCACTGAGTGTCATCATCTCCACAGTTGACAAAAGGCCTGAGGGACATGAGAGACAAGCAGGGTGGCCTTGGATTAGTAAGACAGGGAGCGGTGGGTGAGGGAGGGGGCATGCCAGGGAGCAGGGCCACTAAGGACAGAGCCGAGGGCAGGGACAGGGCCAAAGGCAAGGCCAAGGACAGGGCCAAGGGCAGAGCCAAGGACAAGGCCAAGGACATAGTCAAGGGCAGGGACAGAGCCAAGGGCAGGGACAGGACCAAAGGCAAAGCCAAGGACAGGACCAAGGGCCTAATCAAGGACAAGACCAAGGGCAGCGTGCATTTAAAAGGGGAGGAAACATTCAGCAGCACCTGGGGGCTTTTGAAGGTGAATTGTAAAGGGACTCAGGTAGACCTGACTTAATTCTGCCCCATCCCTGACGCTGTGTTACCTCTGGCAGTCCTCACCCTCTGTCGGGCTCCATGTCCCCACCCAGAATTGAGAAAGCTGAATCAGGGGACTTCTGAAGGCCCTGCTGACTCTTCTGGCCCCCGATCCCCCGAGGTGGGATTTCCTCCTCTCCTCCACCACCCTCTCAGCACCAGCTCCTGGGAGGAAGGCCTGCTGCACCAGGGCATTGTGACGTCCAGACAGGAAACAGGCAGAGCCTTTGCCCTGTGCCTGGGACACTTGCTGTCAGCTGCTGGGGCTCTTTCCAGGCCTTGGGTGACCCTCTCTGCCCTGCCAGCCTCCTTGCAAGGGGAGGCTACTTCGGAGATGGTCCTAGGAGAGGAGGAGGCAGTGTGGGAGGGGCGCCAGGCCCACCTCCACTCAGAGCCCCCTTCTGGCTGCTCCTTGGCCCAACTTGGGGCTTTGGCAAGCTCTTCTGAGAAGGAGATACTGTGGGTGACAACCATGACGATTGTTGGTTATGAGAGGTGGGGGTATGAGGCAGCCTCCATCGATCCATCCATCCATCCATCCATCCATCCATCCATCCATCCATCCATCCATTCATCCATCCATCCATGCATTCAGCATTTATTAATGCCTGTGGTGTCTATAGACAGCACAGCACCCTCCGTGGATGACTCTACACCCTTGCCCTGCTCTGTTATTCTTGTTTGAGTCATGGTTCATCTGTCCACCGTGTCCCCCATTAGAATATTCACTCATACAGGCTTTGTCTTTTTTGATAAATGCCTAAAGTCAGGCCTGGCTTTTTTTTTTTATGACTAACACATAAGTGTGCATTTTTAAGCCTGGTATTTAATAGATGCTCAAAAGTATTTCTTCCATGTACAAATTTAACCCTCCTCCCCCCAGCACTCCTGGGAATTAGACTCAATTATAGATAACGAACCAGGCTCGGAGAGGCAAAGTGCTTGCTCACGTCTCACAGTCATGGTGCAGTGGGAGGAAAAGCCAGGTTTCCAGAGCCGGGCCTCACCCTTTCCACCGCTCCACACTTCATGGCCAGGGCTGGGAAGGCAGAGTCACCTCCAGCTGGCTGTGAGGGGGGCTTCCCGGCGCAGGGGCCATGGGCAGGTGGTTGAAGGGTGCTGCTCCCCAGCTGGGAAGGAGTGGGAAGGACAGCCAGGCTGAGGGGACATCTCTGGCCAAGGCCTCTGGGGCAGGATGGTGTACCTGGCCTCCAGGAGGGAGGTGGGAGGCAGTGCAAGATCCAGCCAAGCCCTGCCAGCCAGGAGCTTCCTCAGTCCCCACTGTTATGCAGACTCTGACTTGTCCCTGTGAAAATAACCAACAGTAAGACCTGTCCCCAAACACCCTGGGCTTAAAATGCTTTATGCCAGGCTGCTGCGCCCAGGAGCACCTCTACTGTGAAAGGGGAGCCCCCCCCACCCCCCGCAGGCCCAGAGGAAGGGCTGGTTCAGCCAGGCCTGGGGGTCGGCAGGTCTGGGCTCCCCGCTTGCTCTATCCTACCTGCCATGTAGACTGAACTTTCCCCCTTCTCTCCCTGGAGCTCAGAGTCCCTGTGCATCATTGGCATGGCTTCTGCAGCCCTTTGTTGCCAGAGAACTCTAGTGGCCCCGCCCAAAGCTCACACCTCTGCAGCATTTCACAGCATCCGAGGCATTTTTCACATTTGACACCGGTCCTCTGATCGCCTCAATGGCTCCGTGAAAGGGGCTGGGTGAGGTTAGAGAGCTCCCTACCTCAGGTGAGGAAACGGAGGTTTGAGGGAGAGAAAGTCATTGCCCCAAGTGGCTGGGTTGGTCCGTGGCAGGTCCCTGTCTGGAACCCTCACTTGTCCCATGGCAGTGAGGACTCGTCCCACAGCGGAGAGCAGGCAGAATGGCGACATGTTCTGTTTCCTGAGTCCCCGACCAGGGCCAATCTCTGAGGTCCTCTTGTGCCCCCCTCCCAGAGGGACTCATTCTGGCCAAGGAAGAGAAAGGAAAAAGGACACCCCCAGAATACATTGGAAATGATATCCCCCTTTCTCTTATCTAAACCCCACCTTCCTGGTTGGGCCAACTCACTCAGAGGCAGTCTGAAGGCTTCCGGGCAGAAGTGGCTGAAGCCAGCCCTCAGGTCCACTCTGTCTGGCACTGGGGAAGAACACGGAGCGTGACTTACAATCTGACCTCATTTTCGGGAGACACTTTTCTTTTTTTCTTTTTTTTTTGAGACAGAGTCTTGCCCTGTCACCCAAGCTGGAGTACCGTGGTGCAATCTCGCCTCACTGCAACCTCTGCTCACTCGGCTCACTGCAATCCTCCTGCCTCAGCTTCCCAAGTAGCTGGGACTACAGGCGCATGCCACCACACCTGGCTAATGTTTTTGTATTTTAGTAGAGACTGGGTTTCACCATCTTGGCCAGGCTGGTCTTGAACTCCTGAGATCAGGCAATCCACCTGCCTTGGGGTCCCAAGAGATTTTTCTTTTTAACCCAGTGAAGAAGATTGTGCCTGGAGCCAGGTATGGGGGCATGCTGGGTGTGGGGTTGGCATCTTGGTTTGGGGGCTTTTTGGACACTAGAAAAGCAAGCTTGGTCTCTTCAGGGGCCAGGTGGGAACTTGCTGTCCCTGCCTAGGTGAGCTCAGGCGCTGTCCCCACAGCAACCCTGCAAAGCCTCATTTTTCCTGGAGGAGAAAACTCAAGTTCAGAAGGGAAAAGTCAGTTATCTGAAGATACACAGCTAACACGTGGGAACTGGGATCCCAAGCAGTCCTGTGTAGACGTCCTTCTGCCATCCCCACTCCTGCTGCTGCAGCCACTGCCTTTAAGGACCACAGAGATGAGCCCTGGGACCGGAGTCACAGGCAGGAGAGTGGATCTCGGGGACTGGAACTGCAGACTCTGCCCTCAGTCCAGGTCCAGGCTCTCAGGATGGAAGTGGGACTCCCGGGGGAAGTGGGACGGCCTCCACATGAGCTCCTTCCTTCCCGCTCCAAGTGCTTCTCAGCCTTTTGGTAGAAGTCGGGGTCCTCGAGAAGCTTTCTTGGGGCCAGGCCAGTTGCCTCTGCAGTGGCTTCTGCGGGTAGGGATGGGATGAGCACAGTGGCTTCTGTGGGTCAGGATGGGATGAGCACACCCTGCCTTTGGGGATGACCTCCGGGGATGACCCCTGAGCCTCCCTTACGGCTGAATTGTGTCTCCCAATTCCCACGTTGACATTAACCCCACGGAACTCAGAATGTGACTGTATTTGGAAACAGGGTCATTGCAGATGTGATTTGTGAAGATGAGGCCACTCTGGAGTAGGGTGGGCCCTAACCCACGATGACCAGTGTCCTTATTTTTATAGGACATTTGGACACAGACACAGGCCATGTGAGCACGAAGGCAGAGACTGGGAGATGCATCTAGAAGCCAAGGAACGTGGAAGATGGCCAGCAAACCGCCAGACACGGAGGGAGAGGCCTGGAGCAGTCTCCCTTACGGCCCCAGCAGGAACCAACCCTGCTTGCACGTTGCTGTTGGACTTCTGGCCTCCAGAACTGGGAGACAACACGTTTTGGTGGTTTAAGCCACCAGCGACATTCATGCAGCCCCTGTGGAGGTTGAGGGATTTGTTCCAGAGCTCTGGGCAAGTCGCTTTGCTTTTTGAGGCTCCCTAGCCTGTAAAGTGGGGAGTGGTAGCTCTCCACAGCTGTCCAGATCAAATGAGATAAAGAAGGCTGGAGAGAGGGGAAGGGCGGGAATTGGAGGCAGAGATGCTGACCTCCATTTCTGCCCTGCTTCTGCCACGCCAAAGCTCATGACCACTTGCCCGTTACTTAGTAATAGTATTTACCTCCCAGACGGTTTGGGACCTGGCAGTGTTTATTCAATAGAAATCACCTGGAGAGCTGCAGTGCCCCCAGAGTTTTGCAGTGCTTGTTCATCACAGAGCCCAGCGGAGGGTCCCAGCGTGAGGGAGGAATGTCAAGGGCAGTGTGGCGGGGGCAGGAGCTGGAGGGGGCTTGGGGTTTGGTGGTTGGCCTTCGACCTTCTCCAACAGAGATGCAAATGTTACAGATGGGGTCTGGGGACAGCGAAGCAGGGAGAGGTGGACTGGAGTTGAGTGTGCTCTGGTTTGGAAGTGAGACCTTGACTTGTGGTGGCCTACCCTGTTTGGGTGATGTCTGTGTTCAGAGCTAAGCCCCAGGGGCACACGACAAGGAAGACAGATGGGGGTGGTGGCGCTTGGAAGCCTCAGTGAGATTCTGTCTGGTGCTGGGTTGGAGCTGTCGTTGGCTGCTTCCCATGGAAAAGAAGCTGATCTGTGTGATGTGGGCTTGGTAAGATACCGAGGAACAAGGGGCGGGAATGTTGCAGAGCACAGTGGCGAGCGGGAGCCCCTGACTGGCTGAGTTTTGGGGAACTGATCTGGATTTTCAAAGCCACAAGATCACCCCAATGGCCAACAGTAGGCCGGTGTGTCCTGGCTTTCCCTCCCCAGCCCTTTCTTCTCACACCTCTTGGCGATTTGGTTTTCTTCCTTTCTCTAAGGCCTGTCCTTGAAGGATGGAAATGTCCATAGGTTGGGGGTCTATGGTGTGTCAGGTCTGGGGACAGAGATGGGACCCCCTCCCCCCACAGACACCCAACGCAAGATTCTTTCAACATCTCCAAGAGGTGCTGTCATGACCCCCGTGTGCCCGGGAGGAAAGAGAGGCTGGTGGACTTGGGGGACCACCCAAGTCCTGCGGGAACAGCGGGGCGCTGACCACCCATCTGAGGACCAGGTATGGAGTGGCCTAAGGCAAGGGGGAGGCTCCAGGATGACGGCCACTTGTCATTTCTCCGGCAGAGGCTGGGGGCTCGTGGCCTCTGCATCACAGCCGCTGCCACAAGCAGGACACTTCAGAGGCCCGGGCCCCGCCTCTGCGCCCACCTGCCACTTTCAAGAGAAATCTAGAGTGAAAGGAAGAGAGTTTCTATTTTTGATGAGACTCAGTGAAATGGAAGCTTTTTAAATAATTAAAATCCAGAATACATTATTTATTCAGGTCGGATACGAAGCTGCCTTTCCTTTTATGACCCTGGCAAGTCATTCACCCTATCTGGACCTCAGTGCTCTCCTCTGTAAAATGGGTGCAGCACCAGGCAGGGGGTCGGGCTCTAAGGGCTTCCAGGGTCTAGAGCAGCCCAAAGACCCAGCCAAAGCAGGCCTCCTCCAGGAAGCCCTCCCACCTTCCCTTTGTGCTTCTGCAGCATTCCGCCATCCCCTGTCAAAGATCTCACCACCTCCGTGGATTCACGTTTACACACCCATCTTCCCACCAGACTCCGAGCTCCTTGAGTTCTGGGACTGAATTGGATGAATTTCCACAGCCGCAGGGCCAGCACAGGGTGGCGCATACAGTCTCAGTGATTGTTGAATGAATGAATGAATGAATGAATGAATGAGGCTCCAGTGTTTGAGCGAATGTGGCTCCTTCACCCTGCAGGGAGGCCTGGGTTCGGGAAGCTTCCCCTAAGTGTAGCCGGCCACGCATCCCTGGTAATTCTGAGACGATTTGCCCTCTGAGGACTCAGCTGGGGAGAGAAGACATAGGTTACCATGGCAACAGATTTTTTTTTCCTGCCAGAGCAAACATTTCTACAGAAACCTCAAGAGATGCCAGCCAGTGCGGGGGCACTGCCTCTTTCTCCCACGCCCTCCCTGGCCTCTGAGCCCAGAGCTGGCCCTTCTCACAGGGTTTCTCAAAGCTGCCCACTGTAAGGCTGTGCCTGAGACCGGGGTCAGCCTCGGCCTCACATCCTCCCTGGGGAGGTGGGGGCATCCCCACGTGCAGGCCCTCCCACAGGCCTGTTCACAGCCCAGGCTGTCAGCGGTGGGGGAGCCAGGCCCAGAGAGGGGAGCCGTAGGGTGCCCACTCCCAGCCCAGGCAGGCTTCCTCTGCCATCCGCCAGTGCCCCCTCCAACCCAGGTGACAGCTGCTTCTTCCCCCTCTCCCACTCACAGGGCCCAGGGAGGCTACCAGGGGGCCACTTGGAGGAGCTGGGAGAGGTGCTGGTCCTCTGGAGAGGGGCAAGATCTCCAAGCTCAGATCCTGCCAGCTCAGACCCATGGCCCTCGGGTCCTGCTGGATCCCGTCTGGGACCCTGGGGTGGAAGGCCCCAGGAACAAAACTCAGAGAGGCCTTGTGATTTTCCCCAGGACACACAGCGAGTGAGGGAGGAGGCAGGTTTCTCTGGAGACAAGGCCCAGCGTCTGCCTCCTGTCCTGCCAGGCTAGACTCCACCTTCCACTGCCTGGAAACAGGGGACAGATGGCCCCTTCTGGAAGCACAGGGGGGTGCAGAGTGCCTCGTAAGCACTGAAGGTGTTGAGGGCCCGGCTCATGCCCCGCACTGCCCGTGTGTGGACTGCAGTGCGGGAACAGCACTCAGAGAGCCTCCATGGCCTTGCCACAGCTCGCAAGTGGTGGCGCAGGACGCCGATGTCAGTGCTGTCGGGCTCTGTGACACTGTGCTATCTGTCGGCGCCCCTGGACTGTCTTATTGAAGGCAGGCAAGGAGAAGGGAACGGGGCAGGCGGAGGGGTGAGTGGCTGGTGGAACCGCAGCCCAAGCCAGGGTCGGGGCAGGGAGCAGGGGAGGGCCTTTGACACTGGGCAACTCTTCCCAGAGGCAATAGGCACATGGAAGGGTGAGGCCAGGAGAAGCAGCTGAGCTCAGTGGCCCAAAGCAGGGACTCTGGGACCTGCCAGATGGGGGTCAAATCCCAGCTCCACCCCTGGGATTTGCACTTGGGACAGCTGTTTATTCTTTCTGATCACAGCTTTCTCACGTGTAAAATGGGGAGAGCATTCAGTGGCTCCACCTGGCGGGTTATGAGGATGAACGAGTCGGATGCACGTGAGGCCGCTCTGGGGGAAGCCGCCGCTCTTCTGTGATTTGACTCCCACGCAGTCCCTGGGCTCCTCTGCCGCCACTCTTGCCTCCTTGTACCCCAGTACTTGGCCCTCAGCAGGCACTCCCAGGAGCTGCGGCAACAGGCTGAGTCCTGGCGCTTGTCCGAGCTGTCCTGTTTGTACGCACTCCTCTCCCACCCACTCGCTGGTGAGCTCTGCGAGAGTGTGCTCCTCTCCGTCCCTGGAGCGCTGCAGCGTGCTGGTGCATAGTAGGCGTCTGTCCATGTCTGTCTAGTTGAATTTCCTGAGAGTCATTGGACCTTCTTAGCAGCTCTGGAGGTAGGTTGATCAGGGTTCCTCATCCCATTTTACAGATGTGAAGACCCAGGTTGACATTCACTGGGCAGGTTGCTCACCGTCCCAGAGTTGGTCGACAGGGACCGGCATCCTGATTTACTGTTTAACTCCCAATCCTGTGTGATTCCCATTCCACTAGACTGCAAAGGAGAGACAGTGGAAAAGAAAGAGCAGGTTAGGTGATGCCAGGAGGTGGGGAGAATCACCCAGACCCTCCTCAGCTGTTTTCCCCAAACCAGCCGTGATCCTTAGCTCCCTGCCTCTGCTCGCCCTCCCTGATAGCTTTGCCTTGGCTGTGAGCTCGGCACAGTTGCCGGTAGGGGACAGGAGTGGGAGTGAGTGGCACTGATTGGGGGAGGCAGAGGCCCCATAGTCTGTCCCTGCTCCCAGCCAAGACCACAAGTTCATGACCCCGCACCCAGGCCTGCAACACAAGCAGCTGCTCCCGTCATTCCAGAGCCCCTCAGCCCCACCCCCACCTCAAGAGCCTCCTCCCGTCCCGGAGCCTCCAGCACTGCCCAGTCCCTCCCGAGATCTGTGGATCTGCGGGCTCACCCGCCCACACGGAGCTGATCTGTGGATCTGCGGGCTCACCCGCCCACACGGAGCTGATCTGTGGATCTGCGGGCTCACCCGCCCACACGGAGCTCGCCTGCAGTGCTGCCTCTCCGGCTCTCATCTCCATGGCAACGCCCACCACCCCCACTCATGGCCGCTGTGCTCTGCACCTGAGGCCTGACCCTGCTTTCCAGCTGCCCATTTGAGTGTGGGGGGACACCCACGCACCTGCTCAGGCCAAGGCTCAGTGCCCACTCATGTGCCTGCCCCCACCCACAGGTCAGCGTGGCAGCATGTGGGCGTACACAGGTGTGTGTGGGGGGCCTGGGTGTTGAACATACCAACACCTCATTCGAGTCCTTGAGCTTCTGTGAGGGTCTCTGGGACCTGGGGACCGCCAGCAATGACTAAATGTGTGTGGTGTCTGTGTCCCTGGTATGGGTTTGCTTTTGTCGGTGTGCCTGTGCCTCTTGGGGCCTGTGGTGCTGCCTGAGTGTCTGTATCCCTGGCAGAGTGGCAGAGGCGCAGGGGCACCTCCCTGTGTTTGTCAGAGAGGCGGGATGGCAGCCCCTTTTTTTCCACTTCTCCAGTGACGGGAACATGACCTGGCTTCAGCCCACTCTCTAGGGACGTCCAGACCCAGCAGTGGTCAAGGGAGACAACGCAGGAGCCATCTTCGCTGGGTTCTTCTCAGGGCAAACAGCTCACCAAGGGCACAATGAGCTTTGACCCTGGGATCCACAGCATTTTCTCCCGAGGCGCCACCCTGATTCCATTTTCCTAATCAACGAAGGGGAGCCACAGAGGGCCACGGGCAGGACGCCAGGATGGGGGAAGCGTCGTCTCATTCTGTTAACAGCTGGCCGTGCCCCCTTGCGCAGGACACAGCTTCCCTGCCTGGTAGTGATTCCTTATGAACTCCAGTTCTGACTGTCCAGAAGTCCATCAAATGGCAATTGGCTAAATACTCAGTTCTCTTGACACGAGGCGCTTCCTCTCATCCTCATAATGCCTCAGCCTCGTGGGCTGTCTCATTCTCCCCAGCTGAGAAGGAGGGAGCCGAAGTGCTGAGGAGTGAGGCCGCGGCAGATGCTGTGGAGACAGGATTCAGCTCCCAAGCCTTTGCTCTTCTCCTGCCTGCTCCCTCCAACACTCTGCCCACCTGGCTCTCAGGCCAGATTGGGCCTCTGTGCTGGCTGCCACTGCCCAGCCAACCCCTCCCCATCGCCCTTAGCCACCAAGGCCAGGTATTGGGGCAGGGAGGTGTGACCCGTGGCGAAGGGCACCAGCTGCTCTGCTGGGAGGCCCCTCCTTGCCCTTTGCTACCGACAGGGCTCGAGATCAAGGAGGAAAGTATCAGAAGGGAAAGGCAAAAGGCAGGCAAAGCTGCCGGCTCCTCCTGGCTGGTGGGGAATGATGCACTGAGTTCTGAGATCAAGGGCTTCGTTAGGGATCAGGCCAGGCATGGAGGATCAAGGTCCTCAGAGCTGGATTCAAGGAGGAGGGAAAGAGGAGGGAAGCCCCGGCTGACAGGTACAGGGACTGGGGTTCAGAGGCCAGCTGTCCGGTTCCACGAGGAAAACAAGATGTGTGCACTCATGCATGTGTACACACAAAAAGGGGAATTCGTCCAAGTCCAACTCACTCACAAATACCCTCTGCAATGTCAGAACAATAACTGAGGCACGACCTCACATCAAGAGCTCAAGGTGGGAGGGACCGATCCTTCCCTAGGGGATGGAGGAGCCATGGACCAGGGAGGTCAGAAGAGGAGGGAGCACTCGAGCTACTTGTGGATGTGGTGGGGGGCCTGGAGGGTCCCCACACCAAGGCAGAGAGCTCCAGGCTGAAGGACGGCACAAGCAAAGGCATGGGGCTGACAGGGCTGAGTCAGGTGGGTGAGAGGGGACCTGGCTCTGAAGCCCAAGCAGAGCTTCTCAGATCTCAGGGACTTTCTTGACTCAGCAGGTTTGGGGGCCTGAGCCTCTGCATTTCTAACAAGCTCTCGGGTGATGCTGATGCACTGGTCCAGGGACCACACTTTGAGCTGCAAGGGTGTGGGCTGAGATGTCAGACTGAGTTTGAACTTGGATCTGTCCCCTATTGTCTGTGCTAGTGGGCAAGTGATGAGCTCCTCCCCCTGCCTGATTTCCCTCACTTATAATATGGGGATAATCGTCATAATAATGCCTCCTTCAAGGGGGTGATTGTGAGGACGAAGAGGCAAATACGGTTGACCTTTGAACAACAGGGGGGTTAGGGGACACTGCCCCCCCACCATGGAGTTGAATATCCATGTAAAGGCTGGTGCAGTGGCTCACACCTGTAATCCCAGCACTTTGGATGGCCAAGGTGAGAGGATCACTTGAGCCCAGGAGTTGAAGGCCAGCCTGGGCAACACAGGAAGACCCTGTCTCTACAAACATTAGAATAAAACCACTCTGGTATGGTGGCCTGCGCCTGTAGTTCCAGCTTCTCAGGAGGTCGAGGTGAGAGAATTGCTTGAGCCTGGGAGGTTGAGGCTACAGGGGGCCATGATTATGCTACTGCACTACAGCCTAGGTGACAGAGGGAGACCCTGTCTCAAAAAAAAAAGAAAATACATATATAACCTTAGGCTCCCCCCAAAGTTAACTACTAATAGCCTATTTGTTGACTATAAGCCTTACTGATAACATAAACAGTTGATTAATACATATTTTATACAGTATATATATATTATATACACCATATTCTAACAATACAGTAAGCTGGAGAGGAGAAAATGTTATTAAGAATATCAGGAAGAGAAAACATGCTCACCCTTCATTAAGGGGAAGTACATTCATCTTTGTTGTCTTCATATTGAGTAGGCTGGGGAGGAAGAGGAGGGGTTGGTCTTGCTGTCTCAGGGGTGCAGAGGCAGAAGAGGTAGAGGAGGTGGGAGGGGAGGCAGGAAGGGCGGGCATATGGTATAACTTCGATGGAGAAAAATCTGTGCATAAGTGGACCCGTATTGTTCAAGGGTCAATTGTGTATGTAAAAGCACTCAGATCGGGCTTGAGAAGTGTGTTATTATTCTAAAATGCTAGGCAATGCTAGGCTGAAAAATGCCTGCTTTTTTGCTGAGGAATGGGTCACTGTTGAGTTTTAAGGAGGGGAGTGAGGCAAGCAAAGTCTCCTTTAAAAGAATGACTGTGGGCAGTGCTGGGAACCGAGTGGGAGATGGGGGACAGGCCTGAGAGGTATGAATGAGTCAGGGCCCTGCTGCAGGAGCAGGAGGAAACGGCAAGCCTGGGCCACTGGGGCAGGGCTGGTGGAGGACAGACGCTGCCAGCTCAGCTCTAACTGGAGTGGGCCTGAGGCTGGCCGGCCGCTCTGCACCCTATAGCGAACCTTCTGCGCTGGGGAGGGAGCCCCCACCTGCTGGGCTGCTGCTTCATGGTCACTGTGCTGACATGCTCAGCCTGGGGTCAGATTTCTGCAGCTATGCTGGGCCCTGCACCATTTCCCAGTCCTCAGCCTCCTTGGCCTGCAGGCCTCAGGTCGGTCCAGCTCAACTCTCCTGCCAGGAGCTTCCTGGACTTCCTCAGGAGAGAAGAAAGCTTCCCCTGATGTGCACTGGTGTGTGAGCGTGTGCACATGTGGGTGTGTAGAGGCAGGTACGTGTGTGTAGATGTACATGTGTGAGGGTGTGTATGTGTGTGAGGATGTGCACACACATAACAGTACACACCCTTACACGTGCACACACAAGGCCCCCGTGCGCCCCAGCTGCCAGCCCATATTCACTCTTTGAGGAGAGGCTGTGGAGTGTTCAGACTTAATTTCTAGGAAATTACTTCCCCGTCTGCCTGTGGACTTCGAATTGAGAGATTCCAGTTCACCAGACAAGCCCAGCATGCGACCCTCTGCAAGGCAACAGCCCCCGTGTCCTTCTTCAGGGGGTGCACTTACTCATATGTCCTCCTGCCCCCTCTAGGTTCCCAACAGAGGTAGGGACAGTCAGGGAGGGCCACGTACTCTTGGCGGGCCACTGTGGGCACTGTCCTTCACTCAGAGAATGCTTCTTTTGCTGCTTCCATTGGGGTGAGGTCCTTCACCGCCCAGGACCTCCCCAGTCCCTCGAATGATTTCCTAAATGAGGGACTGCTTGGGAGGAGGAGTTCAAGCCAAACGTTCTACTCCTGGGACTTATGAAACATCTGTAGAGGGTCATTCCTCAGTCTACAGAGGATAGGGAAAATGCCCACTTCACGCCAACCCCAGAACCATGGGCTGGAAGGATGCATCCAACCACCTCTGTTCAGGAAGTTCACCTACCCACAATGCGGTCGTCCAGCCTCTGCTAAAACTCCCGCCCATTGGCTGCCTCTTCCCAGGAAACCCCGCCCACTAGCAGATACCTGCTAGAAAAAGCTTGCCAAAATTTGCATTCAGGCATCTTTCATTTGTTTGTCCTAGTTCTGACCTTGGTTCTCCACACCCTATATGACAAATGTGTTTTTCTGCCAAATCTTCTTCCCTTCCTCTGCCAAAATGTCTCTGATTCTTTCAGCCATTGAGTGTAGAGCCTGATTTCACTGTCCAGGGGACTTCCTTAGGCATCCTACTGTTTGCCAAGGTCACACCAAAACTGTCACCCTCCAAATGTGGTCTTCCCCCCAGTTTGGGGCTTGATTCTTCTGCAGCCTATTGACTCTGTTGAACTTTGTCAACTGGAGACCAAGACTGCAGATCTGCCGGCTGGCTTCACTGGGACCTTCTCAGCTGCAATGAACATAGATGCCAACCCAGGCCGAGGGGATTGTATTCTCATGATATGGACTCTCTGAATAAGGGGGCAGAAATGTGACTGGGCTTCAAGAACGAATGAAGCAGGGTTCTAGTTGCCTCTCTTTTCTCTTGCTTCTCTCTGCACCTTCTCGCTGAGTCTCTCTCCCAACCAGCCTCCTCCGCTTCGGGGCCACAAGACAAAACACAGCCACAGTGTCTCCCTAGCTGATGTGCTATGCTCAAGCCACCTGGAGACGCCTGGAATCTGTAAGCCCCAATTCCAAAATCATCAGGAAGTTTCTCTGGCCCAGTTCGGGTCTCTCGCCCACCTTGCACCGATGAGCCACCTGCTGTGGTTGCGGCTGCTGAGCAAAACTGTGAGAAACACGCTCACCTGTCCAGACCCAAAGAAACGGACTCAGGCACAAAGAATAGCGAAAGTGAGACTTTTAATAGAGGTCTTGCCAGATTGGGTGGCTGGTAGGCACACCTGGGGCAGCTACAGCAGGTAATTTATCTCCCAGCATGCAAGTCCCTCCCCCAGTTCCTCATGGCTGAGTACTGTGGGGTGACAATCTTCCTGGACGTTGCCTAAGTGTCATTATCCCCCTTATAAGGTTATACCCTGTCCTCTTCCCCCTCTTAAGTTTCAATTTCCCAATAATGGAAGTTTCTTCCCTTTTATGGGCTGACCCCTCTTCTACATTCTGTTCGTGTATCGTGACCTTCTAGGAGCGTGAGCTGTGCTGTTTGTTACATTCACAGGCTGGCTGCCAGTGCTTAGATTTATCATGCCTTGAAAATGGACCATTTAAAATGTTTTCTGACAAAACCCTATGCAGACAGGGGTAGGTAAGAAAAAGTTTCCAGGGAAGCATTGCTGGGCAATCTTGAATCTTGACTACCTTGTCCAAACAATGTATCACCCTTTCTAGTTCTGTGTCTTTTGCCAATTTGTTGAGTGGTCTGCATGATACACCTTCATCCTGGCTATCAGCAAAAATGTTGAACAGAACAGAGTTGAGGAGAGATCTTCTACCCACCACTCAATGTTTCCTGCCAGGGGCACATGTGTTTGCTGAGTAAACCATTTGATAATGATTAGTCAGACTACAGAGCCCTGCTTAACTGGCGATAATACGGCCATACTGACACATGGCAGTGTGGAAATGACATGGCACTATGGAAAATGCTTAGCGTGTAGCAACTGACAAAAGTGGCATACAAAATTAAATCATGAATATACAGGGGAAAAAAGGCTAGAAATATTTTAAAAAGACAGGTAACATGAACTACATTTGGTTAGCACAGCAGGCAGAATTCCGAAAGAGGACTGCTTACGGGTTTCAGCCAGCCTGGATGAGATAACCTTGACTCCAGCTGGCAGGATGAGCTGCCCATGCAGAGATCTGTCTCGTACAGCACCTGCAGGGATTTGCTGGGAATAACTGCTCGCAAGTCCAGGAGGAGGCATAGGTAGAGTTAACATGGCCATGGATGTGTACAAGGTGCTAGGAATGGAATAGAGTGAGTTTGGTTGTTAATTCCTCAATTCCCTTCCAAAGCACCAAAGGCAAGGCAGCCAGTGTGGTAAAGGGAGTATTTTCCGTCCTGTCTGCAGCCCTGTGCTGCTCGGCCAAATTTCACTGACCCCTTCCCGAAGCTGTTTCATTCTCCTCATGTCCAGGGCCCTAGTGAGCCCACAGGGTCTGTCTGTGTGACTTAGAGAAGGATGCCCCTTCTGGACAGATGCAACACCATGGGCACACAGTGTGGTGTGTGGCAGGCATGCTGGAATCTAGCCCTTGCTCACCTTTCAGCTGGATGTCCTTGCACAGTGGACAACACGCACAACCGTATGCCTGATCCTGGCACAAAGCACAGCCCTTTAGTCCCAGTTCTTCCCCAGGTGATTTCCTCCAGGCCTTAGTCTTCCCTGGACAAGGCCTTAGGCTTTAACAGTGGGGAAGGCTTTCTGTTGCTGCAGCCCTTGGGCGGCTGCTCTCTGGGGTGAGGGCCCAGCTAGCAAGTCTGTGACCACAGGACTGAGGGTATCCCTTCCCCTATGCCCACCTTAGTCACCTCCCACCTGGCACTAGTGGGTCCTCACCAATTTTGTTTGAATTGAGCCTAGTTCATTCTGGAGGTTGAGACTAAACTTCCTTACTGAGCAGGTGTCTTGGAGACCCCTGAAGGCCACAGGCTTATTTTTGCCCTGAGAGCACAGCAAGAGCCTAAAATCGAAGTGATTTTTCTCGCCCTCCTAGATTGACTAAAAGGCCTGGTGGAGACAGGCTGAGGAGTCCTGCACTGACCTCCGAATGTTCTATTAGTTGGGTTTTCACATTCAGAGTATACTGTGGAGATCATCACGTTCTAGTTTTCTGGAAACTTCCTAGGTTTACTCCCTGGTGCATTGCTCCTCCAAGTGATAATTCTAGAAACTCATTCCTTTGCCTTTGGCAATAATAACCCAGATCCCAGGACTCCAAATGGAAAAGAACAGCCTGCATTTCCAGACTTCTGGTGTGGAGTGGGAAGCCAGACAGAATCATTCTGGCTATGAGCTGCAGCGGTGCTGTCCGTGCCAGAACAAATGCATCAAGTCCTAATGATGACTCGAAGCGTGATTAGGATTCAGGTGACCTCGTCATCGCAATCCTCTCTGAGCTATAAAACTGGGAAAAAAATAAGGCAGATTGTGCTTGGGACTAGGGAGCCCCTGAGATGAGTTACAGCCGGCATTTCCAATGCCTGGGAGCCCCCAGGAAGCACCCTTTGGAGAAAGCGTAAGTCAGGTTCCCTAAAAGGAACTAAAGATGTGTTCCATTCCACTGTGCAAACCAAATTAATGCTGAATACTGAAGGCCTTCCTTGCCAAGATAGAGTTGGATTTCTATTAGTCATTGAGGGCCATTTGCCCGGATGCAAATGGCCTTGCTGAGCTGGTGCAATGTCTGACTGGAGGTTTTGGGGAGCAGTCAGCCCCGTGCATGTGTATTTAACAATCATCAGAGCTTTCTCTTTTTGGCTTCGAGGCTAAGCTTATTATCCAAGGAACAAATGGAATATGAAGGCTGCCTCAGTGCCGCCAGAGCCCATTAGGAAATGTGCTATGAAGCAAAGGCAGCGCGTTGACAGGGCTGCAGAGAAAGAACTTGGAAGCAGAGGCAGGAAAGGGAGGGCGGCTTCCGTCCCAGCATCCCTGAAATGGCTCGCTGTGAGTTCAGCAAGCCACACTCACACCATGCACCTTCCCCGTGCCTGAGCTCATCTGCAAACAGATTACCTTGCAGACAGAACCTCCAAAGGGCCCTATCATTCCATGGCGCATCGTCATTCTCACTCAGAAGCAGAGGACTCGGGGCCTTTTATCTAACACCCAACCAACGTAAACGTCTGTTTTCTGTTCTTCTCCCCTCTACTCTTTAGACAATAAACAAGAACCATCTGACATTTTCCTTAGTTTGTATATTTCAAACTCAATCCAACTTAAGTACCCTACCTGACCCTCCCCAACCCGCCTTCCCTCCCGTGTTCTCTTTCCCTTTGGAGTCCTTACAAACTCTCCCTCTACTTCGATGGTTCAGAGAAGACTGAGAGCTGGGCCTGGGTCTCGAAAGCTTCCTGGTGGTTTTCTACTGCACTCACGTCCTCAGGCACCTGATGGGGTAGAGCCCACCTTTTCAATGTCCCCTCCTCTCCACCACAGCTACCTACTCAGACCACTTGCCCTTTGCACCTGGAACATGACAGTAGCCTCCTAACTGTCCCTGACCACAAGCCACACCCTCTGCCGTCTTTCCTCTATTTGCTGCCAGAATGATGTTTCGGAAATACACAACAGACCTTGTTGCTATCTTCCTCCCTCCCTCCCTTTCCTCCCTCCCTCCCTCCCTCTACCCCTGCTTTCCTCCCGCCTCTACCCTCCTCTACTTTCTAAGCATCTGCTAGATCAGGCATTGTTCTAGGTTTACAGATCTACAGCGTGGGACAAGAAGACATCGTAGCCTCTGGCTTTTGGGGATCATAGAAACATTTGCTCCGGGGAAATGCTAAGTAACAACCTACACCATTAATTCTTTAAAAACGACTGTGACTCAGTGCCAGGAAGAAGACTTTGTAAAAGGTAATGTGAAAATGTTTTCCCCGCTCAGAATCTTCCAGTGGGATGATAATGATGTGTTGATGCAGGCTCCTTATTGTAACAAACGTACAACTCTGCTGGGGGCAGGGGCTCTGTGGGAACTCTCTGTACCTTTTGCTCAGTTTTGCTGTGAACCTAAAACTGCTCTTTAAGAAAGGTCTTCTTTGTTTTAAGCCTCCCAGTGACTCAGCATACAAAACCCATGGCAGAGGGCTGGGCTGAGCTTTTCCCACTCCCACTGTGTTCCCTAAGGTCCGTCTCCCCAGACCACTCCTTGTTTGAGTACCCAATGCTCCCGTGCCCCAGTTCCTTCAACAGCCCCTCTCTACTTCCTGCAACTTCTTTTCCTTCCCTTGGCTACCTTCTCCTTTGGGAAACTCAGATGTCACCTCCTCCAAGAAGCCCTCCCTGATATTACCAGTCTGGATTAGGTGCCTCCCCTCTGTGCTCCCAGACCTCCCTCTGCCTGCCACTGTCATTGCATCACCTTGTAACTGTACATATCTGCCACTGCCACCAACTCCCACTGAACTGAGAATGCCCTCAAATAGGGACAAACAATCTTTTAGCATAGTTACTGAAACACATGTAGGCTTCAGCAAATGAATGGATGCAAAATAAAGCTAACATTATCTGGTTAGTGAGAATGCTGAGAAAATTTTAGGGAAAGGAAAAAATAGATATCCTTGAGTTTTTACTAAAGTTCCAGAGATTGCAAGAATGAGCTTCCTGACTACCTTTGCCTCTAACAGCAATGCTGCAGTTGAACCTGACAACCCGTTACCATGATGTAGAGAAGCCAGTGCAACAGAAGAGAGGACATGTTTAATCTCGTCTTTGCGACTTGGCTCTCATATCACTAAAAATCGTATTTGTGGGAGGCTGAGGCGGGTGGATCACGAGGTCAGGAGATCGAGACCATCCTGGTTAACATAGTGAAACCCCATCTCTACTAAAAAATACAAAGAAAAAAAATTAGCTGGGTGTGGTGGTGGGCACCTGTAGTCCCAGCTACTCAAGAGGCTGAGGCAGGAGAATGGCATGAACCTGGGAGGTGGAGCTTGCAGTGAGCCGAGATCGTGCCACTGCACTCCAGCCTGGGCAAAAAGAGCAAAACTCTGTCTCCGGAAAAAAAAAAAAAAATCGTATTTGTGATAAGTAAATAAGAGTCATTAAACATCAAATGCAATTGAAATGCTCCGTAAGGCACGCTCCTTGTTTCGAAACCTCTGTGGATGTAAAGAACCCCCTAGAATAGGAGGTGGACAGTCCTGGGCTCCTGGCTGAGTCCCATCCTCAGTCCTTAAGGTGGAGATCACATTGTGCTCCCTCACAGGTGGTCCGGTGAGAGCATGTGGGTGGAAGCACTTTGTAAACATAGGGGCTCAACAAATGCTAAATGTCACTCATGAAATTGCATTCTAAAGCAAATAAACAAGCACACTTCTTTTGTCTAAATAGCTGTGTGTAGCCTTGGAGTTCTGGCTAGGGAGTCACCCAACCTCTGGTGTTGCCCCTTGTGGCAACATCTGAGATGCTGGATAGTAAGTTGGCCTTTTGTAAGGACAGCAGGGTAGGGTCTGTTCTGTAAAGAGCTACAGGCAGCTGAGGACTCAGAACGGCGGACACTGTTTCAGAGACCAGAGAGGTAAAGTGAGGAGACTCCCTTCCTTCTTTCTTTCTTTCCAGAACCTACATTGACCAGAGACTGCAGCCAGCTCACCCCTCCAACTCCCTGCCCTGGAGTCCCTGACCTGGGAACTTCTGCATCAGGCTGCTCAAACCTGAACTTGACAAAATTTCAAAGCACCAATTCTTTATGTTGATAAGACAATGGTCAAAGTGCTGAACCTGGAACCTAGATCACTCGATGTTGCCTGCAGCTGAGTCCACTTCTGTCACTCACCCTGCATTTCCCTGCTAGGAGCAAGAGAGAGAAAGCCGGCCAGAAGACATGGGTGTGGGCTCAGATCTGGTTCCTCCTGTTGCCACTGTGAAAGTTGATCATACAAAGGTCACTGTTGTCATAGGCCAGCAGAGTTAGGAGACCAGGGGAAAAAGCATGTAACATTGCTCCAAGAATATAACTGTCTCCAACCCTGGCTGCTGGAACAAGTGTTGCAACCTGAAACCAGTTTGATCTAATAGCTACTGAAACGACCTGCGGAAATCTAAGACCAGTTTCACCCACCCACCAATCAGAGCTTGCTGGATCCCCAAAATGTTTCCAGCGCTAACGAACTTGCTTTCCTAACGATCCGTTAACATTTCTCATTTTTATGAAACCTCCAACCTTCTCTTTGCTCTTTGGACATACTGAAGACCGCCCAGTCTGTGTGTATGTCCCAAACTGAAATTCTTGCTTCCCAAATAAAACATTTTAAACTTAGAGATTCGTCTGTATATTTTATTTGACTTTGACAGCACCAGGGGCTCTGGCACAAATCTCCTTCCTTCAAGCCCTTTTCTCCACAGTCCCGTGGGTCTGCCCTGAGAAGTCTGATGATGACCCAGAGACACAATGTCACTGGGAGGTAAATTCAGGATTACTTGACAGAATGGCTCACCCGAGGTCACAGAGGCTGCTGGAGGAACACGAAATGGTCTTCACCAAGTGAAGCGTTGTTGGTCTTGGCCTGTGTCTGGCTGGAGAATGTTAAAATTCTGGGGACACGACAGAAAAGGCACAGTTGTGGGGACCAGGCCAATGTCAGCATGAGCAGTGGCTCCAGCCTCCTCCCATGAACCAGCTCTGCGGCCACAGGCAGGTCTGTGTGTCCTGGTCTGTGACCTGGAGTCAGTAACACTGCCTACTTCCCAGGGCTATTTCCAGAGAAGGGAGGGAATGGGTGTGGAACGCCTGCCGTCTGCGGAGCCCTGCATGAAACGTCGCTGTCTTTCTGGCCAGCCCTGAGCCAGGGAAGGGACTAGAAGCGCAGGGGGTGGCTGAGGGAGGCTTTCGGCAGCTCCACCCCAGCCCTGCCCCTCCTCGCCTGCTGAAACACAACCTATGGTTATCGCCTTCCTGGAGATGTTAGCCGCCCCCTCCAGAGGTGGTTCCAAATCCATTTCTCATTTGGCTGATTTAGGAGAGGCTGCAAATCGGTCGCTATGGTTTCTTTATTTTCTCCTGACAGCTTAGGAATCATTTTTCCAATTATTCCCAGGAGAGGAAAAAGAAGTGGAGGAAGCCAGTGTTTGGAATGAGGAGAAGCTCACGGATCTGAAATTGCAACCTCTTCTGCAGGAGACCCGGAGCAGCTACTAGGACCCATTGCCTCCCTGTGGGACCCCCGCCTAGCCCCCTCCAGCCAGCCCTGCATGGCTGTGGACCCACTGCAGAAATGTCTCCCACTTAGCGCTCCAGCCTCTCTTCTATTCGGGCAGGCCACAGCTGCAGACTTTGTGCCTGCCATAGCAACCCCAAGCCCTCAAATAAACCCTCCCTCCCAGGCGGCCTCTCTCTACGGGGAGGAGACAGACAGTGACCAAAAGCAATCAGTTAAATACACAAACAGGATTTAGAGGGTGGAAAGTGACAAGAAGAGAAACATGGCAGGAAAAATGGGGGTGAAATTTTACATGGAGCCATGGGGAAGGCTGCTGAGGAAGACCTGTAGGAGTGGGGGGCTCCCAGACAGGAACTGTGGCCCACTGCACGGATATGAGCAAGTTTGGAAGGGAATGAGTCCCCCTAAGCCTCAGCCTCGGCCAGCCATTCTCAGGTCTAGGCAGGAAAGATGCCAGCTGTCCCACGTCAGCTGAGGTGTTCAAACAGCGGTGTCCCCTCAGCAGGGAGACTGCAGAGGGGATTGAAGCCTTGGGCAGGGGGCTAAAGTAGGCCAATCTTCATTCTGCAAGTGTCCTTGGCCCCGCAGTTTGTTGGCTGTGCAGCGTCTCAGGCACTCCCTGAAGGTCGAGTCTTGGCCGAGATTTCGGCTCACCCCAGTCCAGCTTCTGCTCCTAGCCAGGAATGGCGTTTCCTAACCACACGTCCACGGAGCAGGGAGGTACATCTCCACCCACTCCCATTCCTTCTCCACAGCTTGCCATGGGGCAGTGCTGGGTTTAGTTCCTCTCCTTATTTGGAGCTGGGGTGTGGACAGGTGTGCAGGTGGACAGGCAGCAGCCAAGGTAGAACGCAAGTCAGCCACGGGTGGCATGTCGGGAAGCACCAGAAGGTGCAAAAGTTTGGCATCCAGGGCCTCCCTGGACCGACTGAAATTTGGTCTAAATGTGCTCTTGTACCCACGTGGGAGGGCTCAGTGCCGCCTGGATCTGGATTTCCTGGAGATGGGATTTCAGGGAGCAGAGGACGACTCTGGATGAGTGACCTAGCCGTAAGTGAGAGTATTTACTGAGCCCAGCAATGGGCAGAGCATGGTTCTGGGGGTGGCTGGCTTGGGGGCAACACAGACATGTAAACAGTTGTCTGTGTGAGTGGAGGGGGCAGAAGTTGATAAGATCAGGGAGTGACGGGCAGGAGGGTCTGGGAGCTCATTTCTCATAATTAGGTGTTTTCATGGTAGCTTTGTGCTGCTGCCAGCAGAACCCCTTGTTTGGATGAACTTGTAGTGGGGTGATATTTTAATCTCCCGTATTCTGTTAGTTTGCCAGAGCTGCCCTAACAAAGTACCACAAACTAGGTGGCTTGAAGCAATAGAAATTCACTGCCTTGCAGTTCTGCAGGCCAAAAGTCTCTGATCGAGGTGCGAGCAGGGATGGGTCCTGCTGGGGCTGTGACGGAGACTCTATTCCAGGCCTCCCCAGCTCTGGATGGTTTTCTGGCCACCTTTGGCATTCCGGGGCTTCTACATGTGTCACCTCAATCTCTGCCTTCGTGTCCACATGGCAGTCTCCCTGTGTACGTGTCTGTGTCCACATTTCCCCTTTTTATCAGGATACATTCATATTGGATCAGGGCCCACCCTACTCCAGTATGACATCATCTTAACTTATCACATCTGCAATCACCCTAATTCCAAATAAGGGTCCTTTGGAGGCACCGGGGCTTAGGACTTTGTATTTGTTTGCCGGGACTGCCATAACAAAGTACTGCAGACCCAGGGGCTTAAACAATAGAAATGGATTTCTCCCAGTTCTGGAGGCTGGAAGCCCATGACCAAGGGGTTCGCAGGGCTGGTTTCTTCCAAGGTTTCTCTCCTTGGCTTGCAGAGGAACGTCTCCTCCCCATGTCTTCACCTGGCCTTTCCTCCAGGTGTGGCTATGTCCATATCTTCCCTTCTCGTAAGCACTCCAGGCAGATGGGATTACAGCCCACCCACATGACCTCATTTTAACTTAATTACACTACTTTTTAAAGGCCCTTTCTCCAAATGCAGTCACATTCTGAGGTACAGGGGTTAGGGCTTCAACATATGGATTTTGGAGAAACACAATTCAGGTCATAAGACTTCAACATACCTTTTTGGGGGAAACAGTTCAACTCATAACACACACTGTGAAGCAGTTTTACCTCTTGCTACAAACATTTCCTCAGCTCCCATTCTGTGCTGGGCACCGTGCTAGAGGTGGGGGGAGCCGTAGCATCACCCTTCCAGGAGCCTCGTCTGCAATGGGTGGCAGACCAGTTGTGACTGTAGCTTGTGTGACAGCTGCCAAACTAGAGGCCCAAGGGTAAGGGGCTGGGAGAGCTGAGAGGGGCCACACTCACTCAGCGGGGAAGTGAGGCAGGAAAATGTAACTGGACAAGGCTGACTGGGAGGCGGCCAGACCAGCAGGAGGGTGGGGGCGGGTGGGGGCGTTTCAGGCAGGGGAGCCACACTTGCAGAGGCTCAGCAGCACCAGGGAGCCTGGCACATTCTGGAAACTGCAGGTAGGTGTGTGGCAAGAGCACAGGGAGATGAGTCCCCAGCAGGGCCCACCTGTGGGGAATGACGTCCACCTGGCTACAGGTGCTGGGATTTAACGGCTAACCCAGGAGAGTGTGAGCTGGTCAGATTTGATCAATGAGTGTCTGAATGAACGAACGAAGTGAACCATTAGTCAGGCTCATATACATGCTAGATGTTGCCGAGAGTTCAGAACAAAATAAAAGTAACAACCAATCACGCAGAGGGCCAGAAAGGCAAAGTACTGTGCCCAAAGTCACCTTGCTAGGATGTGGCAAAGGCAAATACGAAGCTACTTCATCAGACCCTGGAGCCGGTGCTCCACGCTGTGCCGCCTCCATCTCCCTGTGTTCCACCCTCATTCTCAAACGGGAGCCACTTCCCGAAAGAAGCCTGCGAAGGCCTCGTCCCGGAATCCCAGTGGCTTCCCTGCCCCCGGGTAAGGGTTAGGGATTAGGGGCATGGGAGGCTCTTTCTCCCAAAGTAGTGCCACCCGGTGCCTTTCCTGACCTGGTCGTTACAGAGCCCTGGGAAACTGATATCCCACCAAAGACTTGGCCCTTCAGCCCCTCTTGCTTCCGGGCCCCTCATCTGCTTGTGGCTGCTCTGCTCCCAGGGGCTCTGGGACCACTCCTGGACTGAGCTCTCCTGTCCCATGTCCCGTGTTCCATACCCCACCACGTGGAGGAGAGGATCCCTTAGGCCCCACTCACCAGCCCAGACAGCCCTAAGCAGTGGCCTCGAGGAGAGTCCCTCACAACCCCATATGCCATTTCCTCTCTGCAATCTTCCTTCACCCTCTTCTCTGCCTGCTCTCCAGCCGCTTCCTCCGAACCTTCCGGGCGTCTGTGAGGCCCTCCTGTCCTGGATCCCCAGCACCGTGACCCAGTTCTGTGGTGCGTGTCTCTGAGCGCTCCTGCAGGCAGGGCTCGGAGCTCCCATCCCTCCCCTTGCTCCGTTTCTGTGTTCGGGGAGGAAAGAATGAATGGAAGTTGTGAGAAACTAGTCTGGGCTCACATGTCCAGCGGCCGGCATTGACTAAACAGTCCTGTGCCAGGCGCCTCACTTGCCTTGCCATTTTTTTGCAGTGTAAATCCGCCCTTTATTGCCTCCAAAAAGCTATTTTCTACAGCTTTACCCAGGTGTAACTGATATTTAATGAAGCAGTACAATTTGATGAGTTTGACATGTCTACACCTGTGAAACCGCCTCCAGAAGCCATGTGCCCCTCTGTCACCTGTCCCTCCTGCCCCTGCGTACCCTCCCTCTCCAGGCAGACTGTGATCTGCCTCTGTCACTGTGACGAGTGTGCATTTTCTAGAAACTTATCTGAATGGAATCATGCAGCACACACTCTTCTTCCATCTAGTATAAGGAGGTGATGTGGAACTTTCTAAGAAATGGTCAAACTGTTTTCCAAGGGGGCTAGGCTGTTTTCTGTTCCCGCCAGAGAGGAGTGGGGAGGTGGGGGGGCGTCTGCCCCCCGCCCCCCCACCGCCATTACTGATGGTCACTGTAGCCGTGGGCGTGTGGTGGCATCTCACTGTGGCTTTCGTTTGCATTTCCTGGTGGCGAATGACCCCGAGGTTTGGTTCTCACGGCCTGCCCATGAGGTAGGAGGTGTTGGCCCGGTTTCCCAGGGAGGAGGCTTAGGAGCAGATCCATGGGGTAACCTGCCCGAGGCCACCCCATCCCTGAATGGGAGAACCGAAGTTGTCCCTGTTGCTCACCTTCTTCTTTCCTGAGCTGGCAGATCCCCTGTGACCCCATCAACTCTGAACCCCACCGGGTGTCCAATTAGGGCAAAGGGATCATCTGAGGGAGGAAGAGGCAGCCGCGGGCTTGCTCCCCCAAGACTCTCTCTCTTCAAAAGCAACAAAGGTGCCTGGCCCTCAGCACGGAGCCTGGCCAGGGGCCCCTTCTTTTCTATCAGCCTCAGTTCACTAGATGCCCACAGCGCGCTCCTCTTCTATCAGCAGGAGCAGTGGCCCCCCGCTCCCCACGAGCCCCTCCAGCCCGGCTCCCTCATCCCTGGAGAGGATCCCAATCTCCTCAGAACTCCGAATCTCCTCAGAACTCACCCTCCCACATCTGTCTCTGCTGTGGAGACTCCCGAGGCTGGGACAAGTGGCTGGAGGCATCCCCCTCAGGGGCGAGTGGCAGGAGCGCCTCTGGGGCGGGGCAGCCACCTGGGGAAGAAAAGGGAGGGCCACGGGGCCCTTGGGTGCCTGTCCCGCCCCCCCCACAGGGCCAGCTTTCCTCTCAGCACACAGGGCTGTGTCCCTGCACGGATCAACCAGACCCCAGAGCAGGGGAGTTGACAGCTCTGAGATAAGCTTGTGCCCCCCACCCCAGTCATGGGGTCAAATCTAACTTTAGGGGTTTCTCAGCCAAAATGCCCTTTGCCACCAGGACTGTCCCAACAAAGGCCTGTCCCTCTTCCCTTGGCTACTCTTTCTCTTGGTCTTGGTCCTTATTGCACCCTCAGCAGCACAGGCAGGCTGTGTGTGTGTGTGTGTGTCTGCACTTGCACGCATGGTGCGGAGTCATTTGGGCCTGAGTTCTGCGATTGAATCTGTTCCCCTGCAAGGCTCTGTCCCGTCAATGAACTCTCTGCGCTTTGGTTGACTTCACTGCATAACGGCCATGACGCAGCCTGGACGCTGGGAGTGATGAGTCAGTTAAAGGGGAAGTGTCACATCAAGCGCCTCTGCCTGAACTTGCACCAAGCAGGCACCTCCACAGGTTTTCTCCCCACTTGTGCCCCTTACTTTTGCCCTGGCCTGAGTCCTGAGTCAAGGGAGGGAATGGAAGGTCTGTGGGTTGGTTCCAGGCAGGGGGAGAGCCCTGACCAGATGAGGGTTCTGAGCCTGGGGTCCATCCCGACAGCGGGGGACCTGCAATGCTGGGCCAGGAGCCCGAACTTCAGGCTGCCAAAGGTAGACTAACTCAGCAGGGGCGAGTTCCCAGGGCCTGTGTCCCCTTCCTTCTCCTCACCTCCAACAGCAAAGGGAGGGGTCAGCGGCTGCCTGCCTTCGATAAATCTGAGAAGGAGCCCGGCCCGCTTCCAGAGGTAGAAAACAGCTGACTTGCGCTCGGAGTTTTGTAGCTGCTTTGACTCAAAGCAGCATCACCCCCACCACACCCCAGTGCAGAGGAGTGAACCGGCGCTGAGTCACAAAGCACAGCCCCAAACCTGCCCTGGGCCACAGCCCGCCCACCGCCCCCCCAGCTTCCTGAGATTGGCTCATGGGAGCAGAGACCTGAGAGATGAGGAGGGGCACTGAGGTCTGGGAGGAGCATGCTAAGCCCGTGGGATGGCAAGAGCAAAGTCCCCCCGCAAGGGACAACAAGGGACAAGAGACAGGCCAGGGCAGCCATGCCTGAGACTGAGCCTGGAGGATGATGGGCAGCAGGGACTGTCCAGAGCTTTGCTGACCAGAGATGAGTTTGGTTCTAAGAGCCACGGAAAACCACCGGAAGGTTTTAGGCTGGGGAAGGGCAGGATCTTCCTGTTTTAGAACGGCACTGCTGGCCAAGCGCCGTGGCTCATGCCTGTAATCCCAGCACTTTGGGAGGCTGAGGAGGTTAGGAGTTCGAGACCAGCCTCACCAACATGGTGAAAACCCATCTCTACTAAAAATACCCAAAAAATTAGCTGGGTGTGGTGGCACGTGCCTGTAATCCCAGCTACTCAAGAGGCTGAGGCACAAGAATCGCTTGAACCCAGGAGGCAGAGGTTACAGTGAGCTGAGATCACACCACTACACTCCAGCCTGGGTGACAGAGCAAAACTCCGTCTCAAAACAAAAAAAAAAAAAGAAAGAAAGAAAGAAAGAAAGGCACTGCTGGCTGTGCAGTGGAAACCAGTCTGCGGGAGGGCAAGAGTGGAAGAAGCCATTGCAGTCAGTCAGGCCAGACGAGATGTTGCTCTGGCCGGGCCACGGCAGTGGAGGCGGGAGGAGCGTGGGGTGCAGGATGCATTCTGGCTGCAGAGCGGGTTTCTTGGGGTGCTGCTACTGACATTTTGGACTGGAAGACACTTCACTGTGGGATCTGGCCTGTGCACTGTAGGGTGTTTAGAAGCATCCCTGGCCTCAGTCCACTAGACACCCATAGCACCACCCACCCCCAATTAAGACAATAAAACATGTCTTCAGACATTGCCAAATGTCCCCTGGGGGCCACAGTCACTCTGGGCTGAGAACCATTGCTGCAGAGCCTGCAGAACTTAGGGCTAGATTGTGCATGGATTTGGAGTGAAAGGGAGAAAACAAGCACTGCCAGGGGTTTCTCATCTCAGCAATTAAGCGGGGGCAGTTACTGAGTTCAGGAAGCCTTGGCGCCAGCGGCTGTTGTCAGGTTGAACGCTGGAATCCAGTACTGGAAACCAGAGTCTGGAGCTCAGGGAGGGTCTGGGTTGAAGGGAGAGATGGGAATGTTGCTGGGGTGCGGCTTTCCAGGGACAGAGTGTGGACAGAGAAGAGCCAAAGAGACAACTCCAATGTCACAGCCTCAGAAAGAGCGGAACCAAGGCCAGTGGGCCTCACAGGAGCCAGGGGAGACACCTGCAGGAGCCGTCCGCTGGGTCAAATGCCGGGAAGTCTGAGTAGCATGTGGACAGTGAGCTGGGTGAGGAAGGAGGGAAAAGCTAAGCCCCTTCCCAGCTGCAGGCTTCCTACCTGCAGCAAGCTCAGGACGGCAGAGGCAAGAAGCCTTCATTTTAACTCAGATTCTGGATGGGACATTTCACCTTCCTGCAGTGAGACAGTTTTTATTAACTAAGAGCAACCAGAAAAGTTATAGGATTGCCTGAGTTTGCAGCAGTGGCCAGGGAAGAGGTGATTCCACCGACTAAATCGGGAGTTGCTTTGTGATTTGATCCTAAAAGTGCTGTTAATTCAACGCATTGGCCACATTTGTCTGAAGGAACAAGGCCAGGGTGGACAGAGCTGCTGATGGAGGACCTGTGATGGCCTGGAGCCCAGCCCAGCTTGTCAGCTGTAGGTGGGACTTCCCAGACCCATCCAACGCAAAGCTCCGCCACAGAGAGGAGACAGCCATGAACTTGAGTACAGGTAAAACAAAGCAGAATTAGTGAGTGCTACCATCAACCTACATGCTGAACACTGGGGAGAATAGAGAAGGAAGCCACGAGTCTGACAGGGGTGAGGAAGGGTGGAAACCAAGGAGGGCTCCTCTGAGGAGGTGACACTTAAACTGGGCCTTGAAGGCAGAATTTCAACAAGCAGAGAAAGGAAATCATTTTTCATGAGTTTTTAGCGTACTCCCTCCAGTAACTCTCCTCTCCCCCAACTCAAGTGGACTATTGTGAAGTGGCCAGAACAAAGCTAGGCCCTTTCTTATCTAGATTTTTCCATTTCACATGCAAAAGGGAAAAAAAAAATCACCTCTGATTCTTCTCCGTGGGATGTTTCATTCTAAAAAACGAATTCATTCAACATTTATTTATTAAGCACCAACTACATACCAGGCACGATTAGCATTATGTGTTTTACCTCACTTATCCTCCGTAGTCCATGGAGGGGCATACCAATATTATTCCCATTTTACAGATGAAGCAACTGATGGACAGAGAGATTAAGTAACTGGCCCAAAGTCTCACGGCAAGTACCCGGCAGAGCTGGGATTTGGGCCCACCTGTAATAGTTGGGCTCCAGAGTCTGAGAGCTGCACTATTACTCTCCATGGCCCTTCTTTCATGGAAAACTCAGGGCAATTGGCCATTTGCAAAGGAGGAAGGAAATGCACCTGCCGCTCCTTTGATCATCTATGAACAGGTGCAATACTTCCGCAGGTCTGAGGCCGTTCATTTCATGCCACCACAACTGGCTTCATGGCTCCAGTTTGTGGTCAAAGCTTCTGCTCCCACCACTTCTGGGGCTAAATTGTGGGAAAAGTGAAAGCCAATGTAGCAGGCCTGGGGCAAGGGCTGATCTCTCCTGAAAACCAGGAGACAGCTTGGAGAGCCTGGGCTCCAGACAGGTCTCTATCACAGGCCAATTGGACTTCCCTTGCAGGACCTATGGGATACTGCAGGATGAATGAGCTAAAACTCCCCACGGTCACTCCAATGCTAAGAGCCATATGGCTGGTCCTCTCAGCCTCCCTTGACTTCTCTCTTGTCCACATGCCCCACTGGGTCCTCCCAGCCACCCGTGCCCTGCCATGCAATCAGGCATCCAGCTCCTGCTGACCTTCCTGTCTCCCCTCCATCACCTTATTTCAGGTCCTCAGCATTTCTCACCCAAGCAGTTGCAATAACTTCCTAACCAGTTTCACAGTCTCCAGGCCTGCCACCCCCTAAACCATCTTCCAACTCCCAATTCATTTCTTAAAGTGAAGCTTTATTGTATGACTTCCCCTCTCAAGAACCTTTGGTGGCTCCCCAATATCCTGCTGAAATAAGTATAAACTGCTCAACTTGGGAATCAGGCTTGCATTCATCCATCCCAGGCCACCAGCCTCCTCTCTTACTGATCCCCTGCACCTCCTTTGATGTGTGCTTACCCATCCCCTTGCTGCCCCTGCCCCCCACGATCAGCCCCACAGCTTTCTCTCCACCTCTCCATGTCTGAATCTGTTATGATCCAGCTCAAGAAAGACTTCTCGGACCACCCTAGATGAAAGCAATCACTTGCTTTGAATTTCTGAGGCTCCTTTCATCAGGTATATGCTGCCTTGTTTGATTCCCCAGATACCCATGAGTTGCCTAAGGCCACCCTGGTGCTCTTCTCCCTGCCCTGCATAGGCTGGGCACAGAGGCAGTGAGAACAGTGTGACACAGGCTTTGAGACCACCAAGTTCTAGCTCTGTCACTTGCAAACAGCTTTACCTGGAGTAAGTCTTGAAATATCTCCTGTAACGTTTCCTCTTCTGTTAGGTAGAAATAGAAAACTGCTTCCCAGGCTCTATGAGAATTAAATGGGGGCGATGCATGTAAATGCTCAACAAATGACTAGGAGGAGAAGGGAATGCCCAAGGGAGATAACCTCCCCTCTGTTCTTTCACATTTGCATATATAGTTTCACAGGGGTTTTTTTTTCCTCCTAGGAAAATTAGATCCTGACACATATTCAAGGAACCTGCTGCAGCTGTTTCTCCAAGAACAGAGAGCCTGGGGATGTCCCATCTTCAGCCCATCAAGTCCCAAGTGCTTAGTCACCTACTCAGCCCAGACATGAGGGATGCCATCAAAGAAAAGCGAACAATAACACACCCGTGACAAAGCCATTTACTAAATTAATAGAGGCAAGGAGCATAAAACCCTGAAAGAACGATTAAACCTTGCATTTGCTCCAAGCCTATTCCTTTTCCACATCTGCATTTGCCAGGTCATCTGCTCCTAACAGTCTTATCCTTTTTGTGCCATGAACCCCTTTGGTAGTTTGGTGACTGCCAATAACAAATCAAATAAAATAATACATAGAATTACTGTCTTAATCTGTTTTCCATTGCTATAACAGAATATCACAGACTGGGTAATTTATTTTTTTAAAGAAAGGTTATTTAGCTCACAGTTCTGGAGGCTGAGAAGTCCAAGAGCATGGCACCAGCCTCTGGCGAGGGCCTTTGTGCTGCATGATGATGCATCCCAGCATGGGATGCATGGTGAGAGAGCAAGAGCGAGAGAGCCAGAGAGAGCTCCATGTTATAACAAAATCACTCCTGTGATAATGAAACTACTCCTGTGATAGTGACATTGACCCATTTGTAAAGGTAAAGCCCTCATGAATCCATTAATCCATTCAAGAGGGCAAAGGGATTAGGTTTCTAAAGCCCTAACTTCTGGGGGACACATTCAAAACATAGCAATTATGAAATAAACCAGCTACTATATATTGAAAGACAGTGGCTCATGCCCTTAATCCCAGCACTTTGGGAACCTGAGGCGGGAGGATCACTTAATCCCAGGAATTCAAGGTTGCAGTGAGCTGTGATCACACTGCACTCCAGCTGACAACAAAGTGAGACCCTATCTCCGTACATACATACATACATATATAAAATATATTTCTGAAACGCTGAGGAGTCTGAGAGAATTGAAATTAAGTAGGCAGGGTTTATCCTCAAGCCTGATGTGACTTCTATCTGAGTTGTAGAAAAAGGGGCCACATTTAAAACTAAGGAGGAATTAACAGGCAGCTTCATAAACATTTCAGACTCCCATGACCCTTGAAGTGCAGTGAATTGACTCTATGGGGGTAGGGGAGGGGTCTGTGAAGATGCTGTGACCATTAGCCACATCTTCACCAGGGCTAGGGACATAAGCAGCCTTGGCCAAGGGAGTACATCCCAGTGCCAGGCCCTGGGACAGAGACACAAACCCACTGTGACACCTTTCACTCCAACAGACCTGCTGCATGCTATTCATGGCCATGTGACCCACAGAGGTGCACAGAGCCCCGCACTTACAAGGTTCCTGCAATTGCTTTGATGTTGTCATCATGTTAAAACATTTATTTTTTTTTTTTTGAGATGGGATCTCGCTGTTGCCCAGGCTGGAGTGCAGAGGTGCAATCATGGCTCACTGCAGCCTCTACCTTCCCAGCTCAAGCAACCCTCCCTTCTCAGCCTCCCAGGTAGCTGGGACTACAAGTGCATGCCAACACACCCAGCTAATTTTTAAATTTTTTGTAGAAATGGAGTCTCACTCACTACATTGCCCAGGCTGGTCTCAAACTCCTGGACTCAAGTGATCCTCCCACCTTAGCCTCCCAAAGCACTGAGATTACAGGCATGAGCCACTGAGCCCTGCCAAAATTCCTAATAATTTTTGAACAAGGGTCCACACATTTCATTTGGCACTGGGCATCCCAAACTATGTAGCCTGGTCCTGATGCCATGACAGGAGGTTTGCCCTGTGGGTCACACGAGGAACGCTCTGCCTTCTGGAACCCCTGAGACCGGGGGGGGCAGATTAGCATGAGGACGGGTCCTTTGGGTCACTGGCTGAGCCTCCCCAGGTGGGAGTTCCACACCAAGGACCTAGGACTAGGACTAGGACTAAAATGGTAATTAGTACGAGAGCTGTGCTGATTATTAATTTGAGGTTGTTGGTTTGGAAAGCTCATGGTAAGGGCAACAGTAAGGTGATTTCTAGATCAAAGAGGAGGAATGTAATGGCTCGAAGGAAAAACATTATAGAAAAGGGGGGTTGCCTGGATTATCTGGCACTGCCCCGGGAAAAGCTTGGGAGCAGATGGCTCCCCCACCCCGGCTCAGAGTAGACAACTCCTCAGGCTGCCCAGACTGAGGGAAATGTCACTTAAGAGTGCCCAGGCCTCTCTGCTTGGATGCTATGCTTAGCAGCCATGGGAGCCAGGCTCCAGGGGGGCGCCCAGTGATCCCATTTCCTGGCCCTCACAGCCTGCTCCTGGAGTGTGGACTCAACTCAGTAAACACAGCCACAGGGAGGGCATGTCACTTCTGAGGTTAGGTTATAAAGGACACTGCAGCTTCTGCTTTGGTGGCACTGTCACTTGCTACTCCCAAATCACTTACTCTGTGGAGTCAACTGCCCTGGAGACAGCTCTATGGAGTCTGGAGGTGGCTGGGGGTTCCCTGGGGGCCCCAGACAACAGCCATCCTGGAACTGAGGACACCAGCCACCAGCCATGGGAGTTCCCCATTTTAGAAATGGATCCTCCAGCCTTCCGGGATTTCAGTGATGCAGATCTAGCCAACAACTTGGCTACAGCCTCCCAGGAGGCCCCGAGCCAGAGGCACCCAGCTAAGCTGGGCTTCCGACCCTCGGAAACTGTGTAAGATCATAAAGCTGTTGTAAGCTGCTAGGTTTTGGGGTACTTATTAAGGATCCATAGGTAATGCATCAACCTCCAATTTCTCACTTCCCCACCCCCACCCCCAGCAGTCCTGAGCACCTAGAAGAAGAGCCAGGACCTGATCCACATGGTCACTCCAGCATGGCCAAGCACAGGCAAGCATCTGCAGAGACTTCTGGAAGGAATTGCGGAGAAGCATCTTTGAAGGATGCTAGAGGCCTCCAGGTGAAGATAGAACCAGAGGATAGGATTTGCTTCAGTAATGGTGATTGGGATCACTCTTTTCTTCTTGAGATGCTCTGGCCAGGGAAAAGATGAATCTGACACCTGTTATATCCACTTATCAGTTTAATTCTCTCCAAGTGAATATTATGAAGTTGTAATATGATCCTGTGGCCCCTGTTCAAGAATTTTGGCTCATGCCTGTAATCTCAACATTTTGGAAGGCCAAGGTGGCAGGATCACTTGAACGAGACCCTGTCACTATAAAAAATTTTAAAATTAGGTGGGTGTGATGGTGTGCACCTATAGTCCCAGCTACTCTGGAGGCTGAGGTGGGAGGATTGCTTGAGCCCAGGAGGTCGAGGCTTATCTAATATTTACAAAGCACCTACTAAGTACCATGCACCTAATCCTTATAAAAGCCCTGGGAGGTGGAATTGCCAATCTCATTTTTGGATGAAGAAACTGAAGGCAGAGGTCAAGGAAGTTGCCTGGGTTGCAAAGCTAGTGAGTGGTACAAAAGGAATGCACACCCAACGTGCCCTGATTCCCAGTTCTAGGCCTTTCCATGGCACCGTGCTGCTTCCCACAGTGTGTGTGGGGAGGAAAGGGGATGGCAGTAGCAGGGGGAGGCACCACTTCTCCAAGGTGGTGGGAAGGGAGAGACGTTTCTGGATTCGTGAGGACACCTATTGGCTTTCTCCTTGGATCCTTCCCCTTCTGCTGCAAAATAAAGACAGGACACTCACAGGGGACCGAGAGTCAGGGCAGCCACCAGCGCCAATGGTGCTGCCTGCAGAAGGGGCTGCTGGGCTAAAGGCCCTGGTGAGGTGGCCCAGGGAGTGACCTTGAAGATGGCAGTCAGCAGAAGCGGGGGATGGGGAGGACTGTGGTGGGGAAAAGAGGGACCCTTGTTCTCAGGTGCTCCAGGAGGGATAACAGGACCGTGGGGTGCAGTGACAGGAAGGCAGGGTTGCAGGCAGCGTAGTCGCCGGCTTAAAGGCAGGGTCACAGGCAGCGTAGCTGTCAGCTTTCTGAAAATCAGAGCTGCCTGTAGACAGGCTCCCCTGGAGGCAGGAGTTCCTGTGGCGGGTGTGGACTCCAGCTTGCACAACCTCCTGTCGGGATTGCGGAGGGGTCACCCTCCAGTGGGACAGGCTTCCAACGTTTTTCAGACACTTTCTCAACATTTTATGAAACCATTTTATTACAAAGCCTCACACGATCATGATTAGGCTTTTAGTATCCGTAATTGAGAAAATGTGCAAGAATGAAAAGCCACTATAAATTTCACATTGCCTTTCCAAGGATATATTTTATTGAATATGACAGCATCTGCAGATGTGTTTAAAATGGTCATAAGTACAGGGCAAGGCTTGGATGGGGCCAATTCTCCATCGGGCAGAGAATCACGGGGCAAAGGGTCTGGTGGTAAACACGTCCCCCACTAGACCAGCAGCCAGGCGGCTCGGGGCGGCAGCTCTGCTGAGTCCCTGAGCAGATCCAGACCAGCTTCAGTTCCTGTCCCGGTGCCAGAGGACCCCTCCTACAGCAGCCTGCCCCAGGAAAAGAGCTCTTCCTGCAGGAAGTTCATGGTTCCCAGGCGGCCCCCAACAAAGCCAGGTCCCTACAGATGACCCCTCTCAGCCTGCACAGCCCCTGGACTGGCCACCCCCGCCATCATCCGACCTGCTGAGGGATGTGATGAGAACACGTGTTTTACACTGAGGCCTTGTCACATGCCAGGCACCTTTTCAAGCCTTTGCATGCAGTAGCTGATTTACACCTCCGTTACCTGGGTAGGATTATTCACCTCATTTTACCAATGTGGAAACTGAGGCACAAAGAGGTTACATTACCTGCCAAGGCAATATAACTAGTAAATAGCAGAGATAAGGATTTTATTCAGACACAGATAACTCTCCAGCCTGTGCTGTTCACCTCTATCCAGGAATAAACTAAGAACTTTGGGGCGTTTTATGCTGCAAGTATTGAAAAGCATAAACCTCCCCAACCCAACCCGTGGCTGCTGTGAGGAAGAACCACAAACTGAGTGGCTCAGAGCAACACAAATGTGTCCCCTCACACACTGGAGGCTAGAAACCTGACATACAAACGTCCACACGGCTGTGATCCTGCTGAAGGCTCCAGGGGAGGACCCTTCCTGACTTTTGTAACTTCTGGTGTCATCAGCAGCCATGGCGTTCCCTGGCTTGCAGGTGCCTCCCTCCAGTCCCTGCCTCCCTGTGTGGCTCTCTCCCTGTGTGTGTTGTCTCTGTCTCTTCTCCTCTTCATATGACATCAATCTTTTTTGGAGTTAGGGCCTGCTCTACTCCAGTATGACTCCATCTTAAGTAATCACATCTGCAATGACCCTATTTCCAAATAAGGTCACACTCTGAGCTTCTGGGAAGAACATGAATTTTGGGGGGACACTCTGCAATCCAATGCACCCAATAATATCATTCAAGATAAAAACAATCATCAACTTTATAAGAAGCGTAAGAAAAGTCCAGAAGGCTTCTAATTTTTTTCTTATGATGACTTTGATTTTTAAAAACAATTTTTGGCTGGGTGCGGTGGTTCATGCCTGTAATCTCAGCATTTGGGAGGCTGAGGCAGGAGGATCATTTGAGGCCAGGAGTTTGAGACTAGCTGGGGCAACATGGCAAAACCATGTCTCTACTGAAAATAGAAAAAATAGCTGGGCATGGTGGTGTGAACCTGTAGTCCCAGCTACTTGGGAGGCTGAGACAGGACAATCCCTTGAACCCAGGAGGCAGAGGATGCAGTGAGCCGGGATCTAGCAAATACACTCCAGTCTAGGTGACAGAACTCCATCTAAAAAAAACCCAAACAATTTTTACCAGGAAAAAAAAAATGTTTTCAGTGTTGTTGCTGGCCTTGCTGGTGCCCTAAGTGCATGCTCACTCAGCCTCTTGGAAGCCATCATGGGGGAATGATGACACTCCAGGAGACTGTGTCCTCTCAGTAAGCAGCCCCAGGCAGGTGGTGGTAGAGCAGTTTCCACAACCCCTTTTCCTGGGACCCTGCTCGTCCCAACACCACCCCACCTCATTGAGGACTGCTGGCCCGGCTTTCTCACTGTTCGCGTGTTGCCAGCGAACGCCGGTCTCTCAGACCCCATCTGTGGCTGCAGGTGATGTGCCAGTCACAGACCCCTGGCCCCAGCTGGACATCTGGAACTTAGGACCAAGACATGTCAGCTCAGTCTTAACTAATAACTTGAGTAGAGAAGCTGCATTTCTTTTCTTTTCTTTTCTTTTCTTTTTTTTTTTTTTGAGACAGAGCTTTGCTCTAGTCACCCAGACTGGAGTGCAGTGGTGAGATCTCGGCTCACTGCAAGCTCCACCTCCCACGTTCAGGTGATTCCCCTGCCTCAGCCTCCCGAGCAGCTGGGACTACAGGCGCCTGCCACCAGGCCCGGCTAATTTTTTGTGTTTTTAGTAGAGACAGGGTTTCACCATGTTGGCCAGGCTGGTCTTGAACTCCTGAAGTCAGGTCATCCACCCGCCTCAGCCTCCCAAAGCATTGGGATTACGAGAAGCTAAATTTTGGGAGCATTTGTGACTACATGTCATGCCACATAGACAGAGAAGGAGGAAAATCTCATCTCCAGGAAAAGAAAAATGCATATTCACAAAGAGGAGCCAGGACGAGACATAGGTGGAGCCGAACCACGATTTCCCATCGCTCCTGAAAACCAGCTCAGTTCTTACCCTCAGATTCTGGGAGATACCCCCAAATCCTTACAAGAATTCCCCTTTGCAGCTTGAAGATGGATTTCTGGAACCTGTAACTAAAATAGTCCCAACAACTGACCCCACCCATAAACCAAGGACAGGTGCAGGCCAGAGGCAGAGCTGAGTGCCTCCTCCAAGTGGTGTCTCAGAGGTTCCTGAGATGGCCCCAAGTGAAGTACAGCAAAGGAAACCTCAGGACAAGACATGTCCCAATCCATCACTGGAGACTGAGGTCCTCTTTCTGGTAAAACATGTGAGGCAGGTGCTACTCTTCTCCTTCCTGTATGGATGAGAAGGGCTCAAAGGGTTAAGTAACATGATTGAGGTAACACCAAGGTGAGTACATTTGCCTTAGTCCATTTGCATTGCCATAAAGGATATACCTGAGACTGGGTAACTTACAAACAAAAGAGGTTTCTTTGGCTCATGGTTCTGCAGACTGTACAACAAGCACGGTGCCAGCATCTGCCTCTGGTGAGGGCTTCAGGCTGCTTCCACTCACAGCAGAAGGCAAAGGGAAGCTGGTATGTGTAAGGATCACATGCGGAGAGGGAAAGCCAGAGAGAGGAGGGGGATATGCCAGGCTCTTTAAACAACCAGCTTTTGAGGGAACTAATAGAGTGAGAACCTACTCATTATAACAAGGACAAGGACAGTACCAAGACCTTCATGAGGGATTTGTCCCCATGATGCAAACACCTCCCATAAGCCCCCACCTCCAACATCCGGGATCAAATTTCAACATGAGGTTTCAGGAGACAAATATCCAAACCACAGCAGCATTACAGCCAGAATTCCAGGTGTGGCTGACCCCAGCTGGTGTATCTGTTGTTGTTTACACACGTTACACCCACGAGTCATCATCCATGCCACCTACTACCAGTGGACAATGACCTCGTGGCGCAGGTACCATCAATGCTCCATCCGGCCACTGCAGAGACAGGTGAGCTTGAAAAGGGGCCACCATGGCCACAAATCAGAAAATGTGGGATCAGAAATGGAACTGCGGGATACAATTCTTTGGCATAGAAAGGGCCAGGCAAAATTATGACACAGTGCATTAATAATTAATTAGTGCTTAATCATGAGCTCTACATAGCAGTTCATTACCCAAGGACACTCCCCATTGTAACTGTAGCAGATGGGTCTGGGCAGGCAGCCCTGCCAGCCTCTTTTGAGGCTCACCAGTGACTTTGAGGCTCCCCTTCCAGGGCTAAGGTCACTAACCTCCCCTAGACCTGGTGACCAGAAGCCAGTGTAAGAGGTCCCCAAGAACAGGGGTGATCTGACTCACCCTGGAGAAATTTAAGACATGCTGGGAAGGCAGCGCCCTTGCTTAAAAATAACTCCTCAGCTTTCTGCAGTGGCGGTACCATAGCCAATGAGGTTTGCCTGAGGCATGATTATTGCTAATTGAAAACTTTTCCCAATACCTTGCCATGACAACTTGAAATATAGTTGGCATCGAGAATTTTTGAGACTCTCTACAGAGGCTGAACAACCAAAAAAACAAAAATTTAACTCCTTCTCAGCTTCACTTTGGCACAATGCCAGAGACCTCTATTAAGTTGTGCACATTTGTGCAGCTCCCCACCCCCAACTTCAAATACAAATGCTCATCAGGGAGCTAAAACCTTCTGCATTCGTTGGTTGTAGGAGTTCCCCACCAGGATGTGAGTGTTGAGGGTGTAGGGGCAGGAACCATACGTGAGTCTTTGTTGTATTTGCTATGCTATGTGACAGGTGGGTGGATGGATAGATGGGTGGATGGGTGGATGGGTGGGTGGGTGAATGGATGGATGGATGGGTGGATGGATGGGTGGGTGGGTGGATGGTTCAATGGGTGGGTGGGTGGATGGATGGATGGATGGGTGGGTGGGTGGATGGTTTGATGGGTGGGTGGATGGTTCGATGGGTGGGTGGATGGGTGGATGGGTGGATGGATGGATGGATGGGTGGATGGATGAATGGATGGATGGATGGATGGGTGGGTGGATGGATAGATGGATGGATGGGTGGATGGATGGGTGGATAGATGGGTGGGTGGGTAGATGGATGGTTCAATGGGTGGGTGGATGGTTCGATGGGTGGGTGGATGGTTCGATGGGTGGGTGGATGGGTGGATGGGTGGATGGATGGATGGATGGGTGGATGGATGGGTGGATAGATGGGTGGGCGGGTGGATGGATGAGTGGATGGATGGATGGATGGATGGATGGGTGGGTGGGTGGGTGCATGGATGAGTGGATGGACGGATGGATGGGTGGGTGGAGAGACAGGAGTGAAAAATACACAACAGAGGGAGAGGAAAATCACAGTCTATCCTTGCTTGTTTCCAGCAAAGAAGAACGTAGCTCCTGACTGGCTGCCACATTTGTGTCCGAGCAGCGAGTCCCAGGGACCTTCTCAGTGGTGCCGATGGCCTCTCCAGGCAAACAGCGCAGCCCTGGCCGGCATCCAGAAGGAACTCCAGGCTGCCTCTGCTTCCCGGACGCACAGCCTCACCTGGGGAAAGACCCCAGACAGAGCCTGCAGGGCCTACAAATAGCAGAGTCCCTGGCTCTGAGCACAGGCAAGGGAGAGGGGACGGGCAACAGGACTTGGGCGCCCAGTCACTCCCCTCCCTTGCGCGGCGGAAGAGCAGGCGCCACACCTCTAGGAGGAAGGCAGATGTGAGAGGGATGAGCCCTTCCGGGGGCTCGGAAGATCAAAGGCAATGACGTCCTAAGAGAATTAGAAACCAGAAACAGGGCCGGGCGCGGTAGCTCACGCCTGTAATCCCAGCACCTCCGGAGGCTGAGGGGGTCGGATCGCAACAGAGCGAGACTCCGTCTCAAAAAAAAGAAAAAGAAACCGGAAACAGGACGAGCTGGGTCTGCAGAAGCAGCGCGTGGGACCCACTCCCCGCAAGGGCTATGTGGATAGGAACCCAGCACAGACTTCCGTCTTATCAACAGGACCGAGGCATGAGAACACGAGGGTCAGCCTGGGCTCCCTGACCGCAGTCCCTCCAGAAGGGAGTCTGGACAGCGAGTCTTGTCTCTGCTGCTCCTCTGGGGCCTCCTGATGCCTGGCAGGGAGAGGAGCCACCCTGTGAGGGTTTCTGAAATTAAACTGTTCTCAGAGTCACAGCCGTCAGGAAGGGACAGCAAGAGCCAGCTGACAGAGCATGAATCTTTCCAACGCAATCAGTCTAGGATGGGAAAAGAAAGACCAGTTTCCAGCCTTGCCAGACTCCTGGGGATGGGCTGAGCATGCGGACTCTCTCACTCACCAGCCGCTGACCTTGGCCAAGCACCTCCTTGTCTCTGATTCTTGGTTTCCTTATTTATAAAACGATAAAAGTCCTGATCTCACAAGGCTGATGTGACAGCCAGAAATAGCGATGGTGTGTGACAGGCCTGCAACCCTTCCAGTTCCTCTCCTTCACCAGCAAGCCAGACACCTGTTTTATTCAGGTTTTCGGGCAGCCACATGCTTCAGGAGAAGCAGGACTCCCTGGGAGCCTAGTAGAGTGTCTTGATTGGTCTAAGTCAGTCAGTGTGACCCGGTGATTAGTTTATGAACAGGCGTGTAACTTCATTCTGACTAACAGGACACGAGGGGAAATCTCTGGGTGAATTTGGGGAAAGTTTCCCTTACTCTTAAAAAAAGAGCCAGAAAGAAGGGGCTTTCTCTCTTTCTGACCTTTGGGTGTGGCTGGGTGAGAACATGATACTTAGAACTGCTGCAGCCATATTGTGACATAAAGGGATAATAACCAACATAAAAGCCAAGAGGCTAACGGCGGCAGAGTGTCGAGATGAAAAGAAGCCAAGCCCTTGGTGACAGCCTTGAGCGGTTGAATTAATTTCCCATGGGATGTCCCCACCTTGAGACATCTCATTAAGTGAGAGAAAGCTGTCCCAAGGTCAGAGACATGGGATAGTGGGGGCCAGGGGCAAAGACTATGGAGCTTGACGGCCCAATCCACCACCACTACCACCAAGGACTTTTGGCTTGTTTATTTTCTCTCTCTTCTCAGTTTCCTCATCTGTGAAATGGGGATGGTGATAATAACTGTATCTGGTTTATGAGATCATCGTGAGGATTGAAGGGGTTAATGTGTAGAAAGTATTCAAATCGCATCTGGCATGTTGTATTATGTAAGGGTCAGCTATGACTATTACAAGCCATTTTGAGCTTTTTCTCTTATTTATATCTCAAAGTATCCTCTTAAAGTCTGCATGGAAGGTGCTCGGTCAGTAGTAGCTGTGTGTTCACAAGTTTCTGGGCTGAACGACTGTGTGCGCCACTGTATGTGCACAGAGATGGCACTAATGCAAATGTCCCAAGGAGCTTCTCGAGTGGACATCACTGCACTCCTGCACCCCACCCCCAAGGGCAGCTCCTGTAGGAGGGGAATAAGCAGAAAGCAGGAGAAGGCATTCCAAAGTGACTGGGGGGGACTAGGGGGTGTGGGGCGTACTAGAGGGAGTGGGAGTGTGGGGGGTACTAGATGGGGTGGGGGCACTAGGGGGAGTGGGAGGTACTGGGGAAGTAGGGGGTACTAGAGGAAGTGGGGGGTTTGGGGGAGTGGGATGTAACGGGGGAGTGAGGGGTACTGGGGGGTACTAGAGGAAGTGGGGGGCACTAGGGGGAGTGGGGGGTACTGGGGGAGTCAGGGGTACTAGAGGGAGTGGGGGGCACTAGAGGGAGTGGGGGTACTAGAGGAAGTGGGGGGCACTAGGAGGAATGGGGGCACTAGGGGGAGTGGGGGTACTAGGAGGAGTTGGGGGTACTAGAGGGAGTGGGGGTACTAGGAGGAGTGGGGGTACTAGAGGGACTTGGGGGCACTAGGGGGAGTGGGGAGTACTAGAGGGAGCAGGGGGACTAGAGTGAGTAGAGCACTAGGGGGAGTGGGGGATACTGGGGGAGTCAGGGGTACTAGAGGAAGTGAGGGGTACTGGGGGAGTGGGGATTACTAGAAGGAGTAGGGAGTACTAAAGGGAGTAGGGCATCGGGCGAGTGGGGGGTACTAGAGGAAGTAGGGGGTACTAGGGAGAGTAGGGCACTCGGGGGAGTAGGGGGACATTTGGACAGAGGCTGAATGCATAACACCTATTCCAGAAAGAGCCAACACACTGACTCAGCTGAAGAAGAGCTTGGGGGTGGAAGAGCAAGGAGACACAGTCCCAGAAGTGCAGGCAAGGCTGCGAATGGCCGGCCTCAAATGATGAAGCGTTAGGATTCTGTCTTGCAGGGCAGCAACACCAAAGATTTCCAGCAGGGCAGCCTTGGCAGTGTGGCTCAGGGGAAGAGCAGCTCACCACCTGCGTTCATGTGCTCGGGCTGCCATGATACAATACCACAGGCTGGGAGCTTAGACAACAGAAATCTATTTCCAAACCAGTCCTATTGGATTAGGTAACTGAGGTCACCCTTATAATCTCCATTAACCTTTGTTACCTCCACAAAGGCCCTATCTCCAAATACAGTCACAGCTGGGTAAGATCTTCGACGCGTGCATTTGGGAGACAGTTTGGTCCACAGCACCATCGCTCTTTGGGATGAGCTCTGGAGGTGGGTGTGGGAAGTAGACACCAAATAGGAAGCTGCTGTCTTAGCCCAGGTGCAGAAAGAAGGAGGGGGCTTCTGAAGGCAGAAGGCAGCAGTAGACACAGAAAGGAAGGTGAGCATAAGAACCGCTGAGAGGGAGGAATCTCCTCACACAGTTCAGCACAGTAACTGCTGTGTGACCTAGCAATTCCACTCCCAAGTATCTACCCAAAACATCGGGGACCCACACAGGTACTTGTACACTCACGTTCATAGCAGCATTATTGACCATAGCAAAACAACCCGAACGTCCTTCAATAGATGAATGGATACACGAAATGTGGCATATTCACGTGATGGAATATTATTCAGCCATAAAAAGGCATGGAATTCTGACACATGCTAGAATGTAAATAAACCTTGAAAACGTAGGGACAGAAAGGGGTGATCCCCTTTCTCCCCATCATAAAGGGTCACAGCCAACACCCCTATGACAAAAAACAGGTTAACAAGAGAAAATCTTAACAAAGGTATTATGTGCACACATGTGCAACAGTGTTTACAAAACATGAACTTGAAGAGGCACCAGATGGTTGAGGCTTAATGCCCTCTTCATAACAGAGAGGGGCGTGGGGAAATGACCAGGCCCGATGCTCAGACGATGGTTGGTAATTGATTCTCTTTCAGCGCTAGATGGGACAAGTTACAGGAAGGTGAGAGGCAGAGCTGCACAGGAACAAATGTTGTTTTACTACGCAGATAAAGATCCCCAGGTGATCTCTGGGGTGAGCTTCCTTCCTTGAAGACAAGGACTCAATGTTTTCATTTCTACATCCTCAGAGCTGGGTTCAGGTCCTGGCATGGGTGGACCTCTGCAGTTACTTGATGGATTCATATAATCCAACTAAATTCATACAAGGGCTGGCCCAGCAAGTGTTCCAATAAAGTCAGTAGGGGACGTGCTAGATGAGCATAAGGAAGGTAAAGAAAGTTTCTCCAGAAAAGGTAATAGTGACATTGTAGTTTCTTGGAAGAGGTGCCATTTGCCCAAGGCCTTGAAATATGACAGTCACGTGGGATAAAATTATGATACAACATCCCCTATATAGGGGTCAGGCTTCTTCCCCTAAACTTCTCCTGCAGTTTTGCCCCTCAAGCTTGATGATAGGTGTTTCTGAAATTGCAGGGAACTGCTCAGCATTAGAGCAAATCCATCCCACACTACTTGCCAGTGCACCCAGAAAACAAAGACCACCTTGGTGGAGGGGAGGCCTAGGAAGAGGGAATGGACAGGGATGTGGGGCCCCTAAACAAGGCAGAGTAAGCTTCTGGAAACATGGACCTGCTCACATCCCCCCTCTCTTCTCTCCCCTGTGCCTGTGCCTGAGTCATAAACCCTTGGCCTAGCATTTGAGGTTCTTCACCATCTGACTCGTTTTGGCCTCTCCATTCCAGCACCACCCTGCCCCAAACCACAAAGCCCCATCAGATCACTTCCCCACTTTGGGAAACACACTAAGCTCTTCTGTGTCTCTGCACTTCATCACATTATTCCTTTAGCTTAGAGTGCTTTTCCCCACCTTCTTTACACCTGAAAACCCTACTTGTTCTTCAAGTTCCTCCTCTGTAGTCCTGTTTTGATGCCAAGTCCATTCCTCTCTCCTCTGGGCTTCCCCAGGCTTTCTTTACCTCTCTCTACCTCCATTATGACATCTGACATCTATCATTTGATCTGCCATATGAGGCTTAGTTGGTTCCCTGTCTCTCCTCACTTGATCCTGAGAACCTTCAGGGAAGGATAATGTTTTCTTCATCTTTTAGTCCCCAGCACAGTACCTGGTTCATAGTGGGTGCTCAGTGAAACCTTGCTGACACATTGAATGCAGCTCCCCCAGACACACAATATGGGAGACAAGCCCTTTGAGAATGCTGCTGGGGGTGTGATTGTAAAAGAATCACACAGGGGATCTTGGAGTAAAATCATTAAGTCTGAAGATAGGTAGATAGAATATCTTTGAAAGGGTACTCTAGAAAATCAGTAACAGTAGTTGCTGCTGGGAAGGAGAGCTGGTGACTGGGATAACAGGGAAGTTAATTTTCACTCAATACTCATTTAAATTTTTACCATGTGAGTAGGTTTGTAGTATATTTTGAATTTTCTTTGAAGACAATTATGTAATATGTGAATAATGGCAATTTTTTTCTTTCTAGTGTTTACAAGTTTTATTTTAATATTTTTATTATACTAAGACTCCATGAAATTCAAAATAGAAATAGTGATAGAGGTCATATTGTCTGTTTTCTCATTTTTAAATAAATATTCATATCATTTCTTTTGGTTAGTATTTTACTTACATCTTTAAACATCCTTTTACTTTTGACTTTCCTCTCTTCTTATGTTATTAATAAATCTCTTCTAACCACCTTTTTCAGCCATTCCAATGATCTTTGTCTTTTATCCAGATAATTTAGTCTGTTTACATTTATTGGGAAATGATTGACATATTTGAATCATTCCTACCATCTTATTTTGTGCTTTCTAATCATCCCACTTTTTCTGTTGTTGTTTTTTTTTCGCTGTCTTACTCTTTTGTATTGTATTGATTGATTTTCTCATTCCATTTTTTCCCCCTTTTGGTTTGGAAGTTTACACACCAATTATTACCCCTTTCGTACTTATCTAGATATCTTGATATGCATAGTTTCTGAAATAGAATCTAAAATTAATCAGCTAGGCACAGTGGCTCATGCCTGTAATCCCAGCACTTTGGGAGGCTGAAGCGGGTGGATCACCTGGGGTCAGGAGTTCAAGACCAGCCTGAGTGACAGAGCAAGACCCTCTCTCTCTCAGAAAAAAAAAAAAACAAACAAAACCTCAACCCTACCTGTTTTGTATTCCAGGTCTGATATTTCCAATATGTGCAGTCTTAAGGGTCTGGTTCTGGAATTGATTTTTCTGCTTACTTGTTTGGCATGTGTCTTGTGATTTTTAGTTGACAGCTCATGTTCCTTAGAATTTTATCTGTGGAAATCCACTGAGGCTTGGCTTTAAGTGCTTTTCCCTTAGATAGGATTCCTGTTTGCTCCTGCCAGGCATTGGAATTCATGCTATCTGTGTGGCCTGAAAGACCCAAAGCCAAACATTTATTTAAATCAGCAACAGGATTTTTGTTTAAAAGGCAGCTAGAAGGAAAAAAAAAAAAAAAAAAAAGTGGCAGTAGGTTGCTAGAATTCTGGCCCTAAACCTGAGTAAGATTTGGGGCTTATGCTACACATTTTCAGTGGACAATTTTTCTTTTTTTCCCCTAAAGCCAGAGTCCAGGCACTGGCAGGCAAGAATCCCAAACACCTTTCTTGGAAGTGGTGGTGGTGGCTTTATGTTGGGGGTGGGTCTCCAGTGTGACCTTCCACCTCGAACGAGTCGCTGGGATCCCACCTATGTGACTCAGTGTCTGTCCAGGCAAACCCCAGCCTCAGTGACCACTTTTCTCTCTGGATTTCTGTTTTCTTGACTTTCTGGCCTCCAGTGACATTTTCCACCTTTCTGCCAATTTGGTCTTGCTTTTTCAAGGTTTTTCCCCCAATTCAATCTAGGATTTGTGTGCATTCTGGCATCTAGACTCCCATGTTTCCCTTTAGAAATAAATGGGGGTTTCAGCTGGGCACCATGGCTCACACCTGTAATCCCAGGACTTTGAGAGGCCAAGGACGGAGGATCACCTGAGCTCAGGAGTTCAAGACCACCCTGGTCAACATGGTGAAACTCCATCTCTACTAAAAGTACAAAAATTAGCCGGGTGTGGTGGTGTGCACCTGTAGTCCCAGTGACCTGGAAGGCTGAGGCAGGAAATTGCTTGAATCCAGGAGGCAGAGGTTGCAGTGAGCTGAGATCGCACCACCGCACTCCAGCCTGGGAGACAGAGCGAGACTCTGTCTCAAAATAAAGAAGGAAGAATGTGACTCTAAGCCTGCTCTGCACCTTTCATTCTCCCCCATCATCCATCAATACATTTATAATGGATTAAAAAAAAGGCTAAACTGTGATTGACTCTGAAAGGAGAAAATGAAGTTTCCTTAAATCCACCCGTATTACCAGCACTGGAAAGATCAAGCTACGTGCAGTCAAGGAAATATTCCACTAACTTTGCTGGGAAGAAGGGAAGAAGACGATGAAGGGGGATGCCCAGCAACACCTCTTGCAGGTTGGGAATCATTTGGCAATACTAGAACATTTCAGAGGTGATGGAATTTTAGGGCCAGGCTCTTTCTGAGTCATCCAGGTCAATACCTTTGACTGCCATATGGGAAAAGTGAAGCCCAGAGAAGTGAAGTTTCTCAGTGACTCAAAGTCACTTGGGGGCATCTAGCCCAACCCTTTCATTTCACAGGTGAGGAAACTGAGGCTGCAAAGATTTGCCTCAGACAGCTGAGCAGCCTGGGGCACAGCATGGCCAGGCCTCCTAATCTGATTCTCTTTCTTCTTTGTGTCCCATCCCAGAATTACCGATCTTCCTGTATGATTGAGACATTAACCCACAAGTGCCTGTGTCTCCTTCTCCATGATGTCCAGACAGCATTACAACCAGTGACATCCAAGACTGTCACAAGTAAGAATAACAACCCCCTCAGTTTCCTGGTGAACTTTTCCATGTTTTCAAAACTCTGCATTGATGCAATGGTTTCACGACATCAGAATTATATGTTTTCAAGAGCCACTCTTACAAAGCATGCAATTTTAAGAGGAACATTGGTTGTAAGCATTAACAATTACCCCTGATCCAATTAGGAAGCAGAGCTTGGCACCAGGACAAGCCAAGATTGCTAAACCTTCATGACAAATTTGCATAAACACCCTCCTTTTAAATGAAGATGAAAAAGAAAGTCCAGGCTTCAGATGACAGGCTTTGCTGCAACATAAGCCTCACAGAATCTTGGCTCTGATTTAATTGTTTCTCTTCCAGCTATACCGGCTCTTTGCAGAGATCAACAGGCAGATTTTTGGAGCCAGAGCTGGTTCTTAATGTGTCTCAAGCCTCAGGTTGTCTCAGACCCTGACAGACGCTGTGTGTGCCCCTGGTCCATAATCCGGCCAGTGGTTTCTGGGCAAGGAGGAGCAGGAGGAAACAGCCCATCGCCAGACACCGAGGCAGTGTCCTCCCAGACTCAAGGAAAAGAGCACTTGGGGCTAGAAAGACACCAGGGTGCATGATGACCAAATGGCTAATCTGAGCCTATCCAGGAAAGACCCAAACGGAGTTGGCAAAAGACTGGAACAAGAACATGTTCTTTGGTTTTATGCTGAACTGGGTTCAAATTATTGGCCAAGGCCTGTTTATCGGCCTGTGACCATGGACAAGTTGCTTAACCTCCCTGAGGCCTCATTCAGTTCATCTGTGAATTAGCACTAGCAATAAACACTGCAGGTCGGCTGGAATGACAGAGACCGTAGAGGCCTTGCCACTGGGAGGGTGGACAGAATGACTTAGGGGATAGTGGGGTGGCTATGTCTCTCCAAGTCTGGAAATTAGTGAACTCAGCTATGGTGACACTAGAATTCTCAACTTGCTCAGGACTTGACCTGGAGTCTGCCTCCCTCACTGGGGCTCTCTGCTCCAAACACATCTGAGCACAACGTCCTCCTCGGCCAGATTTGGCGCTGCTCTGATGGGGATCAAACATCAGACTCTTTGTAGAAGGCAGCAGCGTATTGGATTGGAAAGAGCCCTGGGACAGACGCAGTGGCTCATGCCTGTAATCCCAGCACTTTGGGAGGCCGAGGTGGGTGGATCACAAGGTCAGGAGTTCGAGACCAGCTTGCCCAACATGGCGAAACCCCGTCTCTACTAAAAATACAAAAATTAGCGGGGCATAGTTGGGGGGGCCTATAATCCCAGCTACTTAGGAGGCTGAGGCAAGAGAATCACTTGAACACAGGAGACAGAGGTTGCAGAGAGCCGATACCAGGCCACTGCACTCCAGCCTGGGCGACAGAATGAGACCCTGTCTCAAAAAAAAAATCCCTGAAGGTGGGGTTGAAGACCAGGGGTGAGCTCCTCTCTGGTCTTCAGAGCTCTCACTACAGCCTGGCATTTCCCATCTTTGGGGCTCACGCTTAGTTTGTGTAGAGCAGTGGTGCTCAGTGCCAGCCGCGTATTAGAATTACTTGAGGAGCTTTAGAAGGATGTCTATGTCAGGTCTCACCCCCAGAGGTTTTGATTTATCGGTCTGGGGTGGGGTCCAGACATGGGTATCTCTTCAAAGATTCTCAGGTGATTCTGCATCGAGCTTAGGGAACCCCAAAACTGTAAGTTCTCCAAAGTCTCTGCCTTGCAGACATCCCATTCAGTGCTGCTCAGGGGAACCTAAATGGTCAGAGCACAGTCAGGAGGCCCACCTGGGATTCCACTGTCTTGCTGTGTGACCTTGGAAAGTCATGCCCCCTCTCTGGGCATTAGCTTATCCCATCTGCTAAAGGGGAGTGGGGGGGATTAGGGACTCTTTCCGATTTCAAGTTAGGTGAATCTGAATCTTGCAACTCTGTGATCCAGAGACCCAGACACCCTCTACTAGGAAAGATTCACCAGAACTGAGCTCCATGAGGCCCCATCTCCGTTTCCCTTGGGAACCCAAGCCTGGAGATTTGGTAGACTCTGTACTCTGGCTTCCAAGACAGGCTTGAGCAAAGAACTGCAGTTGCTCCTTTCCTTGAGTCTGGGAGGACACTTGCTGGGTCTCTGGCATGGGCTGTTGCATAATAAAACAGTTTAAGCCATAAACTTCCTTGTGTTCACCCGCATTTCTTTTTTTCTTTCTTTCTTTTTTTTTTTTTTTTTTTTTTTTTTTTGAGACAAGGTCTGGCTCTGTCGCCCAGGCTGGAGTGCAGTGGCACAATCTCAGTTCACTGGAACCTCTGCCTCCCAAGCTCAAGGGATCCTCCCATCTCAGCCTCCCGAGTAGCTGGGACTACAGGCTGCGCCACAACACCTGGCTAATTTTTTGTATTTTTAGTAGAGATGGGGTTTCTCCATGTTGCCCAGGCTGGTCTTGAACTCCTGGGCCAATCTACCTTGGCTTCCCAAAGTGCTGGGATTGTAGGTGTGAGCCACCATTCCTGGCCTTGTCTGCATTTGTTGATGAGGAAATGAAGATCTCTCAATACACATATGAGATAAATAGAAGATAAAGCAAACACTGCTGGAGGACTGACTATAGGCCTTTGAACAACTCACTCAGCCCTCCGGGCCCCAGTTTCCCTCTTGATACAACAAAGAGAGATTTCCAGCCACCATGAGGAGGAGGCAATGCATGTAAAGTGCTTGGCACATAACACATGTTCAACTAATACTCACCACTGCAATTTTATGACCAACTGCTATCTCTCAGGGCCAATTAATTGATGGATCTCTTTCTTCTTTTCTTTCATTTACAGCTTTATTGAGATATAATTGATATCAAATAAACTGCACACATTTAAAGTGTACGATTTGATGAGCTCGGGCATATGTGCACACCCGTGACCCAGTGATTCTTAAACACTGTTCTTAAAGCCCATTACGTTTTTTCAGCATTTGACATTTCCAAGCACGTTTCTTCTGGAGGTGGCCAGAGTGAACACCCCATCCTAGCGTTAACAGGAAAGTCCTGGTCCCAGGAATGTCTTTGGTCCCAGGCAAGTGGGGACAGCAGGTCATTTGAGAGGCCGAACATGTCTAAGTTGTCACAGAGAAGGAGGTATAAAGTGAGCAGAACCGTGAGGTGTGTGACTGTGGACTATCACTGCCCACTATAGGCCTCGGTCTCCCTATCTGTAAACTGAGCAACCTAGACTAGACAGTCCAGGTCTAACATCTCTTCCAAGTCTGGCATTCTGTAATCCATTGGAAAGGGATTGCAGGGATGGCCATACCTGGGCATAGGGAGCTGGATTTCCAAATGAGGACAGTGGCGGGAGCAAAAGGGAGCGAGGATCTAGGCACCGAAAAACGCAGCAGGAACTTGTCAAGCATTAGTAACATAGGGCACTCCTCTTGAAAACACTGAGAAGCACGTACCACTAACTGCTTTACAGATGAAGAAACTGAGGCTCAGAGAGGTTGAGCCACTTGGATGCAGCTGTGTAACTCCACGTGGAAGCCTCGCACTTTGACCCAGACCCATTTGCCTCCACTAAGCCAGCAGACCTTGCTACAGAAATAATGAGCAACAGTTACTGAGCCCTGCCTTGCAGCAGGCGCCATTCCAAACAGTTACAGGTGTGAACTCGGCTAATCCTCATGAGCAGCCGTGGGAGGCGAGTGGTGTTATTATCCCCACGTTACAGATGAGGAAGCGAGCACGGAGAAGTTAAACAGCTTGGCCAAGCCCACACAGCAAGAGAAAGAGCTGGATTCAAACTCCAGCAGGCTGGATTCAGAACTTGGCCCTCAACCCCTGGCCGCACTGCTTCCCCGGGCAGATGAGAAAGTCCGCCCAGCTCTGGAGAAGGCGAAGTGGAAAGGCGGTGAGGCAGGGCGGGCTTTCCACCCGACAAGCCCTTAGTCCCCTGTGGGGCTCTGCGTGAGGTTTAGAAGAAGTGCTGGAGTAACTCAAAGGTAAATTAGAAATGTTTTCAAAATGTATCATGAGCAGTGCCGCTGGACGCATTCTTAGACGTGTCTCTTGGTGAACATGCAAGGGTGTTGCTACTGAGTGTAGGAGTGGAACAGCTGGGGCATAGGCATACCCAGGTTCCGCTTGAGAGGTGCCTGGGGAAAGCTGCCCTGAGAAGCTGGGGTTTGAGTGGAGATGGTGAGGGGCAGCCAGGCAGAGGTCTGGACGTCCGTGTGCTCCAGGAAGGGCAAGGTTGCCAGTGTGCCTGCAGGAAATGAAGGGGAGGGCGTTCAAGAGGTGAGCAGGTAAAAGGTAACTCAAGGTGACTCCAGGTTTTTCGCCTGAGCTTAGCACAGGAAGGACCTTATCAGGGTGAGCTCAGAGGTACAGCTCCAGACGTGGTGAGTTTGAAATGCCTGTTAGACGCCCAGGTGGGGCTCTTGAGGACACTGTTGGAAAAATAAGCCTGGAGTTCAGGGAAGGGGCTGGGCTGGGGTCTCTGACTACAGATAAAAATAATAATAATAATAGCACATGTACATGCAAATGGGAAAAATCCACTTGGTGGGGGAAATGAAGGATGAAGTGGGGAAGGGGGACTAGGGGCTGGTACGAATCTGTGCCTTGGGAAGGAGCATGAACAGCCCCTCCGTGGAGGAAGGAGAGCGTCAGGTGCAGATGCGGGCAAGCGTAAAGACATGCGAGGGGGCAAGGCCGAGTCACCCAGGGGAGCTGAAGGGCATTAGGGACATGCAGGGCTGCTGGGCAACTCAAGGGTTCGGTGGTTGGGAAGTCAGCTGGAATTTGAGTTCAGTGGTGGTTGCTGTCGCTGGTAATGGCAAGGTTAGGTTTTAACAATGGGAATGGAGACTACGGTGGGGTTCATTCCTTCAACAAATACAGATGAAGCGTCTTCTATACATCACACCTCTGCTAGACCCTGGGTTCTAAGTGGGGAACAAAATAGACTTATTAGTTTCTTAAGTTCAGAATTTTCTGTTACATGAATTTCCATTAATCATAGGTTAGTATTGTACTAACAACTGCCATTTATCGAATGATTGCCACATGTCAGGATCTAAGCTAAGCAAATGTTCATACTTTATCTCATTTAATTTTTATACCAAAAAATTTTCACTCCCAAAGTTTTATAACTTAGTTGGGCATTTGACTAGGACTACTGAAAGATGATTTCTAGTTCACCTATTTTTTCAGATAGAAGTGGGAGTGGATTAAAAAGTCAATGAAGAAAGCCAGGTACAGTGCTGCACACTGGTAGTACCCTCTGCATCCTGGCTCCTCGAGCCAGGTTCCCGGGCCATCACCCCGAGACTGAGAGCTTCCCTGGTTCTGAGGCTTTGGACTTGCACTGAGCTATGCTGCCAGCATCCCGGGGTCTCCAGCTTGCAGACAGCCTGTCACGGGACTTCTCAGCCTCCATAACTGCGAGGCCATTCGCCTAACCCCTTCTCTTCTATCTATCTATCCATCCATCCATCTACCCAGTCACATGTCATTTAACAGGGATACAGTCTGAGAAATGGGTCCTTCGGCGATTTCATTGTTTGGTGAATGTCAGAGCTTACACTCACCTACGGGGCATAGCCTGCTACACACCCAGGCTGTATGGTAGAACCTGTTTCTCCCAGGCTACAAACTTGTACAGCATGTTATTGTACTGAATACTGTAGCAGTTAGAACACAATGAATAGTAAGTATTTGTGTATCTAAACATATCTAAACATAGAAAAGGTACAGTAACAATGCGGTGTTTAATTTTGTGGAAGCACTATGATTTTATGGGAGCACCATCACGTGTGCAGTCCGTGGTTGAATGAAATGCTGGTGTGCAATGTATGACTGTATACCCTCTAGGTTCTGTTTCTCGGGAGAACCCTAATACGCCGCTGGATTTTTATTCTCCATTCCTCTTACCATCAGTGAAGTGAGCATCTTTTCATATATTTCAGAGCCACCTGTGTTCCCTTTGGGGAGAACCATTTGTTAATAACCATACCTAATTTCCTGTTGGTTGTCAGTGTTTCTCTTAATGACTTGTAGGGGCTCTTATGATTATTTTTAGCATTTACTCAGTATTTCATCCATTTAGTTACATTTTTCTAAATCTTTTTTTTTTTTTTTTGGCTGTATATAATAAAAAAAAAGGCCCTTCATTTTATTGAAAAGTTTAGCCTCAGTTGCTCAATTGTGTAACGAGGATGGAAGCATGTGGGCTCATGGGCCCAGGGGCATCAGCCTCTTACTCATCTCTGGGTAACAATACCTTTCTCCCGTTGCTCCTCCAATCCTTGCCCCACTCATTTATATTTTTGTCCTTTTTTTTTTTGAGATGGAGTTTTGCTCTCGTCACCTAGGCTGGGGAGGCCTCAGAATCAGCGCAGGAGGCTAAAGGCACTTCTCACATGGTGGAGGCAAGAGAAAATGCAAAGATGCAAAAGCAGAAACCCCTGATAAGGAAAACTATCAGATCTTGTGAGACTTATTCACTTTCATGAGAACAGTATGGGGGAAACCATGACCAGAAGGTGCTTTGGGGTTTGGCCCTTGCTTCTGACTTCATCTGCTACCCTTCTGCCCCTCAGTTTAAATATTATCTCCTTTGAGAGGCCAGCCCTCACCATACTACTACTACCCAGCTAGGTTTACCCCAAAGACACATTAATCTCTTACTCTTGTCAAAAGACAAAATTACAATGAATTTAGTTAAAGATCTCGATTGGCTTTATTTGTGATTCTAGAATTGAGCAACACAGGATTCCATGAAACAGAGTACATGTTCTGATGTGCTGAGCACAGGTTGCCTTTATAGACAGAAAGGACACAGAGGACAAAAAGTAGATTGGTTATTTCAAAGCCACTGTCCTTGTAAGACGGGGACAGGGAGACAGAACAATAGCAAATTAACTTATTTGTTAACTTCAGCCAGGCTACCTTTTTATGTGTAGGGATTAAAATAGAGGCAACTTTATTATCGTGTCAGTGGAAGATTGAAACCAGCCTGTTTGGGAAATTGGCTGTCACCTCTCTGCTGATGTCTTGAGCGGTCAGCTAACAACTTAGTTTCAGTTTGGTGAGGCGGGACTTTAGCCTGGGTGACTCCACTTTGATGTTTAGTCTGACTTGTTGGGGCCTCATACAGGAGTTTAGTCCAAGTCAATGACCTTCCATAATTTTTGTTTAGTACTCCATGCCCTGTGCCTCCCCTTCACTGCACTTCTTGCAGTTTGTAATATTTTATTTTCTCTTTCCTTGGCTCCCTGGCAAACCCTGCATTAAACTATAAAGTCCATGAGAGCAGAGACAACGTCTGTCTGCTTCATCATTGAATCCCTGGGGCCTAGAATGGCTCCCGACAGGCAGTAGGTGTCAGGCAGTCTAATGACTTAGACGAAATGCTCCAGATGGTGAAGATACATTGAGATCATGGACCGGCAAATCCTGAACATACACCACAGACCATTTGGATATTTCTTTTATCATCATTATTACTGGTCTTATTTTATTTCTTTCAAATCTTTCCACGTCCCTGCCTTACAAGGACAGTAACTTCGAAACGGCCATGGAAGGATTTGAAAGGAACTAGGTCCTTCCAGACCTAATGACTCCTTTAAAGATTGGAGACATTGGTTCTTTTTTTTTTTCCCTAGGGACTTCATTTGCAAGGGAGCACACCTCTTCAGCACTGAGCAGGAGGCGGCGGCGGCAACCCCGGTTGCTATGGCAATCCCTGGTCAATGGAGCATGGAACCATGTGTGCCTCGAAAGCCAGCCTGCTGGGGTGGGCCGCCCTCCTGTCTGTGGCAGCTTTAGGGTAACACCAGGCCTTGTCCATATACTTTGGGCGTGGTGAGCCAGGGGGCTGCAAGCTCCCAGGGAAGCCAGGCCCCAGGCCTGTGGTTGTCAGGGCTGTGTGTGTGGCTTTCTGACAAACAAGAACAAAACACCTGTGCTTGGCCATGAGCCAACCATGAGCAAATACAGAAGGAAGGTGAAGACCTAAGATCAAATCACTTGCTGAGTACCCAGTTGCCCCCAGGAGAGCAGGCAGCGGCAAATGCCCCAGACTGAACCCTACCCCCACCTGCTTTTGTAAATAAAGTTTGACTGGAACACAGCCACATCCATTGATCACATACTGTCTCTGACTGCTTTTGTGCCACCACAGCAGAGACTGCGTGGGCCATAAAACCTAAAAGATTTTCCTGTCTGGAACTTTCCAGAAAAAGTTTATTGACCCTAGTTGTGAAGGGTTTTAAGGTGAGGAAAGGGAAGAGGCCTGAGATAATTTATATGGCCTTCTACCGAGGTTTGTTTTTCGTTTTATATTTTTATGTATTTTTTTTTTTTTTTGAGACAGAGTTTTGCTCTTGTTGCCCAGGCTGGAGTGTAATGGCATGATCTCGGCTCACTGCAGCCTCTGCCTCCCGGGTTCAAGCTATTCTCCTGCCTCAGCCTCCTGAGTAGCTGGGATTACAGGCGCCCACCACCATGCCCGGCTAATTTTTTGTATTTTTAGAAGAGACAAGGTTTCACCATGTTGGCCAGGCCGTTCTTGAACTCCTGACCTCAGGTGATCCACCCGCCTTGGCCTCCCAAAGTGCTGGAATTACAGGCATGAGCCACCATGCCCAGCATCATTTGTAATTTTTTTTTTTTTTTTGAGACGGAGTCTCTGTCACCCAGGCTGGAGTGCAGTGGCGTGATCTCGGCTCACTGCAAACTCCTCCTCTTGGGTTCGTGCCATTCTCCTGCCTCAGCCTCCAGAGTAGCTGGTACTACAGGCACCCGCCACCATGCCCGGCTAACTTTTTGTATTTTTAGTAGAGACAGAATTTCACCGTGTTAGCCAGGATGGTTTCGATCTCCTGACCTCGTGATCCGCCCACCTCGGCCTCCCAAAGTGCTGGGATTACAGCCGTGAGCCACCACGCCCAGCCCATTTTTAATTTTTTTTAACATTCATCAGATGCTGCTTTGTGGCAAGTTCTTTTTAATGCATGATCCCATTTACTTTTCACAACAGCTCCATTTTACAGACGAGAATAACTGCAGTTGCCAGGGTTAGCAAATATTGCATGCAACATTCTTATACTAAAAACTACTTATTGTTTATCTGAAAATCAAATTTTTGTTTGTTTTAAGCAGAGTCTCGTTCTGTCGCCCAGGCTGGAGTGCAGTGGCACAATCTCAGCTCACTGCAATCTCCACCTCCTGGATTCAAGTTATTCTACTGCCTCAGCCTCCTGAGTAGTTGGGATTACAGGTGCCTGCCACCATGCCCGGCTAATTTTTGTATTTTTAGTTGAGACGGGGGTTTGCCATATTGCCCAGGCTGGTCTTGAACTCCTGACCTCAGGTGATTCACCCACCTCAGCCTCCCAAAGTGCTGGGATTACAGGCGTGAGCCACTGCACCTGGCCTGAAATTCAAATTTTACTGAACATCCTGTATTTGGTCTGGCCTCCCTATTAATAACACAATCAAGGTCACACAACCAGTATTGGAAAAGCCATCATTACACTCAGGACTTAAAGCCCTTGGTTAGGCCGGGCACAGTGGCTCAAGCCTGTAATCCCAGCACTTTGGGAGGCTGAGACGGGCGGATCACAAGGTCAGGAGATTGAGACCATCCTGGCTAACACGGTGAAACCCCGTCTCTACTAAAAAATACAAAAAACTAGCCGGGTGAGGTGGCGGGCGCCTGTAGTCCCAGCTACTCGGGAGGCTGAGGCAGGAGAATGGTGTAAACCTGGGAGGCGGAGCTTGCAGTGAGCTGAGATCCGGCCACAGGGCGACAGCAAGATTCCGTCTCAAAAAAAAAAAAAAAAAAAAAAAAAAAAAGGCCCTTGGTTAAAAGTATTACCATGAGCACAGGCAGGCTGTGGAAAAAGTCACTAGCTTAGAGGGCAGAATGAGAATGCAGGGTCTACCATGAAACAGCTGTGACTGGGGTAGGTCATCCAGCTTTTCCAAGCTTTGGCATGCCTCACCCATGAAATGGGATGATCAGCTCCTGCTCGCATATCTCACTGATTAAAAATAATAATAAATCTCGACCAGGCGTGGTGGCTCACACCTGTACAATTCCAGCACTTTGGGAGGCCAAGGCGGGTGGATCACCTGAGGTCAGGAGTTCAAGACCAGCCTGACCAACATGGAGAAACCCCATCTCTACTAAAAATACAAAATTAGCCGGGTGTCGTGGTGCGTGCCTGTAATCCCAGTTACTCAGGAGGCTGAGGCAGGAGAATCACTTGAATCTGGGAGGTGGAGGTTACGGTGAGCTGAGATCACGCCCTTGCACTCCAGCCTGGGCAACAAGAGTGAAACTCCATCTATAATAATAATAATAAACCTCCCTAGCTCTCTGAAGGATGACAGTGTATGAGAGAAAATGTCAGGAGGGCCCATGGGAGATTTTGGTGAGGAAGTCCCCAGTTATTCAGAAATGGCTCCTATTCTCCAAAAACATCAGGAAAAATTTTTCTGAGAGAATTCTTCCTCTTTCAAGTCCACAGGGCCAACAGCAGCATCTGCCTGGATAACCACACAGATATGAGCTCAGCTCTTCTGCCTTGGCCACTGTCAGATTCCTAAGTCAGAAACCCCTTGAGTAGGAAGGCTGGAGCTCCCTGACCCCAAGGTCACCCCCAGGAGTGGTCCAGGGCCAGAGATGAGTTGGAGGCCTCGCTTCCCTCTTCCCCTCCCTCTGACCTCTGCAGTGGAAAGCTAATATGGTTTGACTGTGTGCCCACCCAAAACTCATCTTGAATTGTAGCTCCCATAATTCCCATGTGTTGTGGGAGGGACCTGGTGGGAGATAACTGAATCATGAGGGCAGTTTCCCCCATACTGTTCTTATGGAAGTGAGTAAGTCTCACAAGATCTGATGGCTTTCCTTATCAGGGATTGCTCCTTTTGCTTCTTTTCATTTTCTCTTGCTGCCGCCATGTGAGAAGTGCCTTTCACCTCCTGCCATAATTCTGAGGCCTCCCCAGCCATGTGGAACTATAAGTCCAATTAAACCTCTTTTTCGTCCCAGTCTTATGTCTTTATCAGCAGTGTGAAAACGGACTAATACAGAAGCCGTCAGGCTCCACCTTGCCCTCTGCCGCTGGGGCCTCAGAGAACCCTGCTGGGTGCAACGAGTCCCTTGGGATTCTGCTTGGCAAAACCACCAATGGGGTTTTCCTCCATCATCATCAATCCTAAGCTCCTCAGTGTGGCATCCAAGTCCCTTCAAGACCCTGACCCCACATTGCTTCCCGGGGCCACCTACTGCCACCCTCTCTCTATTCCAGACAATCTCCCCAGAGGAGCTGGGGAGGGGCGTGGACCCTTTTGCCTTCCTGTATTTTTCTGGGAAGTAATTTTCCCACTTTCTCCATTCATCAAAGGCCTCCCTGGCCCCCAGCATCCAACCCCTGAGTCCCCCTTTCCTGGCCACTCAAACCCTTTCCTCTGCTCTGTGCCTTCTGTGGGCCTTCGGTCATTCTGTCTTGTGTGTCTGTCCATCTCCCTCTTTTATTTTATTTTATTTTATTTTTTATTTTAATTGAGGCAGAGTCTTGCTCTGTCACCCAGGCTGGAGTGCAATGACATGATCTCTGCTCACTGCAACCTCCGCCTCCTGGGTTCAAGCAATTCTTTTGCCTCAGCCTTCTGAGTAGCTGGGACTACAGGTACCCACCACCATGCCTGGCTAATTTGTTTCTATTTTTAGTAGAGGCGGGGTTTCGCCATGTTGGCCAGACTGGTCTGGAACTCCTGACCTCAGGTGATCCACCCGTCTCAGCCTCCCAAATTGCTGGGATTATAGCCGTGAGTCACCACGCCCAGCCCATCTTCCTCTTTAAACTGTGTGCTGCACAAGGTTGGTTTATCCGTCTCTGTGTCCACCCAGAAACTAACATCTAGGGCCTTGTCCACTGAGAGTGCCGAATGGAACCATCCTGCCAAAGCAACACTCTCTCTCAGAAGGGTAGATTTAGCTGAAAACACATCTTCAGGTTAGAATGCCTCCCACAATCTTCAACAAAGCTGGTGGGAGGAGGATGGTCCCTTGGACTGTGGTGCAGAGGGTTGTATGGGATTGAGGGTCTGGGCTGGGGCAGACACTTTGCAAACATTATCTCAGGACTCCTCCTAGCAATCCCATTGTCATTACAGGATTATTACCCCATTTTACAGATGAGCCACTGAGGCCACGGAATAAATTACTCCAAGACAGGAGCCCAAAAATAGGAGAGCCCTAGTCTTGCCTGAGGTTCTCTTGCCCGAGACAGCCACTCTCTCCCTCACAAGGCCCTGCAAGGTGGATAAGACCAGAGCTGGTCAAGGCGTCCCCCACTCCCACTTATTTTTTTTTTTTTGGAGACAGGGTCTAGTTTCGTCACCCAGGCTGGAGTGCAGTGGCATGATCATGGCTCACTACAGCCTTGACCACCTCGGCTCAAGGGATCCTCCTACCGCAGCCTCCTGAGTAGCTGGGACTACAGGCACATGCCATCATGCCCAGCTAATTTTTTTCTGCTTTTTTCTTCTTATGTATAGAGACAGGGTTTCACTATGTTACCCAGGCTGGTCTCAAACTCCTGGGTTCAAGCGGTCCTCCCACCTCAGCTTTCCAAAGTGCACACATTTCCATTTTTATGATAAACTCAGGCTTACAGAGGTGATCTCTGTGCCTCCTTCCACAGCCAGTGAGGGGTAGAGTGAAGACTTACCAGCACCTGCACAAGATACTTGTCCCGAAACATTGGTGACAGAGACTTAGTGAATGCATAACGAATCAGCTGTGACTTCTGTGCTCTGCCAACATTCCACATCTTGGGGGCCTCTGGTTCGTGCAGCCCTCATTCCAGAGCTCAGTGCCCTCAGAGCCTGTCAGAAACCCAAGGTGCTAAAGGAAACCGTGTCTTCTGGGCTGTGCACCCCAAATCCAACATGCATTTCCCTCAAATCCAGAAAGGCTCTGAGCCAGGCCAGAGTTCCACCGAGAGGCAGGGAAAGCAACTAAGTCTCCGAGGCATTAAATAACTCAAAGTCCTGCGCCTGGTAAGGGGCAGAGCCTGTGTTCTTTCTTCATGCTGCAACACTGTAGGTGACCAAATAAAATTAGGCTTAAACCCAGTGCCAGGGCACGCAGGACAGGGTATCATCAAACAATGCCAGTGTTTGTAACAAATGGAAATCTTCCCACAACCATGGCTGTCTCCCTCATCTCCTTCCCTGGGTTGGAGAGCATCACCAAATAGCCATGCGGTCATCCTATGGACACCTGCACACATACAAATGATGATTCAGGAGTTCAATTGCCAGCTCGTCCATACTAAATCCCCCTGTTCTGTGCCAAGGATATCACACTGATGTATTTGGATACCTGTCATTGGCCCCCCTAAAAACTCCCACACGTAAGCCATTCCCCATTCTCTCTCCATAAGAGTGCACATCAGCAAAGGGTGGGCGAGATAGATACATCACTGGCTTTGTAGTCAAGGGCGCTTGTTCAAGGAGAACAGGAACCTTGCACACCAGCCTGAGAGGTTAAGTGTGCATGCACTTTAATTCCATTTTTCCCACAAGTACTGCTGCTTCTTGCACTCCTAGTACACTCCTCAAGCAACCCTTGGAGGAGGTGGGACAGGAAATACTCTCCTGATCTGGAGGTTGGAGAAACAGACTCAGCAAGGCAACCTGCTTTTCCCAAAGTCCCTCAACCAGTAAGGAACACAGGCAGGGCAGGCTCGAGGCCCTGGATTCCTGCTCTTCCAGTCAGAGCTGCAACCCCTCAAATTCACACGTACCAAACCATGGCTTCCAGAGGCCCCAGAGCAGCTCGGAGGAGGGGCCGCTTTGGGCCCCCAGGATGTGGCAGAGCCCTTGACAGCCGAACTGTGTTCCATGAGTCCTAATGAGACTGGTTTAAGTAGCACTCCAGAGAGTGTGCAGGGCCCTTACTCAGAAGCACTCCAGCCCTGGAAGAGACATACCTGGAAGTTTGGGTTCTCTAGAGAACCAGAGAGAAGACCCTGTACCAAATGTATACCACTTCCCATCAGCCACTGGCGCACATCAAGTGCGGACCTTGGGCTTTGGAACCAGGCACATCTGGTTCACACCCAGCTCCCCTGGCCAGCCGCAGGCCCCTTTCCCATCACCCAAGCTCTCCCTGCTTCGAGTGAGGACTGAAGAAGAGGGCATCGCGGAGGCCCCAGCACCGGGAAGCTCTCACCCACGAGCACCTTTACAGACTTTCCCATGACATATGTTTAACATGCTCACTGTAGATAAAGTACAAAATAAAGATAAGGGGGAAAAAGCCATAAAAGTCTTACCACCCATAATCTTACCACCCAGCTGCCCACTTAACGTATTTTTGAACATCCTGCTAGACGTGTGTGTGCATGTGTGAGCATGTGTGTGTGTGCATGTGTATGTGCGCTTGTGCACTCTCTAACATCTCTACGGAGATCTTAATCCCTCAAAAGGTGCCTTGGTTTTTATGCCTTATGATTAACTCTGTCAGTTATATTCAATTATTCACTATTACAGACAGAGCTATTAGGAGTGAACAATCTTGTAGCTAAAGCTTTGAGCATTTTCTAATTTCATAGATTTTTCTTAGAAATAAAACTGTGGCAAATGCACTTTTGTGACTTTTGATATATGTTGTCGTATTTTCTTTTTTAGAGATAAGGTCTCACTCTCTTGTCCAGGCTGGAGTACAGTAACATGATCATGGCTCACTGCAGCCTCAAATTCCTGGGCTCAATGATCCTCCTGCCTCAGCCTCCCAAGTAGCTGGGACCACAGGCGTGCATCACCATGCCCAGCTAATTTTTAATTTTTGTAGAGATGGGGGGTGGTCTCGCTATGTTGCCCATGCTGGTCTCAAACTCCTGAGCTCAGAGGATCCACTGACTCTGGCCTCCCAAAGTGCTGGGATCATAGGCATGAGCCACTGTGCCTGGCCCTATATTACCATATTTATACTCTTGGTTTCATAGCCAAAGCATTGTATTTTCTTATTATTTTAACATGAATTTTTAATCATTAATGAGGTTAAGTGTCTGTAGGAATGCTTATTGCATTTTTACACTTACTATTTTTTTTTGAGATGGACTCTCGCTCTGTCACGCAAGATTGAGGACAGTGGTGTGATCTTGGCTCACGGCAACCTCCAATTCCCAGGTTCAAGCGATTCTCCTGCCTCAGCCTCCCGACTAGCTGGGATTACAGGAATAAGCCACCACACCCGGCTAATTTTTGTATTTTTTTTAGTAGAGATGGGGTTTCACCATGTCGGCCAGGCTGGTCTTGAACTCCTGATTTCAGGTGATCTGCCCGCCTTGGCCTCCCAAAGTGCTGGGATTAGAGGTGTGAGCCACCACGCCCGGCCTATATTTACACTTCTTGTATTGGGTCTGTTGTCCATGTTTTCTGCTGGAATATTTTTCCTGATTTATTTTTTAATAAGTATTCTTTTATATTGAGTATACAAACCCATTAGCTATTATATGTGAGGCAAATATTCTCCTACTTTTATTTTTAGTGGTAACAATAATAATACGTCTCTCTGTCCAAGAAGCTATGCCTGAAACTAGGATTTTACCTACTGTGTTTGGTAAAGGTAAAATTTGAAATAGCTCATGTGGAATCACAAAGCCTGGTGTTGAGACTTATCCTAGGAGCCAAAGACTGGCCAGGCTGTGTGTGTGTGTGTGTGTGTATGTGTGCTGTGCATAGTGTGTGTTGTGTGGTGTGTGTGTGTGTTCTTATGTCACCAGGTCAGATTATCTAGATTTTATTTTATTTTATTTTGTTTTATTTTTTTGTAGAGATGACGTCTCACTATGCTGCTCAGGCTGGTCTCGAACTCCTGGGCTCAAGAGATCTTCCTGCCTCAGCCTCCCAAACTGCTGTGATTATTGACATGAGCCACAGCTCCTGGCCAAGCTTACCTGGATTTCAAAAGATAAACACAAGGTAAGACAGAACTCACTCAACCAATGCCCACCAGTTATTAGATCTCATCATATCTGCCTCACATGTAAGGTTTTTCTGAAGTATGTTTTCTTTTGAAATCATAACGTTCCTGATCACACACTGTAGTCCGGATTTCCTAGTCTGTCATCTAATTTTGCAAACCTTAACTAAAAATATAAAATAAAATCTGTGTTTTACTTAGGAAATCTTTTTTTACTTAGGAAAGCATTTTATTACATATATTATTTTTTGACACAACATCTCAGTGAAGTAACCAGGAAATAGACTATTTCTCCCCATTTTATAGATGGGTAGAATGAGGCTCAGGGAATGGAATTATCAATGCAAAGTCATTAAGGGGTGGAGGCTACACTCAAACCCAGACATTCTGACTCCAACTCTGGAAGATTCTTCGTGAGCCCACAGTGGTTTGGGGCCCAGGAGTGGAGCCAGAAACCCTCACTGCTTATAACGAGGTGATTGGTCTGCTCAGCACTGGGGCCTCAATTTCCCTGTCTGCATTATCTCTGCAGCATTAGCTAAAGTAAAACACCTACATGGGGTCAGGGATCAGGGCGCCGTGCCACTGCAGTAAGATTGTCCTGTCCTGACTGGCGCCACCAGCGTGGTAGGGAGTTGCCCACTCTTGAGCTAATGGCGCCACATCCCCGCAGTCAGCCTCCCAACAGTCATCCGTGGACACCCATCTCCGCAGCACCTCTCAACAGTGACAGTTCTCATCCCTGTCACAAGTGTCTCTGGATGATTTCCTGTCATTTTCTGCATTTTCACTTTGGGCTTGTTGACAAGTGGCTTGAATCTTCTTTGTTCATCCGTCAAAAAGTTATCAAACCCTTCCCTGTGCCATGCATTTTGCGGCCTGATGGGGATGGAGAAAAAAGTAGATGAGAATCCTGGCTCTTCGGGAGCCTTCTGTCTAGTAAAAGACACCTATGAGCGGGGTCCCAGGAGAGGAGGGAGCAATGAAGAAAGCTGAGCTTCCCAGGGGTGATGTTGGACTGAGCACTGCAGAATGAATAGGAGCTGGCCAGAGGGAGAAGAGGGAAAGGCTCAAAGGAATGGCCCAGGCAAAAGCACAGTTTCAAGGGTGGGGCTTGGTGTGATGGTGGGAGGAGCATCCGGCTGAGGGTGAAGCAGGAGCTAGACTGGGGGCTGCAGGTTGTGAAGAACCCCAGGTGCCAGGCTGAGGAGCTGCTTTTATCCTGTCCTCCCAGTGACTCCTGCATGGGGGGCAGGTCAGGTGTGACTTAGCTGCCAACCTCAAGGCACACATAGGACAAGGGAAGGAAAGAGCTGACCACTGGAGTCCTCCCATGGTACTGGCATCCAAAATGGGTCACTCTGGCTGAGAAATCCCCCTGCTCCTGCAGTCACAGCGGGCAGTGCCAGGGCTCAGAGGTGCTGATGCAGTGGCCCAAACCACCCAACATGGTGGCTGATTCCCGTTTTCCCTGGGCCTTCAAGGCTTGAGCAGGATGGTGTCTACCTTGCAGGCCGGAAGTCTTCCCCTGTGGGGCTAGAAAAGCATCTCTGCTGCCTTGGGGTTGATTTTTTCCCTGCTGTCTAATCAACTTGCTGCTCCACAACTGATTCAAACTATTTCTCAGCCCCAGATCAGGCTCTTGCCTCACTTTCAGACCACGGCAGACATTGCTCCACACTCAGTGCTAATCCTAATCTTGCTACACCCCTGCATGACTGGCTTCCATAATCACAGTAGTAATAGCCATAAGGGTAACCCCTGCCTTTCCTAAGGGCTTCCTTTGTGCCAAGCACCACACTAGAACGGTTCACCGTGCTTGTGGCCACTGTGCTCCTCTGCCTCCTGCTCGTTCTCCCTCCACTCTGGGCTACTGTTACCCAGCAATGGGCTTGCTGCCTGAAGTACACAGAGGCTAATATTATGGCACTCGCTTTTGAGAACAGCAAAAGCTTTATTGTAAGCTGGCTTACAAGGAGACAGGAGCCAACACCCAAATCTGTCTCCCTGAGCTGGGGTCTGGGGATGGGTTTTATAGGCAGAGAGTAACAGTGAAAGAGACAAGAAGGTGCAAAGAAGCATGATCTGATAGGTTCATGCAAAGAGGCCATGACAGGTCCTTGGCTCTTGGCCAGGTGCAGTGGCTCACGTCTGTAATCCCAGCACTTTGGGAGGCCAAGGCAGGCAGATCACTTGAGGTCAAGAGTTTGAAACCAGCCTGGCCAACATGGTGAAACCCAGTCTCTACTAAAAATACAAAGATTATCCAGGCATGGTGGCAAGTGCCTGTAATCCCAGCTACGTGGGAGGCTGAGGCAGGAGAATCGCTTGAACCTGGGAGGTGGAGGCTGAAGTGAGCCAAGCTTGACCCACTGCACTCCAGCAACAAAGTGAGACTCTGTCTCAAAAAAAAAAAAAAAAAAAAAAAAAAGTTCTTGGCTCTTAAGTGTGTGCTGCAACAAAACAGGGCACCACTGGCTTCCTCATTTGGTCCCCATTCCTGGCTTCTAGTACTCAGTTTCCATCTGTTTTCCATTCCATCCGGCTCTGGGGTCATCAGTCGGGCACACTTAGCTCATCTGGACATGCTCAGGTTACCTGCCTTGCAACCTGGGGCTGTTTTAACAGAAAAACAACTCATCATTTTGTCACTGATAAAGTTGAGCCAAATGGGACTGCTTCTGCAATTAACCTTCCTTCTACTAATGATGTGGGTTTTGAGGCCCTGTACAATCTAATGCTTTGTCAACCAAGCCAAAATTCAATTCTGAATCAGTTGAGATACTGAGTTTGGCTGTGTAAGTGTAACAGATATTCAGAGTATCAGCGATTTAAACAAGACGCAAGACTGTCTCTCCCACGAAGAAGTCTAAGAAGGCATGGCGCCTCTGCACTGCAAAGTTAGCAGGGACCCAGTCTCCTTCTGTCTGATTGCTCTGCCACCCCCCAGGTGTCGCCATCTCACGGAGTCCATGAAGGAGCACCACCACCACGTCCCTTTGAGGGCATGCAATCCAGGAGTTGCAGGGTTCACTTGCATTCAGATCCTATTGTGTCCGGAATTGATGGGTTCTTGGTCTCGCTGACTTCAAGAATGAAGCCGCGGACTGTCACAGTGAGTGTTACAGCTCTTAAAGGCAGCACGTCTGGAGTTGTTTGTTCCTCCTGGTGGGTTCATGGTCTTGCTGGCTTCAGGAGTGAAGCTGCAGACCTTTGCCACGAGTGTTACAGCTCATGAAGGTGGCGTGGACCCAAAGAGTAAGCAGCAGCAAAATTTATTGTAAAGAGTGAAAGAACAAAGCTTCCACAGTGTGGAAGGGGACCCAAGCCGGTTTCCACTGCTGGCTCGGGCAGCCTCTTTTTATTCCCTTATCTGACCCCATCCACATCCTGCTGATTGGTCCATTTTACAGAGAGCTAATTGGTCCCTTTTGACAGAGTGCTGATTGGTGCGTTTACAATCCCTGAGCTAGACACAGAGTGCTGATTGGTGCATTTACAATCGTTTAGCTAGACACAGAGTGCTAGACAGAAAAGTTCTCCAAGTCCCCACTAGATTATCTAGATACAGAGTATTGATTGGTGTATTTACAAACCTTGAGCTAGACACAAGTTGCTGATTGGTGTGTTTACAATCCCTGAGCTAGACACGGAGTACTGACTGGTGCATTTACAATCCTTTAGCTAGACACAGAGTGCTAGACAGAAAAGTTCTCCAAGTCCTCACTAGATTAGCTAGATACAGAGTACTGATTGGTATATTTACAAACCTTGAGCTAGACACAGACTGCTGAGTGGTGCATTTACAATCCTCTAGCTAGACATAAAAGTTCTCCAAGTCCCTACCCGACTCAGGAGCCCAGCTAGCTTCGTCTAGTGGATCCCATGCCAGGGCCGTGGGTGGAGCTGCCTGCCAATCCTGCACTGCGCACCTGCACTCCTCAGCCCTTGGGTGGTCGATGGGACCGGGCACTGTGGAGCAGGGGGAAGCACCCATCGGGAAGGCTCGGGCTGTGCAGGATCCCACCGGTGGGGGGGCTTGGGCTTTGTGGGCTGCAGGTCCCAAGCCCTGCCCCGTGGGGAGGCCGCTGAGGCCTGGTGTGAACTCGAGCATGGTGCAGGTGGGCCGGCAGTGCTGGGGGACACAGTGCACCCTCTGCAGCTGCTGGCCTGGGTCTAAGCCCCTCACTGCCCAGGGCCAGTGGCGCTGGCTGGCCGCTCTGAGTGCAGGGCCCACCAAGCCCATGCCCACCTGGAACTCACGCTGGCCCACAAACGCTGCACACAGCCCCAGTTCCTGCCCATACCTCTCCCTCCACATCTCCCCACAAGCAGAGGGAGTCTGTTCCGGCCTTGGCCAGCCCAGAGAGGGGCTCCCACAGTGCAGTGGCAGGCTGAAGGTCTCCTCAAGCACGGCCAGAGTGGGTGTTGAGGTCGAGGAGGTGCCAAGAGTGAGTGAGGGCTGCCAGGGCTGCCAGCACACTGTCACCTCTCAATCCCCCCCTCTAAACAGGACATCCCAATTGCTGTTGGGAATTTGGTCGATGACACTCTAGCTACTTCCTGCTGGACAGGGGCGATGAGGGGGCCCTGCAGTTGCAGTGTCCTCCAGAGGGAAGCTCTCTAGGCCAGTAAAGGTGCCAGCGGGTCGGTCCAGGGGTCCTCAGTAGAAGTTGTTAGTTGAACTCATTGGGGTTCCATTTGTAAGACCATCCGTAGCTTGATGGCCTCGATTCCAGAGGAAACAAATTTGACAAGAAGGTTAAAAATACAGGGTCCAAAAGCGAGTAACAGCAAGATGGCTGCCACGGGACCTAGAAAGAGGAGAAGCTATGTTGCCCAACTCCAGAGGTTGGTATAAGAGTTTGAAAGGTGTCTCATTTCAGAAGTCTTTTCCTGTAAATGCTGGGTGGCATCTCGTACTATCCCTTACTGGTTAGTATAAAAACAACACTCTTCCCCTAAGAAGGTGTAGAGTCCTCCTTTCTCAGCAGTGAGGAGGTCTAGGCCTCGACAGTTTTGGAGAGTCACTGCTACTAAAGAGTATTTGGGATTGTAAAGTAAGGATAGATTTTGTTATTTCTTGCAAACTGAGAAATCCTTTGAGAGTGTGTGGTAGTAGGATAATGAAGTACATAAACCGGCTAATTCTGGTTCCTGTAGCAGTAGCCATTCCTAACCCTATAAGTAGGGATATTAGTTGTATGCTCTGTGCTGACGGACTTGAGCTTTGAGGGGTACTGAAAAGGTCTGATTTCCTGTGGCAACGTTAATGTTGGGACTTAGAAAGACTAAGGTGCAGGTGCCCGTCCAGTTAGTGGGGAGGCAGATATAGGTCGACGTTCCACATAAGAATATACCTTGGCTGGGTAGACAGAACTTTACCCTGGCCTTTAAAGGAATAGGGTACACTGTTTTTTCTTTACTATTTCTATCTCTGTTTTTGACTTCTTCATTGTCTCTCTTCTCTTTCTGACTCCCTCTTTTTCTCTCTGACTCTTCCGCTCTCTCTCTCTCTCTGTCTCTTTCTCTCTTTTTGCTGCCTCTGCCAGCTGCTTATGCTGCTGTTCTCCCTTCTCCTTCCCCTTTTTGATGGCTTTGGCAGTGTAAGACTGCCACCTTCTTCGGTTTTTGCACTGTGTGCAGTAACTCCATGATTTCCTTGTGGTATTTAATGGGGGTTCCCCAAGGTTAGGAACTCCCTTTCTTTCCATATTGCAGCATGGGCATGTAGGATTAGATAAGCGTACTTGCTATCTGTATACACATTTATTCTTTTTTCCCTTTCCCAGTTCTAAAGTTCGGGTAAGTGCTACTAGTTCTGCTAACTGGGCACTGGTGCCTGGGGGAAGAGGCTTACTTTCAAGTATGGTTACCTCACTAACCATGGCGTAACCTGCCTTTCGTATCCCATTCTCCACAAATGAACTTCCATCAGTATATAGGTTAAGGTCAGGATTAGCTAAGGGGACTTCTAAGAGATCATCTTGGGCAGCATAAATCTGGACTATAATTTGGTGGCAGTCATGCTTAATTGGTTCCCCATCCTCTGGGAGAAAAGTGGCAGGGTTGAGGGCCATGCACATGCGTATTTGAAGCACCGGTCCCTCAAGGAGTAGCACCTGGTATCTAAGTAGGCAGTTTTCTGATAGCCATAAACTTCCTTTCCCACCTAGTATGCCATTTACATTATGAGTAGTCCAGACAGTGAGATCCTTTCCTTGTATTATCTTGGTAGCCTCTGACACTAAGACAGCCACTGCTGCAACTACCCTTAAACAGTGAGGTCAGCCTTTTGCTACTACATCAATTTCCTTACTTAGGTATGCCACTGGTAGCGGGGTTGTCCCACGAGTCTGAGTAAGGACTCCAAGAACTACCCCTGCTCTCTCTCTGACGTATAAAGAGAAGTTTTGTCCTGTCGGAAGGCTTAAGGCTAGAGCTTGTACTAGGGCCTGCTTTAAGGTTTTGAAGGCTGTTTCTGCCTCTGGTTCCCATTCTACTAGATGACTATTTGCCCTCTGGGTTTCCTTGATTAGAGTATAGAGGGGCCCGACTATCTTGCTGTATCGGAGATCCATAGTTGGCAAAAGTCGGCAATTCCAAGGAACCCCCACAACTGTTTCAATGTCTTAGGGTAAGGATAAGCCAGTATAGGCTGCATTTGTTCCTTGCTGAGGGCCCTCATCCCTCTGGCTAAGATTAGGCCTAGATATTTGACCTGCTGTAGGCAAAGCTGGGCCTTCAACCTAGATGCCTTGTACCCTTGATTAGCTAGAAAGTTCAAGAGATCTAGAGTAGCCTGCTGGCATGAGGCTTCTGAACTGGTAGCTAAAAGTAAATCCTCCACATATTGAAGGACCAGAGTGCCTGAACTTGAGAAGTGGCCTAGATCTTGGGCCAGTGCCCGACCAAACAGGTGAGGGCTATCCCTAAACCCTTGGGGCAAGACTGTCCACGTGTTAGGACATTTGGTCTGTGGAATCCTCAAAGGTAAAGAAAAACTGCGAGTCAGAGTGCAGGGGAATACAGAAGGTATCCTTGAGGTCCAGAGCCATGAACCATTCTGCTTCCTCTGGTATTTGAGAGAGCCAGGTATAGGGGTTTGGTACAACTGGATATAGAGGAATTACTGCCTCATTGATGAGTCTAAGATCTTGCACTAGTCTCCACTGACCATTCAGTTTTTGTACTCCCAGAATTTGGGGTGTTGCAAGGACTGCTGCATTTCCTTGCTAAACCTTGAGCTTTTAAATGTTTAACAATATCCTGTAATACTTTATGAGCTTGAGGCCTTGAGGGATACTGCCTTTGATAAGGAAAAGTGGTGGGATCTTTTAACCTGATTTGGACTGGGCGGGCATTTTTTACCCTTCCAAATTGTCCTTCCGATGCCCAGACTTCAGGGTTGATTCCCTCTTCAAGTAGGAGACAACAAATGGGTAACTTGTTCCCCATATTTATGTATATAATAGCTCCATCCTTGGCTAATATATCTCTCCGTAATAAAGGTGTGGGATTTTCAGGCATAACAGGAAAGGCATGTGAAAAGAGCAAAGTCTCCCAATTACAACTGAGGAGGTAGGAGAAATACCTGGTTACAGGCTGTCCCAGGATTCCTCGGATGGTAACGGACCTTAAGGACAGTCATCCAGGACAGTCATCCAGGAGATTAACACTGTGAAGGCCACGCCAGTATCCAGGAGGAAGTCAATTTCCTGGCCCTTCATCCTCTGGGGCAGTGCACCTTCCAGTGATTGCCTCTGCATAGTGGACATGGACAAGGGGGCAGCTTGTTTCTCATTGGACAATCTTTTTTAAAGTGTCCTAATAAACCACACTGATAACAAGCCCTACCAGGTGATTGGCCTGCTCCATTTTCTGTCCCCTCTGAACCACCAAGGTTTGTTTGTCTGACGGCCATGACTAAGGCTGCAGCCTCTTATCTCACTTTTCCTTTTGGACCTTTTCGTCTTGGTCCCTATTATAGAACACCAAGGTTGCCAGGTTTAATAATGCCTCCAAATTTTGTTCAGGGCCCAGGGCTTGCTTTTGGAGCTTTCTCCTGATATCTGTGACTGACTGGGTAAAAAACTTATCTTTTAGAATCAATTGACCCTCAAGTGATTCAGGTGACAGGGCAGTATATTTTCGTAAGGCCTCACGTAGCCGCTCAAGGAAGGCAGAGGATTTTCTTCTTTTCCCTGAGTTATGGTGGGCATCATTGAATAATTCATGGGCTTTTTTCTAATTCTCCTTAGTCCTTCTAGAACACAGGTCAATAGATGTTTACGACTCCAGTCCCCATGACCTGAGTCAATGTCCCAGTGGGGATCCATACTGGGGATGGCTTGCTGACCGGTAGGGAATTTGTCCCTTTCTTCAGCTGTCATTCTATCATTTACTTGACTAAGATACCAGGTATCTCCACACTCTCGGGCTGCAGCTAAAGCCACATTCTTTTCATTAAAGGCCAGGGTTTGATCTAACAGTAGCATGACATCTCTCCAAACGAGGTCGAAGGTTTGCCCTAGACCCTATAGGACATCTATGTACCTATCAGGATCATCTGAAAACTTCCCAAGGTCTGCCTTGATCTGCTTTAAATCAGAGAGGGAGAAAGGGACATGTACCCGGGTTGGGCCAAATTCCCCTCCCCCTACAACTTGAAGGGGGCATAACCGATAGCCTGGGGGTTTTTGTGGTCCTTTGGAGATTTCCTTGCTTATTTCCTTCTGGGCAGGGGCGATTAGAGAAGGATTATCATTAATAGGAAGGGGAGCTATAGGGAGGGCTAGGATATGGGAGTAAGCTGAGAGGTCCTCCTGTGGGATGTAAATTGCAAGCTTTGCATAGTTGTGGATTCTCCCTCAATGAAAAGAAAGCTTGGACATAACGTATTTCACTCCATTTGCCTTCCCTCTTACAGAAAAGGTCAAGCTGCAGGATAGTACTGTAATTTGTACTTCCCTCAGGTGGCCATTTTTCCCCATCAGAGAGAGAATATTGGGGCCAAGCTGTAGTGCAGAAAAAAATGAGCCACCTCTTTTTCAGGGTTTGTGGGTCAAATTGGTCCCAATGGCTTAGGAGGCATTTCAAGGGTGAGCCTGTTGATGCCTGAGTGTTTCCCATCTGAAAGACAAAACCACCCGCAGTTTTGGTTTTTGTTTCTCCCTCTGCCCAAGAACCTGCAGCAGTCCCTGGACCTGCTGATCAGAATAGTTGTGTTCACCGATGCAGCAGCAGAAACACTAGTTTTCCTCTTACATCACAAAGAGGACTGATGAATGTTGGATTTAGTGGCCCTTACCAATGCATTCTCGAAAACCTGCACCCTTTTCTGTCCTCCTAGACCACAAAGAGGACCAAGAAAAATCGGATTTAGTGGCCTTTACCCATGCATTCTCGAAAACCTGTTAGAGTCCTAAGCATTCTCCTGTTAGTATTGGGACTTTACCCCCATCCTATAGAGATGTTATGCCCCAAAAATGAAGCAGAGGGCCATACCCTGAGGGAGGGAAGGGATCTCCAGAGTTGGAAGAGTGACAACTTTTGCCGTCACTTCTATGAATAGGAAGGATACAATTTCTGAGGCTCCTCACATCCTAGCTTCAGGAATAGCTTTTGTTAGGCCTGCTTGACCGAGGAGCGATCCTAAAATTCCAGATAGTCCCCCCATGACAGGGCTTTAGGCAAAAATTATGTCTTTCTGATTGGGAGCCCTGGTGCCTAAAGAAGGCAGCAGAGTCCTGGAGTTTATGCTAGAAGTCATTCTTATAGGAGAAACTAAAGCACCAGAGACAGTGGGTGGTTTTTAGAAGCGGGACTAGTCTCACAGAAGAGAGGTGAGAGGAAGTTTGTCTGGCAGGCATTAGGACCCAGGAGGAAAAGGGTCAGGATAGATAAGATAGATGGGCGAGTCTCGCTTGGGCGACATGCCTTTTTAGAGTTCCGCTCATGGCCGCAGGGTCAACCAACTTGTTGTCAGGACCCCTGAGCTGCATGGCTTTCCTCTCTGTTGACCCTTGGTTTAGCCCAGAAGTACGGGAAAAGTGGAAGCTGGTTCCAGGTAAACCAACACTCCCAACTCCGAAGAGTCAGGGGTTGTTAGAGAGCCCTTTCCCAGAAAGCCTGACACCCGTGTCTTTAGTCCGGTGGCCGTGCTAGTCACTTTTAACTGGCCGACAGGTGCCTGGTATTTAGCCCCCGAATTCTAAGGAAAAATAGGACAGAATAGCAAGCAAAAGGGGTCCGTTGATACTCACCGCTTGGCGATAGGCAATGGTCTCACCACTTGACGATAGTCTCACTGCTTGGCAATAGACGATAGGCCCTTCGTGGTTGCCAAAATGTGTCCAGAATTGGTGGGTTCTTAGTCTCCCTGACTTCAAGAATGAAGATGCGGACTGTTGCAGTGAGTGTTACAGCTCTTAAAGGCAGCACACGTCTGGAATTGTTCGTTCCTCCCCATGGGTTCATGGTCTCGCTGGCTTCAGGAGTGAAGCTGCAGACCCTTGCCATGAGTGTTACAGCTCATGAAGACGGCATGGACCCAAAGAGTAAGGAGCAGCAAAGATTTATCGTAAAGAGTGAAAGAACAAAGCTTCCACAATGTGGAAGAGGACCCGAGTGCGTTTCCGCTGCTGGCTCAGGCAGCCTGCTTTTATTACCTTATCTGACCCCACCCACATCCTGCTGATTAGTCCATTTTACAGAGAGCTGATTGGTCTGTTTTGACAGAGTGCTGATTGGTGTGTTTACAATCCCTGAGCTAGACACAGAGTGCTGATTGGTGCGTTTACAATCGTTTAGCTAGACACAGAGTGCTAGACAGAAAAGTTCTCCAAGTCCCCACTAGATTAGCTAGATACAGAGCACTGATTGGTGCATTTACAAACCTTGAGCTAGACACAGAATGCTGATTGGTGCATTTACAATCCTCTAGCTAGACATAAAAGTTCTCCAAGTCCCCACCCAACTTAGGAGCCCAGCTGGCTTCACCTAGTGGATCCTGTGCCAGGGCCGCAGGCAGAGCTGCCCACAAGTCCCACGCCCTGTGCCTGCACTCCTCAGCCCTTGTGTGGTTGATGGGACCAGGGGCCGCAGAGCAGGGGGCGGTGCCCGTCAGGGAGGCTTGGTCCGCGTGGGAGCCCACTGGTGGGGGGTCTCGGGCATGGTGGGCTGCAGGACCTGAGCCCTGCCCTGCAGGTAGGCAGCTGAGGCCCTGCAAGAACTCGAGCTTGGTGCGGGTGGGCCGGCAGTGCTGGGGGACCTAGTGCACCCTCCGCAGCTGCTGGCCCGGGTGCTAAGCCCCTCACTGCCCTGGTTGAAAGAAAGAGGGAAGGAAGGAAGTTTGTGTGCAAGGATCTCACAAAGCAATGCAGTTCTGAGCTCAGCAAGACAGCCAGGGATCCTCCAGCAAAAGTCATCCAGCACAGGAAGCCTGCATCTTCCACCTTTCCTCCCTGTCCCTGCCAGGCCCAGCCATGGACTAGGAGCAGCCCAGGGGAAGCATAGCCTTATGGAAATGGGTTTCCAAGGGCAGCAGCAGGGTTGCTGGTCACCAACGCTCCCACAGTCAGAGTTCTGAGAGGCCTTGCTCATGGCCCCTGCACTGAGGAACCTGGGCCAAGCTGCTTCATTTTTAAGCCTCCTATTTCCTCAACTATAAAGTGGGGGTAGTAATTTCTAACTCACAATGTAGGCATTTGAGATCATATCTGTGAGTTTATTTCTATGCCAAGCACACACGAAGCTCTCAATCATTGACTGTTTTTATTATTGTTGTCGATGGTGATGTCATTGTCATTATTGTATATTGAAGGCTCTCAGGCAGTGGACAGGCATGAGCAGAGCCATGCATTAGAAACGGTCCCATCGCACTCAACCTGCCTCAGTGTCTTCCCTCAGCCCTCTGGGAGTATCGGTAACTCTCAAAAACAAGTCCCCTCCCTCTTTCTGAAATGACTTGCCAGAAGGGGCCCAGGCAGCAAGATGTATAAAACAGAAATGGAAATGGAAAACTCGGGCCAGGGGAGGGGGCAGGAGGAGCCACACAGGGTCACTCGGCTTCAGCAGGCACCAGGCACCGTGGCTCCGTGGGTCCCAGCAGCATCCCAGCCTCCCAGGGGCTGCCTCCTGCCTCAGGCTCTGTGAGAGGGTCACAGGTTTGTGGGAGGTTGTTTCTCTTTCCAAAACTGCTGACTAATAAGGGGCATTAAAAGAAGAAGCCTGGGCCGGGCACTGTGGCTTGCTCCTGTAATTCCAGCACTCTGGGAGGCCGAGGCGGGCGAATCACTTGAGGTCAGGAGTTCGAGACCAGTCTGGCCAACATGGTGAAACCCCGTCTCTACTAAAAATACAGAAATTAGCTGGGTGTGGTGGCGGGCACCTGTAATCCTAGCTACTCAGGAAGCTGAGGCAAGAGAATCACTTGAACCTGGGAGGTGGAGGTTGCAGTGAGCCAAGATTGTGCCACTGCACTCCAGCCTGGGCAACAGAGTGAGACTCTGTCTCAGAAAAATAAATAAAACAAAATAAAGTAAAATTAAATTAAATAAGAAGGCTGTTTCTTAAAGCAAATATACAATTCAAATGAACTGATTGAGCACCTGTGCCAGGCCCTGGGGAATCAAAATGAACAAAACATAGGCCCTGCCCTCAAGGGGCTCCCAGCAAGAGACGTGTCCCTAACAAACATCAGGGCCTGTGATGGGTCTAAGGAACACGTGGGAAAGGGTGAGATTGTGCAGGAAGGGAGGAGGAATCCAAGCTGGGTGGTCAGAGAGCCCACAGGCAGTTCAAGGGGATTTACACGCAAGGACACAGAGGGTGCGTCCTAGAGGCATGGTTCTGCAGGAGGGTGAAGGGCAAGGAGGATTTGGATCTCGAGGGCCAATGGGGGCCAAAGCCCTGAGGGCCTGAGGTCAGCAAAGCCTTGACTGTGAGGTCCTAGGGAGCCACGCAGAGTGTAAGCCAAGCTGGTGGATGAGCTTTGCATTTCAGGACTTTGCACAGGAGCAGTGTGAGGCTAACTGAGGGGGCTGGGCAAAGGCTGGTCATTCATCTTCTGCCCCCACTACACCTTGAAGCCCCAAAAAGTAAAGACAGTTGCCTTTCTTGTTTCCTCAACATGGAAAGATCATGTTGGTCATGACCTTCCAAGGTCGTGACCAATCACCCAGTAGGTGATGGATCAGTGCTTCCTGTCCTGAATGCATACATGATGGAGGAATGACCTATACATTTAGGCCAGCATTTTCCAAAATGTATTCCCAAACCAAAAGATGAATAGCTGATCAATTTCCCAAAGGAGGTAGAAACATACCAGATATTCACTCGCTGCCATCTGGGCCAGGCCTCACATACATGATCTCTTCCAGTTTAATGCGTACAGCAGCCCACCTGGCCCCACTTGACAACTGCAAAAACTGAGGCTCTGAGAGTTTAATGTCTTGCCAGAGACATTAAAGGTCATGGTAATGACAAAATTCAAAAGCAGATGTTGTTAAGTCAAATGCTTTTTCTAACAGTGCACACACGCACAGAAATAAGCTCACATTCAGTCAGGGAAAACATTCTGCACTGTGTGTGTGTGTGTGTGTGTGTGTGTGTGTGTGTGTGTGTGTGTGTGTGTGTGTGTGTGTATTTGCAGCCTCCTCTGAGGTTTTCCATGGAACTGTTGTATAAATGGAGGTGACTGGCTCAGGAGCAGCCCTGCAAGATGCACAGGGGACCCCGCCTGAAGTGTCAGCACAGGCAAAACCAAACACATCCAGAGAAATCGGAACTAGGTCTGTTTGCAAGAACAGAGGCTGCTCAGCTGAGGCAAGAACACCACTGTTGTCTGTGCTGGCTTTCGTCTGGAATGTCTTTAAATAAAATGATTTGCCCTCGGCCAGGCGCAGTGGTTCATGCTTGTAATCCCAGCACTTTCAGAGGCCAAGGCGGGTGGATCACCTGAGGTCAGGAGTTCGAGACCAGCCTGACCAACAAGGTAAAATCCCGTCTCTACTAAAAATACAAAAATTAGCCAGGTGTGGTGGCAGGCGCCTGTAGTCCCAGGTACTCAGGAGGCTGAGACAGGAGAATTGCTTGAACCCAGGAGGCGGAGGTTGCAGTGAGCCGAGATTGTGCCACTGCACTCCAGCCTAGGTGATAGAGCAAGACTCTGTCTCAAAAAAAAAAAAAAAAAAAAAAAAAAAGATTCGTACTCTAAACATGAGCATTTCCAATTAATCTCCTTTTTAAGCAGAAGATCTTATCTCCAGGCAGCAATAAATCAAAGTCCAAATGAAAGGGGTTACTCTGGCCACCCAGCGGGCTGTCATGATGGGGAAGCTGGAGGCTCAGGACCTGGCAATGCCCCCGCCCTCATCAGTGCTGCCTTTTGTGGCGGGAACGAGTCTTTGTCTGCAGGTCTGGGGAGCTCGAAGACAGATGTGTAACCCTGTTGGCTGTACCTTCAGCAGGTGTCTAGAATTCAACCTCATCCCCATCTCCATGCCACTCCCTCCAACTTCCTCCCTGGGATCACCACCTCCTAACTCTGCCCTCCCCTCCGTCTTCCAGACTATCCCCATCATAGACAGAATGACCCTTTTAAAGCTCAGACTCTGCAATACTGGCTGCCCGTCTCACTCACGGAGAAGGAACAGGACCAGGAGGGCCTAGTGATGGAAGGACCAACACATGATTGGATGACAGACCCTGAAGGGCCCTTGTGGAGGGGCTCCATGGGAGGTGGCTGTGAAACCACCCAGGCTGAGGCTCCCCCGTGGGCTTGCGTCATGCCTGGCCAAAGCTTGCAAAGTGGAGGCTGTATCGCATTTTCTGTTTTCCCCAAGCCTGACATCCAGTGGGCACTAATAAAGGTTTAACGAATAAATTAGTGCGTGCAAGGGACAGAAGTATTGCTCTATGGTTGCAATATTTCATGTTTTTTCCTTAGGCAAAAAGGACATTAAAAACCATTTGAGACGGAGTCTTGCTCTGTCACCCAGGCTGGAGTGTAATGGTGTAATCTCAGCTCACTGCAACCTCCACCTCCTGGGTTCAAGCGATTCTCCTGCCTCAGCCTCCTGAGTAGCTGAGACTACAGGCATGCGCTACCACGCCCAGCTAATTTTTGTATTTTTAGTCGAGACGGGGTTTCACCATGTTGGTCAGGATGGTCTCAATCTCTTGACCTTGAGATCCACCCACCTCAACCTCCCAAAGTACTGGGATTACAGGCATGAGCCACCACACATGGCCAATATAAAAAAAATTTTAAGGTGATTTTTACCTGGCGATGGTACTGCCCTTACTTTAGGAGGCATTTGAAGCTATGTGAAGGCATTTAATTTTTTAGTTTTGGTTATCACAGTGACTGGGGGTGTTACTGATATTTAGTACCCATGGTAAATATTTTGAAATGGGTAAGATACGCAATTTTACAATCATCCCACTCAGAATGCCAAATAGCACCTGTATTAGTCTGTTCTCACACTGCTAATAAAGACATACCCGAGACTGGGTAATTTATTAAGGAAAGAGATTTAATGGATTCACAGTTCCACATGGCTGGGGAGGCCTCACAATCATGGCAGAAGGCAAAGGAGAAGCAAAGGCATGTCTTACATTGTGGCAGGCAAGAGGGCGTGTGCAGAGGAACTGCTCCTTAGAAAACCGCCAGATCTTGTGAGACTTATTCACTATCACGAGAACAGCACAGGAAAGACCTGCCCCCACCCCCGATTCAATCACGTCCATTGGGTCTTTCCCACGACACATGGAAATTATGTGAGCTACAATTCCAGATGAGATTTGGGTGAGGACACAGCTAAACCATATCAGCACCCCACTGAGTTAGCCTGTTGGCCTGACCATCATCCCCATTTGACATCTGGTGAAGCTGAAGCTGGTAAGCTCATTCAGCTAGAAAGTGGAGGAAGTAAACTCTTGCTCTCTGCATCCCATGGTTATGGGGCGTCCTCATGGAATGAGACTCTAGATGTAAGGAAGTGGAAAAAGGGGTTTTCTCCCTTGCTTTATCCCTACCTGCTGCCCCCATCAGAAGAGCCAGGCTCTGTCCTGTGCTGCAGAAGTTTGTGTTACAGCCTTGCTCCTCCCTGACCTTTGTTTCCTTAACAGCCTGAATGACCTGGGGAGTCCATGTGCTATGTCTTCTAGAGGAGGAGGTGGGGAGAGGGCTTCAGGGGCCTAGGGAGCAGGTGAAGAGCCAGTCAAGCCATATGACTGGCAGATCCTCAACCTGCCTGATGACAATGACGCTGAGGAGGGGAGGCTGGGCTCAGGGTCCAGGGTCTCTGGTCATCAATCACCCCCAGGCCCTAGGCTACAGGCTCAGAAGCAGCAAGTCCTCCTCAGGGCCTGAGGCCAGAGCTGGGGCAGTGGATGTCTTAGCAGGAACTAGCTTGGATTTTCACATTACAGGGGGTAGAGGGAAGGGAAGAACCCAGGAATAACGGATACTACATGTACCCCAAATGACAGGATGTGGGGGGCAGGAATTGGATTTTTTTTTTTTTTTTTTTTTGAGATGGAGTCTCGCGCTGTTGCCCAGGCTGCAGTGCATTGTCATGATCTCAGCTCACTGCAAGCTCCGCCTTCTCGGTGCATGCCATTCTCCTGCCTCAGCCTCCCAAGTAGCTGGGACTACAGGTGCCCACCACCACGCCTGGCTAATTTTTTGTATTTTTAGTAGAGACGGGGTTTCACCATGTTAGCCAGGATGGTCTCGATCTCCTGACCTCACGATCCGCCTGCCTCGGCCTCCCAAAGTGCTGGGATTATAGGTGTGAGCCACCGCGCCCGGCCGGGAATGGGATTTAATTTGATTTAGGAATATACATAGCCATGTACCCTAAAGAGTCACGCATGAGCCCGCTACTGGACAGACAGCACAGGCAGGGAGTAGGGGGCCTTACCCAAGCCACAGCCAGAGAAAGCTGGGGTCTCATCTCCTTCCCCACTCTCCTGCCACCATCCCCCACAACAGGAAGGCAGGCCCACATTTCTGAGGTCTGATTCTGTCAAAGCCTCAGATTTTCTCTAGAAATGTCAACAAATGCCCCCAGAAAACCACCCTCCCTCTCCTGTCTCCAGGAACCCAGGGTTTACTGAGAGGAAGTTACGTGCCCCTACTCATTGACCTCACCTGCTCCAGCAGGGGGGTGGAGACTAAGACCAGAGAAGTTCCTCGGCTTGCCCAATCCTGCAAAGGCCAAAGGCTCGCGATGAGTCAGACTCAGATCCAGGCTTCTGGGCTCCAGGTCTGGCCCCTCTGCTGCCCCAGCCTCCACTGCTGGGCAGCTGAGGTCTCCCAGAGTCCAGGTGAGTGGAGCCATGTGGGAAGGTTTCCAGCTCTCTAGGCGTCAGTTGCCACTTGTACTTCCCCATCTGATTACCGCACTCTAGATAGGTGAACTGCATCTCTGCATCCCTAGAGGGTGACAGTAACTGCCAAAATAGGGAGCAGTGGGGTGGCGGGGGATGCTCAGGGACCATGACACATGGGTGGTGACCATCAACCACCAAATATCCCCTGGAACCAGTTGTAAGAACTCAGTGCCAAGAGACGTCAGTGGGTGGCACTGAGGAATCAGAGGTGATGAGCTCACCCCAGGCAGCACCTCCCACCCGGGTAAGCAAAGCCACACTGTAAAAGCGGCAAGTACATCCGAGGGTTTCTCAAGCTGACTAGGACACAAGGGAAACCAGCCAAAACCCCCAAGCCGGGCGTGGTGGGTGTTGGCAGCCTGGAGGTGGGGAGTGGTGGTGGCAGGATGCCTCGTTTCCCAGGCAACACAGTGGAAACTGTCCCACAAACACCAGCCCGGGGGTGGGAGGGGGCACAGAAGGGTAGGCAGGGCTGACATCTGAGATGGGAATCTGCTTAGCTACTGCCAGAGGCCTGCCTCCTCCGAGTGCCTGGGGCCCTGGCTCCACCTTCGGGGATGCTCTGTGTTGGCGGAGTTCTGCATGTATTTATTCTTTTACTCAGTAAATGTTTACTGAGCCCCAATGTAGATTGTAGTGGAAGAGCATTGGCTCTAAAGTCAGAAAGACCGGGTCTGGATCTCACCTTTGATGTTTCCAGTTATGTGCCCTTATAGGCTATGTCACCTCTCTGAGCCTCAATTTTCTCATCTGAAGAGTGGGAATTCTACCACATTCAAAGGTTGCCATAAGTATGAAATAGGAGAGTAGATGGCAGATAACCAGTATTCAGTGAACTCAGCTATTATTGTCTGGCTCCATGTCAGACACAAGCTAGATCCACTGGGGTGGGTGACAAGGGGAAAGCAGACACAGAAATGAATTAGATGCACTCCTGCCCTTGGGAAGCTCTCCTAGCCTATCTGGTGGAGGAGCCTGACTAGAATCCTAAATTAGGTCAGTAGAACATCTGGAGAGCCATGGTAGAGATGAGCAAAATGCTGGGGAGCACCTAGGAGAACCCCAACTAGGGGGTTGAGGAAGGCATTGAAAAAGCATTTTGGTAAACTTCATCAGATAAGAAATGAGTAGGAAAGACATTCCAGGCAGAGAGAACAATATATACAAAGGCAGGAAAGCAAAACCTCAGCATGGGTTGGAAGGACAGCAAGTAGATCAACTGAGATGAAGCCTAGGGTAAATGATTTTGATAGTGCCACAGGGACTTGGGGAAAGACAGGAGAGAGAAGATGGCCAAAAATAGGCAGGGATTAGATGATAAAGGGCCATTTGATTGAACACTTTGATAACTTTTTAACAGAGGAGTTACACAGGATTGAATTTAGAACGACCACTCTCTTAAACCAGAAGTATATTGATAGTGCATATATAGACCCACAGAGCAGTAAAACAGAATCAAGTTCAGGAAAAGACACATGCATATATGGGAACTGGGTTTATGACAGAATGGTATCATACATCAGAGAGGAAAGGACATACTATTCAATAAGTGGTATTGAAGCAATTAGTTATCTATATGAAGTGATGTATAATTATATCCCTCCCTCACACCATATCCAAAATATAAATTCAAAACCTAAATGTGACAAAAATAATGTAAAATAATTAGAAGAAAATTTGAATCAAGCATAGACTTGTAGTTTCACTACAGGACTTTTTCTCTGACCTGAGCTGTCTTCTATTTTGGCGGAATCACTACACCCATTGAAGACAATATTTATGACATTGGCATAGACAAAATATACTTAAATCAGACACCAGAAGCAAAAATTATAGGCTAAAAAAAGTATCAAATTTGACCACATCAGAATTTAAAACTTCATATAAATAGTTAATTGCTTCAATACCATTTATCAAATAGTATGTCCTTTCTTCTCTGATATATGATGCAATTCTATCATAAACTCAGTTCCCATAGATGCACAAGTCTTTTCCTGGACTTGATTCTATTTTATTGCTCTGTGGGTCTATATATGCACATCAATACACTTCTGGTTTAAAAGAGAGGTCTTTCTGAATTCAACCCTGTGTAACTCCCCTGTTCAAAAGTCACTGATAAAGGACACCATAGACAAAGTTAAAACGTAAGTATTGATTGGAGGAAAATATATGCAAAACATGATAGGTAAAGGATTGGTATCAAGGATGTTTGAAGAACTCCCATAAAATAACAAGGAACAGGCAAATGGGCAAAATATATGAATAGGTAATTTACAGTAGAAGAAACCCAAATGGATTTACTCAACAGAATTAGGAATCAGAAACAGATAAATTACAACAAGATACTAGGGTCACCCATCAGATCCGCAAAACAAAGTCTAAACATTGAGTGTTGGAAAGGTTGAGGGAAATGGGTCTTCCCATATACAACGGATGGGAGTGTAAACTGACACCACCATTTTGGAGGGCAATTCAGCAGTATCTAGTGAAACTGCAAGTATAACCCAGCAAGGCTCCTTCTAGGTGTTTGTACCTAAGTACACAAGGGGACAGGTATGAGGGGGTGATCACAGTGTTGTTTGTAATAGGGAAGAACTGGGAACTATTTACATAACCATCAATAGGAGAAGGCATAAATAAATTGTGAAATGGTCCTGCAGAGGAATTCCAGACAGTAGTTCAGGGGAATAGACTAGGGTTATGTGAGCACAAATAAGAGTAGATCTCAAGATGTAATAAAGAACGGATGTGCATGAAACACACTAATCTCACAGCACCAGTCTGTCATGTAGGTAGTAATGAAGAGAGGAATAAACGAAATGGAAGCTGGGAGTTGACAAACAGAGGAGGTGATGTAAACTAGCACAATGGAATTGGTTCTCACAATGGAAACTAGAGTCTCAGGATTCCAGACTGGGAAGGGGCCGCTGAGGGTCCGTGATCCAAAACTCTCCTTTTCCAGACTCCCTATTTCCCACTCATCCTCATAGACTCCCAGGCTTTTTCTCTGACCTGAGCTGTCTTCCATTTTGGGGGAATCACTACACACATTGAAGACAAGAGGACTGAGCCTCAAAGAAACAAAGATGGCAGCAAAGGTAGTTCCCAGTCTAGGCAGCAAGCTGTAATCAAGGACGTATTGAGGCCCTACCATTAGCCCAGCACTGAGATTTTAGATTGAGTTATAAAGACGGGCAAGATAGACAAGGTGTAAAACAGAACAGAGATTGCCAAGCATGAGGAAGCACAAGGAAAGTGCAAGTTTCAGCAGGTCTGGAGAGGAACCCAGGAATCTCTGTTTTTTAAACACACTTGAAGTTATTCTGTTCTAAGTGGTCCACAAACCTTATTTTAGAAAAAAATGTCATGCATACTGGCACTGAGAGGAACCTAGAGAATGTCTAGTCCAATGTCCTAATTACAAGTGAGAAAACGGAGAACTAGAGAACTGACTTGTCAAAGAAAGTTAGAAAGCTACCTTAGTGGAATATGAAGAGGAACACTGATATTAAACCCTATCCTACCTCAAGTATAGACCCAGAAGGCACTTCACCTACATTGTCTCAATTCTCCCAACAACTGAGGCTCAGAAAAGTTAAGTAACTTGTCCAAGGTCTCTTAGCCAGACAGCAGTGAGGCCAAACTCATACCTAGCTTCATCAGACTCCAAAGGCTAAAAAGTCTTTCCAAAGGAAGCACAAAGGCAAGACATTGACTTATTTTCATAAGGTTTCACCAAAAGAGAAGTGCCAGAGCTTCTGTTTCCTCTCCTAGTCTTTTTACTTTTTCATGTTGGAGGGGTGGGTAGAAGGAGGTTTGGAGTTGTTCTCACTCTTCTGTGAACCTTTCCAATCACCCATGTTCCAGCAGGTTCAGCCCAACCTCAGGCCAAAGCCCACAGAGCCATCTGGAAAAGTGCAGGTCTGGAAACCTCCTCAGTCTTTTTTAAAAAAACTTAAGACCTGATGAGTCACCATGGAGCCAGTCACAAATAGGCATGTGCCTTCTTCAGATGCCTTGGTCCGTGGCTGTAGGGAAAGTTCTCTGCAGAAGTGTAGATCAGAAGTCCCCCCAGGTGGGTCCGTGATGACACATACAGCTCGACAACACACGGTTCTGCCCCAGGCCGCTCAGGGTGTCACTTGGGATGCTGAACAATATGAGATCCTGTCTCCGAAGTAGTTATGTTCCCTAAACATACCGTTCATTAGCTCCTTATTTCTGTGCACACCTTTGAACGCCTTCTGCTGCAGGTGTCCTTTCTCCTACAGCTGATGAACGCCTTCCCCTCCCCTAAGGTCCCTATAGAATAGCTCCTTGTATAGTCACATGGCCATACTGATGTATACTTGGGGCAACTGGCGAAAAAAAAAAAAAGCTTTAGCTAAATAACTTTGATGAAGATCTAGACAAACAGAGCAGGACAGACAGAACTGGGTCACTCCAAGGATAGGATTCCTGGATGAGTAAACCATTACTCTATCAATCCTCTTTAGAGACATCGCAAAACTAAGTGTCCTGGGACAAGTCTCTTTCCCTCTCTGAACCCCAGAACCCCCTCTATAAAATGGGGACATTGGGACTGGGCGCAGTGGCTCATGCCTGTTGTAATCCCAGCACTTTGGGAGGCCGAGGTGGGTGGATCACCTGAGGTCAGGAGTTCAAGACCAGCCTGGCCAACATGGTAAAACCCCTTCTCTACTAAAAATACAAAAATTAGCTAGGCGTGGTGGAGGGTACCTGTAATACCAGCCACTTGGGAGGCTGAGACAGTAGAATTGCTTGAACCTGGAAGGCAGAGGTTGCAGTGAGCTGAGATCGTGCCACTGCACTTCAGCCTGGGCAACAAGAGTGAAACTCCATCTCAATCAGTCAATCAATCAATAAAATTGGGACACTGGATGTTCCTTACAGGTCCCCCAGCTCTTACAACTTTATGCCTTCGTGACTCTGGGTCCCCTTTCTCTTCTCCTGAGGGTCATCTGGTGCCCTGGAGAGCGTATGTCCCCACCTGTTGATACCATCACTGGCCTCAGCCTAAGGAGGGGCTCACTCTGTTTGGTTTTCTAGTTTCTCCTCTTGGTGTCCCCTCCCTCAGTCTTCTGGAACACTCAGCTGTGGGACCCTGGGCAAGCAGGGATCTCTCGGGCCCTTATCTTGCTGCTTTTACCATGCCACCCTGTCTCCATGAAGCACAGAGGCCCTGCACAGCCCTCTCCTCCCAGAGTCCCAGCCAGTGTGCGGAGCACCTGCTCAACCTACCTGGGGTCTGTGCTACTCCCACTCTAACCCTCACCAGCCTTCTGACCCTTCTCTCAGGGACTCACAATAGCAACCCACTTTCTTCCTTCTCAGACTCTCTCTAAACTCTTTCCCCCAGCCTGAAAAGGCACTCATCATCTCTCTGTGATGGAAAAACCCCTGGGTGGTTCATGGCGTTACCTCTGTGCTCTGAGGCCTCTGGACTTTGTTCATAACATTGAAACCAGGCTGCTGGGGAGGGTGGCAGACAAAACATCTCATTTCACTCCCTCCCAAAAGCCCACCAGAATGATAGTAAACAGATTCACTCACACACACACACGCACACACATACGTACACACGCACACACATACGTGCACACGCACACATGCACACATGTAGGTGCACACACAGAAATAACAGGAGAGCAGACCCTGATGTTTGCAAGCAGATGGAAGAATGGTAACAGACTTAGCAGACCCCAGAGAGCAAAATCTCAAACCCACGCTCGAGAAAATTGAGAACCAACTACTCAGAATTCTCAAGAAATCAACAGGATCAAGAACCTCTGGCACTCAAGTAAAAGGGTTACTAAAATAAGGAGGATTGACTCAAAGGAGCCAGAAAAGTAGTTGGGGGTCCCCTCTTCACTCATGAGTACCTGCCCTTCCTCTTCCCAGAAGAAGATTGGAGGTCTATTCTCAGGAGAAGAGTAAAAGTGGTTCTTGGGGTTGGGGGATGCATGCACAGTTGAGGACATACACTCTCACCACAGATGGCAGGTTTAAGTGAATATATGATGCTCAATGCTCAAACCACTGCCCCCACAGCGGGCCTGAGGTCTGGAGCTGGGTCTTCACCTCGGTGAAGAGACTGGAAATGTCTTCTCTAGAGAAATGAGCCACAGAGTGCACCTTTCCTCACTGGGCATTCAGACCCACACCAGAGCTCATCTCTGAGACATTTCAGAATACCGTGGGTAAACAGAAGATCATGCAAGCTTCCAGAGAGGGGAACAGGTCACATTCCAAAAGATAGGAACTAGAATGGGCTTTATTTCTTTTTCTTTTCCTGTTTTTTGAGACAGATTCTTGCTCTGTCATCCAGGCTGGAGGGCAGTGGCGCTATCTCAGCTCCCTACAACTCCACCTCCCAGGTTCAAGTGATTTTCGTGCCTCAGCCTCCCAGAGTAGCTGGAATTATAGGCATGCATCACCATGCCCAGCTAATTTTTGTATTTTTTGTAGAGATGGGGGTATCGCCATGTTGCCCAGACTGATCTTGAACTCCTGACCTCAAGTGATCTGCCTGCCTTGGCCTCCCAAACTACTGGGATTACAGGCTACCACACCCAGCCAAGAATGGGCTTGATATCCTACAGCAACCCTGGAAGCTAAAAGATAGGAGAGCAATGGCTTCGGAATTCGAGGGATACTGGTTTATGATCTAGAATGCTACAAATAGCCAACCTATTCATCAGGGAGAGGTAAGAACAGGACACGTTCAGACATGCAAGGACCCAAAAGGCTTAACTGCAATGACTCCCTTCTCAGGAAACCTCTAGAGAATGTCCCCCTTTTAAAGGAGGGGTAACCCAAGAAAGAGTCACTGGGCACAGGAAACAAGCAGCCCTGCATGGAAAGGCAGCTGAGGGTGGTCCCTATACGAGGCACAGGCAGACGCTGGGAAGACAGGTGCACGCTGGACACGGGGCGCAGGTAGGAAAGTGCCTGGAGAGACTGACCGTTTCAGGAGGATGAACCCAGCAGTGCCTGGTACATTGGAATGTCTCGAGAGGACCTTGAGACAACTGGTGAAAAGTTCGGAGTTGAATTGGTGATAAATACACAGAAAATTAAACCATAAAAAGACAATTATTAACTTCAAGGATAACAAAAAATTTGTGTAGAAAAGGAAAAGTACTCACGACATTTTACTATATTTTTTAACTGATCTAAAGTATTTCCATGGCTTAATGATATATGATGACTATGAATCTAACTAAAATTATATCATAATTCCATAGGGATATAGGAAGGTGTATCACAGAGGCACCTGACAGCAATAACTCAAGCACACCCTGAGAATGACACTGTGTGTGTTTCACATTCTGAGCTAAGGAATCCGGGAGTGGCCAACCTGGAAATTCACTCCTTATCTATAAAGGGCGTCTGAACCCCTGGTCCGTTCCTTTGAATATAGGTCATACAAGGAATTGAGGTCCTTTGTTTTGGGTTAAATGAAGGTTGCTAGGTGGAAGTTGGTAAGTGAAATGCTACATAAACTGCACGCTTTTTACAAACAGTTGCAGTTCTCCTGTTCAGCTGCCACTCCTGAACTGCCCTGTATGTAAGGCCACAATAAACCCTACGTCTCATTCGCTGGCTCCGGGTCTCTTCTTTGGCCTCCTGGACATGGTGTGGTACCATCCCTTAGAGTCAACAGGGGTTCAGCCTGACTGAAGGATTCACATGTCTAGGGATAGCAGAGCATGGAAAATGAGCTTAATCTCCACCTTCCAGGAGGAGAAGTCAGTGATGGGGTCCACACTGAAAAATTAAAAAGTGATTATGCAGCTGGGCACGGTGGCTCATGCCTGTAATCCTAACATTTTGGGAGGCAGAGGTGGGCAGGTCACCTGAGGTCAGGAGTTTGAGACCAGCCTTGCCAACATGGTGAAACCCCATCTTTACTAAAATTACCAAAAAACTTAGCCAGGCACGGTGGTGGTGCCTGTAATCCCAGCTACTTGATGAGGCTGAGGCAGGAGAATCGTTCAAACCCGGGAGGCAGAGGTTGCAGTGAGCCAAGATGGCGCCATCATACTCCAGCCTGGGTGACAAGAGGGAGACTCCGTCTTAAAAAAAAAGAACAGTAATTATGCAAACCTGTCTTCTAGAGATAGACAGGCCATCCTGATAATCAGCTAAAAACACTTTGGGAGGCGGAGGTGGGCAGATCTCTTGAGCTCAGGAGTTTGAGACCAGCCTGGGCAACATGACAAGACCACCATCTCTACTAAACATACAAAAATAAATTAGCTGGAAGTAGTGGCGCATGCCAGTGGTCCCAGATCTTTGGGGGACTGAGGCAGGAGGGTAGCTTGAGTCTGGAAGGTCGAGGCTGCAGTCAGCCGTGTTCAAAGCGAGACCCTGTCTTAAAAAAATCAGTAAACAAAGTGAAAGGCTACTTCAAGGAGGGAAATAGGGAGCAGGGGCAGGAACTGCTGTTGTGTTTCTACAAGACACCTTCTAGAGCTATTCTCTTCAATATATGTGCATAAAACACAAAAGAAAAGGAGAAAAGAGGGTGGTGGCCCTCACTTCTGTCTTTGCTCTGTGAGAACAGTTGCATTCCTACATGGAAAGCTCTTGGGGAACCCGAGAGGCACGGGCAGATTGACTGGAGTCCAACTTCAGAGCCGGAGTCTCTGCCATACAAGCTTCCTAGAGGCAGCCAACAGCGCAGAGGCCCAAGACCAGAGAGAATCAAGCCCCTGAGCCTGGCCCTGTAGCATCAGCCCCTGACCACACTGAGCGTACGAGGCCACTCAGCACAGGACGTGTCCCGGTGATGGGAAGTGCACGTTTCCAGTCTCTCTTCCCAGGGAAGAGGGCGCCACGCAGTCCAGCGAAGGGCAGTTCCCCCCACCCTGCCCACCCCAGCCCCGAGCACCGGCTTGGCACCCACTGGGTGCTCTGAACATTGGCAAATGCATGTCATGGACAAAACACTGAGTTCTCAAATTTGGTATGTGTGGCCGGGCATGGTGGTTCACACCTGTAATCCCAGCACTTTGGGAGGCCAAGGCAGGTGGATCACCTGACGTCAGGAGTTCAAGGGCAGCCGGGCCAACGTGGTGAAACCCCATCTGTACTCAAATTACAAACAAAATTAACTGAGCATGGTGCCAGGCACCTGTAGTCCTAGCTACTCGAGAGGCTGAGGCAGGAGAATCGCTTGAACCTGGGAGGCAGAGGTTGCAGTGAGCTGAGATCGTGCCATTGCACTCTCCAGCCTGGGTGACAGAGTAAGACTCCATCTCAAAAGAAAAAAGAATAAAATAAAATTGGTATGTGTGTCTTTCTCGTCTGGTCCTCACATCTTCCGTGTAAAGGAGGTGGAGTTTTTTTTCATATTCCTTTCTTCAGACAAGATAAAGGAGTTGTTTATATTTTTTCAAAGCCAATATATTGAGAGTCCAGAAGGTGAAACAATGTCCCAAGGGCGCAGGGTTCCTGCTTGTAGAAGTGAGATGTTCTCAAACTCACTGCGCCGGCTCTCACCTGAGCACAGCAAGCCCGGCTTCTTTTCATTCCTGCTTCCTGGAGGCCTCACAGAAGCCACCCACGGAGAGGCGGGGGTGGGAGGCCACGGAGCACTCGAAGACTCAGGCAGCGCTGGCACGGGACAGTGCAGTGAAATGGGACACACGGACCTGAAATGGGACGACCAACTTGCCGGCCTTTGTCCCCGCAATGGCTGCACACAACAATTCACCTTCGTGACTGTCTCAGAAAGCAATTTAGGAAAGCCTGCGAGAAACTGGGTCAATGTACAGGCCTGAGCGATGACAGGCCCAGGTTTTCCTTGAGAGAAAGCTCTCCTGTAGGGACCCAGCAGGAGATGGGCCCAGGGACAGCGTGAACTGACGCGGATCAAACCCTCAGCAGGGTTAGGCTCGCCACTCACACAATCTGTGGGCGTATTTGTGGGATGAGGAGACCCGGAAACTGAGGCTCAGACACGCCAGGTTCCCTGCCCGGGAAGTGGACAGTGTCCGAGGTCCTTCCACCAGAGCACACGGACCAACCCAAGCGGGGTTCCTGGGAATCAAAGCTTCCAAAGGTGGCTTGTCCTGGGCTGTCATCTGCGGCATACCTAAGACTTAAACATGAGCTGCTTCAAGGGAGGGCGTTAGCCGGGTGGCCGGCCCGCGGGGAGCTCGGTATTTTTAGTCATTTTGTCATACAGACCAGGATGGAGAGATGAGAAACCGCAGGGACTGGCACAGGCCTCGGGATGAACTCACGAGGCCTGAAATAGGAGGAGCCCAGCCTCCTGATGCCTGTCCAGGCCTCTGTGCTGAGTCAACCACAGAAGTGCCAGTTGCGTTCTTTCTTTTTTTCTGGGGCCCCAAATCTCTTTTAGAGGGTATTAAATCAAAGAGAGATTGATCTAGAAGGAAACTTAAAAGATTGTAGCGTCTAAGCCCTTTCTTTGACGAATGAGGCTAAAAGAAGGGGAGTTTCCTGTGAAGTACTGGAGGACCCTCACCCTAGGCCCCTTGACCACACCCTGTCTCTGCACCATCCCAGGGCAGAGGGCTGAGGTGGAGTGTGGAGGGCGTGGCCCTGCCGTTAGAAAGCCCTGGGTGTGGATTCTGTCTCGTTGCTCACAAGCTTGGCAGCTTCCACCTGCTGCTTTGCTTGCTCTGTGATGCTCATTTCTCAAATCGGGATGTTGTGGATTTTTGAGACATTCCAAGGAGACAACATACAAACATGCCTTCTCGTCCTCTTCCTGTTCCACCAACTTCGGGGAATTCTGGGAGGAAGGAGATCTAACAAGCTGCTGTGGAAGTCCCCAGTGGAACCCTTCCAGCAGCCATTCCCTCCCCCCTCTCCCCAGGAGAACCTGATTGTGTCCAGCACCCTCTCCCCTTGGCCAAGTGCTTCCGGAGGTGGTCAGCGCCCAGCACCAGGGTGCAAGTAAGATGATCCTCAGCCACTTGTTGGCCAATCAGAAATGAAAGGCAATCTGCTGGGGCAAATGGTCCCGAGATGTTGTCATGCAGATGTGACATCTGGGCCTAAGGCAGCTTTGCCAGGAAGGACCTCAACCTGAGAGCTAAGGACAGCAGAGAAGAATAAAGAAAAGAACTGGAGTCCACGGCTCTAGACTGCTTGTCACATGAGATCACAGATTGCTTACCCTCTAAGCCATTCCCCATTCCCCTTGGAGGCTTTTGATATTTGAAGCCCACCCAGATCATTCTCGCTGCAATGGATGAGTCTGAACAGAAGTACAGTTTTATTTTTAATGCCAAGGCTAACTCAGGACTGAACTCTCCTTGAGGCCCTTTCAAAAGACGGTGCAATTTCATTAATCCAGCAGTCTCTCCTTTCACGCAAACTTCCTGACCATCCTGCTCCTCCCAATGTGCCTGTGTGTTCAAGGCTGTGTCGCACTTGGATCCTGAAGTCAGGTGTCCCAGTGATGTCAAAAGAAACTGTCAGGCCGGGCACAGTGGCTCACACCTATAATCCCAGTGCTTTGGGAGGCTGAGGCAGAACACCTGAGGTCAGGAGTTCGAGACCAGCCTGGTCAACATGGTGAAACCCTGTCTCTACTAAAAATACAAAAATTAGCGGAGTGCAGTGGCAGGCGCCTGTAGTCCCAGCTACTTGGGAGGCTGAGGCACAATTGCTTGAACCCAGGAGGCGGAGGTTGCAGTGAGCCAAGACTGTGCCACTGCATTCCAGCCTGGGCAACAGAGTCAGACTTCATCTCAAAACAAAGAAAAATAAAGAAGAATTGGAGGGCATGTTTGTTCGCTGCCTCCTGAGAGCTTCACGTGACCTCTGGGGGCACACCACCAGAGTCTGTATCCCACCCACTCCCTCCCTCATGGGTCAGGTCTGGCCGTGGGGAGCCTGCATTTGTCCCTTCCAGTAGCAGCCAGGCCTGGGCTTGCTACTCAAACTGCCTCCCTGCCGCTTGGCCTTTTCACACTGAACCACAGAGTTTAATCTGGGAGAGGGGCTAGACAGGGGGACTGTGAAGGTGGTGGCCAAGCCAGGTGAGGCAATGGTGGGAAGAAGGGAGATGGGTGACAAGATTCAATTCCTGAACTGTCAAAGGTGAGGTCTCTGCTGGTCTTAGGACTCCATTCTTGGCTCTAAAGACCCAGATGAGCAGGTGTCATTTGAAGGCCAGAAATTTGGGAAGACATAAAATCAACATTTATTAAGCAACTACTGTGTTCCAGGAACCATCCTTTATGAATGAGGTTGCTCTTCTATACCCATTTTATAGGTGATGAGACTGAGGCTCAGAGGGTGGAGAGCATCAAATCCAGCTCAGAAGTCTGGTGGGTTTAGCTCCAAAGCCTGTGCTTTCCACAGCACCGACTGCCCTCAGGTAAAGGACACACAGAGTAAACTGGACTTACGATAGACTTCATGTGAGAGAGATCTCACTGCACTTGGCTTTTTAGTAAGAGGCAAGATTTATACAATCTGAAGAGAAACCTTTTTAGGAAAAAATAAGCATGATGGGTTCCATGTACCTCCCCACCAGGAAGAGCGAGGCTGCTGGCTGCAGCGTGGGAGTGGCTCTTCTCCTGGATAGGTCGGGCTTCTGACCACTCTGCTAGGCTAGGGTGACCCCAGGCTATGCTACCTCCGCTCCCTCATCACTAGCTGGTCCCCATTACCAACCCAGGAAGGGAGGCTTATTGGAATAGCACAGTATGTCCGTGTATGCAAGTGGGGGTGTGTGTGTGTAGCTAAAACTCAAGTCTTGGCGGGGAAGGGAAGTGAAACTAAAAGGTCTGTATATTTATTTGACTAGGCCCAAGTGGGGCTGTGTAAGTGTGTGTGTTTGTGTGTGTATAATCTAATTTTGTTTGTGTCCGTGAGGCTGAATTTCAACTCAGGATCCTGCATCCCATCTCCTTCTGGCCAGCATGAGGAGGCTGGCACAACTGGGGAGGAATCTGCTGGGATTCGCTGTGAAGCTACACTGGTTTCCTCCCAGATGAATCTGGACAGGTCTAGATGAGTCACAAATTCTGAATCCCCCAGGGGCCGCATTTCCTTCCTATAATCCCTTTCTGTCGTTAGACTGTGCAGAGTGAAATCAGATTGAGGCTGATTTGCAGGAAGCACCTGAAACAAAATATTCTGAGGTTGCCTCAGGACCTGCCTGGGGTCCTGGGGTGTCAGGGCCACAGGGTCCACAAAGGAGCCAAGGAACTCAGCTGCACTCTTCCTGGCAGGGGCCAAGGCCTGAGCACCCCTTCCTCACACTGCCTCCCCACTGCCCTCCACCAGGAAAGACCCCACCAACAAGAGCTCAAGGAGCATGAACACCAAGGGGGCACACACAGCATTCTGTCTTCCTGTCCCTCTCCAGTTGTCGTTTGTTAAGGGACACTGGAGCCAGTGCTTCCCCACTCTTGCCCTTGCTTTTAATGACCCCCAAGCTCTACCTGTAGCAGGACCAAGAAGTCCATCTTCTTAACAAAATTTTGAGCCTCCATCTCCTTCCCAGAAACCCCGCCCACCTTCCCCTTCTCAGGCCTAGGAAGGCCTCACGGCATGTGGAAGGGGTACTCCTCTGAGTGCTGGGGCCTCTGTCCCTCACCAGCAGCATCTCTGGCCAGCCAGTCAGCTTCCTAAGCCCTTGTTCTTCATTTGTGAACAGAGCTGAGGTTTACTCCTAGCTCACGAGATGAAGAAGGAAACCCAGGCATGGTGGCTCATGCCTGTAATACCAGGGCTTTGAGAGGCCAAGGTGGGAGGATCGCTTGAGGCCAGTTCAAGACTAGCCTGAGCAATTGGACAAAACCCCCTCCACAAAAACCGAAAAAACTCAGTGGTGGTTCATGCCCATAGTCCTAGCTACTGAGGAGCATCACTTGAGCACAGGAGTTCAAGGGTGCAGTGAGCTATGATCATACCCCTGCAGTCCTCCTGCGCTCGATCCTGTCTCTAAAAATAAAAATACAATGAAAAAAAAAAAATGTGGATCCAACTCCTGGGAAGCAGAAGCTGTTGGCGTTAGAACTTTGTCCACCTTTTCTGTATCATGTATGTAAAACACCTTTTTCTTTCATTATCTGCACGTATTTTCTACTGGTTAATATTTACATATCTTTTTCCATTATGTACTTGCAACATGCCTGAATCCTTTTATTTAGATGTAAGTAGCATAGAGTGGGTTTAAAAAAAAAACAAATAGTCTCACGATTTTTGTCTTTAACAAGATTATCTAAGCCGGGCACAGTGGCTCATGCCTATAATCTCAGCACTTTGGGAGCCCAAGGCGGGCAGATCACTTGAGGTCAGGAGTTTGAGACCAGCCTGGCCAATATGGAAACGCCGTCTCCAATAAAAACACAAAAATAAGCCGCTTGGTTGTGCACGCTTGTAATCCCAGCTACTCAGGAGGCTGAGGCAGAAGAATCATTTGAACCCGGGAGGCAGAGTTTGCAGTGAACCGAGATCGTGCCATTGCACCCCAGCCTGACTGACAGAGCAAGACTCCATCTCAAAAACAAACAACCCCCAAAAGACAAGATTATCTAATCTATTTACATTTTACATAATTTCTGATATATTTCTATTTAAATATACCATTTTTGTGATAATGGTATTTTGGTATTGTAATTTTAAAGTCCTTATCTGATAAAAATACACCCTACAATGTTTATGAATAAAATAACATGATGTCTGAGATTTGTTTTAAAATAGGAAAAAGTGGAAAACAGAAATGAAACTAGACCATTAAGTATTAGGATAATGGATGCAGAACGTTCATGATACTATTCTGTTTATTTTATTTTTATTTATTTAGATACAGGGTCTCAATCTGTTGCACAGGCTGAACTGCAGTGTCACAAGCATAGCTCACGGCAACCTCTAGCTGCTGGGATCAAGCCATCCTCCCGCCTTAGGCTCCCAAGTAGCTATACTACAGGCCTATACCACCATACCTGGCTAATTGTAATTTAATTTTTTTTTTTCAGAGACAAGGTCTTACTATGTTGCCCAGGCTAGTCTCAAACTCCTGGGCTCAAGCAATCCCCCCACGTCCACCTTTCAAAGTATCTGGATTACCGGTGTGAGATACCATGCCTGGCCTATTTTTGTGGTACTTAATTTCCCATAATAAAAAGTGTTTTTTTTAATCTGGCTTTTTTTTTTTAAAGAAATGGAGTCTTGCTATATTGCCCAGGCTGGAATGCAGTTGCTATTCACATGAACAATCATAGCACATGCTATAGCCTGGAACTCTTGGGCTCAAGGGATCCTCCTGCCTCAGGCATTAAACAGGATATGCTAAGGGTGCATGCCACCGCACCTGGCCACCTGGCTCTCTGCTCTTATTTTATACTTTCTAGTTGTCCTGTCTATTTTATGTTTCTTTTTCTCTCATATCTTGCCCTCTCTTAGATTATTTTTTAGCATTCTACCTTTCCCTTTCATTCATTTGGAAGTTACATACACTGTTTCCATTTAATCAGAATTTACCATTGAAATTACAACATGCATTCTCAGCTTAACCAAGTCTAACATTAATCAGTGTTTTTGTCCTCCTCTCTCAACTGCATTTATTTCTCCCTCAACTTATCTGCAACTGTTTTCATGTATCTTAATTCTATTTTTAAGCCCTACAGGACGTTATTATCATTGCTTAGTGTAGTCTGTGTTCATTTAGATTCATTCACACATTCACCAGTTTCTTTGTTCCTCATTTCTTTTTGTACCACAGACTTTCCCACTGGAATTATCCTTTTTCTAACTGAAGTATATCCTATAGAATTTAAGTCTTTGTATGACAAACTCTCTCAACTGTCCTTGTATGAAACTCTATTTTTGAAAGACGTTTGTGTTGAGCATGGGAGTCTAAATTAGCAATTATTGCCAGCCCGTTGGATTCTGTTATCTTGAGCTTCTAGAGTTGCTTTGAGAAGTCAGCTCTCAGTCCCTCTGTGGCTCATGTGCATTTTTCTTTCTAGCTACTTCCTAGGTTATCACTTTCTGGTGGTTTTTCTGAACTTTCACGGTGACGTATCGCAGTGCAGATTTCATTTTAGTTATCCAGTTTGGGATTCACTGTGATTCTTTAATTTGCGGATCAATGCCTTTTATTAGTTCCAGAAAAATTCTCAGCCATCATCTCCTCAAATATCACCTCTGCCACACTGTCTTTCTCTTCTCTTTCTAGGCTTTCAGCCTATACTGGGCTTTTTCGCTCTATATCTCTTGCCTTGTTACTGGAATAATTTTCTATCTTGTCTTTCCACACTGCACTCTGCAAACGTTTTTCTAATTGTTTTTACATTTCACTAATATCGCTTCTGCTACGTACAATCTACTATGAAATCCGTCCTTTCGGTTTTCATTTCAATTATTGCAGTTTATTATTTCTACAAGTTCTATGAGGTTCTTTCTCAAATTTTCTATGGGACTTTTCATAGATTCCTATTGCCTGAAGAATCTTCAAGCCTGGATTTGAGTTTGTTAGTCGCTATAGTCTTTTATAGTCTGGTTCTTGCGCGGTTTCTGTGAGAGCCTAATTGTCTATTACAGGTCTGGTTGTGTCCAGATTTGGGGGGTTCTTGGTCTCGCTGGCTTCAAGAATGAAGCCGTGGACCCTTGTAGTGAATGTTGCAGTTCTTAAAGATTGTGTGTCCAGGGTTTGTTCCTTCAGATGTGTCTGGAGCTTCTTCCTTCTGGTGGGTTTGTGGTCTTACTGACAGGTGTGAAACAGCAGACCTTTGCGGTGAGTGTTACAGCTCGTAAAGGCGGCATGTCTGGAGTTGTTCGTTCTTCCTGGTGGGTTTGTGGTCTCACTGGCTTCAGGAGTGAAGGTGCAGACCTTCACAGCCTTAGTTACAACTCATACAGGCGGTGTGCACCCAAAAGGTGAGCACTAGATTTATTACAAAGAGCAAAAGAAAACAGCTTCTACAGAGTGCAAGCAGACCCCAGCAGGTTGTCACCGGGGGCTCTGGCAGCCTGCTTTTAGTCCCTTATCTGACCCCACCCACATCCTGCTGATTGGTCCATTTTACAGAGAGCTGATTGGTCCGTTTTACAGAGCGCTGATTGGTCCATTTTACAGAGAGCTGATTTGTCCATTTTGACAGAGTGCTGATTGGTGCATTTACAATCCCTGAGACTAGACACAGAGTGCTAGATGGAAAAAGCTCAAAGTCCCGACTAGGTTAGCTAGATACAGAGTACTGATTGGTGTATTTACAAACCTTGAGCTAGACACAGAGTACTGATTGGTGTATTTACAAACCTTGAGCTAGACACAGAGTGCTGATTGGTGTATTTACAAACCCTGAGCTAGACACAGAATGCTGATTGGTGCAATTATAATCGTTTAGCTAGACACAGAGTGCTAGACAGAGAAGTTCTCCAAGTCCCCACTAGGTTAGCTAGATACAGAGTACTGACTGGTGTATTTACAAACCTTGAGCTAGACACAGGGTGCTGATTGGTGTATTTACAATCCCTTGACTAGATATAAAGGTTCCCCAAGCCCCCACTAGACCCAGGAGCCCAGCTGGCTTCACCTAGTGGATCTGGCACCAGGGCTGCAGGCAGAGCTGCCCACCAGTCCCGCGCTGTGCACCTGCACTTCTCGACCCTTGGGTGGTTGATGGGATCCAGCGCTGCAGAGCAGGGGGCAGCCCTTGTTGGGGAGGCTCAGGCTGCGCAGGAGCCCAAGGAGGGGTGTTGGGGGAGGCTCAGGCATGGCGGGCTGTGGGTCCCAAGCCCTGCCCCACTGGGAGGTATCTGAGGTCCGGCGAGAATTCAAGTGCAGCGCTGGTAGGCCAGTAGTGCTAGGGGACCCAGTGCACCCTCCATAGCAGCTGGCCTGGGTGCTAAGCCCCTCATTGCCCAGGGCCGGCAGCACCACGGCCTCTCCCAGTGCGGGGCCCACCAAGCCCACGCCTACCCGGAACTCGCACCTGCCTGCCAGCGCCTTGCACAGCCTGGGTTCCCACCCTCACTTCCCCCTCCACACCTCCCCACAAGCAGAGGGAGCCAGCTCTGGCCTCGGCCAGCCCAGAGAGGGGCTCCCACAGTGCAGCAGCGGGCTGAAGGGCTCCTCAAGCATGGCCAGAGTCGTTGCCGAGGCCAAGGAGGTGCTGAGAGCGAGCAAGGGCTGCCAGCATGTTGTCACCTCTCATGCTCATTGTATTTAAAAATTGCCTGTAGGAATAATTTGCCACCCATTGATAAAGATGTCTCCCCAAAGAGGATATATATTTGTTCCTTCTAGGCACCTAGAGCATTACCAGGTTCAAGCTCGAGAGTTTCTGACCCAGGTGAGGCAGGAGAATAAGGTCTGGAGGCAGGGAACCTAACGGGGATTCACACTGATTTCCCAGAACTTAATCAAAAGGAAAACTCCCCTTTGTAAGCCCTCTTCCCTTTTCCTGCCTCACAGATGAAAAATGAAAGTACTTCTGATTGGTCCCTTCCTGCAACCAATGAGACTAGTCATGGGCCTAGTCTTAATTTGCATAGGGATATAACTTGGTAACTTCATTACAGTTGCTTCCACAACCGATCAGACTGGTTGTGGGCACTACTTCATTTACATAGGGTGTAAACCAAGTAACCAGTGGGAAACCTCTAGAAGGTATTTAAAACCCAGAAAAAGGTATAACTAGCACTCTTGAGCACTGCTTGTTGGAGTGATCTCACACTGTGTGTCGCATACTTTTGTTTCAATAAAAAGTATGCTTTTTCTATGCTTTTGTTGCTTCATTCTTTCCTTGCTTTGTGTGTGCGTTTTGTCCAATGTTTTGTTCAAAATACCAAGAACCTGGACAACTCGTAGTCAAGACCCTCCCCTGGAAGCACAGGGGCTTTTCCATTTACAGATTTTGATATTATATTTTTCATCCTGAGAATCTTGAATCTTAGGTTCTAGTTTTCTGGATTTAGCAAATGATCTCAGGGCAAGAACATCTGTAATTCAGGCTTACCTCTCTGAATGAATGTTCCCTTCATTTTTGATGTGGTGGTTTCTTAGTGTCTTAATATTTCTTTAATGCTTTCATCAAGACATGTCTTATCCGTATTTTTTAGTTTTGTTCAGTAGGAAGATTTTTCCAAATAGCCTGTCAACAATCCTGAAAATTAGAAGTCTTTTTGAAGTTTAGACTATGAAATCCTCATACTAGAGCAGTGTTTCACAAACTTTAATGTGCATAAACATTACATTGGGATTTTTTTTTTTTTTTTGAGATAGAGTCTCACTATGTAGCCCAGGTTGGAGTGCAGTGGCACGATCTTCACTCACTGTAACCTCCGCCTCCAGGGTCCCAGTTCAAGCAATTCTCCTCCCTCAGCCTCCCGAGTAGCTGGGATTACAGGCATGTGCCTCCTCGTCCAGCTAATTTTTGTTTTTTGTTGTTTTAGTAGAGACGGGGTTTCACCATGTTGGCCAGGCTGGTCTTGAACTCCTGGCCTCAAGTGATCCGCCCACCTCAGCCTCCCAAAGTGCTGTGATTACAGGCGTGAGCCACCGCGTCCGGCCGGGATCTTCTTAAAATGTATATCCTGACTAAGTCTGGGCTGAGAAATCATGAATTTGCATCTTTAACAAGCTACAGATGCTGCCGGTCCTACTGCTTCATGGACCACTATTCTGCGTGGGAAAGCAATAGAGGACATTTTTCCAGAAAAAATAGGGAATCTCTGCATTTTACTCTCTTTTTTCCTTGTTTGAAGTCTATTAGATTCAAATCTACACTTAATTTTAACAAATCTATTTATCTGGTTTCACAGAACACAAAAGAATAGGAGTGTGTGTGTTTGTTGGGTAGAGGAGGGTCTGCCAGAGATAGGGACATAGATAATTGCCAGAGATATCTGGTCCCTGAATAACTCTTAAGCTACCTGTTCTGGCCAAAGCAGGGTCAAGTATTACAACCAACCTCCAGGTCTGAAAGTGCATTACCTATAGCAATTGTTTTCAATTTTTTGGTCTCAGTGCATCTTTACATTCTTAAAAAGTATCAAAAAAACCCAAAGAGCTTTTAATTATGCAGGTTATATCTGTCAATATTTACCATATTGGAAATTAAAATAGATAAAAGTTTTAAAATATATGTTTATTAATGAATTGAAAATAATGCCAGGCATGGTAGCTCATGCCTGTAATCCCAGCACTTTGGGAGGCTGAGGCAGGTAGATCACTTGAGCTCAGGAGTTTGAGACCAGACTGGAGAACATGGTGAAACCCCACCTCTACAAAAAATACAAAAATTAGCCAGGAATAGTAGTGCCCACCTGTTATCCCAGCTACTTGGGTAGGCTGGGGTGGGAGGATCACTTGAGCCCAAGAGGTGGAGGCTGCAGTCAGCGGCAATCATGCCACTGCACTCCAGTCTGGGTGAGAGAAAAAAAAGAAGAAAATAATGATTAATGCATTACATATGAATATATCTTCTGAAATATAATTGTATTTTTCAAAACAACAATAAATTTCCTGAGAAGAGTAGCACTGTTTTATAGTTGGAAAACCTATACCTGCTTTTAAATTCAATCCATTGTGATATTTTGGTTTGTTTGCAGAATTTAAAGAATAGCTAGGCCGAGCACGGTGGCTCATGCCTGTAATCCCAGCACTTTGGGAGGCTGAGGTGAGTGGATCACCTGAGGTCAGGAGTTCGAGACCAGCGTGACCAATATAGTGAAACCCCATCTCTACTAAAAATACAAAAATAACTGGGTGTGGTGGCGGGTGCCTGTAGTCCTAGCTACTCAGGAGGCCGAGACGGGAGAATTGCTTCAACCCAGGAGGCGGAGGTTGCAGTGAGCCGAGATCGTGCCACTGCACAGAGCAAGACTCCATCTCAAAAAACAAACAAACAAAAAAATAGCTGGCTCACAGAGACATGTAGTTTGAAAAAATAGGAATATTTTAATGGTCTTTTTCAGTTAATTGTGGATACTCTAACTTGATATTACATAAGACTTCAATAAATGGTAGTTTCTTAGAGGTAGTTGCAGTGGAGAATCTGAATTTCTATCAATGAACTTTTTATGCTTGGTTACATTAAAATCCATTGTTCTATCTGCTACTTTCAATGCATCTCTTATTCATGCATGATTTTGTAACATAATGCATTTGTTATTTGCAAAGTATTGGTTCACTGAGTGATACAGAGCTTCCAAATGTTGACATGTTTCATCATACAATATTAAAAGACAGGCCTGGCACAGTGGCTCACGCCTGTAATCCCAGCACTTTGGGAGGCCGAGGCGAGTGGATCACTCGAGGTCAGGAGTTCAAGATCAGCCTGGCCAACACGGTGAAACCCCATTTCTACCAAAAATATAAAAAATTGGCCAGGTGTGGTGGCACGCACCTATAATTCCAGCTACTTGAGCGGCTGAGGCAGTAGAATCGCTTGGACCCGGGAGGCGGAGGTTCCAGTGAGCTGAGATCGAGCCACTGCACTCCAGCCTGGGCAACAAGAGTGAGACTCCATCTCAAATAAAAATAAAACAATTTAAAAAATGAAAACCACACCTATTCATCTTTACCCATGGCTTATCAGTGTTTAAGTAATGGGAGGCTTAGCTGAAGGTGGCAGATACAAATTTTCTAAATTCTAATTTTTCAGTTGAAAATTCAAATTGTATTTATTGCCGACAAATACTATCAGTTGTTTTCCTTGAAGCGACAGGCTCCTCGATTGATTTTGTGGAAATGTTTGTCAAACATCTAAGTCAGAATAACCAGCACTTGTTTGTCAGTTGTCCTTTGCAAGTAAAAATGACACTCCCTGAAAAATGCAGCTAGTTCAGCCTGCAACTGCGTTGCACAAATGCTTTCCTTCAAACATCACATTTGATCACTTCCCAGTTCCTCATGCAGAATATTAAAAGGACCTGTACTCAAAGGTTGAGATTTTATAAAATTAGTAATTTCTACAGCTTCACCAAGGACATTCTTTTTGTTCTTTATTTTTTTATTTTATTTTTTTATTTTTAGAGTCTGTGTTCTGCTGAAGTCAAGGACATTCTTAAATGAAACTGGCTTTTTTCTCACTGAGTGCCCGGTGATAAGGAGCACAGTGACCGCTAGAGCAGGTTGGGGCCTCTGCCTCCATCCATGCCGAGGTGCCAGCAGTTTACACACCATCGCTTTTGTACCATCAGTGCAAAGGCCACCTCAGTGAACAGGGCAGAACAACTCATTATTATTATATTATAGAGATAATTTTGACCTTGAGGACTCCTTGAAGGGTTTTGGATTCCGCTAGGGGTTCAAGGACCACAATTTGAAAGCCAGTCCAGCTAAGATTTTAAAACCCTACTAGGCTGGGTGCGGTGGCTCACACCTGTAATCCCAGCACTTTGGGAGGCTGAGGTGGGGGGATCGCTTGAGTCCAAGAGTTTGTGACCAGCCTGGGTAACATAATGAGGCTCTGTCTCTACAAAAAGATTTAAAAATTAGCCAGGTGTGGTGGCATGTGCCTGTGTCCGCAGCTATTTGAGAGGCTAGGTGGGAGGATTGCTTGAGCCTGGGATGCTGAAACTGCAGTGAGTCATGATCACGCCACTACACTCCAGCCTGGGTGACAGAGTGAGACCCTGTCTCAAAACAATAATAAATAAATCTTACTGTGAGATACTTCATAACCCTTAGAAACAAGGAAGTGGAGCTGTATATCCTCACATGGAACTTTTTCTAAGTCAAATTTAGTATGTAAAAATAAAAATTTAAACAAGCAAGTAATGGGACAATAGTATTCTATGTACTATGACATCACATTTGTGTGTGTGTGTGTGTGTGTGTGATGCATACCATACTGTTAGTAATTTCAGAGAGCTTCAAGGTTTTTTGTTCTTGTTCTTATTTTGTTTTGTTTTGTTTTGTTTTGAGACAGAGTCTTGCTCTGTTGCCCAGGCTGGAGTGCAATGGCGTGATCTTGGTTCACTGCAACTCCACCTCCCAGGTTCAAGTGATTCTCCTGCTTCAGTCTCCCAAGTAACTGGGATTACAGGCATGTGCCACCACACCTGGCTAATTTTTGTATTTTCAGTAGGGCCAGGGTTTCACCATGTTGGTGAGGCTGGTCTTAAACTCCTGACTTCAGGTGATCCTCCAGCCTCGGCCTCCCAGAGTGCTGGGATTACAGTCGTGAGCCACCATGCCCGGCCTCAAGTTTTTACTTTATGTGCCTGTATCCATCTACTAGAATAATGTATTTATATGTTGTTTCACTCAATGACTTAACAGTTTTTTTAAATGAAACAAAGGGAGAGGAAAGAGCCTATTTTCTCAGCTTAATGGCGCCTTACTTCAGGCCTGGGCCCATGGCAGGCAAAGGAGGAAGCCATCACCACATTTGTTTCCTGGGGGGGACTGGGGAGGGAGTGTGAGCACTGAACCGGTCTCTGAGGAGTGTGGCATGGAGAGCTTTGAAGAGATCAAGCAAATGCACACGTTCTGCTGCCAAGGCTTTTACCAAACAGCCCCGGTTTTCTCCTCAGGTGGGAGCAGCAGAAGAAGGGAATGCTTTTACTTCTTTTTGTTTATATATGTAGCAATCTGCAATAAAGGAGGTGAAATAACTCTTTTTTTTTTAAGACAGCTTCTTGCTCTGGCACCCAGGCTAGAGCACAGCGGTACAATCATGGCTCACTGTAGCCGTGACGTTGCAGGCTCAAGCATTCCTCACACCTCAGCCTCCTGCGTAGCTGGGACCACGGGCATGCGCCACCGTGCCCAGCTAATTTTTTTACAAAACTTTTTGTAAAAACAGGTTCTCACTGTGTTGCCCAGGCTGGTCTCAAACTTCTGGGCTCAAGTGATCCTCCCACCTTGGCCTCCCAAAGTGCTGGGATTATAGGCATGAGCCACCACGCCTGGCTTGAAGTAACTTCTACCTCAGGGTGGCTGTGGTGGCTGAGGGCGGCTGGGAAGGGCTAGGCCTGAACTACAGTCTGTGGGAGCAAGGTCTTGGGGGCAGGCCTGTGGCTGGAAGGAATTACAGTGCAGCAGATGGAGCTGAGGCCTGCAGGAGCCTCCGGGAGAGACGGTTGAACTGCTGGCCCTGCTCCTTCAAGGTTAGGAGACCTCAGGCAACTGGCTTCCTCTCCCTGACTCTTGGCTTCCTGGTTTGTAAGAGGGGATATAACACGACTCGCAAAATGTTGTTGGTGAACAGTAAAGGAAATAATGTGTAGAGGATCAAGCAGAGTCTAGCACATAGCACTCATTCAATGGGAGTGTGATCCTAAGAATAAGTGTTAATCAGGTAAAATGTGGGGGAAGATGCTATGGACTGAGTGCCTGTGTCCCCACCAAAAACCCGTATGTTGAAACCTGTTCTGCGGCAGGCAGATCTATGCAAACCTACCCCTAAAGGCCAGGGGAGCTGAGAGGCCAAAGAAAGGCTGACAAAATCCAGTTTCTCAGAAAGAAACATCTAATAGAGACTTCGGAACAGAAGCATGTCTTGGGCAGCTGCAAGATGGTGGATCTCCAGGTCATTATCATCTCCCAGACCCAGAGCTTATGTACCATAAAGAAAGGGTATATGCGCTTCAGAAAGAATTTGCCTATGCAGAGGATTTACAGTAAACAGTAGATAAAGCAGAAATCTTAGAGGCATTCCTGGAACTGGAATTCATCAGAAGTCAACATGGCAGACTAGCATCCAAGATGGAGTTGCTTTAGCCCCTACAAAACCTAGTCTCCAATGTGATGGTATTAGGTGGAGGGGCCTATGGGAGACGATTAGGTCGTGAGAACAGAACCCTCAAGAATGAGATTAATGCCCTTATAAAAGAGGCCCCAGAGAGATGCCTTCCCTTTCTACCATGTGAGGACACATCTATGAATCAGAAAGCAGGTCCTCACCAAACACCAAATCTACCTTGACCTTGGATTTCTCAGACCCCAGATCTGTGAGAAATGAATTTCTGTTGTGTATAATCCACCCAGTTAATGGCCTTGTATTACAGCAGATAATACAGCAGATAGACTAAGACAGAAGGGTCCCACGGGGGTACTGTCACTTACATGCCACTTTGTGGGAGGCCAGCAAGAAGGATGGCAGGTACTGGGGCTTCAGGAACAAGCCTGGGGTTCAGACACAGAATTATAGCACCTGTGGAGGTGGAATGGGGAGGGCTGGCGTGTCCCAGAGCATGAGGCAGGTTCACAGGACAGAGTCCCAGCCTAGGCCCAGGAAATGAGGCAGGGTCCTGTGACCCAAGCAAGAGAACTCGGCAGGCAGCCTATCGTGGGGTTGTGGCAGGCAGGGCTGGACAGACCTGTGCAGGCACCCACACATGCTCTCAGTCTGAAGGCAGGAATGCTGCCCCTCTTCCCCGAGTTCCATGCACTCAGTCCAGGGCTGAAAGGAATGGGTGAAGGACCCCCATGAGGTTGCAGTCCCACCACATGCTACAGCCAGGGCATGAGCTTTTAGGACTCTTTCAGCCTCGGATCTGATGGGTCCTATGGACTGGGTTGGGCTGTGCCTCCTGTCATGTGTAGTGTCTTAGTCTGTTCCAGCTGCTCTAACAAAATATCATAGACTTGTAAACAACAGAAATTTTGTCCTCACAGTTCTAGAACCTGGGAAGTCCAAGATTAAGGTGCTGGCAGACTCAGTGCCTGGAGAGGACCCATTTCCTGGTTCATAGACAGCTGTCTTCTCGTTGTGTTCTCACAAGGTGGAAGCGGCAAGGCAGGTCTCTGGGGTCTCTTCTCTAAGGGTACTAATCACATCGTGAGGGTGTGGTCTCATGATATAATCACCTACTAAAGGCCCCGCCTCCAAGTACCATCATTTCGGCAATTAGATTTCAACATATGAATTTTGGGGGAAACACAGACTTTCAGGCCATAGATGGAGGAAGGCCTGGAAGCAGGCACTGGGTCGGCTTGGTTTTCAGAGTGTCTTACATCTGCGTGGGCCTGAGACACGGGAGCTGGGCTTTGAGGCGTGGGTGGTGATATGGTCTGACTCTGCGTCCCCACCCAAATTTCATCTTGAATCGTAATCCGAATTGCAATCTCCACATGTTGGGGGAGGTGATTCGATCATGGGGGCGGTGCCCCCATGCTGTTCCCATGATAGTGAATGAGTTTTCACAAGATCTGAGGGTTTTATAGAGGGCTTTTCTCCCTTTTGCTCTGCACTTCTCTCTCCTGCTGCCACGTGAAGGAGGACATGTTTGCTTCCCCTTCCGCCGTGATTGTAAATTTCCTGAGGCCTTCCCAGCCATGTGAAACTGTGAATCGATTAAACCTCTTTCCTTTATAACTTACCTAGTCTTGGGCATTCCTTACAACAGCATGAGGAAGAACTAATACAGGTTGTGCTTGGCAGAACTCAAGAACTTAGTAGAATATCAGCCTACTGTGTACTGTAGAGATTACAGAGAAGTCCAAATGACAACTCCTGCTTTCAGTTTCAGTGAGGAAGTAATATTACCTTATATAAAATAATAATATGATTGTGTATTCTAAAATACAGTACAATTAATGAAAGCCATAAGAATGTGTTTGTTCTTTTATTTACTCATCTCTTTTAATGAGCATATCTGCTCAGAAGCCAGGAAAAGATTGATAAATGTGACTACTAAATTTAAATTTAAAACTTTTATGAGGCAAAAATAAACAAATAAGAAATAAGAAGGAATAATAAACAACAAACTGGGGGGAGATGATATATAAACAGGCTAATTTCATTAAAATCTAAAGGACCTAGGCAAATCAATATGAAAGTGAAAAATAACCAAATAGGACAATGAGAAAAGGACATTGTAACTAAGTAGTTCACTGAAAAGGAAATATAAATGACCAATAATAACATTTTAAAAATACAACTTTTCTCAAATTAGTGCCACTCAGAACACTGAATTGTATTTTTCAGACTAGTAAAAATTACAGAGGTGACTACATTGTGTTGGCAAGAGTTTTTGGAAAAAGACTCCTGCCCTATGCTTGGACTTTAATTTGTTGCCACCTTTTCAGAGACCTTTGACAAATTCTAAATGCCCTTGCTATGTCCTAGCAATTTCATTTCTAGAAATTTGTCCTATAACTACCTATGTACAAGAGCAAATAGGTACATATAAAAAGAGATTATAACGGCCAGGTGCGGTGGCTCAGGCCTGTAATCTCAGCACTTTGGGAGGCTGAGGTAGGTGGATCACCTGAGGACAGGAGTTCGAGACCAGCCTGGCTAACATGGTGAAACCCTGTCTCTACTAAAAATACAAAAATTAGCCAGTCGTGGTGGCACGCACCTGTAATCAATCCCAGATACTCAGTAGGCTGAGGCAGGAGAATCATTTGAACCCGGGAGGTGGATGTTGCAGTGAGCTGAGATGGCGCCACTGCACTCCAGTCTGGGCAACAGAGTGAGACCCTGTCTCCAAAAAAAAAAAAAAAGAAAAGAGAGAGAGAGATACAGATACAGCACTGTCTAAAATAGAAAAAAAGCAATTTAAGATGCGAAATTGTTTAAATAGACTTTTCTAGACTTCTATTATGGTATATTATGCATCGATAGATTAAAGTAGATCTATACGTGTTGCCATGGAAAGTTTTAAAAGCTATATTGCTGGCCAGGCCAGGCATGGTGGCTCACACTTGTAATCCCAGTACTTTGGGAGGCCGAAGCAGGAGGATCACTTAAGGTCAGGAGTTCAAGACCAGCCTGGCCAACATGGTGAAACCCCATCTCTACTAAAAATACAAAAAATTAGACCGGTATGGTGGTGGGTGCCTGTAATCCCAGCTACTCAGGAGGCTGAAGCAGCAGAATCGTTTGAACCCAGGAGGCAGAGGTTGCAATGTACCACTGCACTCCAACCTGGGCAACAGAGGGAGACTCCATCTCAAAAAAATAAAATAAAGCTAAATTGCTGGACAGGCGTGGTGGCTCACCTATAATCCCAGCTACTCAGGAGGCTGAGGTGGGAGGATCACTCAAAGCCAGAAGCTCAAGGCTACAGTGAGCTGTGATTGCACCACTGTACTTCAACCTGAGTGAACCTGCCTCAAAAAAAAAAAAAAAAAAAAAAGCTAAAGTGAAAAAGGCAAGCGTGGGACAGCATGGCCCACATGGCCCTGTGCATATGCTCACATGCATGGTGCCTGAGTGCACATGTAGTATAGTCGTTCAGGTGTAGTCAATATCTAGAAGGCTGCTCTCCTCATGTATGTGGATGCCTCTGAAGAATGAGATTCAGAAGTGGCAGGAAACTTTTATTCATTTTTTGCTTTAGACCCTTTTGCAATGTTGGAATTACTTTTAAACCAGTTTAAAATTGTTACTGAGCATCTAATCCATACCTAGTGCCATGTTGTACCCTGCAAATACAAAGATAAAATTCACATTCACTGGCCTCCAGCAGCCCCCACGTCACGAGGACAGAGGTGTAGAAGAATAGGTCGGGCACAACATGTTAAGTGTGACACAGCGAGCTCGGTTTTCAGGAACAGGAGGCAGGGTCTGGCACCACTTTTTGGAGGAGCTGACGTGGGAGCTCTGAAGGCTCTACTGAGCCAGTGAGGCAGAGGGCAAGTGGAGGACCCCAGGCTGAAAAAGAACTGGGACCAGCATGCGGAGCCCCACAAGCAGGGCGCTTAGGGGTCCCCAGGTAGTTTGCTATGGCTGACATGTGGTGACTGTGGGCACGTGGTGAGAGGCAGGCTGTAGACAGGGGCAGAGCACATAGGGCTATGGGGTCCTCCTGTCCTCCTGCAGGAGTGGGCAGTCATTTGTGGCTGCAGTCAAAGTGGTGGCTTCTTGGAAGAGAAGAAGCTTCCGGCAGCTTCTGGCACCTTCTAGGATTGTTTGCGCAGGATCTCAAATTCTCTCTCTTTCTTGGTTGGCTTTTAACAAATCTTCCTGTGATGGGGAGTGTGTGAAGGGCTGGCGAGCAGAGGAGCTGGAAGCTGAGACCAGGTCATCTGAATCACTCCTTTGTAGAGGGTGCATGTTTTTCCGACAGACTCCTCTCTGCTGTAAGTGAAAATTGCTGAGGGAGTGCACTCCTGGGTGTGCTATAACAACTCCCCCGGGGTCCTAGCTGTGAAGACGCACTGTGCTGCTTCTCACAGCTATCCGGGAAACCAGAGCTGTGCGGCTTCCCAAGGCCCCGCCCTGCGACCTCTCCGCCATAGAGTAAGGATGGGGACAGAAGAGACAGCAACACGTTTGCAAATCTGTGATACTTGTTTCTTAATTTCCATCTAACCAAGCTCACTGAAAGAATAGATCAAGGATGATGTCAGCAAGCCTAGGTAGTTTGACTACTTAGTCATCCTCAAGGAAATGGGGCATTTGGTTAATTGAATTCTATGGCTCCCATTGAGTTACCACGGTGACAAAGGATAGATGTGCCAGAGCCGAAAGCATTGAGACATTAAAAGACTATACTTAATACTCCATGCTGCGGATTCAGTCTTTCTGGGAGAATTCAAAAGGAACCAAGTAGCTGGCAAAGCCGGATTCACTGTAACGGGCATCAGTTTCTCTGCCCAAGATTTTGGAGGTAAGAAGTTCTGGAGTTTGGATTGAGTCAATGGCCTCAGGCAAGCTTTGGCTCAAAACCCTTCACTGGCTCCTCAGATAGGATTAACAGGTTTAAGAAAAAAAAAACACGCCCAGTTAAATTTGAATTTCAGATACACAATGAATACTCTTTTAGCATAAGTATGTTCATGCAAATATCCATTGTGTTTCTGAAATTTGAATTTAACTGAGCATTCTTCATTTGAGCATTCTTCATTGGGACAACCCAATCCCAAAGTCTACAATTTAAAGCATCAGTCTGGCATCCAGTTCCCCAGGGCTGAGCCCCTTCCTAACTTTTCCCTCCCGAAACGTCCTTTCCTACTCCCTGTTCCCTGATTGGTACTCAGTTTAGCTTGCAGACAAGTTCAACTACCTCCCACACAGCGCATTGTCTTTTGCTTTCTGGCCCTTGGTTCTTTGCAAACTTGTTCCCCTTCACTTTCCATTCTAAGCGAGTGGGTACTGTGACATCCTTGACCCCGGGGAGGACAGAGCCTCTCTCCTTTTTAAACATCTTTAGTATCTTTTTGATTGAGCTTCTATGATTATAGAGGGCACTTACTGCTTGGTCTGCCTGACACCTCCTCCCTTCTGGGAAGCATGCCTTCTTTGGAGAACTGCTTCTCCTCTGACTCTAACCCTTTGATTTTAGCAGGAGCTTCCCAACTCTTCTATGACTCTGCCGCTGGCCACAGATGACTGGCCCAGAGGTGGACACCTGATCCAAGCCAGGTCTTATCAGATCCTTCTCCAGGCATTTTTAATATCTCATTTTGTCTGGCACCCAGTTCAGATAACACCCCGACACCTGTACTGGGCATTGAGCCAGAATCACCATTCTTATCCAAACATAATCTTTTCATGTGTTAGGATCGATAGTCTAAATTAGCATCTCAACTAAGGATACTCGCGACCGTGTACTGTGGTGACAGAAGAGGCCACAATATAACAGGATAAGCCCTGGTCCAGGAGTCCAGAGAGAGACCTGAGCTCTAGTGGCAGCTCAGCCACTAACTTCCTGCAGGACTCATCATCCCAGCAGACTGCAAGCCCCGAGGGCAGGACTACCTCTTATCCTTCTCTCCAGCCTCAGCACACACACTGGGTAGGTGTTAGATAAATGGTTGACAGTGATGGTGATCATGGTGATGGCAACAATGACAGCATGACTGCTGTTCCCTGGACCTCAGCTTTCTGGATTTTTGTTTGTTTGTTTGTTTGTTTTTTAGAGTTCTGTTGCCTATGCTGGAGTGCAGTGGCATAATCAGAGTTCACAGAAGCCTCACACTCCTGGGTTCGTCCCACCTCAGCCTCCGGAGCAGTTACAACTACAGGTGTGCACCACCACACCTGGCTAGTTTCTCTCTCTCTCTCTCTCTCTCTCTCTTTTTTTTTTTTTGGTAGAGATGGGTCTCACTATGTTGCCCAGGCCAGTCTCAAACTCCTGGTGTCAAGGGATCCTCCCGCCTGAGCCTTCCAAAGTGTTGGGATTACAGGTGTGAGCCACCACACCCAGCCTAAATGTTCTTAATAAAACCCCAAATTAAATACTTAATGTGGCTCTCTCTTTTTTTTTTTTTTTTTAAACAGGGTCTCGCTCTGTCACCCAGGCTGGAGTGCAGTGGTGCAATCTTGGCTAACTGCAACCTCCACCTTCTGGGTTCAAGCAATCTCCTGGCTCAGCCCCTCAAGTAGCTGGAACTACAGGCGTGAGCCATTATGTCTGGCTAACTTTTGTATTTTTAGTAGTGACGGGGTTTCACCGTGTTGGCCAGGCTGGTCTCGAACTCCTAACCTCAAGTGATCCATCCACCTCAGCCTCCCAAATTGCTGGGATTACAGATGTGAGCCACTGTACCTGGCCTGCTCTTCAAAAGAAAGACTGTCAGGAGAAAGAGAAGACAAGCCACAGGCTGGGAGAAAATGTCTGCATAAGGCACTTCTGATTAAAAACTGTTATCTAAAATATACAAATAACCCTTAAAACTCAACAGAAAGAAAATGAACAATCCAAAAAAATAATGGGAAAAAGACTCAAACAGGCTGGGCACGGTGGCTGATGCCTGTAATCTCAGCACTTTGGGAGGCCGAGGTGGGTGGATCACTTGAGGTCAGGAGTTCAAGACCAGCCTGGCCAAAATGGTGAAACCCTGTCTCTACATTGGACAGGCATGGTGGTGGGTGCCTATAGTCCCAGCTACTCAGGAGGCTGAGGCAGGAGAATCGTTTGAACCTGGGAGGTGGAGGTTGCAGTGAGCTGAGATCACACCATTGCACTCCAGCCTGGACAACAGAGCGAGACTCCATCTCAAAAAAAAAAGGAAAAAAAGAAAAAGAAAAACACTTATACAGACCCCTCACCAAAGATGTACAGATGGAAAAATAAGTGTATGAGAAGATGCTCAACATCATACATCCTTAGGGAATTACAAATTAAAACAATGAGATACCACTACACACCTATTAGCATGGCCAAAATCCAAAACACTGACAACACGAAATGCTGATGGGGATGTAGAGTAACAGGAACACGGGAGTGCAAAACGGTATAGCCACTTTGGAGAACAGTTTGGGTTTTTTACAAAAACATACAATCATGCTACTTGGTAGTTACCCAAACAATTGAAAACTTATGTCCACCCAAAAACTTGCACAAGAATGTTTAGAGCAGGCTGGGCATGGTGGCTAATGCATGTAATCCCAGCACTTTGATAGGCCAACGTGGGCAAATTGTTTGAGGCCAGGAGTTCGAAACCAGCCTGGCCAACATGGTGAAACCCTGCCTCTACCAAAAATACAAAAAAATTAGCTGGGCACGGTGGCATATGCCTGTAATCCTAGCTACTCAGGAGGCTGAGGTAGGAGAGTCACTTGAACCTAGGAAATGGAGGTTGCAGTGAGCCAAGATCATGCCACTGTACTTCAGCCTGGGTGACAGAGTGAGACTCCCTCCATCTCAAAAATAACAATAAAATAATGTCTAGAGCAGCTTTACTCATAGTTGCCAAAACTTGGAAACATCCCAGATGTCCTTCAATAGGTGAATGGATAAACTGTGGTATATCCACACAATGGAATATTATTCAGTGCTTTAAAAAAAGAGCTATCAAGCTGCATGGAGGAAAATTAAATGCATATTACTAAGTGAATGAATCCAAGCTGAAAAGGCTACTTACGGTACAATTCCAGCTATATGACATTCTGGAAAAGGCAAAACTATGGAGACAGTAAAAAGATCAGTGGTTGCCAGGGGTTTGAGGGAAGATAGGGATGAATAGGCAGAGCAAGGAGGATTTTTAGGACAATGAAACTATTCTGTATGATGTCATAATGGTGGGTACTGTCATTATATATCTGCCAAAACACATACCCTAATGTAAGCTATGGACTGTGAGTGATAATAGGGTGTCAACATTGGTTCATCAATTACAACAACCTCGTTGGTGCAGAATGTTGATGGTCTGTGCAGGAGCGGGTATATGGGAAGTCTCTGTACCTTCAGCTCAATTTTGCTGTGAATCTAAACTGCTCTAAAAAATAAAGTCTCTATAACAATATATATACTTAATACAGAATTGATATGAGGTGGGGTTATGACTGTTTTTTTTTTTAGACCTGTCTTGCTTCGCGCAGTGGTGCAATCACAGCTCACTGCAGCCTTGACCTCCCGGGCTCAAGGGATCCTCCCACCTCAGCCTCTCATGGGACCACAGGTGCGTGCCACCACGCCTGACTAATTTTTTTTTTTTTTTTTTTTTTAAGACAGGATCTTGTTATGTTGCCCAGCCTGGTCTCAAACTCTTGGACTCAAGCAATCCTCCCACTTCAGTCTCCCAAAGTGCTGGAATTACAGGTGTGAACCATTGCACCCGGCCAGGGCTACAGTATTCTTAAAACAAGGTAGTCCAGGAATAGACTCTGTGTAATAATCAATTTTCGCCTTCCTGTTTACTAAATCTACATATTGTATAAACTATTTTTTTTTCTTTTTGAGACAGAGTCTTGCTCTTTCACCCAGGCTGGAGTGCAGTGGCACGCTCGGCTCAGTGCAAGCTCTGTCTCCCAGGTTTGAGCAATTCTTTTGCCTGAGCCTCCCAAGTCGCTGGGATTACAGGTTTGTACCACAAGGCCCAGCTAACTTTTGTATTTTTAGTAGAGACAGGGCTTCACCATGTTGGTCAGGCTGGTCTCAAACTGCTGGCCTCAAATGATCCACCCGCCTCGGCCTCCCAAAGTGCTGGGATTACAGGCGTGAGCCACCGTGCCCAGCCTACACCTTGTACAAACTTCTATCATTGCAGTGATCACATAGGTCTTTATCCAACTGAGGTGTGCATAATATTAGGAGTATGTGAAAAGATTTTAGGTGATACACAAACGAATGTTTTTATTCTACTCTTTATTTTTAAATGTATCAGAATAAATATGGGTAACATATATAGTATTGATAGGAAGTTTTCCTTTAAGATAAAGAATGTATTGAGGAAATGATAAATAGTGCAGGGAGCACTGAGGTGGCCTGACACACAAATAGAAATATGGCCCCCCAAAAAAAATCCAGGAAAGGGAAACATAGAGAATGGGTTTGCTTTGCAAATGCTGCCGGGTGGCAACAACCTGCTTACGCACCAGGGAATTTGTAGGCCACCCCGGGCCTCTCTCATCTGCCTTTTACAAGGAAGGCCTTTTGTGTATTTAGGGGGTTGATATGCAATGTGTTGGTGTCACTTTATAAAATCAACACATTTTAGGAAAGTTGCACTTAAATCGAACTGTTACAAAGCAAAAATTCATAGTGAAGGCCAGGCACAGTGGCTCATGCCTATAATCCCAGCATTTTGGGAGGTCGAGGCAGGCAGATCACTTGAGGTCAGGAGTTCAGGACCAGCCTGGCCAACATGGTAAGACCCCATCTCTACTAAAAATACAAAAATTGGCTGGGCGTGGTGGCACAAGCCTGTAATCCCAGCTACTTGGGAGGCTGAGGCAGGAGAATCTCTTGAACCCGGGAGGTGGAGGTTGCAGTGAGGTGAGACTGCGCCACCGCACTCCAGCCTGGGAGACAGAGTGAGACTCCGTCTCAAAAAAGAATTCATAGTGACGCTTACTATTCACTGGCTACTGCAGTGGCTTAAAAAAATAAAATGACAGCCTGGGCGCGGTGGCTCATGCCTGTAATCTCAGTACTTCGGGAGGACGAGGCAGGCAGATCACGACATCACGAGATCAAGACTATCCTGGTTAACACGGTGAAACCCCATCTCTACTAAAAATACAAAAAATTAGCCAGGCATGTTGGCAGACGCCTGTAGTCCCAGCTGCTCGGGAGGCTGAGGCAGGAGAATGGCATGAACCCGGCAGGCAGAGCTTGCAGTGAGCAGAGGTCATGCCACTGCATTCCAGCCTGGGCGACGGAGCGAGACTCCATCTCAAAAATAAATAAATAAAATAAAATAAAATAAAAATTTAAAAAATGACAGGGGCTGTGAGAAATCCATCAGCTACTTTGTGTCACATCCAGAAAATAACTAATGGCTTTGCCCCAGGGCTACAGCTGCCCCGAAGGGTATTATGAAGGATTAAAGAGTATCAAGGGAGTAATTCTAATTTAAGACTCACAGTGCCTTAAATCTGTCATGATGAGAAATGAAAACTTCTATTTCTGTACCCTGACAAGAAGGCTTGGAGAGGCATTCTCAGAAAGAGGCAGAAATCTGAAGTCCAGGAGTAGAAGCTCAGCTGGGGGTCAGAGCAAGGTTGGGTGGGGGCCGGACAAAGATGGAGGCAGCAGAAGCCAACAAGTCCAGGCAGTTGAGGCAGAGGGGCCTCAGAAGCCTAAGTCGGTGCTCAAAATACATATCATTCATTTTTTCCTCAAAAGTGAATGAATGGGGCTGGCGGGTGTTTCTGTTACACAGGAGCCTTCATCTTGACAGTCTATCTGGGCTTTCAGAAAGTTTTGTGAAATGTTTTGCCAGTATTTACTCAGCTGCATGAACCTGTTTACTTTTTAAGTAAACATCTTTTAGATTCAAGAGTAAATGAAACCTTAGGCAGTCAAAGCAAGCAGGCAGAAGATTCCAGATCTGCTGATTGCAGTCTCCTATCTACACGTTCAAAATCGAGAACTGGCTCCAGGTAGCTGTCCAGCCCTGGAGCTTAAGTCACCATGACTGGATGCAGCCGGGCCTGGGTGCTACATCAGTGTCTCCACCCAGGTGTCAAGTTCTGCCAACAGCCCCCAACCAGGAGTCTGCCAGGCAGCAAACCCAACTCTCCTTCTCAGGCTGGCACCAGCCCAAGAAGAGAGAATGCAGGGCAATCATGAGCAGGGACAAGGCACAGCCTCTTCCGACAGAGTCCACCCTTCCAGGCTCCTCTCTAGAAAGCAGAGCCAGGACATGTCTTTGCCTGAACACTCCTTCAGAGGTTCTTGCATTTTGGACAACTGCAGTTGGATCCCAGAGTTCACTTGCAGAAAACAGAACCCAGGCTATAGAATGAACTGTTCAGAGGCACCCAGGCTCAGAAACATACATAGAAAATAAAAAGATCATTCTAGATATAAACATACATGTAAAATAAAAATATCTTTCCAGATATAAAAATACCACTCCACCCAGCACTTTGGGAGGCCAAGAAGGGCTAATCTCCTGAGGTCAGGAGTTCGAGACCAGCCTGGCCAACTTGGCAAAACCCTGTCTTTATTAAAAATACAAAAATGGCCGGGCGCGGTGGCTCACGCCTGTAATCCCAGCACTTTGGGAGGCCGAGGCAGGCGGATCACAAGGTCAGGAGATCGAGACCACGGTGAAACCCCGTCTCTACTGAAAATACAAAAAATTAGCCGGGCACGGTGGCGGGCGCCTGTAGTCCCAGCTACTTGGGAGGTTGAGGCAGGAGAATGGCGTGAACCTGGGAGGTGGAGCTCGCAGTGAGCCAAGATAGTGCCACTGCACTCCAACTTAGCGGACAGAGCAAGACTCCGTCTCAAAAAAAAAAAAAAAATACAAAAATTAGGGGGCACGGTGGCTCATGCCTGTAATCCCAGCTACTCGGGAGACTGAGGCAGGAGAATCACTTGAACTCGGTAGGCAGAGGTTGCAGTGAGTCAAGATCACACCACTGCATTCTCCAGCCTGGGTGACAGAGCAAGACTCTGTCTAAAAAACAACAACAACAACAACAGCAACAACAAACGCTCCAGAGGGAGTCTGGAGTTCACAGCCAATGTCACCCACTGGGTGCTACTTCAATCCCTAACTGAGCAGGTCTGGCATAGTCTTCCCTGGTTCTGGTCCAGATCAACTTTTCTCATCATTCTCTTTGTGCTTGAGTTATTTTCAGCCTCACAAGTTCTGTGACATTACAGCCATTTGTTGGTGTCAACAACATGAGTGCAGAGAGGTCTTATTCTCTCTGTCTGCAGAGTCCCATGTCAACGGCACAGACTCAACCCACTGTCCTGTCACTCTGGGTATTCCTGTGTCTATTTGTTCCTGCAGGGTTCACGTGAAGCTGAAATGATGGTGTCTTTCTCCAGGCACTCTCTACCCATGGGAACAAGTCTGCAAATCTTCCTCTATGAATGTCTGTTACATCTGCAGAGGTTGGAAGATATTTTTACAGACCTCTTTGGCTTTAAGCAGGGAAGATACATTCTGGAGTTAAGTGGGAGACCTTCTCTGACCCATGATTTCTTACTGTGTTCCTTTATCAAATTGTCCCTTCTTTGGGATCGTTAGCGTTAGGAACCACCCCCGTTCCTTTTCTGCCTCACCAGGGTTTTGTAGTTCTGCTCTTTCCTACCCCGATTGACTGGGATATCCTCTCTGCACCAGCCCATGTGATCCCAGCAAGAAACTGAAGACCCTTGGTCAAATCTTACCTGTGGGAGACTCCTCCACACACCCAGACCCCACGGTGAACATCTGGAGGCTCATCAGGTGAGCTGTTTCTATCAATAAAATGGTTCCTGAAAAGTTGTATGTAAGTAACATTTTTATAAATTGAAAATCTGACAGGAACTCTGCATATAGTCTATTTAGATTTAAATACACCTTGTCGTACAAATACTTAATCCCTCTATATTTCAGGTTTTGTGAATTGTGTTTTTCTAATAGTGTATTTTTTGTTTGTTTGTTTTGAGACAGCGTCTCACTCTGTCACCCAGGCTGGAGTGCAATAGCGCCATCTCAGCTCACTGCAACCTCCACCTCCTGGGTTCCAGCGATTCTCCTGCCTCAGCCTCCCGAGTAGCTGGGATTATAAGCATGCACCACCATGCCCAGCTAATTTTTGTATTTTTAGTAGAGACGGGGGTTTCACCATGTTGGCCAGGCTGGTCTCGAACTCCTGACCTCTGGTGGTCTCCCCGCCTTGGGCTCCCAAAGTGCTAGCATTACAGGCACAAGCCACTGCACCTGGCCTAATAGTGCATTATCTTAAAGAGGAACCCTTCTCCAGCGACAAGGCCATGAGTGTCCACTAGAAGCAAAGCCAGGCCCCAGCTGGAGGAGACAGCCTGTCTGAAGGCAAGAGGCTGGGAGACTGAGTACAAGAGAAGAGATATGTCTCCTACCTCCCTAGCCTGGAGGAACCTGTCCTCACCCTGAGGGGGCCAGTCCTTAATCTATGAGGACCTGTTATCGGCCCACCTGAGATATGTAGACAACATGACATGGCCTGTCCATACCCTGAGGGGACCAGTCCTCAGCCTGGAGAATGTATTTCTACATTTCTTTGTCTCAAGTAGCCTGTGGGCTGTTACAGTCCCCAGCTCGAGACCATGTGCTACTCATCTTTGTGCCCCTTCTGGGCGCAGTGCCCAGGGAATATTGTTGGAGTTCCCCCAGCTTCTTCAGTAATTTCCACTTTCCCTGGGACACACCCATGAGGACACACACCTGCATTCTTTCCCATTTTCACCCCCTTTTTCTTTGCAGGTCTCACCTCTGGACCAAAGGTCCATAAGTTATTGTTGTTAAGAATTTCCCCAATGCCTTTTTTCTTGGGGAGCAGTTTCCAGGTCCAATTCAACAAATACTTATTGTATGTCTATAACTGAATGCAAGGGACGGGGCTACTCGCTATGAAGGTACAAACCAATAGTGGAAGTATTGCCCATCCTGTCCCACCTAAAGTCTATTAGGAAAACAGAGGGGATGCTTCCCTATGCTGCAGAGATATTCCCCAGGGAAGATAACCTTAGTTCACACAGAGCCCCCTGGAGACAGGATATTGACATGGCCATTGCATCCCAGGCTCTGATCCAAGGTAAGCCCTTGACGTTGAATCGCACAGCTGAGCTCCTGAGACTGCTGAACTAGCTGGTCGCTAATGTGTGAGCTGTAGGCCGAAAGAGGACTCGCATTCCGGAATGTTTAGATCAACCAGTCAACACCCCTAGGGGTGTCCATGCGGGAGACAAATGTCAGTGAAAGGCAGGAGCCAGAGACTGAGCTGATATCATCCACAACGACTGCCACAGCCACTCACTTCCCGCTGCAGGGACAGGTTACCCTGGGGCCATGGGGTTGTATCACCTGGTCAGGGCCAGAGACATGCTGCCTGGACATGGCTCTGCAGTCCGTGTTAACCCTTCACTTCCACTGACACCTTTTCTTTTCCTTTCCTTCCTTTTCCTCTCTCTCTCTCTCTCTTTCTTTCTTTCTTTCTTTCTGAGATGAAGTCTCACTCTGTCACCCAGGCTGGAGTGCAGTGGTGTGATCTTGTCTCACTGCAACCTCCACCTCCCAGGTTCAAGCAATTCTCCTGCCTCAGCCTCGCCAGTAGCTGGGACTACAGGCGTCGGCCACCATACTCAGCTAATATTTGTATTTTTTAGTAGAGATGGGATTTCACCATATTGGCCAGGCTGGTTTCAAACTCCTGACCTTGTGATCCACCCGCCTTGGCCTCCCAAAGTGTGAGATTACAGGCATGAGCCACCACGCCTGGCCCACATTTGCTTATTTAATCTATTAGGAGTACTGATTCATTAATTCAGTCAGTAAGTCCTTCTCCACCTGCTCCTTTTCTGGAAGACATTTTGCCTTTGAAGTCGATTTTATCTATCACGCACTGCCTAACTAGCTTGACTCTTGGTCTCTGGACATGTCTCCCGGTCACCAATGGGCCACCTCCAAGGCAGGACCTCCATTGTGCCAACTCAACAAAGCAGGCTAAGCTCCATGTCTAACAAGTGCTGTGGAACAGTAGAAGGGAGAGCCTTTACTCAGCTGATTCAAAGAACTTCATGGAATGGGTGGGATTGGTACAGGTTTTGGAGGATGCTGGAATTTGAATAGGCAGAAAGAAGAGGGAGGTGGTATATTTAGGTGAGCAGAAACTTGGAGGAAGGCAAGAAAAAAGAGGTGACAGGCCTGCTAAGGAGAAAGCTATGAAGGAGAATCTGGGGAGGTGAAAGCAGAGAGAGAGCCAAAGGAGCTCATGCCGTGAGAATGGGGACCATGGAAGGCTTTTGTGCAGAGTGACACAATCAAAGTATAACTTCAGGAAAACTAAGCTGGCGATGGAAGAAGAGCCTGGTTTTAGACAGATCAAATGCCAAGTAAAAGATTCCCAGAATAGAATTATAAATAGAGTTTCCACAAATACAAAAACTCTTGCCCTAGTTCACCCTAGGCATCTGTCTGTGGAGGGGGATTAGAATTTGTCACAAATGGAACTCCCAAGAGAAGGGTAAAAAGGTAATATTGTGCTGCTATATTCAAAAATAGCATTAAGCAGCAAAAACACATTTTGCAAGCCAGACTGTTATCTAAAGAAAGGATCCCCCAAGTTTCTTTCTTCCTTCAGCATGTCAGCATGTGGGCTTGGAAGACTCAGCCCACAGAGTTCTCCTGCAGTGCATAGGAGAGATCCCAGTTCATCATTAAAGCTTAGCTGGAAGCAGAGTGAAGGAAGATATGATGTAGGAGAAGTAAATGAAAAGCCCACGTTTTTTCTGGCTTGGTGGATGGAGGAGAGAGAGTAAAGAGAGTGAGGAGATAAAGCAGGCAGGCGTGGGACCCCCCGTGTCCCCATCAAGGCTTGCACTTGGAAAGGGAGCATTAAATAAGTTCAAGGTTGACATCAAGGACAGATGATCATATCCAGGCGCAGGATGGCTTATGGCAGAAGCTGGGGAGGGCACCTGGGCAGGAGGGCAGGGGCAGGACAGGGCAGACACTCCGGGGCTGCAGCTAGGGTGCCCCTATTGAACCCTAATCACGTAAGGGAAGACCGGGTCACAAGGCACTCCAGCCTCAGACGTCAATGGGGCAAGAGGAATTCAGGTGGGTCAAACTCATCACCTAGGGAACAGAGTGGGAGTGGACACCATCATCGAGGACTCCAAGTATTTGCTGTTGCTGTAAGAAAATGTAAACCCTTCTCTGATACCTCCAGACACCATCTTGGAGCCAGAAGAGGTGACTGAGAGACTGAGTATCTGTATCCAAATGCAAGACAGTTTCCTAAAGGGGCCATTTCAGTGAACAGATAGGACCATGTTTATACAAGATTGAATATAAAATTAATTGTTTCCACTAATCAGTGGGTCGGGGTGAGTGGACCTCAGGAGAACAGACCACATTAAGGATGGAAAAAGTTTAAATTGCACTCTCTTTCCTCTGCACATCCGAGTGGCAGTGAGTTACATTTTACTTTACCAAATTATGAACTAGGTAGAAGAGACAGGAAGCTGTGGGGTCAGAAAACTGGGACAATGTTTGGCTATGCCCTCAAATTGTACCTAGAAAACCCAATCGTCTTACAGAATGTGGTGAACCTGTGCATGTCTCTTGTTTCTGCTAAAGCCACTGTTAATAAGAACATCTGTCTTTCCCTTTTATATGAAGCAGGGTTACAGGTGGCAAACTTCTAGCACTAATTAGCACTCTGCAATAAGCAGCTCTCCATCTTGAGGGCTAATGTCCCTATCTCTCCCTATCTCATGCCTCGACTCTCAAAGAAACAAGCCCATAAACTGGGGATGGGTCAACATTTCACAACCCGTATGATCATGCAGCGTGCAGCTCTTGTGTATATCCTAGTGGAAGCTGAATTTGTTGGCTAATAGGATACAAGACAGGAAGAGCTTAGAATCAAGGGTCCAGGAGACAGAGGAGTAGGCAAGACTGTCTCCATTACTTTCTCCTCTGAGATTGAGGACAATTCACACAAATGTGGTCAGAGACTCGTGCTCTGAGAACTGAGAGAGCCAGTGGTAGAGGAGTCATTTTTGGTTGCAAAGAAACATTGCAGTGGATTGAACTGATGAGAGACAGGCTGCCTGCTGGAGTCTTAGCAACCATCTTTTCTGAAAGGAAAGAGAGGCGGGTGGCCACACTGCCAGCACCTTCTCCTGACTGTCTTGCATTTGCTCTTCCCTCACTGGAACCTGATAACTAATTCCTCGTATAGTAAGGGGATACTACTGAAGTTTTCAGTATCGTTAACATCATCCAAAACAGCTCTTATATTGCCTTCGTATACGTACATTGAAATGCTTACTGCATTTATTTTCAATGTAAAGAGCTATGTGATAGCAACCTTAAAGGAAAAAAAAAGTTTAAAAATCAACATCACCCATAATCCCAATATTCCAACTCAAAACAGCCTTTTCCTGTTTTGCACACTAACTTCCACATCCACACTTGTTTTATAACCTTGTAATCAAGTGTATAGACAGTATGGTATTCCTCTTTTGTTTTCTTTTTTTTCTTTTTTTTTTTTTTTTTTTTTTGAGACGGAGTCTCACGCTGTTGCCCAGGCTGGAGTGCAGTGGCGCGATCTCGGCTCACTGCAAGCTCCGCCTCCCGGGTTCCCGCCATTCTCCTGCCTCAGCCTCCTGAGTAGCTGGGACTACAGGCGCCCGCCACCGCGCCCGGCTAATTTTTTGTATTTTTAGTAGAGACGGGGTTTCACTGTGGTCTCGATCTCCTGACCTTGTGATCCGCCCGCCTCGGCCTCCCAAAGTGCTGGGATTACAGGCTTGAGCCACCGCGCCCGGCCTTCCTCTTTTGTTTTCATTAACGGTCTGTCACAAGCATTTTCCCACATTTTCATAAAAATGATTAATAACGGGGCCGGGAATGGTGGCTCACACCTGTAATCCCAGCACTTTGGGATGCCGAGGTAGGCAGATCGCTTGAGGTCAGGAGTTTGAGACCAGCCTGGCCAACATGGTGAAACCCTGTCTCTACTACAAATACAAAAATTAGCTGGGCGTGGTGGCGGGTGCCTGTAATCCCAGCCACTCAGAAGGCTGAGACAGGAGAATCGCTGGAACCCGGGAGTTGGAGGTTGCAGTGAACCGAGATTGCACCACTGCACTCCAGCCTAGGCAACAGAGCAAGACTCTGTCTCAAAAAAAAAAAAAAAAGATTAATAATGGCTACAATCTATTTCCTCATATGTCATATCATGATTTACACCATGTATTTTTTAAGTTCAAAGCAGAAGCTCTGTCCCACCTACCACTGTGGCCACCATGGTGCTCTGCCACAGTGGAACCTCAACAGATCTGTCAGGACGTCACGTACAAGATCAATACTCAATAGCATGACAGCATCAGTATTCATCTTGGCCTTTGTCAGCCTCCAAGGTTTCCTGCCTCATCCCACTGCTGCCTCCGCCTATTAATAAGGTCTCTCCTCCCTCAGCCCATTTCCTACACAGAAGTGGAAACCCCAGGTGGGCACACTGGCTCACAGTTGGCAGTCCCAGCACTTTGGGAGGCCGAGGCAGGAGGATCACTTAAATTCAGGAGTTCGAGATCAGCCTGAGCAACATAGTGAGACCATGTCTCTATAAAAAATAAAAATAAAAAATTACCCAAGTGCAGTGGCACGTACCTGTAGTCCTAGCTACTTAGGAGGCCAAGGCAGGAGGATCGCTTGAGGCCAGGAGGTCAAGGCTGCAGTAAGCCATGTTTGTGCCACTGCACTCTAGCCTGGACAACAGAGTGAGGCCTTGTCTCTGGGGGGAAACCCCAGAGGCCCAGAGTCCCAGCCCCTTCCAGGCAGGCCTGAAAGGAATGGCAACCAAATGGAGCCACGGATGGTTCCAGAGGGCTGCAACAGTGGAACAGCAAGCCCCACTGCCCTGTGTTCAGAATTGGTCATAGCCGTGTCCCTTCGTGTTGTGGCCCTGGCCAAGGCTGTGGTCATTGCCCAGTTCTCGGCTCCTGTTTATCTCCCACGCCTGTCTCTGCAGCCCTCTGGCAAGTCTAAGAGCTACCCAATATGCTGTCAATAAATCTCTTTTCTACGTCAACTAGCCTGAGTCTGTTTCTGTTTCTGTTGTTTGCAGAGACAACAGAAACAGACTGGTTCAATCCTCATTTTCTATTCCTGTCAAAGCCTGTCCAAGAGAGAACTAAAAATCTATTTCCACTGAGGCAGAAAAATACCCTCTCATTCATACAAAGCTTTACTACGTACAATATTCTCTTTTTTTTTTTTTTTTTTTTTTTTTTTTGAGACGGAGTCTCGCTCTGTCACCCAGGCTGGAGTGCAGTGGCCGGATCTCAGCTCACTGCAAGCTCTGCCTCCCGGGTTTACGCCATTCTCCTGCCTCAGCCTCCCGAATAGCTGGGACTACAGGCGCCCGCCACCTCGCCCGGCTAGTTTTTTTGTATTTTTAGTAGAGACGGGGTTTCACCATGTTAGCCAGGATGGTCTCGATCTCCTGACCTTGTGATCCGCCCGTCTCGGCCTCCCAAAGTGCTGGGATTACAGGCTTGAGCCACCGCGCCCGGCCTAATATTCTTTTTTCATTATGCATGTTCTCATTTGATTTGTCAAGTCAAAGCATTATAACTTACCTATATGTATTGTGTTCAACTAAAAGGTAAGAAAAATAGGGCCCAGAGTGGCTCAGTGAATGATCCAGAGTCACACAGTAAGTCATCACGTCTTCTAACTGGAAATTCCGAGCTATCTTCACTTATCAAGCTACCTCCCACATCACAGGCTTGATTTCAGGCATTGCAGGATGGCAGGAAACTAACTGGGGACAGGGAGATGGAGTACAGAACGGGGGAGGCTTCAGATGGAGCAGTTAGAACGAGTAGGCATATAGAACAAGCAGTGATTTCTGCCAGTTGATGGGGAAAGAGGTCTTGGAGACACATTCACATGCACACACTCACACACACACACAACACTCACACACTCACCCGGCTTACATGCCCTTTCTGCTTTTCCATTACAATGTGCTAAGCCTCCTATGAATTGGTGAGCAGCCACCCAGCCTAGCAAAGCACACCTTTGATGAGCTTCTATTTTTGTGACACTAAGTATTCCACCCTGTGGACTTGAAAACCTAACGCCCTCAGTTGAAATGACTCACACACTGAGACCCTGGTGAGGTAAAGGGAACAAAACTGCTGCTTTGCAAGTTTGGTATGAGGGCAGCCAGACCCCAGCCTCCTGCTGCTGAACCACCCTTGCGCTGCCTGCAGGCGGGAATTCAACCAGCTTTGGAAAGGTTCAGACATAAATTCAGGGAGCAGCACCAAACAGGTGACAAAGAAACATGAGAGGTAGGCCCCTGACTGTGTGAGGCAGACCCCTAGCATTATGAGGCTGAAATCACAGAAGACGAATAGAGGCTCCTCCCACAGATCCACTGCCACTGACGGAATAGCAGGCTCCCGCCGGGCAGGCACAACACAATGGGAAGCACGCGGCAGTGCCGGAGATGCCAACCTGCCAAAACGAGAAAGCGAGGAAGCTGCATCCGGCTGAGCTCTGGAGCTAACCACGATTTATTAGACACAGGAAGGTGTCTTGGCTTGGGTTGCATTGAGAGAAGAGCCTGGGAGGAGGATTTGGGAGCAGGTCATTTATTTGGGAGATGGTCTCAGGAAGGAGTGTGGGAGGAGGAAAACCCAGAAGAAAAGACAATGAGTGTGTGTTACTGACAAAGGGTGGGCACCCTGTTTTAATACATTAATGATAAAGGTTAAGTATCATGTATGGTGATAAAAAATAATAATAATACTAAAGGCCCACAAAGGATGGTTACTATTGTAGGTAATAGAGGCTCAGTCTTGTTAGGGACCCTCTGAAGAACCATGCAGAATGTGCCTCAGAGTTATCCGACCAGAGGATGGGGAAGTTGGAGAATGTAGGTACCACTGGTTTTTTTGGCGTTTTTTGTTTTTTTGAAGATGGAGTCTCACTCTGTTGCCCAGGCTGGTGTGCAATGGCACCATCTCTGCTCACTGCAACCTCCGCCTCCTGGGTTCAAGTGATTCTCCTGCCTTAGCCTCCTGAGTAGCTGGAATTACAAGCATGTGCCAGATGCCTGGCTGAATTTTGTATTTTTAGTAAAGACAGGGTTTCACCATGTTGGCCAGGTTGGTCTCGAACTCCTGGCCTCAAGTGATCTACCCACCTCGGCCTCTTGAAGTGCTGGGATTACAGGCATGAGCCACCGTGCCCGGCCCCAATGGAGTTTTGTTTTTTGTTGTTGTTGTTCTTTGATTTTTTTTTTTTTTTTTTTTTTTTTTGGAGACAGAGTCTCACTCTGTGGCCCAGGCTGGAATGCAGTGTTGCAATCACTGCTCACTGCAGCCTCAACTTCCTGGGCTCAAGGGATCCTCCTGCCTCAGCCTCCTGAGTAGCTGGGACTACAGGCGCATGCCACCATGCCCAGCTAATTTTTATTTTTATTTTTTATAGAGGTAAGGTCTCATTATGTTGCCCAGGCTGGTCTGGAACTCCTGAGTTCAAGTGATCCTCCCACCTCAGCCTCCTAAAGTGCTGGGATTACAGGCATGAGCCGCTGTCTCCAGCCATTTCATCAGTTAATGGTTGTCCCAGGAGCGTCAGTCCTTTCCCCATTACCTCCCTCTCCTGATGAACACACACAATGTTCAGGAGAAAACCATGAGTCAGTGAAGCAGAATAACAGCTGCAGTGCTTAACGTGGGGCCACAGTTTCCAGAATGAAAGCAATGCTGAAACCAGGCATGCCCAGGCAGTGTGGCATGCAAACCTCTGCTAACCCGGGACGGAGGAGTGTGCAGTGTCACCGTGTGGATGCCGTCAGCCAAATCCAAACAACTGTGGAAAATGTCTGCAGGACTCATGACCTGGTTTCTTCCACAATTAAATGGCATTAAAAAAAAAAAAAAAAAAAAGAAGGGGAACAGACATAAGAAACACACCCATCCAGCACCACACTTACTCTTTTAAGGATCCTAATTTGAACAAACCAACTGTAAAAGACTGTTTTGAGACAACTGAGGAAAACTGAATGTGGCCTACATGTGAGATAATATTAAGAAATTTATTGGCTGGGTGTAGGGGCTTATGCCTGTAATCTCAGCACTTTGAGAGGCCAAGGTGGGAAGATCACTGGACCCCAGGAGTTCAAGACCAGCTTGGGCAACATAGGGAGACCCTGTCTCTACAAAAAATTTAAAAATTAGCTGGGCATGGTGGCATGTGCATGTGGTCCCAGCTACTCAGAAGGCTGAAGTGGGAGGATTGCTTAAGCCCAGGAGGTCGAGGTTGCAGTGAGCTGTGATACTCCAGCCTAGGGGACAAAGTAAGATGCCATTTCCCCCACCCACCGCCCTCAAAAAAAGAAAAAGAAATATATTCTGTTAGGTCTGAGAATGGAAAGTAGCTGAGTTTGTTTTTTTAAGTCCTTTCCTATTAGAAATCTATACTGAAATCTTTATGGATGAAATTACATGATGACTGAGATTTGCTTTAAAAGACTCCTGCAAAAACAAAATGTTGGTGCGAGTGCAGATGAAATAAGAATAGCAAAATGATCATTGTTGAAGCTGGGTGGTAGGTATAATATGGTAGTATGCAATTTTCTCTACTTTTATGAGAAATGTCTTTAAATAAGGTTACATTTGGGGAAAAAAAGGAAAGCAATGATAGGCTCCAGGAGGCATCATCTATCCAATGCTTGTTTACTGAGTAGCATTTTTGTGTGTTCAAAGATGAGTGAAATTGTCTCTACTGTCTGTAAGCAGAAGGTGGAGGGACAAAGAGGAGCTAAGTCCTCAAGCCTTGTGCACAGTTAAGAAGCAATACCACACCACCCCTGGAGGCTGCCTCCCAGCAGTGATTAACCAGCATCCATGGGAGTAATACTGACAGCGAGTGCTGGGTGGAGCCTGCACTGGAGAAGAGAGAAAAGGTGTGGGGCTTCACACCTCTCCCCATTCTGGAGCCTACAGCTTAATCACCTATATTAAAACCTTCCTTCTAAACCCTCATTTTTATAAAACTCAATTTGATTTCTGATTCTTTTTTTTTTTTTTTTTTTTTTTTTCTGAGACGGAGTCTCACTCTGTCGCCCAGGCTGGAGTGCAGTGGGATTTCTGATTCTTAAGATTCCTCTACATTCAGTCAGCTAATGCACTCAAATGTTATTATTAGTGTTTTGAGAACGCCTAGAAGAAGCAGAATTGGGTGGTTAGGGGTTGAACAGAGAGGCAGGAGAGAAGTAGAAACTCTGTTTTGGGAAGGCTGGAAGTGAGAAAGTTGGGTCAGAATTCCACAGGGCGTTGGCATCGGGCTCATGCCTAACAGGAAGGAGGAAGCAAGCTTTCAAGATGGAGTGAGGGTCCCATTAGTTTCTGCAAAGCTTTGCACAGAGTCATGTGGTACCCCCAGCCTGGGGCCAAGGGCACCAAGCAGGTTCTCCTGCAAGTGCTGTTCAAGCCAAAGTGATCAGGAAGAACTTCTTCCATCGAGGACACCCAGGCAGCTCTGTCTCTGATCCCCAGACTGAAAGCAGGGAGTCATCACAGTTCAACTCAGTTAAACATTTTTGAACTTTACTGTGTGTCAGTAAAAGTTCTGGCCCTGGAGCTACGGAGACCAAGTGGGTACGTTCTCTTTGTCAAGGTTCTTTGATAGTACAACAGAAACGACCTCCAGATGTGAGGGAACTCACAGTCCTAATGGGAAAGCTGAAGAACCAAGCTTCAGAGAGGACAGACACCAGAGGAGCTCTGGGGACCTAGGGACTGAAGCCATAGGACAGGCTCCAGCCATGTTCAGCCTTTTTGTCACCCCACTCAAATCCAGATACCGGGGAAGAGGCTTTTGGAGGGACCATCAGAAGCACACTTGGTGGCAGATGTGCTACCCCTCAATAAGAAAGGTGTTTTGTTTGGTTGGTTTTTGTTTTGAGATGGAGTCTTGCTCTGTCTTCCAGGCTCACTGCAATCTCTGCCTCCCAGGCTCAAGTGATTTTCATGCCTCAGCATCTCAAATAGCTGGGACTACAGGCGTGCACCACCACACCCAGCTAATTTTTGTATTTTTAGTATAGATGGGGTTTTGCCACGTTGGCCAGGCTGGTCTCAAACTCCTGACCTCAAGTCTATCCGCCTGCCTCAACCTCCCGAAGTGCTGGGATTACAGACATGAGCCACCGCGCCCAGCCAATAAGAAAGCTTTTAAAAAGGGAAGTTACTAGCCACTCCTCTCAGTCAGATGCATTGGCTTCTGGCTGTCTGGGTTGTCTAGAGGCAGACTCTGTGCAGGCTGAGCACAGCAGGGAAGGGGCTCCCTTAAATGGGGGATGAGTCTTTGTTTCACACTGACTCATCCCTGCATCCTGAGGCTGTTGACTGTGTAGACTCAGCCCTGGCATAGGTGAACTGGGGTCAGGCCTGTGGTTCTTACTTGTAAATCTGAGATAATCTATAAATGGTTTTCTCCCTAGTTTTCTTTCCCAGTAGAAGCAGTTCTTTTTTTTTTTTTTTTTTTTTTTTTTTTTTTTTTTTTTTGAGACAGAGTCTCACACTGTCGCCCAGGCTGAAGTGCAATGGTGCAATCTCAGCTCACTGCAACCTCTGCCTCCGGGTTCAAGCTATTCTCCTGCCTCAGTCTCCCTAGTAGCTGGGACTATAAGTGCATGTCACCACGACCAGCTAATTTTTTGTATTTTTAGCAGAGACAGGATTTCACTATGTTGGCCAGGCTGGTCTCAAACTCCTGACTTCATGATCTGCCCACCTCGGCCTCCCAAAATGCTGGGATTACAGGCGTGAGCCACCACACCCAGCCTAGTAGAAGCAGTTCTTACAGAAAAGTTTCTGTTTGCAAGAGAGGTGACTCGAAACTTGATACTTGATTTTGTTTTGCTGTCAATGACTTTAAACATTTTTTAAAATCCTCTAGAACTTTGGAAGGGGAGGCTCCCCTGCCCGGGGCTGCAGACTGTGGTAGTGGCTGCCAGTCACATCAGTGGGGGCTGGGCACACCCAGGACCCTCCAAGGGCTCATTTCTTACCCCAGGGTCAGGGTAAGCATCTTTGGTGACCACAGTCAAGGTGGGCTTGGAGCCACAGATTCTATTTCATGCTGACCCGTGCCTGTGAAGTGCACCCAGCCTGGGGAGTTGGAATTACTCATGCCCAGTCAGCCAGCTACTGAAGATAAAAATCAGAACAAAAACTAAAGACGCTTGGGGTTGTGGCGTGGTTGAATAGCTGAGTCACACTTCATCTTCTTCCACTCTCAGCTCAAAGATCGAAAGGAAGCCCAGAGTCTGACAGTCATCGAGTCTGACACGCTCCCACTGCAATAGAAGTTTGAATTCCCCTCTCCAGCATTCTGGCCACCGAGTGGTCCCGGCTGTCCTTGAGGGTCTTTGGTGACAAGGAACTCACCTTCCAGGGAAGCCTCTTCCACCTTAGGACAATTCAGATTATGAAAGAACTCTCAGATATGGAGCTGAAACTGTCTACCTAATTGTTCCTTTTGGGTTTCACAGAAAAAAAAAATTTTTTTCTTTTTTCTTTTTTTTTTTTTGAGACAGGGTCTGGCTCTGGCTCTGTCACCCAGCCTGGAGTGCAGTGGCACGCTCTTCAGCTCACTGCAACCTCCACCTCTCCGGCTCAAGCAATTCTCAGGCCTCAGCCTCCCAAGTTGGGACTACAGGCACACACCACCACACCCAGCTAATTTGTTGTATTTTCAGTAGAGATGGGTTTTCACCATGTTGGCCAGCCTGGTCTCAAACTCCTGGTCTCAAGTTGAGCTGCCCACCTTGGCCCCCCAAAGTGCTGGGATTACAGTGGTGAGTCACCATGCCCAGCCAGAAAAAAAAAATTTTTTGTTCTTCTTTCAATGGACAGTTCTTCAGATATAACAGTTTTCAGAGTCTCCTCCAAGCTATAGCCTCAGTCCTTCAGGTATCTCCTGTGACATCTCTCGAACCTCCCCACCAGCCCTAGTGGCTCCGTCTGCGTGCAGTCCAGGCTGTCCCCATTTCTCTGAAAGCCTGTGAGCACAAAAGTCCAGTTTTCTGGGTGAGCAGCGTGTGGCTGCTAATACTGCATGATGCTTGGCACCACATAGGCAGCCATAAGCACTGTGGAAGAAAGGAGAAAAGTGGAGTAGAGAAGACAGGAGGGAGAGGGGGAAAGAAAGGGAAGATGAAAAGAAAAGGAAGGAGGTAGAGTAGATGGCTTTCAGCCAACACCTGCATGTCATTTCTAGCAGAGTTGCTGTTGTTGCAGTCTCCCCTGCCTGGGCTGGACTGCGCTGTCCCAGACCCTGTCCCCCAGGTGCCCCCACAAACTTGCTGCAATTCAGAAGGCTGTCTCTCTTGGAGTCCTCAGCATACCTGCTCCTGCTGCTGGAGAACTGGGCCCTGGAGAGAGTGCAGCACACAGAGGCAGCTAGGAAAGCTGACAACCTCCCAGCCCCATTCAGCACCATATCCCAGTACTTAGAGCTGGGGCCCTAGCAGGGATGCAGAGGTCCAAGTTTGGGCTCCGGAAACTGCTGGCCCAAGGCAATCAGTGGCTGCTCTGCTTCCAGTTGTGGAATGCACTTCAGAACTCACCCCCAAACTTCCACACCACTTTCTAGGGCCAAGAGAAAACAGAGACAGGAAGATGTAGTGGAGTGATGACCAGAGGCATTTTCACTAACAGGGCGCTTTCGTACTCATGATCTCATTCAGGCTCGCTGGGACCTTTATTTTCTCATTTCACGGATATATAAGCAAAGGATCAGAAAGGTTTGCCCAAGGTTAATCTCAGTATCATTCAGAGAACTATAGTTCTATAGAGTCTCACAGACAGAACCCAATCTCTATCTCATGTCATTCTCTCCTCTCCCCGGTCCTAGTAGATAGAAGTTGTTCTTACTTTCAGAGATAGAAACTGACAACCAGAGATTTAGGTTAGTGGCCCAAGCTCACACAGTTAGTGAGTATCTCGGAATAAAAATCTTGGTTATTCAGGCTAACACCCATGCTGTGTCCACTTGATTTATATGGGAAATAAAACACCCCATTGAGCGAACAATACGAATAATCCGTATGAAAAGTCTGTTCTGTTCTGTGCTTATGCTAACTTCTTAGTCTGTGGAAACAAAGCATTTCACAGACACCCAATAGAAGCCATGAAAACGTCTCCCATTGTCTTTTCCATGATGTGCTCCTAAGAGGAAAACTGATGTGCCAACGAGGATTGGCCCCAAGCACGGAATCTCCATGAAAGAACAATGCTTTCTTTAAAAAAGGCATTATAAGCAGAATACAAAATTAGAGGTTCACTGTGATCACCACGGAGGAGGATGAAATGCATATGGAAATAGACAAAGGCTGGAAGGGAAATGCAAACATTCAATCAGTTCAATGGCAAAGGGATGGTTTATTTTTCTTTCTTAAAAATGTATTTAATGTCTTTATCATATTTGTGCAATAACAAAAAAGACTCTCATACAATGCACAAATATTATAATCTGAAATACAGAAGACCTCCACGCAGTGGTATAAACCTAAGCTGCAGCTGCCAGAGTCCCTGGGATATTCCTGCTTGGTTGACCATGTTTGACCTTGACCAGTTCCCTTAACAGTCACCATAGAGATGGAGAAGAGAGGGAGGCGGAGCAGTCTTTCCACCATGCAGTTTGGCTGACTGCTTGTTACTATAATGTTTTGAACACAGACTGTTCCCAACGTCTCCGTTTTTGTAGAGCCTTGTCTTCAGGTCAGAGTTAATTAAATTCTGCTGACTTCCCAGAGCACCTACTATGTGCTGAGCCCCGGATATACAAAGAAAAGCAGGATAGGTCCCTGCCCAGTGACAGCTCATAGCAGGCTCAGTTCTTGGTGGTTTTTGGAGCCTGTGAAGGGTGAAGAATCATACGCTCCTAAACTGCTTCAAAACTTAAAAATAATAGAACCCATAATGTACCCTTTAAGTCTCCAAATCTTGCTAAGTAATTGCTAATCTTGCTAAGTAATTGCCAAGGCTTTTTCTTTTCTTTTCTTTCTTTTTTTGGCTCACTTTCTTTTTTTTTTTTGCTCACTAGACAGGACACGAGATATGTATATTTTATTTTTATCCCTAGACTGTATCATCAACTTCTGGAGAACAGAGGCTGTGCTTTAATTACCTATATTCCTGGCACAGGGCCTAGCACTGGCCACTTACTGAGCAGTAGGGACTCAGTGTTTGCTGAATGTACTAAGCATCCAGAATGAATGCTGCATTGTGCTTCTGAATGGAAGAGTGAATGGATGGGTGCATGGATGGATGGGGGGGTAGATGGAGGGTGGAAGAATGGATGGATGGATAGATAGGTCGATGAGTGAATAGATAAATGGTGGATGGGTGATTGGGTGGATGGATGGATGGGGTATGGATGGTGGGAGGGTGGATGGATGGATGGATAGATGGATGAGTGGATGGATGAACAGGTGGATGGATGGATGGATGGATAGATGGATGAATAGGTGGATGGGTGGATGGATGATGGATGGATGGATGGATGGATGGATGGGGGGTAGATGGAGGGTGGAAGGATGGATGGATGGATAGATAGGTCAATGAGTGAATGGATGAACGGTGGATGGGTGATTGGGTGGATGGATGGATGGGGTATGGATGGTGGGAGGTTGGATAGATGGATGGATAGATGAATGAGTGGATGGATGAACAGGTGGATGGGTGGATGGATGGATGAAGGGATGGAAGAATGGATGGATGGATGGATGGATGGATGGATGGATGGATGGATGGATGGATGGATGGGTAGATGGATGAATAGGTGGATGGATGGATGGATGGATGGATGGATGAATGGATGGATGGATGGATGGATGGATGGATGGATGGATGGATGGGTGGAGAGTAAGGCACTGCATCAAGATACAGATGCAGAAGTTGGGAAACAGTAGGAAAGTTTAATCAAGAACTATTCACAAAGTGGAGGAAAATGTTTATGGCAATCAGTAATGGATGCAGTTTCCTGGGGTAAGAAATAGAAGGAGCAGTTACCACCCCTAGCCCTGAGGGACAAAGGGAAAAAAATAATGACCAGAACCCAGGGAGAGGAGCTGACCAGAGAGGAAGCATCACGGAGAGGGAAGTAGGCAGGTCACACATACAATGTGTGGCCTTTTCCCTCTGACTTTTTTCTTTTTTAAATTATACTTTTAAGTTCTGGGGTACATGTGCACAACGTGCAGGTTTGTTACATATGTATATATGTGCCATGTTGGTGTGCTGCACCCATTAACTCGTCATTTACATTAGGTATATCTCCTAATGCTATCCCTCCCCGTTCCCCCCACCCCACGACAGGCCCCAGTATGTGATGTTCCCCACCCTGCGTCCAAATGTTCTCATTGTTCAAGTCCCAGCTCTGAGTGAGAACATACTCTTTTTTCGTGTAGCATAATGTCTTCAAGATTTATGCATGTTGTACTTTATTTCCTTTGTTGTCTAGTAGCATTCCATCCTGTAGATATACTACATCTTGTTTATCTGGAATGCATTATGAATGCTGCTATGAGCATTTGTGTGCAAGTTTTTGGGTGTACATGTGCTCTCATTTCTCTTGGAAATATACGCAGCAGTGGAATGGCAGGGTCATGTGGTAACTCTGTTTAGCCTTTTGAGGAACTGCTAGACAATTTTCCAGCCACTGTTAAGTGTCTGCCCCATTTAACATTCCCACTAGCAGCACACAAGGGCTCCAGTGCCTCCACACCCTCCACACATTATGATCTGTCTTTTTGATATGTAGCTGTCTTTTGATGCATCCTAGTGGGTGTGAAGTGGTGTCTCATTGTGGGTTTCATTTGCATTTCCCTGAGAGCTAATGGCAAACATAGCTTTGCCTTGTTACTTCATCTGCAGCAGTGTCAGTAAAAGACAGTATGTTAGGTTTGGAGGGAACTTGGATGTCACTGCTCCAACTTTGTCATTTTCTAGATGGGAAAACAAAGGCTCAGAGCAGACCAGGGGCTTGCCCACATTCATGCAATCAGTCAGGGGAAACCCTGGGGATAGAGCTCAGGTTTTCTGACACCTAGACTGTGACTTCTTTCTCTGTCATCTGGATCAGAGGACAGGTGCTATGTTCCTCCAGCGCTGTCGCCACCCTTCTTCACCCTGCACTGTGCCCAGAGAGGCTGGCGCATACCAGCTACATCAATGCATCCCTTGCCCTCTAGTTTCTTTTTTCTTTTTTTCTTTTTTTTTTTTTTTTTTTTTTTTTTTTTTTGAGACAGAGTCTCACTCTGTCTCCTGGGCTAGAGTGCAGTGGTGTGATCTCAGCTCACTGCAACCTCCATCTCCCAGGTTCAAATGATTCTCCTGCCTCAGCCTCCTGAGTAGTTGGGACTACAGGTGCACATCACCATGCCTGGCTACTTTTTGTATTTTTAGTAGAGACGGGGTTTCACCATGTTGGCCAGGCTCGTCTCAAACTCCTGACCTCAGATGATCCACCTACCTCAGCCTACCAAAGTACTGGGATTACAGGCGTGAACCACCGTGCCTGGCCCTAGTTTCTTTTTTTTCTTTTTTTTTTTTTGAGATGGAGTCTTGCTCTGTCGCCCAGGCTGGAGTGCAGTGGCACCATCTCAGCTCACTGCAAGCTTAGCACCACCACACCCTGCTAATTTTTGTATTTTTTGTAGAGATAGTGTTTCACCGTGTTGCCCAGGCTGGACTTGAACTCTTGGCCTCCCAAAGCGCTGGGATTACAGGCATGAACCATGGTGCCCGGCCGCCCTTTATGGGGTTCAGCCAGTGGAAGGCACCAGCTAGAGATTGGCATGCAAGAGGTGCTGAGGCTGTGTGACCTGGCTCCCTTGAGGGCAGACCAGAGAGTGAAGAGAGGCTGGGAGGGAGACTTGGTCAGGTGAGCAGCCAGCCAGCAGGAGCCTCCTTCAGAGGAAGATGTGGGTTTATTTATCTCTCTTGCTCTCTCCTATGCAGAAAGCTCTTCCCTGCTGCTCAGCCCTGGAGAGGCGGGAGAGGGGCAAAGCTCCCCCCAACCCCACAACCCCTTGCAAGTGATTGCTAATATTTATCATGTGTTTGCCAAGTGCCAGGACAATGCCAAATACCTCAAAGGTGTTAGCTCATTTTATATTTGCAGGAACCCTAGGAGGCAAGTCCAGTTTCCAGACGAGGGACGTTCAGGTGCGGAAGGAGTAGCTGTCAAGGTCACGCAGCAATGCAGGTGTAGTCGGTGGCAGGACTAGATATAGAAACTCCTGTTTTGGCACAATCCACACTCCATTCCTCACCCCGCCCCCAACACTGCATTCTGCTGCAGGGCCAGGCCGTGCCACTGAGAGGTCACCATCTGTAGCACCTGCCTGGCTGCCTTGAGGTCTAGAGTCCTGGGACTGTGACAGGACCAGGTAGGTACCAGCTGGGAGGCAGGCCATCCATAAAGACCTCATGGGTGCTGAGCAGGCCTCGCTGGGCATGGAAAACAGCCCTCCCTACTGCACCACGGGTCACTGTTGTACCTGGGGAGGGATGAAATCCAGGTGTGTTATACTCACGGCACATCTCAATGCAGACTCATCACGTTTCAAGCGTTCAATAGCCACGTGTGCTTAGTGGCTACCATATTAGACAGTGCATTTTGAAATGAAATTTCAAAATAAAATTTTAATAATAAAGGCTCAGGAAAAGCAGGTAACCTTCCCAAGGTCACGTAACTAGAAATGGCAGCGTTGAGGTATGAACCTTGCCTGTCTGACACCAAACCTGGGCATTGCCCACTACCCCACACAACCAGGGGCCTCAGGGTGCAGATCTGGGCGTGGTTTGTAACATCGCATCCTGCACAGCCTGGGCAGGGGGGCTGCCTGCTGACTTCCAGCTCGTGACTTCTTCCGGTTATGAAGATGGCACTCAGGGGGTGCAGGGTCGGGTAGGGAGGCAGAAGGATGCAGTCTGTGTGTCCTGTAGGGAGGACTTGTACCCAAGAAGCCAAGGGAGCCCTAGCAGTTGAAGCTGTAACCCAGAGACAATCAGTCATTTTCTGCCACTCATTTCTGTCTCAGCAAAGCCCACCTAGCTGCAGGGCCCAGCCCTCCCCAGGAAAGCCAGGAGTGTGCTGTTTCCAAACTCCCAATATTTGCTGTCCTTGCAAACCAATAAGGTCGCAGCCTGCAAAGAATGCTGATGGAATCGATGGCAACTAAGGGTGACTTTGAAAAAGAACAGGAGCACTGCTGAAACAGCTCACTCAATGACAGGGACATCAATGAGAGAACTAGAGAGGGATCAATACCCTGAAGGTGAACCGTTTGCAAACTAGAACCACTATTGAGCAACTGACAAGCCAGCCTCAGAAATGGGCGTCCATGTGAACATAAAGGGAGGTGCTTACAAGCTCCCCAAACCATCTTTTTTTTTCAAGCAGAAAATTCTGCTTATGCACATGTAATGGAAGTCTCTTTACCAAATCATGAGTCTCTTTGATTTTCGGAGTTTCAAAAGAGATCCTGGCTTCCTTTGACCTGAGTATCATTTCACGAACCACTTCAGGTGTCAATAAATAAGAAATGGTTTCAGGTCTGAAGGGCCTGCTTTACACACATAGTGCAAGGGTCTGGAACCAGAGCCAGGACTGGGAAATTTAGAGATCTGGATTCAAGTCTTGGTTCAGACATTAACCAACTGGGAGCTCTCAGATACCCCATTTACCTAGTCTGAGCTGCAGTTTCCCCTTCTATAAAGTGGGTCTGGATGACGTGTGGTGTCCAAGGTGTGCCCATTCCTTAGTGGCAAGGGGGAATAAGGATTGCTGGGAAGATTCGAAGAAAAATATCTCACATAGAGAAGGAGCTTAATAAGTGATTGTAAATTGAATGAAGGTAATAGGTAAATTCTAGATCCCTCTGAGCTCCATTTACCATTTTTTGTGTTCTCACTCCCACCCACCTCCTCTGCCCCATCTCTCACTATCCCTGCCTGGTACTTGAAGTTCCCAACGTTATCTCCCTGTTTGTGTCTTCCTGAGCACGCTGTTTTTCATGTATGACTGTCTTTGCATATGCCGTTTCTCCTGCCTAAAACTCCCTTCCATCCTGCACTGGCTTGCCTAACCCTTATTCATTCTTTAAAACCCAAGGTAAGTGTCATTTACTCCTGACCTCCCTTCCTGTACGTTATGAGTGAGTTTCCATCCCCAAACAGCATTGTTCTCTTCTTCTCTGGGGCTGCCTCAGCACTGTGGAGACTTTTTTCCCTGTGTGTAGAGAATTGTACTGTAATTGATTTTTATCTCTACTGAACTGGGACTCCCCAAGGGCAGGGACTCCTTGTTCCTCATTGTGGCCCCAGCCTGGGACCGTGCTCAGGAAGATGGGTATGGTTCTACCTTGTCCCACAGCACCTTATTCCTCTGAGGAGGCCCGAGGATGTGCCGGACATCCTATCTCGGGGGGCTTTGCTCCCCTGAAGAATCCAGGCTTTCCTATATCCGAGAGATCCCTTCCCCAAACGCTCCCCAGAGATATGTTCTCCCTGCAAGTAAACATGAGGCTGGGTCTATGGGGGCTGGGCGCTGGCAAGAGCCTGGTGAGGAGCCCTCTTTGCAGCCAGGACACACCACGCCCACCCTTCCTCTTCTTCCTCCATTGCTGCCATTGTCCATTAAAGCAGCACTGACCCAGAGGACCAAGGGAGCCAGAGGAGTAGACAGGTTATAGGGAGTTTCCCTCTACCCATTCCCTCTCCTCCCCTCTAGCTCTCTTTCTCCTTTAAAAAAACATTTGTGGACAGCTTACCATGGGATCCATGGTTACTTATCACAGTTACTTGGGATACAGAAGCCATCGTCACAGGCCCTGCCTTGGGAGAGCTCATGGGCCAGTGGGAGGAAGCACAGAAGGAAACCTATGGTTGCAAGGGAGGGCAGGAAATGCAATGCTGAGGTCCACCAGGTGCCAGCCTGCAATGAGACAGCAAGGGGCAGGGCGAGGGCAGACACTGTGCAGATGGCTGAACAGGGGAGGGAGCTTCAAGAACAGCCTGCACCCTTGGTGGGCTGCCTCTGCCATGCCTCTTCTCTGGATGTCTCCTGAACCTTGCAAAAGCACTATGGTGGGCAGTGGTGGCCCTGGGGTCAGGGCTGTTTGGAAAAGAGTCGGAGAAAATTTAGAAGAGGAGAACCTTGGTCTTAAAGGATGAGTAGACTCTTGTCAGTAACAAAGAGCAGGACATTCCAGGTAGAGGGAAGAGCATGATGCAGGGAGGGAGGAGGGCGGAGGAGGGGCTGGAGAGCAGGAGGACTGCCAGAGACAGCGGAGAGGTGGGCAAGGACCAGGACTGGGGGCCTGATGCCACGCTCAGGGGTTTAATTATCCTGGGCAGGTGGACAGCCATGGAAGGGGTGCACATGCGGGGGTGACATCATCTGCCTCTCCTTCTACTTAGGTCCCCCAGAACCTCTAGGCTCTCTGTAGGTAGAGCCACAAACACTACTCACATGCCATGTGTTGAGTTTCTCAGCCTCCTGAGGCCTCCTCAGGATTAGCCCCAGAAGCAGCCAGCTTCAATCTCCTGAAGTAGCCACGTCCTCGCACAGCTTTCCTCACTGGGAACCCATTGATGCAGCTCTCCAGTGCATCAGGTCCGAATCCCCACTGCCAGGAGTGACAGTCAAAATACCTCACCTCCGATCCAACGACCCAACGTGGCAGAGTCCCAGAAGCAGCAGAGCTGGAGGCCCCCACCCACCACCCCCAGGGCTGGGCCAGGGATTAACCCTTTCATTGCTAGATCAGGGTGTGGAGAATTTATAGGGTTCCAGGAAAGAATGGGAGCGACAGGGGGGCACTCATGATGCTTGGGGGCAGCCAATCTTTACTCATGAGAGCAGCCTATTTCAGTATGTTCACAACCCACACACCTGTCCGGGCCACACACCGTCCACGTCGGCCCTTAGGTAAAGACCTGGAAGAGATGCTTCCTGAAGTCCCTTCCAGCAATGACAGGGAGGCCCCTAATCCAAGTGACGGAGGGCTCAAGTGAGACTAAACACGACTTTGAACTGGAAGGCACTTTTGTTGGTCAGTTACCGTAGCGCAGTTACTTCTGCGCTAACCAAGAGAATGACTCTGTACTCGAAACTCTGGTCAGTGATGAAACTCACTTTCGAAGAACTCTGGAGTACGTTGATGGTTTTCCTGCCTATGGTTTTTCACAAAAGCTGCCAGGAGCCTAGAATTCTGCACCGGGAAATACAGACAAATACTTGCTGTCATCGGAAACCTGTAAAACCGCTCACCAAGTGAAGAGCATGTGTGAACAGGGTCTCTGATGAGACATTGGTCCCTGCAATGCCTGCTGGATACTCACTTTTCAATCATCATCAGCTGACTACACAGGAATCCGGGCAGACACGCAGGAAAACGTGCAGCATGCACTGATCACAGGCAGCCCCGAGTGGTGTCTCACTTACTTGAAACAAGGAATTAGGCCTGGCAGGTGACTAAGTTGGAATTTCTGAGGTTAACGATCTAGAATAAATAATGTGTGCTACAAAAGATGCTCGAAATTAATATTTATTGAATATCTACTACACATTCACCACTCTGTTAGGTGCTGGGAGAGACACAAACACAGTCTCTGCGCTCAAGTTGGGGAACTACCATGGCACATGGTGAACAATAAATTGCTTTTCAACAACACTGAAAAATGTAAAGGACCCTAAAACTATAGGGTGATACAGAACTTCAAGCCTCACAACCAAAGTCACTTCAAAATAGATGTTTAACTTCATGAACAATTTCTAAACACAACTTGAAGCTTTTTCCATCAACAAATATTTGACTCTTACCAATCAGTCAATTGGGTATGTGCCTAGCCCTGTGGATTGTTGTCTACAAAGTAAATGATTTTAAACTACATACTGCGAAGAAGAAAAACACATGGGTTCTCTCTTAGGTAGGGAGCACTTAGCCCTGTGGGAACAGTCCAGGCTAAAGCCGTTTCCTGTTGTGTGGGTTTCCAAGATGCCTCCAATCCATGCACCTTCACTCTAGCACCTGTGTCTCTTCTCAGTCAATAGAGTTCACATTGGCCCACTCTGTGTTTCAAATACAGATGTCAGCCCTGCACCAAATCACAGCCCAGCAGCCCCCTCGGAGCTCAGAGGTGTCCCTCAGCCTGGCCTCCCACAGGAAAAGTCCCAATATCTGAGGCTCTAGACAAGATTCTGTACCCAGAACACAGCTTTCAAGAGGGCACCCAAAGGGGAGCTCCGAGTGGCAAGGAAGGCTCTGAGGCTCAGAGATAGGGGGCAGAGGAGCTTCAGGGAGGGGTCTATGGCCTAAGAGAGGAGAGAGAAGAGGGTCTCACCCCTTCTCTACCTCTAGTGCGCCCAGATTCAGAGGAGATGTTGGCATCATGGGGGCAGAAAAGGAAACAGCACAGCTGCTAACGAAGACTAGACAGGGTGATTTGGGGCCAGAGTAAGTTGGGAGAAGTGAGAAAGAAAGAGAATGAGGCTGGCGGAAATGTCACACTCCAGAAAAGCTGAGGCTTAGCCTACAGGGATGGGGGAGGCCCCGCAGGGAGGGTGAGACACTCTCTTCAGAACAACCAGGAATGGACAGTTTCATCTCCCTCTCAAGAACAACTGCAGGCCGGCGCGGTGGCTCACGCCTGTAATCCCAGCACTTTGGGAGACCAAGGCATGTGGATCACAAGGTCAGGAGATCGAGACCATCCTGGCTAACACGGTGAAACCCCATCTCTACTAAAAACACAAAAAAATTAGCCGGGCTTGGTGGCGGTTGCCTGTAGTTCCAGCTATTTGGGAGCCTGAGGCAGGAGAATGGCGTGAACCCGGGAGGCGGAGCTTGCAGTGAGCTGAGACGGCACCACTGCACTCCAGCCTGGGTGACAGAGCGAGACTCCGTCTCAAAAAAAAAAAAAAAAGAACAACTTCAAAGCGCAGGGCGTCAGGGCTGAATGAGTCCTTGGAGATAATGATGATGATCAGTGTTATCATAACAGACAACAGCAACCACTGTGAACTGAGCACTCACTGTTGGTCACATGCTGCGCAGGGCTTTACACAAAGCATCTCATTTAATTCTCACAGCAACCACTGTGCTAAAGAGGAAACAGAGATGCAGATAAGTTAAGCCACTCTCCCAGGGTCACCGGGTTCGTGGCAGACTGGCCTGGAACCCGGGTCTTCCGATCACTTCAGATCCTGTGTTTAGTCAGCTGTCTTTTGAATGCAAGCTTCAGATAATTATTCTTAGCACAGGAACTGTTCTGAATTGTCATTGCACATTTCATGACCATAAACTACTTTCGTAAATGATTTCTCTTTTATGAAATGGATTAGAGCATGCAAACTTGCCCTAAAGTCCTCTCACACATCTTATGGGATTGATATGGGAGGATGTCCTTCACCCTCTAAATAGCCTGTAATTTTGAAATATTTATGAATTGATAGGGTCAGAGGATTATTTAAAACTCCTGTACGATCATAATCGCCTCTCTGTCTCACACAAGAATGGGTGTGGGGGTTAACATCATGAAAATAAAATAGAAAAAGATGCCTCGGGCCAAGTACAGTGGCTCACGTCTGTAATCCCAGCATTTTGGGAGGTCAAGGTGGGCGGATCACTTGAGGCCAGGAGCTCAAAACCAGTCTGGCCAAGATGTCGAAATCCTGTCTCTACTAAAAATACAAAAATTAGCTGGGCATATGGCATGTGCCTGTAGTCCCAGCTATTCAGGAGGCTGAGGCAGGAGAATTGCTTGAACCCAGGAGGCAGAGGTTGCAGTGAGCCCAGATCATGCCACTACACCCCAGCCTGGGCAACAGAGTGAGACTCTGTCTCAAAAACATAAATAAATAAATAAAAATAAAAAGATGTCTTGGAGTGACCTTGGATGCCTCTTGATTTCTGCATCTAATCAATATCTCTGCAATCTCTCTCGTCACCCTCCTGCACACACTCCCCCAACCCACTGCCACTGTCATCGTCACCTCTGGAGTTCTCTGCAGTCGCCTCCTACCCCAAATCCTCCAACCTATCCTTTACAATGTAGCTGTGGGGACTTTTCTTAAAAATCCCAGCAGGTGGCCCTCGGGCTTAAAAGCGTTGATGATAGAGACAGAAAGTAGGATGGTGGCGGTTGCCGGGAACTAGGGTGAGGGGAGCATGGGGGGTGAGTGTTAAATGGGTGCAGAGTTTCAGTTTTAAAAGATGAAAGAATTCTGGAGATGGATGGTGGTGCTGGCTGTACAGCATTTTGAATGTGTTTAATGCCACTGGACTGTACACTTAAAAATGGTTTACATGGTAAATTTTATGTTATGTATATATACCACAATAAAAACATCAATTTAAAAAGTATCTGATGATTTCTAATGGTCTCAGGATACAATGTCTTTTCCTCAGGGAGATACTCAAGGTTCCTAAGAATGTGGTTTCAGGCAAGGCGCAGTGACTCACACCTGTAATCCCAGCACTTTGGGAGGCTGAGAAGGAGGATCACTTGAGGCCAGGAGCTTGAGACCAGCCTGGGCAACATAGCAAGACCTCTGTCTCTACAAAAATAAGAAAATAAAACAAAATGTAAAACTCAATGGGTTAAAAAAACAACACAAAACAAAAAAACCCAGCAGGTTTTAAAGATTGGGGTAAAAAGAATGTGGTCCCAATCTTTGTTTTTTTTGTTTTGTTTTTTTAGAGACGGAGTCCTACTCTGTCGCCCAGGCTGGAATGCAGTAGCATAATCTCGACTCACTGCAACCTCCACCTCCCAGGTTCAAGTGATTCCCCTGTCTCAGCCTTCTAAGTAGCTGGGATTACAGGCTCCCGCCACCATGCCCGGCTAATTCTTGTATTTTTAGTAGAGACGGGGTTTCACCATCTTGGCCAGGCTGGTCTCGAACTCCTGACCTCGTGATCCACTCACCTCGGCCTCCCAAAGTGCTGGGATTACAAGCGTGAGCCACGGTGCCCGGCCATGTGGTCCCAATCTTTAGCAGTGACCTCATCTCCCACCTCCTTGCCTGCTGCCCACACACACACCATATCCCAACAAATCCGTTCCAAAACTGCCATGCCTTCTCATGACTCCTTGCCCTGTACATGTTGTTCCTTCTCTCTGGGATGCACCTCTCCCTCTACCAATGGCTGGGAACATCTTCAGACCCATTTAAATAAGTCACCTCCTCTGCAAAGCCTTCACACCTCCACACACTTGGCACCCAATGTGACCTTCTTCTCAAAGGCACAGGCCATGTCTTTGTGCCCTAGGTCTCCCCAAGGCCTAGCAGACACTCAGTGAATGTTTGTTAACTGTTTAATGAATATGAGTTTTGTCCTCATCTGGGGGAGCTTGACAAGACCTACATAAATGAAGTTATTCATTTCTAAAAAGTGTGATGCAATCTAGAGGTAGAATCGCATCTTCAACAAGAGGCAGATCTTTGTGGGTCTTGGAGGAGGGCAAGTCTGGGGAGGGAAAAGCCTTCCAGGTAGGGGCATCGATGACAGTAAAGCTCCCCCAACCTTTTCCAGAGAGAGAAACATGAAATCCAGGCTAAGGCTTTTCCCAGGCTCCAGCTTCTGCACACTGTCCAAGCATAGCTTTTGCTTCTTTTTTCTGCCATGTAGACTGGAAACCCAAGTATAACTGCAGGGGATGTGCTATTTTTGGGCTGCCCAGCCTCTGAAGCCCCTTTCTTTGTTGGAAGAATCCCCCACTTTACGAATCTTAGTGGGAAGTGGAGCCCACTTTCCTTTTTGAAAGGTGTACATTCTAGATACTTATTCCCCCTAGCTTATCTTGAACCTTGGCATGGCACGTGACTTGGGCCTGGCCAGAAACCACAGCCAGGATTTTGAATCTGGAGTGAATGATCCAAAGCAGCAGGGACTGTGGAGAATTCCTTTGTGGGGCAGCAGCAAGGCTTGGTGTCATGGATTTCAATGAGAGTAGAGGGTACTGGACTGTGTTGGCATCCAGGTTCCAGGACCTGGTGCCATGGAGTCAGTGCAGCATGCTGTGATGTCTGCTGTTTAGTGGCAGAAGCAACAGGGATCTCCCTGGGAGAGGTCTGCATGGTGATTTGGGCCATGGTTCTAGCTGCACACCCTCCCAGCGCCTGCTCATTCAATAAGCCTGCTTCACCAACATGCCTCACCATCAGTAAGAAGTAATAGTCTTATATTTCAATCCACTAGAGTTGGTTTCTTTCATTTGCAAATAAGGACTCTGATATAGTAATTAATACAGACCAAGCTAGGCCCCTGGTCTTCAGGAAAGGGAAAGAAAATATGCATTTTCTGAGCATCTACTAGGTGCTTACTAGTGTTCTAAAAACTTCAGCTAATGTACCTAGATGTGCTTTTTTCCTGGATGCTTTGAGGATCTTGGAGTGATAATCTCATCTGCACTGCCCAGACCTCTGACAGTGTAGGGGCTGTCAGAGCCCTGCTTCATCAACATCACCTCCAGGCCGAGGTTTCAGCATCAGCCTCCAGATCCCAGCCCCGGCAGGGACAGCTTATATGGCAGCTACAACTGCCCAGCAAAGACCCAAGACTGCCTGCTTTGGCCTGGTGAGCTAAATCCTCATTTCACCGACTTCTTGCATTTTTTATTTTAATGTCTCTCATTTGGTCTCATGTTCTAAATCTCTTGGCTCAAGAAGCAACAAGTTGCTACCTTTTGTCCTCTATTCTAGGAAGTTTGTGTGACGGTTGTAGCAGCTGGATTCCGTCTGAACACATTCCAGCAATTTGCCTGCTGCAGGATCCTTCAGAGTGAGGCTGGCCGCATCAGTCTGGTCAACTGCAGCTCTGAGTTTCAGAACCACAATCAGTGAGTGTGGCTGGGACCGTTTGCATCAATTACAGCAATTGCTGTCCCCAGGCAGAGAGCATCTCATATTAATAGCTGAGTGGGTTGATGAAACTCTGTTTTTTTCCAGGGGTGGCTTTTGATGTAACAAGCTTTTATGTCCTTTGTCTAGATGAATGACGGCCCCAAATATCTTACCTGGGTTTTCCCTGGTTTAAGGAAATCCAGAAGAGTAATCATCCAAATAAATCAGGGTGATTGATCACATTCAAAAGGGTTCTTTTCTCTCTCTGCAAAAGGTTTCTTCACTGGGTTCTCTCAGCTGCCTTCTGGTGCAGTTGAGAATTTGTTTACAGAACTGGACATGACTAAGGAGAAGGAGGGCGGTCAGGGGCTGCCTGGATCTTCCAGCCCCTCCCAGCTAGAGTCACGGGTGCCTCCAGCTGTGTGCTGGAGCCTGGCCAGAGCCTGAAGCTGTCCTGACCGGCAGCCTCAGCTCTGTCCTTTGGGTACTGTGCACTAGCCTATGACTCCTCCTTCCATCCTTTGTGAATTCGTCCACTTGGCCATTGCTTTCTTGGCACCCAGCGTGTCTGCCAAGCACTCTGCTAGGCACTGGGGCTACACAGGCAAATCACATGGATGTAGCACCCCCTCTCTGAGATACCTTCAGCTATTGGACAAGTGGACCAGAGGAAGCAACATCAAATAACTACCTGCTTGGGGAGTCCAGGATGGGGGCGCTCACCTAGCTGAGAGGGGCTCAGAGCCCTAGAACACCCCAGGGAGAAAGTGCCATTTCCTCGAAGACCTGAGAGATGAGCGGGTAGCCAGGGGAAGATGGCAGCAGAGCAAAGCCCAGAAGAGGCTGAAGCAGAGAGAAGGAATGGAGCCAGAAGAGAAGACAGAGAGGAGTCAGGGAGCTCCTCACCAGCCTTCCTCCCTGGAGCTTCCTAACAACCCTGTGGGCTAGGACTCTCACTACCATCACCCCCATTTTATAAATGGGGAAACTGAGGCACAGAGCGGCCAGCTGACCTGCCCAACGTCACATATCTCGTGAGTAGTGCAGCCATGATTTGAACCCAGGTCATCTGGCTCCTGAGTCCAACCACCATGCTGAGCTGCAGCTGAATAACGGTGAAGGGTTTTAAGTCACAAAGCAAAATGAAGGTCACACTTGCGTTTTTTTGTTTTATTTATTTATTTATTTATTTTATTTATTTTTTTTTGAGACGGAGTCTGGCTCTGTCGTCCAGGCTGGAGTACAGTGGCCAGATCTCAGCTCACTGCAAGCTCCGCCTCCGGGGTTTACGCCATTCTCCTGCCTCAGCCTCCCAAGTAGCTGGGACTACAGGCGCCCGCCACCTCGCCTGGCTAGTTTTTTTTTTGTATTTTTTAGTAGAGACGGGGTTTCACTGTGTCAGCCAGGATGGTCTCGATCTCCTGACCTCGTGATTCGCCCGTCTCGGCCTCCCAAAGTGCTGGGATTACAGGCTTGAGCCACCGCGCCCGGCCTTGTTTTGTTTTTGAGACGGAGTCTCGCTCTGTCGCCCAGGCTGGAGTGCAGTGGCTGGATCTCAGCTCACTGCAAGCTCCGCCTCCCGGATTCACGCCATTCTCCTGCCTCAGCCTCCCGAGTAGCTGGGACTACAGGCGCCCACCACCTCGCCTAGCTAATTTTTTGTATTTTTTAGTAGAGACGAGGTTTCACCGTGTTAGCCAGCATGGTCTCGATCTCCTGACCTCGTGATCTGCCCATCTTGGCCTCCCAAAGTGCTGGGATTACAGGCTTGAGCCACCGCGCCCGGCCCACACTTGCGTTTTTTACAGAGCTCCTCCTGCTAAAGGGGTTGAGGGTAGCACAGCGAGTCTCCCAGCATGTCCTGGGCTTTTAAAGTGCCCCATGTGCTTGGTGCTGAGCTGGTTAGGGCAGGAGGAGGAGAGGTAGAAGAGTCCTCTGCACCTCAGCTGCCTAGCTCTCCTGGCTGGTCACATTCCAACTTCGTATCCAGATCCACCTTTTCGGGAGTCAGCACCGTCCAAACGAAACTCCAGCACAAGGAGAAACACCTGTGCCTTCCTCCCTTCCCAGGGGCCCCTCCAAGGGCAGCAGGAAGGATGGAAACACAGATTGGCATGACCTCAGTGGCTGTCCCCACAGGGGTCCCTTTCACTCCATAGCCTTCTGGTGCCTGAGCCCACACTCATGTCTCCCTTCTCTCAACTCCCATAGCACTTATTGTGAGAAGCACACAATCAACTCCTGTGTGCATTGTTCTCTAGCTGTTTTGTGGTCATTCATCTCTTCAACTATCTCGAATTGTCTGGAGATGAGTCATAATTAGGGAGATGATTATGTACCAAAACTTAAAAAAATCCCAACTCTCATATATGTCCAGAGAGAGACAGAGAGAGAACGTATATGTCTACGTATAATACGAAGCATAAAAATACGAAACATAATGACCATTTTTTTGTGATGATTAAGGCTAATTGCCGCGTACCTAGGGCCTGCCTGGGACATATGGGCCATGTACCTCGACACTATTTGGCCCTGGCCTCTCCAGCTTTTTTATGAGCTCTTTATGGGTTTGTCATCTCTGCCTTGTCCACTGATTGCCTTGCATAGACCATAGAAATGGGCTCCCCAAAGCCCTAGCTGTCACTCTACTCAAAGTCATCTGCGGAAATGTGGAGTAGATTTCAGAGGAAGTGTCGGGAATAATTCTGCTCCCACCTTCTAAGTAGCCACTTCTGGACTGCTGTGGACCCGGAAACCTGGTAACTGAACAACTTGCAACTGAAGAGAAAGGGGATTTTCCCTGCCTTTGCTGGCCTCCAGGTTAGGCACCCACCTCTGTGCTCTCAGTCAAGCTCCTTCTAAGCACAGACTGTGTCTTAATCATGCTGGAAACCCCAGCCCTTAGGACAGCATCTGGCAGGTGGAAGACCTTCAAACATTTTGTGGAATGAATTAGCAGGAAATTGAGTCTGAGCGAGGGCTTGGAGAATGCTCCTCTAAGTCTTGTAAGGGTGAGCATCAGTCTGTGATCTTGCGACAGTTTTCTGATGGCTCAGGGACCTTCTGTGCTGGCTTCAAGGTTCTGGGTACACTCTTCCGAGCAGAGGCAATCCTGTATCTATGGAACATCTGCTGAAGACATAGCTCTGCCTTGTGTGCTTTCCTCCTGTGGCTTTACTATTCTAGTGACTCTGCATATGGTTGGGCACATAGTAAGCACACAAGGCCAATGGTCAGCGTTATTGGAAACGCATCCTGAATGGTCTGGATCCAGTCTCCAAACAAGCCTTCACTGAATGCCTTCTGTGGCCCAGTAAAGTCACCAGGGACATGCAGGTCAGATGTAACTTCTCCCACTGGGAGGTAGCAGTCTGATGGTGGTAGTGGGAGAGGACGGGAACCATGTAGACAATTAAAGGGAACAGACAAGGGACAAGGATGCACCTCTTTCGCTGCTGGATGTGTTGAGCATAGAAACAGAGCCTTCTACATGAAAATAAAATCAGCCTCTGACTCACGGGTAGATACATATTCAGCCGCCCACCAGCCTCAAATAACTAAACATTGTTCCCAGGCCAGCAAACACTGGAGCTTCTGTCTTCCACTGCAGGTAGCACAGATTCTTGCTTGTTGTAATAGAAGATTGAAATCAGACAGACCTGTTTTTAAGTCTTAACTCTAAAGTTTACCAATTGGGATAGGTAATTTAACCTCTCTGAGCATCAGTTTAGTCAGCCAGTGGGAACTACAATAGCTAAGTTTACCCAGCTGTTGAGCAGTCACCGAATACAAGATTTAAAAACAAACAAACAAACAAACAAAAAAAACCCTTACCCTCAAGAGGCTCATGGTCCGGTAAGGGAGAGAAGAGAGACTGGTATGTTGCAGACACACATTAAAAGATATTAAAAGATATCCATATCTGACCAGGCGTAGTGGCTAACACCTGTAATCCCAGCACTTTAGGAAGCCAAGGTGGGCAGATCACCTGAGGTCACGGGTTCAAGACTAGCCTGACCAACATGGTGAAACTCCATCTCTACCAAAAATACAAAAATTAGCCAGGCGTGGTGGCATGTGCCTGTAGTCCCAGCAACTTAGGAGGCTGAGGCAGGAGAATTGCTTGAACCCGGGAAGTAAAGGTTGCAGCGAGCCGAGATCGCTGGGCAACAGAGTGAGGCTCCAAAGAAAAGAAACAGATATCCATATCATTTGTTGGGTAAAAAAAAGGTTACTAAATGCATTCAATAGAATACACACATGTATTTATATGCATGTGTATGTGTGTAGAGAGAGAGATTTATTAAAAGGAATTTGTTCACACAGTTACGGATGCTGGCAAGTTCAAAACCTGCAGGCCAGCAGGATGTAGATCCAGGAGAGCTCATGTTCCCTTTCTAGTTCTAAAAGCATCTGCGGGGGACACAGGAAGGGCCGGCGCTTCGGATGGAGTCTGAAGGCAGTCTGCTGGAAAGTTCCCTCTTGCTCAAATAAGGATGCTTTTTGTGTTCTTTTCAGGTCTTCTGACTTGATGAGGCCCACCCATATTAGGGAGTGCAAACTGCTTATTCAAAGTCTACTGATCTAGGCCAGGTGCAGTGGCTCACACCTATAATCCCAGCACTTTGGGAGGCTGAGGCAGGTGGATCACTTGAGGTCAGGAGTTCAAGACCAGCCTGGCCAACATGATGAAACCCCGTCTCTACTAAAAATACAAAAATTAGCCAGGCATGGTGGTGCCCATCTATAATTCCAGCCACTCAGGAGGCTGAGGCAGGAGAATCGCTTGAACCAGGGAGGTGAGGGCTGCAGTGAGCCAAGATCACACCACTTTGCTCCAGCCTGGGTGACAGAGTGAGACTGTCTCAAAAAACAAAACCAAAAAAACCACCACCAACAACAAAGTCCACTGATTTAAACGCTAATCTCATCCAAAAACACCCTCACAGAAACACTCAGAATAGTGTTTGACTAAGTATCTGGGTATTGTGATCCACCAAGTTGACACATACAACTAACCATCACCTTGAACAAAGTGAATAAAGTTTCAAACTAAGGAATATGTAGAAAGACTTCCTTGACCAGGCTCCCTTGATTTCCCCATCTATCTGTGACTCTGCGAAACCTCATTTAGCACCCACAGGCCAGGTGGGGGCAACTCTTTATCTGCCCACTGCACAGAAGCACCAATAGTAATTATATGAAGATTTTGGGTGAAAAGTCCCACTCAAATGTTTGCTTGTCACTAAACTAGCTGCCATATGGCAGGAAAGGAAGAAGTTTCTGGCGATCCACTGGTCTGAGTAAATAAATCACTGAAACAATTTATGAGAGTGAGCTCAACCAGGTCTCATTCATTCTGAAATGTACATGGAATGCAGCCATTCTGTAGACCATTAACTGCACTAATTACAACAATGATTCAAGAGATAAGCTTTCACTAAACATTTAATAAAGTTCTAAGGTTCCTTGCAGCTGGATAGCATCCCCCCAGTGCTGTACCCCATCCCCAAGCAGAGGGAAAGAAGGAAAAAAGAAAATGCTATTTACTGAACACTTGCTATATGCTCAGCATTTTCCTATGTGACAGTTCATTTAATCTCCAAACAACTCTTTGATGTTGCGATGATGATGATGATGATGATGATGATGATGATGATGATGATGATTTTTGAGACAGGGTCTCACTCTGTTGCCTAGGCTGGAGTGCAGAGGTGCAATCATGGCTCATACCAGCCTCAACCTTCTGGCCTCAGGTGATCCTCCCATCTCAGCCTCCCAGGTAGCTGGGACTGCAGGTGTGCGCCATCACGCCCAGATAACTTTTATATTTTTTTGTAGATACAGGTTTTTGCCATGTTGCCTACACTGGTCTGGAACTCTTGGGCTCAAGCAATCCACCATCTCAACCTCCCAAAGTATTGGGATTACAGACATGAGCCACTGTGCCCAGCTGGGATTATTTTTCCAGATTACAGATAGAGGGAACTGAGTTTCACAGAAGATCAAGGTATCCAAGCTCAAATCACATATAAATAGCAGGGCTGGATTTTAGGGTCTTCTGGCTCCATGTTCATGTGCTCCTTTTTGTTCCAGGAGTTTCTTCATACCAGGTAACTTAGAAAAAATAACAAGAACTTCATAAATAAGGTAATAATTTCTCAGTACGCCCTTTGCTAGCTGTCTGTTCCCTGCACTTCTTCCCAGTATGTTGGATGTGATGCTTAACAGGTTTCATATTTACTAGGGAGAAACTCTTAGAAGACAGAGGCTGGTCTGATCTGTCCTAGGTTCTCTGCAGCACCTAGCAGAGATCTGGGGAGACTTGGTGAGGCAGCCTCAGCAGTGGTTAAAAAGATGGGCTTTGGCACCCAAACTGCATGGGGTCCGTATCCAAGTTCTGCCGCTCTCTAGCTGTGTGGCCCTGTACATCATGCTTGACCACCCTGTGCCTTCATTTCCTTGTCTGTGAAATAGAGACGGTGAGCATAATAACACCTACTTTGTAGTGGCATTAAGCAGATTGGATAAGTTAATTCTCGCTAAAAGACTTAAAATAGTGCTTGACACATGCAATCACTCAACACACATTAGTTCTTTCTGTGTCCAGGGACTTCAAGTTCCCAGAGCCTTATTTCTCTCCAACCCGAGTTCTTTCAGGCACAGAAGCCTTTAGCTATGCAGAGGGTCCTCTGAATCTTCCTAAAATGCAATTTTATACTGCATCATTGGTTGGAAGCAGTTTTTACCCATGATTCTAGATGATTGCAACCAGATGAGTTGGTGTTCAATAAATATTTGATTGAATGAAAGCAGAAATTTCAGAGACTGAGGTACAGAAAGCAGCAAAAACTTGCCCAAGGTCACTGGGGGAGACAGCAGCACAGCCTAGACTTTCTGACAAAGAATTTAGTGTGCTTGCTCCTTCTGGTAGCACCTCTCCCTACCACAGAGGTCCCATCCCCTGACGATTTCCTCTCCAGGGTCTCTATCCCCTATCCACCTCCACTGGCTTCTCCCCTTGCCCGGGTTGCCTCTAATTTTGGTGAGCTTGAAATTCACTGGTCATACAGAAGGCATTTTATCTGACCTTCCACATGCAAATTCTTTCCATTGGGATTTCTCGGTGTCCAGCTCCACCCCAGCCCACAGGGCCATAAACACTCATGTGTCTGCAGTGGGGCCCCAGGGATTCCAGAAATAACAGCAGGGCCCTCCATTAGAAGGCTGGAACATAGTAAGGCATTTCTGCGTTAAGACACAGGCCCTTTCCAATCCAGGCCGCTCCTGTCTGTCAAAGCACAAAGCAACCTTTACAAGTCAGGACAGGGAGGGGCAGTCAAGAGGGAGTCTGAATTTCTGGAAAGTCGCACCTTCTCCTCCCATCTGTCTGCACTCTCAGATCTCCCATTCTAGAGATTCTCCGGATTCGCTCAGGTCTCCACCGAGAATGGGAAATTCTTTCTTGCCTGTGGCATTCTTGGGCCTTCTATGATCCATTCTCCCTAGACCTGCTGGAATCGGGATCATAGCAGCGTGAACCCAGAGGGCAATTCGCATCTTAAGATGGCACAAAGGCCACTCGCCAGACGGGCAGGACAGCCACCCTACCTGGATGGAGTTAGGGGACTGGAGTGCCAAGAGAGACAGGAGTGGTTTAAAAGGAAAGGGAGCTGCCAGGGATTACCCTGAATGGGAGGGGCCTGGGGAAATCTTTCTCACTTCAGCAGGGTGTTCCCCAGGAGGAGAAAATCAGAAATCGACATCCAGGGAGAGGATTTCGGCTTTTCAAGTGTGCTCTTACAAATAATACCAGAAACAAAAAGCGTGTGCGCATGTGACAATGATGTGAAAAATTATGGATTTAGATGCATAACCTGGAAAGCCTGAAAGAAACATAAAAATTGCTTTTTTGCGGGGAGCGATGTTATGGGCAGGGTTTTTGTGGGGGGGTGGGAAGGGGTGGTTCTAGGTGTTTTCCTGCAGATTGTGCTGAATGTCATTTCCCATTTTAAAGAAAACCACAATACTTGGCATTGTCACAGAGACTCGCCTGGATCTTCTGGGACCTACCTTTTCACAAGGGAAGTTTTTGTTTTAGGGTGCCCATCTGAAAACCTGAATTTATCACGTACGTGCCATACTGAAGCCACTGTCTCCAGGAATCAATTATTCTTTAATAGGGATGCGGTTTGCTTAATTCCCAGCCCTAATGGCAACGTGATTAAGGTCTGGGTTTAGTATCTTGGGATCCAAACCTTTGTCACAGATCGGAAGGTGGAGGAAAGAAAGGCCCCTGTGCTCCCAAACAGCTGAATATGTCACCCTCCAGTTCAGACTCGGCCAGAGACCTTGAGATGCAATGCACCATCCGCACCGGGAGACGTGGTCGCCGCTTCGGAGGTCGTGCGCGCCTCTGGGTCTCGTGCCGCACCCAGAAGTGCCGGGGTGGCGGGGAGACTGAGGGGAGTTGGTAACGGCATCGCCATGGCAACAGTGACGTCCTTTTACCCTGGATCTAATTGGAGGAAACCCCGTGGCCGAAGCTGCAGCCTGCCGGCCAACCGAACTTCCCCGCGCCGACCCACCCTCCTAGCCTCCGCGTTCCCTCCCGCTCCGCCCCCCTCGCCCCCTTCCGCGCGCTCAGTCCTCATTGGCCAGCGGCGCGTCGGGGGGCGGGACTCTCGGGCCAAGCTCGGCGCATCATTGGGCGGCGGACCGCCCCTCGGCTCCGGGGTAGGCTGAGACGGGAGGGTCCTCAGCTAAAGCCAAAAGCAGATCAAAGTGGTGGGACACTCGTCGCGACCGCGGAGACGTGAAGGTGAGCACCTGGGTCGGCCCGCGGGCATCCAACGGCCGCTCTGGGCTTGAGGGCCGGGCAGAGGTGCCGCCCTCGCGAGCAGCCGGCTGTCGATTCCGCTCCCCTCAGGGACGGCTCCGGGCGGGAAGGTGCGGGGCCAACGGTCGCTTCCATCTTGGGCCGGCCGGGCGGGGGTGGCGGGAGCGGTCGCGGCTCGGGCTCTGTGCGCGCGGGGCCTTCGCGCCGCCCCCGCCTCCTCCCGTCGCGGACCGCGGCCTCCCCGGGCGCCCGGCGGGGGCGGGGGCGGGGGAGAGGGAAATTCAAGCGGCCGCATGTGCGAGAGACAAAAGCGGGCGGCGGGCCGCATTGTCTGACGGCGCTCCCTCCCTGCTTTTTGTTCTCGCCTCGCCGCCCCGCCCCTCCGCAGCTCTCGAGGCTCCTCCCGCTCCGGGTCGGCGCTCTCCCTCGCTCTCCTCGCCCTCCGCCCCGGCCCCGGCCCCGCGCCCGCCATGGAGAAGACTGAGCTGATCCAGAAGGCCAAGCTGGCCGAGCAGGCCGAGCGCTACGACGACATGGCCACCTGCATGAAGGCAGTGACCGAGCAGGGCGCCGAGCTGTCCAACGAGGAGCGCAATCTGCTCTCCGTGGCCTACAAGAACGTGGTCGGGGGCCGCAGGTCCGCCTGGAGGGTCATCTCGAGCATCGAGCAGAAGACCGACACCTCCGACAAGAAGTTGCAGCTGATTAAGGACTATCGGGAGAAAGTGGAGTCCGAGCTGAGATCCATCTGCACCACGGTCCTGGTGAGTCCTCGGCGCGGGGAGCAGGGGAGGCCTTTTGTGCGATACTTTTCATTGAGAGTTTCGCGGGCACGGAAAGAAAGGTGAGCCGGGGCTTACCGGACTCTGCCGAGGTGGAGGGTTTCAGGTGAGCCCTGACTTCCCTTCTGTGTCTCTCCGGTTCTAGAGACTCAAGAGGCTGCTTTTCCAAGGATAAGTTCTTTTTTTTTTTTTTTTTCTTTCCCCCAGATGCTGGGTAGCTACCAAACGATGGAACTTGGAAACATCCAAGTAGGTCTCTGCGAGACTGAAAGGCGTTTTCAAGTTTCTTGTGCGGGGAGATCTGTGAGCTCTCTAATGGCTTCAGGCAGTTGAAAGAAGGCGCAGGCACCTTTTTGTTACAGACAATGTAGTAGGGATTTTTTCCCAAACCCAGTAATGGAAACTTACTTCGAAAATCTGAACAGATACTTTATTTTTCAAGCAAGAGTATCTGTTGCGCTCCCCCCCACCCCCTATAAACAGCAGAGGAGGGGAGTTCGGTAAATGTGAAAAGGGCACAGCTCTATCTGAAGAACACAATGTCCTGGTAAATTTCAACATTTAATAACATTTCCTTGCTGTTGCACAGCTGTGCTTAAACACTACTGTTGAAGTGAATTCGTTTCTAGTGTGGAGCGGACAAGGAAAGCTTTCCAGGTTTTGAACTGTCCAGTCTTAGCAAGGACTATTGTTGGGTGGAGTAGGTGGCTGCTGTGATTCACCCTTATTAGTGAGAGAGAACATTTTTAGCTTTGTCATTGCACGGATCTTTTGATCCGTAGGATAAGTTTTTCAAATTGAAATACCAGCATTATATCCAGGAGTGTTTTTAAATGTTTCAGTGCTGCAAAGAGTCATTTCTATGAATAAAATAGGAAATAATCCGATATGGTTTGCCTTTCTTTAAGTGTCGCTTTTACGAGAGGCCTACTTATTTTTGATGTGTTTGTGCACATCATATTTTAGGTGGGCTTTGATAGACAAGCATAGTAGACTGGCGATTTTTTCAAAAGGGAGTGGAAGAAATAATTTCTCCCTGGCCCCCTCCTCCACCCCGAAGCCTTCTTTCTTCATGTCATCAGAATGGTGTGTTCCCCACCCCTTGTTTAAAAAAAAAAAAAAAAATCCACGAAACTTTTTTAACCTCTTTTTCTAATACGATGACAGGCGATCCGGACAAAATCATGGCTGATGGAAATAACTGGTAAAGGGGGAAAGAAAGTATTGTAGACAGAGTGTGTACTAAAGTGGAGAAAACTTGAGATTATTTACTTTATGAAGTCAAAACTTTGTTGTATTTGTCCGTGTGCTCTTAGCTTCCAGTCCCTGCTTGGCATTGAAGAAACACTTGTAAAAGCTTTTTGGACTGAATTGCCTGTATTAAAAAATTTTGCCAACTTGAAAGTAATGGTAGACTTCAACTTGAGTAACATATGGTAATGGCTATTAACAGCATTATCTGTTACCAAGGGAAGACTCACAAGAATTACATATGTTAAGGTTTTCTATATATGTATTTTGGGTGCTCTCACAGCATATTTCAGTCTCTTTCTGTTCAGTTTTTTACTTTTCAGTTATGTTGAAGCAATTCAGAATCACCACATGATTTTTCTTTTTCTCGAGCAAGGTGACTCTGAGCCGAAGGAATATTCGTTTTATTTTGTGGCTCTTATAAATTCTGATTTTTACGATAGCATTAGTGGGGGAAGAGTTTTGCTTAGTTGATATGTAGCTTGAGAGATAGACCAGGTGACGTTAGAATAGAACTTTCATACAGACCATTTCAATGGGGACAACCCCTGAATTTAGGACAGTCTCTTTTATATACTGAGAAGAAATAGAGTAGTTTAGCTTGATGAATCTGAGACACCAAGGTGTAAATGAAATATTCATAAAATGGCATAAGAAGCTAACTGGGGCTTGGTGGCCAACCTATAAAAAAATATCTTGGGAAAGCACTTTTTCAAGTTGGCAACTATATTGAGAGCTTTCTGTGTGCCAGGCATTGTGCTCTAAGTAATATGGGGAAGTACAAAACAGAATTGTGGATTTTGCCCTCTGATGATTCATAATTTAGAGAGCATGTGAGAGATACACAAACATAAATAACACAATATTCCCATCAGACAGTTAATGAACACAGTGCTATGTAGTCTGAAGGAAATAGAAACCTTTGAAAAGGCTTCACAAAGATAGGTTTTTGAGGGCTGAACATTGAGGGAAGAGGCTGGCGGAGGTGTCAGGATTAAAGGCCGAAGGAATACCTGAATATCCGGGATAGGGCTTTTTCAGGAAACAATGTGTCGGCATGGCTGGAGCAGAGTTCATGTGTAGAGTTGTTGCAGGAGACAAGCCTGGAAAGGAAGGCAGGAATGATCATTTATAGAAGGTTGGAGTAAGGGGGTTTCTTCATTTGGTTGATGGGAAACTGGAGTTTTTTTAAAGTTTTATTTATTTATTGTAGAGATGGGGTCTTGTTATGCCTGGGCATAACAAGACCCCATCTCTACAATAAATAAATAAAACTTGGGGTCTTGAACTTCTGGCCTCAAGCAGTCCTCATGACTTAGCCTCCCAAAGTCCTGGGATTACAGATGTCAGCCACCACTGTACACATAGCAGCATCTAGAATTCGTGGTTTGAGTGCTAACCAACCAGTCTGTGATCTGAACTGATGGACAAGGAAGTGATAGACAAGTGAACAAGAGTCTGATAATTGATGAGTTAGTAATTTAATAAGGAGTCTAGGAAAGTAGAGTAAAACCTAAAATTTCTGAACATGCATGCTAATACAGGGTTTTCTTTTTTTCCTTTGGTGAACAGGAAGAAAAATTTGGTGTGGAGGAGGTGAGACTTGACTTGGTGGTTGTAGAAGACTAGTAGAAGTAACATGAAGGATAGCCAAAATTTTGATAGAAAAGAGCAGATATTCTCAGCCTCTTCTTTCCCTTTCATACAGTAGATTGGGGCAGAATTACTTGAACCATGTATTCAAAATAACTCTGTGAACAACTCTCAACCCTTTTGATAATCATTGTATTGAAAGAGGTTGCTGAACCGTGGAAGCAGAAAAAAATGTTAAAATCCAAAAGTAAGGAACTATAAGTGGACCAAACTCTCTAAGATGAGAGGAGTTAGAGAAGATTTCATCCAGTTAGAGCTGTCTCTCAGTGTCATTGTAAAACCGAAGACTTTGGGCTAAAGTTTCTAAGTCTCTTCCAGTTCTCATAGTTTGGGGCTGTAGGGTAAGTAGGTCCTAGCCATTCTGCTCTGCTCTGACATCCTTCTACCTCTTAAATGAGTAGTTTTTAAAGTCCAAATTGAAGAATGTGAAGAATACATAACAGGTTGAAAACTGGTGACTTCAGCGAAATGGCTTCAGAAAGAAGTGAGGCAGAAGTCATTGGTGATCTTACTGAGTGTTGGGAGGAGCAAAATCTAGGCAAAAAAAAAACTGGGCTTTGGCTGTGGTGGCTCATGCCTGTAATCCCAGCACACTGGGAGGCCAGGGCCAGTGGATCACCTGAGGTCAGGAGTTAGAGACCAGCCTGGCCAACATGGTGAAACCCCATCTCTATTAAAAATACAAAAAAATTAGCCAGGTGTGGTGGCACATGCCTGTAGTCCCAGCTACTTGGGAGGCTGAGGCAGGAGAATCGCCTGAATCTGGGAGGTGAAGGTTGCGCTCCAGCCTGGGCCACAGAGCGAGTCTCTTGTCTGAAAACAAAAACAAAAAACCCTGGGCTTAAATATTACAGGTAAGATGTTTAGGAGTCATTAAGAAGAACTTGGGTATGAGGGAAGGGCAAATGGAAAAAGTTAGAGGGGTTCACAAAGCCCCTCTGGGACTTGGGAACAAAATCTGTCATTTACAAAGTCAGTGACCTTGGAATAAGAACCAGGCAGTTTGAATGTATACAAGATAATTTCTATCTTAAACATCTTATTATCGTCTCCTGTACATCAGTTCTAGTAGAATTTCAGTAAATTGCTTCAGCATAATGCATAAACAAGTTCAGAAACTAAAGTGCATATTATGATTTTTAAAAATAAGAGTCAGTTAAAATAATATGTAGAGAATCTCTGAAAGTTGTCTGTCTTAGTGTAAAAGCTTTGTAACCTTAATTGAGTAATATGCTTGAATTTAGTTGTGTTTAAATTTAATCTCAATAAAAAATGTCTTATGCTGGTCATTATTTTTGAGTAAGACTGATGTTTTTCTTCGTAGTTAATGAATCTGAATGTGATTTTATTGACACAGTGGAAAAAGTATGGACTCTGAATCAATTTTTGAATCATTGCTCCATTACCTTTTAGTTGCATGGACACTGGCAAATTTCTTAATCTCTCAGACTCTCTTTCTTCTGTAAATTGATGAGGATGGTACCTGTTTTTAGAGACTTGTAGTTAGAATAATGGCTCATAATTGACATTTACCAGGCATTCACTGCACACTAAACACTATTTTAAGCATTTTATACTCACTTTGCTCCGCTAAGGTAGGTTGATAGTATTTCTGTTTCACAGTTGAGGAGAATGAGGCATAAAGAAGTTAGTAATGTGGTCAAGATTATAAAGCTAGTAAGTGATAAGAGCAAGGATTTGAACCCAAGTGGCGTAACTGCTTATGACATGGACCACAGTAGGCCCTAAGTGCATGGTAGCTCACTTAAGACCATGGTGTGAATTTCTGTTTTGAGGAATTAGTGCATTTTGATAAATACAAGACATTAATGCTTCTAATGAGGAAGGAAGGTAGATCTGTGATGGGCAAAACTCCCAGTCTGTAATATTGAAGACTTTCTTATACACACAATACTGTAATAAGATTTAAAAACTCATTGACGTTGAGGGTTTTGCCTTTAGATTGTAGGCTGCTTAAAGGCAACAGTTTTGGGGAAGGGGGGGAGTTGGGTGTTTTTTTTTTTTTTTTGAGATGGAGTCTTGCTCTGCCACCCCGGCTGGGGTGCAGTGGCACCATGTCAGCTCACTGCAACCTCTGTCTCCTGGGTTCGAGCAGTTCTCCTCCCTCAGCCTCCTGAGTAGCTGGGATTACAGGCATGACCACCATGCCTGACTAATTTTTTGTATTTTTAGTAGAGACGTGCCTGGCCAGGGTTTTTTGTTGTTGTTGTTTTTTAAAGAATGAAATGGGCTGGACACGGTGGCTCATGCCTGTAATCCTGGCACTTTGGGAGCCTGAGGCAGGTGGGTGACCTGAGGTCAGGAGTTGGAGACCAGCCTGGGCAACATGGTGAAACCCTGTCTCTACTAAAAATACAAAAAGTTAGCCTGGCGTAGTGGCGGGCACCTGTAATCCCAGTTACTTGGGAGGCTGAGGTGAGTTGCTAGAACTGGGGAGACAGAGGTTGCAGTGAGCCGAGGTTGCGCCATTGCACTCCAGACTAGGCAACAGAGCAAAACTCTTGTCTAAAAAAAAAAAAAAAAAAAAGGGTGGAATAGAATATTGTAAGTTTAAGGTTAGATCCGTGTTACCCAACCAGGTGATTTTTACCCACTCCCCACTGCCCCCAGTGGAATTTTGGCAACATCTGGAGACATTTTGGGTTAAGACTTGAGGAAGGAAGGTGCTGCTCATGGCTAGCGGGTAGAGGCCTGAATGCTACTAAACATCATGCGGTGTACAAGACACTCCCCAACAAAGAACCCAGCCCCCCAGTGCCAATAATGCCAAGGTTGAGAACACCTTGGATTAGACCATAAATAAAATGAGCTGTACTAAGTTGTATTGGATTGTGTCATGCTGTCCTTTGATTTCTTCCTAACGTGTTGGTATCTTACCTGAACCTCTTGTCTAGCTAGACTTGTTATTTTTCCCCTTGTCATTATTTTGTGTATGCTGTTAAACTCTACAGTTCACCTTACTGAAACTTATTCAGTGGGTCCTATTTTTTGTTTGATTTGGTTTGATTTGTTTTTATTTTTGAGACAGAGTCTGGCTCTGTGGCCTGAGCTGTGCCACTGGGCTCACTGCAACTCTGTGGCCTGAGCTGCGCCATCTGGGCTCACTGCAACTTCCACCTCCCGTGCTCAAGCCATCCTCCTACCTCAGCATCCGGAGTAGCTGGGACTACAGGCACTTGCCTGGCTAATTTGTATTTTTTATAGAGATGAGGTTTTGCCGTGTTATCCAGGCTGGTCTTGAACTCCTTGTGAGCTCAAGCAATCCACCCAGGCATGAACCACTGTGTCTGGCCGGGTCCTATATTTTCAAAGTGCCACCTCTTCATAGCTGTCTCCAAAGCCTTGAGATTTGCTCTTTTAAAAACTTCGCACAGACTGCAATTATATTGAAATCTATAAATGCAGTGAAAATTGATGAAGGGCAAATGTACTCCCCTCCATCATAGTAGCTTGGCATATGTGGTGCAGACTTTCTTTTTTCTTTTCTTTCTTTCTTTTTTTTTTTTTTTTGGTGATGGAATTTCGCTTCTGTTGCCTAGGCTAGAGTGCAGTGGCGCAATCTCGGCTCACCTCAACCTCTGCCTCCGGGTTCAGGCAATTCTCCTGCGTCAGCCTCAAAAGTAGTTGGGATTACAGGCATGCACCACTACACCCAGCTAATTTTGTATTTTTAGTAGAGACGAGGTTTCTCCCTCCTGGTCAGGTTGGTCTCAAACTCCCGACCTCAGGTGATCCTCCCGCCTCTGCTTCCCAGAGTGCTGGGATTACAGGCGTGAGCCACTGCACCAGGCCGTGGTTCAGACTTTTAACCCAGTGGTGAACATTTAGGTTGTAAACAGTTTTTCTCCAAACAACACTGGGAAGAAGATCGTTGTTGGCATGCTTTATGCTAGGATTTACTTAGGTTCTTGGAAGTGGAATTTCCAAATCAAAAGATTTGTGTTTTTTTCCAGATAGCCCTCTGAAAAGCTATGCGTGTATGCTGTCATCAGCAGTGGTTGAGAAGGCCATTCATTTCCTCTAACCCTTTCCAGCACAAGCAAGTTTAAGTCTCATGTAGTTTCATTTAGAACATGGCATGGCATGGGATTAGTTGAGTCAAGGTGTTGGTTTGGCAGTTGGGAAATCTGGTTGGCTCTTGGCTGTGTTAATGTTCTCTATTTTTGTCGTTAAGACCAATTTTTGTGTTTAGCACTAATTGTTTCCAAGTGGCAACAGAAAATATATCTGAGTTTATACCATTGACTTTCTGGGTATCAAGGGGCTGGTAGAGAGGCATCATTTAAAAGATGTGAAGAGAAGACAAGTTTATCAATTGCTACTTTAATTAAACTCTTAATCCATAGGTAAGTCAGTGATAAATATTTTATGATAAATTACTAGATTTTAAAGCATTGTTTGCATATTGAATATTTAAAGACAAAATGATGATAATACCTAGGACTTCAAAGTAATTGGGGGGATACAGATGAAACAGGAGTGTCTATGAAGTAATATAGTTGCAGCTGGCTTCAATTGGAATTCATTGTACTATTCTCTGTTCTCCTGTGTACCTTTAAAATTTCCCATTATAAGTTTTTCCTCCCCTAGAAATTCCACTCTTAGGTGTTTACGCAAGAGGGAATGATACATGGGGCCAAGATGCATAGGTACAAGAATGTTAATCACAGCTTTATTCTAAGAGCAGAAAACTAGAAATATTCCACTAGTAGGAAAATTGATAAACACTGATGTATATACAAGTGGAATACTACTCAGCATTAAAAAGGAACGGACCGCTGGGTATGGTGGCTCAAGTCTGTAATCCCAGCACTTTGGGAGGCCATGACGGACGGATCACAAGGTCAGGAGATCGAGACCATCTTGGCTAACCTGGTGAAACCCTGTCTCTACTAAAAAATACAAAAAACTAGCCAGGCGAGGTTGCGGGCACCTGTAGTCCCAGCTACTGAGGCAGGAGAATGGCGTAAACCCGGGAGGTGGAGCTTGCAGTAAGCTGAGATCCGGTCACTGCACTCCAGCCTGGGCGACAGATTGAGACTCCGTCTCTCAAAAAAAAAGGAACGGACCACTGATACTACAGCGTGAATGAATTTCAGAAACATGCTAGGTGAAAGAAACTCTGCATGAAAAAGTACATAGTGTGTGTGATTCCATTTATATGAAATTTTAGAACAAACACAGCTTGTTTGTGGTAGGGAAAAAAAAGATCAGGAATAACGGCCTCTGTGGGAGAATAGGCAGAGATTGATTGGGAAGGGGCAGGCTTCTAGGATAATTGTATTTTTTTTTTTTTTTTTTAATACTTTTAAGTTCTGGGATACATGTGCAGAACGTGCAGGTTTCTTTCATAGGTATACATGTGCCGTGGTGGTGTGCTGCACCAATCAGCCTGTCATCTACATTAGGTATTTCTCCAATGCTATTCCTCCCCTAACACCTCTCGACAGGCCCCGGTGTGTGATGTTCCCCTCCTTGTGTTCATGTGTTCTCATTGTTCAGCTCTCACTTATGAGTGAAAACATGCAGTGTTTGGTTTTCTGATCTTGTGATAGTTTGCTGAGAATGATGGTTTCCAGCTTCATCTATGTCCTTGCAAAGGACATGAACTCATCCTTTTTTTATGATTGCATAGTATTCCATGGTGTATATGTGCCACGTTTTCTTGATTCAGTTTATCATTGATGGGCATTTGGGTTGGTTCCCAGTGTTTGCTATTATGAATAGTGCTACAATAAACATACGTGTGCATGTGTCTTTATAGTAGAATGGATAATTGTATTCTGTAGTTGATACGGGTTTGAGTTTTATACATTCATCAAAACTCAGCAAATGTGCACCCAAGATTTGTGCATTTTGTATGTAAATTTTACTTTGAAAGAAAAAACTAGTGATATGTATGTACTGATGTCTTCAGTTTATAACTGCTAGAAATGGATGGATATCTGATAAAGCAAGTATGGCAAAAGGTTAATGGTAAGATCCAGGTGGTGGGTATATGGGTGTTCACTGTAATTGTTGGTTGCCATGTATTGCGGGTTATGATATTTCACATCACTTGTTGAGAGTCTTTAATACATATAGCAAGAAGATAGTGTAGCCTGTGTCTTGTCCTCAAGATATGAGAATGTATAGAAAGGTATTGATCCCCACTTAGGAGACATGACTGGCACCATCACTTTTTGATTTGGGTGATGAATGCTAAGTAGATTGATAGAGTTACCAGATGCTGTGTAAGACCTCTCAATTGGCCATACTCTAGGACAGTGGTTCACAAACTTGATCTCAGAACCCCTTTTTAGAAAATAAAATAACTTGGCCGGGCGCGGTGGCTCAAGCCTGTAATCCCAGCACTTTGGGAGGCCGAGACAGGCGGATCACGAGGTCAGGAGATCGAGACCATCCTGGCTAACACAGTGAAACCCCGTCTCTACTAAAAAATACAAAAAAATAGCCGGGCGAGGTGGTGGGCGCCTGTAGTCCCAGCTACTCGGGAGGCTGAGGCAGGAGAATGGCGCAAACCCGGGAGGCGGAGCTTGCAGTGAGCTGAGATCCAGCCACTGCACTCCAGCCTGGGCGACAGAGCGAGACTCCGTCTCAAAAAAAAAAAAAAAAAAAAAAAAAAGAAAAGAAAATAACTTCAAATTGAATGAGAATAGCAGCATTGCTTTTCATTCAACCTATTGTAGCATCACACCTCTTGTAGCTTCTGGAAAACTCCAGTTGTGAGAAAATGACAGTGGGAAAAAAGCAAATATCATCTTAGAATTATGAAAGTGATTTTACTTTGTCTCCTCTCTACCCCACAAAGGGTATAGGGGAGACCTCTAGGGGTTCCCAGACTATACTTTGCTCTATGGGAATTTAATTACTGAAGTTAATAGAACTTGCTGTTCCACAAGAATTTTATTACTGTGGTTGGGTGATTGAGCAGTTTATTTTCTGAGGAGTCATCATATGTAGTGATAATGAAATTTGTAAAAACTTTCCCCACCCTTTCCATTTCTCTGCCCCTTCACCCCATCTTATCCCGAGGAATATAGGTTTGAAGACCAGGAAAATCACAGATGTGATAATGAAGAAAGGAGAATAGTTGATATTAGACATTGGGTGGTAAAAGTCCCTGTTAATTCCTGAAAACCAGCTAAAGAACTAGTATGTTGGAATGTCTTTCTGCTTCCTTGTGTTGAGAAGGATAATATGAAGTTAATCTCTTCACTTGCCCCTCCCAATACCTGACCAAAAAGCAGAGTTGACATCCATGAAAAATATGGATAATGGTCTTTCAGAGCTGGTTGCTTTTAGGTTTTAAAAATACATAGCTTTTGGAGGTAGTAAGTCAGGTTAGCTTTTAACCAGCTTTGGTCAAAGTATTTATCAGTGAAACTTATCTTCATACCAACCTTTGATTGTCAGTTTACATGTTTTTCTATCCAGATAAGTAGTATTTCATGATCTCTTTGTCGTCTGGATTTTTTGCTACAGTATCCAGTTGGGTTTGGCACAGTGTGGTACTAAATACATATTCTGTAAGATACTCCTCATTTGAACATTCTCTTTCCTGTACGTTTGCTACAGGCTTTACTTAGAGAAATGGAAAAATAATGGTGCAAGTGGTGAGATCATGACGATAAGAACTTACTTAAATTTAAATGCTTTCTTAAAGCATGGTCATAGATTGTGAATGTCATGTTGTGGTGATTAGAGAAAATAAATGGAGAAGTGTGTGAAAATGCTTTAAAGCCATAAGCTATATGGATCATCAGATTAGACATTTTATTCCTGATAAACTCCTACTGATGTTGTTCTTCAATAATTAGTACTCCATTTTCCCTTTTGTTTTGTACATTCCACCAAACGTTACTTGAATGCAGCTCACAGAATTTTTGCTCTTTAAAAAACTGCAGTTGTTAAACATCTGCAGTTAAACATATTTATACTAGGTGTTCTGATCTTTCAGCCTGGTACTATTTCCAGTAATTTGGGAATATGCTTTTTAGATCTTCACTGCTAGTGTTTGCCCTCTTGGGATTCTGATGGATTAGTGAAGAGGTTGGAAAGGTTACATTACAGGTTTAAAATACTCTTGATTATTTGGGGCCTGATTGCAGAGACCACCATTTGGAAGGATAGAATATCCCGTTAAATATAGCTATGCTCTGTTTAAGTTACTTTTTACATAATTAAATTTTTAATATCTTTTTAATTTTTTACATATAACTCTTTTTCTTTTTTTTCTTTTTTTTCTTTTTTGAAACAGGGTCTCCCTCTGTCTCCCAGGCTGGAATGTAGTGGCACAATCTCAGTTCACTGCAACCTCTGCCTCCTGGGCTCAAGCACACATACAACATTTAAACATTTAATATCTTTTTTGGTATTACCATATTTCTCATTAGGGTTTTTCAGGTCTTGTTTGTTGCTGTTTTAAATCGTGTAGTGTACACTGATGCAGTTTGAATAACTCAGCAGGTAGGATTTAAGGTTGTATACCTCTGTTGTTTACAGTCAGCTGTACATCTCTGGAAGGTGATCCTTCTTATACAGATAACAGAAAGCACTTAGTGATTTATTTTTTGTCCAGGACAGGTTACTGAGCATTTCTGCTTGTAATCAAAATGGCCTGATAGATGTTCATAAACTTATTTTATCTGTTGATAAAACTATAGTTTTCTTTTAAGTTTATATCAGGACACCAAAGCAACATATTTAGCCCCCAAGTCTGTTGAGTCTTTAAAGGACCTACTAATACATCCTTTCAGAAGGATGTATTCCTCTTTTTTCCTGTGGTAGTAGAATTTATAATTAGAGTTTATGGAGTAAAAGGACCAAGGGGAGGGGTGGAGGTCACAAATTTATGAAAGCCCTGAACTATTTCTCATTTAATAAGTATTCTCCATCATTTTGTCTAGAGTGTTATTTTTGTTTGTCGTTTCGAACATCTAAAATAAACAGGCCGGGCAGGGTGGCTCATACCTATAACCCCAGCAATTTGGGAGGCCAACACGGGAGGATTGCTTGAGTCCAGGAGTTCAAGATCAGCCCGGGCAACAAAGTATGAGATGCTGTCTCTACCCAAAAAAAACAAAACAAAACAAAACAAAATCAAAACATTGGCTGGGGATGTGGTGTGTGCCTGTGAGCTAACTGGCAGTTGAGGAAAGAGGATCACTTAAGCCCAGGAGGTTTAGGCTGCAGTGATCCGTCTTCCTGCCACTTAACTCAAGCCTGGGTGACAAAGCAAGTCTCTGTCTCAAAAAACAAAGTGAAACAAAGACAACTCTAAAAGTATAGGCACATATATTTGAAAGTCATAGTGATGATTGCTACATAAATAATTTCCCTCTTTAGAATTCATTTCTCTAAAGAAACTTAATGATCTCCTTTCCTTAAAGTTTCAAAGAAATGTTTACAAAATAATTTGGCTTAGTTGCAGATACTATCCTTATTAGAGAAGCTTTCTATCTTGTTTTTTGTTGTCCCATTTAAAAACTTGGAATGTCAGTTTACATATATTTTTAAATTAAATATAATTCAAATACATTACATTTTACCTTTTTAAATATGATTCTGTGGTTTTTAGTTTATTCACAAAATTGTGCAGTCATCATTATTAATTCCAAAACATTTTCATTACCACAAAAAGAAATTCTATATCCATTAATAGTCATTCACCATCTCCCCTTACCTCAGCTCCTGACAACCACTAATCTGCTTTCTATCCCTATAGATTTGCCTCTTCTGGATGTTTCATATAAACAGAATCATAATATGTAGTGTTTTGTGTCTGGCTTCTTTCACTTAGCCTAATGCCCTCAAGGTTTATTTGTGTTGAAGCTTGCATCAGAACTTCTTTTTTTCTTTTGGCAGGGGCTCTCACTCTGTCACCCAGGCTGGAGTACAATGGCATGATCATGACTCACTGCATCCTCAAACTGCTGGGCTCAAGGGATCCTCCTACTTCAGTCTCCCAAATAGCTGGGATTACAGGTGTACACCACCACCCTCAGCTAATTTTTTTGAGACAGGGTCTCACTTTGTTACCCACGCTGGTCTCAAACTCCTGGGCTCAGATGATCCTCCTGCGTGGCCTCCCAGAGTGCTGGAATTACAAATGTGAGCCACCACACCTGACCTTTTTTAAATAAAACTCTTGTTGTGTGGTAAGAGACACGTAACATAAAAGTTAGCATTTTAACCCTTCTTAAGCTACAACAGTTCAGTGGTATCAAGTACGTTCATTTTGTTGTGCAATGCAACTGGCAACCATCACCACCATCCATCTCTGCAACTCTTCATCTTGCAAAACTGAAACTCTATACCAGTTCAACAAAAGCTCCCCATTCCCCTCGGCAACCACCATTCTACTTTCTATGAATTTGACTACTGTAGGTACCTCATGTAAGTGGAATTATAGAATAGTTGTCTTTTTGTGTCTGACTTCATTTTGCATAATGTTTATGTTGAAAAATGTATCAGAATTTTGTGCTTTTTTTGTGGCTGAATAATATTACACTGTATAGAAGTACTTTTTAAATCTATTTGTCCATCGATGGACATATTTGGGTTGCTTCCATCTTTAGGCTGTTAAGAATAATGCTGCTGGCCGGGCGCGGTGGCTCAAGCCTGTAATCCCAGCACTTTGGGAGGCCGAGACGGGCGGATCACAAGGTCAGGAGATTGAGACCATCCTGGCTAACACAGTGAAACCCCGTCTCTACTAAAAAATGCAAAAAAAACTAGCCGGGCGGGTTGGTGGGCGCCTGTAATCCCAGCTACTCGGGAGGCTGAGGTAGGAGAATGGCGTAAACCTGGGAGGCGGAGCTTGCAGTGAGCTGAGATCCGGCCACTGCACCCCAGCCTGGGCGACAGAGCAAGACTCCGTCTCAAAAAAAAAAAAAAAAGAATAATGCTGCTGTGATAATTTGCATGGGCATGTTTTCTTTTTCTTTTTCTTTTTTTTTTTTTTTGAGACAGAGTCTCGCTCTGTCTCCCAGGCTGGAGTGCAGTGGCCGGATCTCAGCTCACTGCAAGCTCCGCCTCCCGGGTCCACTCCGTTCTCCTGCCTCAGCCTCCCGAGTAGCTGGGACTACAGGCGCCCGCCACCTCACCCGGCTAGTTTTTTTTGTATTTTTTAGTAGAGACGGGGTTTCACCGTGTTAGCCAGGATGGTCTCGATCTCCTGACCTCATGATCCACCAGTCTCGGCCTCCCAAAGTGCTGGGATTACAGGCTTGAGCCACCGCGCCCGGCCTGCATGGGCATGTTTTCATTTCTCTTGTGTATGTACCTGTTTAATGTTTTAGGAACTGCCAGATTGTTTTCCAAAGTGGCTATTTTACATTCCCACCACAGTGTACAAGAGTTCCAATTTCTCTACATCCTCACCAATCCTGGTGGATATGAAATGGTATCATGTACTTATTGACCTTTAGTATATGTTCTTTGGAGAAATGTCTGTTCATATCCTTTGCTCGTTTTAAAATTGGGTTATTTGTGTTTTTATCATTAGGTTGTAATCTTTTTTTTTTTTTTTTTTAATATATTCTGGATACTAAACCTTTATCAGGTACATAATTTGCAGATGTTTTTCTCCAGTTCTGTAGATTGTCTTGTTAGTGTCCTTTGAAGCAGAAACATTGTTAATTTTGAAGTCCTTTTTTTTTTGTTTGCTTGTATTTTTGGCGTAAGATCTAAGAAACCATTGCCTACTCCAAGGTCATGAAAATACATACTTAGGGTTTTTTCTAAATTTTTCTAAATTTTATCATTTTAGTTTCTGTGTTTAGGTCTTTAGTCCATTTTGAGTTCCTTTTTGCATATGGAGTGAGGAAAAGGTCCAATTTTATTCTTTTTGCATGTGGATATCCAGTTACCCTGGCACCATTTGTTGAAATAACAATTCATTTATCCTTGGTCTGAAATTCTCACAAAAAATATAATCAGAGCTAATTGGGTATAAGGAAAACTCATGATTTCTCTGTTCCCTGTGGTCTAGTCAAGTTGACAGTACTGTATTTTGTTTCCATTACTTTACTGTAATGTATTTCCTCTCCCTTTCTAATGCTAAAATCACACCCATCCTATGAAATGCAATTTGGGTACCATTACATTCTATAGTTACAAATTATAGCTTGTTAATACTTTTCAATTCTGTTACCTAGCACCATCCAGTGTGCAGTTATGGGTAGATAAGACATGGGTAAGGACATTGTAAGGAAATTGAGGCATGTTAATTTACTCAGTTCCACAACTAGTTAGCTGTGGAACTCAATTCTCCTTTTCTAGAAACGTGTTCTTTCAGTTCTACTGCCTTTCATTTTAGAGCCCTCCTTTACAGGACCCTATTCTTCTGAGATCATCTCTCCTTTATCTGAATTCTCTTGTGTGTAAATGGGGAAGAATCTAGGCTTTAAATATATATACCCTTCAACCAGTGTGCTCCCTTTTGTCTGTTTTAACATACTGATATTGCTCATAAAGACTTGGGGAGGGAATAATTACTGCTTCTTCACTCAATCATTACCGTGTAAGATGGAGTTTAGGTTCCCTGAGAGGGACCTCTAAGACCTTCCAGCATTTTTCTTCAGTGTCCTTTCTCACTCATTGTTCCCTCTGTCCTCCAACCACATGAAATTACCTATGGTTCTCTCCTATATTGCTCACTTTCTTACCTTTGCTCTAGTTCTTCTTTTTTTTTCCTTTTTATTACTTTCTGAATTAAAATTATTTTTAAGAGTAGTCAAGTGCAGTAGTGAGAAGGGGGAAGAGTGGAGCAAGGAGTTTGATTTGTAACTGAGCAATCAAGATAACTCATTACCTTTGGACCAGCCTGCTCTGATTTTCTACCCTGTATAAGAATGTGTGATTATGTTTATATAGTGTCTTCTTTTTCACCAGGTTTGGTAGTGAGACCAAGTTCAGTTCTTTTTTTTTTTTTTTTTTTTTTTGAGATGGAGTCCCCAGGCTGGAGTGCAGTGGCGCGCGGTCTCTGCTGACTGCAAGCTCCGCCTTCCGGGTTCACGCCATTCACCTGCCTCAGCCTCCCGACTAGCTGGGACTATACAGGTGCCTGCCAACATGCCCAGCTAATTTTTTTTTTTTTAGTAGAGACGGGGTTTCACCATGTTAGCCAGGATGGTCCTGATCTCCTGACCTCGTGATCTGCCCTCCTTGGCCTCCCAAAGTGCTGGGATTACAGGCATGAGCCTCTGCACCGGGCCAACCCAGTTCAGTTCCATATTGTCTGGAGTTTACCGGTTTCCTAAGTTGCTCTTGTGACTGCCCCCAAAGTAAATTATGCCCAATTCAGATCAGTATTGGTAAGCTGTAAGGGCATAAGAATAAGGACTTCATCTTTATTTTTTCCTCTATGTACTATTAAACACTACTTCATTTCCAGGGTTTTTATGTTGTCCCTGGGGGGTTCATTTGAATATGATCAGTAACTCATATAAGTTTAGTTGTAAATGCAAAATAATTTTCTTCACCATAGGCTCTTAAATTCCTGTTGACTCTGTTCTTCCCTTTGTACCCCATAACAGAACTGATAGACTCGAGGCAGGAAGGGGTTGTAGATACTTCAGCTGCAGAGATAAATGTATATGGCATGTGTTAGTTATAAATGGAAAAGTTAGCCTGTAAATAATGACATAATTTCTATAATGTAGTGGCTTAATTCAGTTTGCCATATAGAAAAGGCAAAGCTCAAATCAAAGTATAATTGTGTCCTTGCTAGTATAAACCGTTTTCTATCTTTAGTAGTCTTCTTAGGATATAGCAAAACTTGACCCATATATACTAAGTTAGCAAGGCAATTTTGACCTATTTTTGTTTGAGGGAACATCCTTTCTATTAAATATCAGGATGTCTGTCCATTTTGATTACTTTATGACCAGACCAAGATTTGACTTTCCCCCTGATTTTAAGGAAAGTTCTTTGTTTCCTCATTATGATTTGTCCTTTTCCTCCCCAAATTAATGGCTAAAACTGATGTCCTTCCCAAATCAGTAGCTAAAACAGCTCGTGGATGCTAGTAAATTGTAAATTCTCTAAGGGGAAGAAAGTATGCATAGACATTGGCATTTATTTGCCTTGGTTCTTTTGTAGCACTGTCCTGGAAATGTTGCTAAATGATGGTGATATATGTGTAATTGTTTTTAATGCAGATTGACAGATTGGGAAGGTAGTATGTGTCACCAGTGGAGGTATTAAACTTTTCTTCCAAACCTGAACATCCTGGGAATCTTGGAGTAGAAGGTAGAACATTTTATGTTGCAGTTATGGCCACTCAGTATCCAGCTGCTCAAATGTGGGGGTATAACATAGGAGGTCAGAGACTGGACATTATGTTTATTGCTAATAGCATCGGGAATTGGTTAAGCTGCATTGGATGAAGTGAAAGAACAAAAACTCTGATTTTCTCTAATACTGGCACATTGCAGCTGACACATACCCTTACTTTATTGTCCCATGACTTGTCAGAGGCTGCCATCTTTCTGTTAGGTATCTTCACCACTGCAGTCACAGCACCTCAGTACCTGAGTTGGAAGATAGGATGAACATTTTTCCTCAACTACGTCTTTATTTTTTTTTACATGGTTAATTGTTTGGATCAGGGGCGAGGTAATACTGTGCTCACAAAAAGGCTGTCCCTTTCCCTGTAAGACACCACTGTGCTATAGCAGATGTTGATAGCAATATTACTGTATGTAATTTTGCCTGGGTTGTGGGATGGTGGTGGCTAGAGATCAGATGGACTGGGAAAAGATGTTGAGAAATATTTGGGTCATGGAGATAATGCTGCCTTGTATTTAGAATCTTGGATTTTCTTCATCTGCTGCTTCCCTTTTTCTTTTGCCTATTTATCCTGTCGGTTTTAGCTCCTTATTTTCTTTAGCCCACAAAAATAATAAACCACTTGATTGCATAGACTACCCTTTGACTTATTATTGCTTTCACTATAACTACAGTGGCACATATCCCACTGAGTGTGAGGAGCCCATATTCTCTGACATCATGACAACTTATTGTTTAATTCCTGACATTAATTTGATAAATATTCCAGCTAGTGTTGGGTTTTATGCCTTTTTTGTTCATTTTAGACTCAAATCTCAAAAGTTTGAAAACCTTTTATGCGATGTGATTTTTAGTCTGCACACTGATGTTAATCCTTTTTCATCCAGAAAGGCATATTCACATTAATGAGTGCTCCATATGAAGGCCCAATAAAATTTTTTAAAATAAGCCGGGTGCGGTGGCTCAAGCCTGTAATCCCAGCACTTTGGGAGGCTGAGACAGGCGGATCACAAGGTCAGGAGATCGAGACCATCCTGGCTAACACGGTGAAACCCCGTCTCTACTAAAAAACTAGCCGGGCGAGGTGGCGGGCGCCTGTAGTCCCAGCTACTCGGGAGGCTGAGGCAGGAGAATGGCGTGAACCCGGGAGGCGGAGCTTGCAGTGAGCTGAGATCCGGCCACTGCACTCCAGCCTGGGGGACAGCCAGACTCAGTCTCAAAAAAAAAAAAAAAAAAAAAAATTTTTTTAAATATATATTTTTGAAGGATTTTCCCTCTTCTTATCAGGATAAGGAAGAGGTAGTAGGGTGCTAGGTGAGTGAAATAGTAGTGTACATTCATGGTTGAGGGTTTGTCCCCTCCCTCATCCTTATGGGCTCCCATATCTAATTTGTTGGTCTATTGAGAGAGGAGCTGCAAGGATTAAGTCAGGCAAAGAGACATGATCGAACCGTGTTTATTGTTTCTTGGTAAATGTACAGGAGGACCCAAATTACCACTAGAAGATTGTGTGGTGAACACAGAGATCAACAAGAGGCTGTAGTTGGATGACTTTAATGACCAGTCACTCTTAATAGTGCTGCCTGTAGCCTCAGTGTAGCTGCCTTACTGTTGAAAGACTGTATTCGTGGGCTCAGGTGGCTTTATCTTTGAGTGGTGCTGGAGATATTTACAGTGTTGCTTTTTAAACTTTCCTCCCAATACCTGCTGTATTCCTAGCATCCTGACATAAAGAATACTTATATATGTTCCTTAGAGTGCCACTTATGTTTTTGGGAGGCACTTTATTGTTGCTCCACATTCCTCCTACTGGTCCAGAAAAGGTCATAATAGACATAAGGTTGATGTCAGTCAGTTAGGACAATGCTTCCCAACTCCTTTTGTGTAATGGCACACAGAATAACCATATTTGTATAGTACAGAGGAAAATGGATTTCTCACCCTGCTGTTGTGGTGACTGAGGGGATCAATATCTCTTTACCATTTAAATTACCTGGAAGCTCTAGGTTAGGGTCTGATTCTGCAGGACCTTGAGTCTGCAGGACAATGGCTGGCTTTAAGTTTATCCTTTAACAGGCCATTGAGAGTTTTGAGCAGGAGTTAACATGCCCACAATGGAATTTAAGATTAATCTGGCAGCAAGGTGTAAACTGGATCCGAGAAAGAAGAACCCAAAAACCTGGTAGACCAGTTAGATTATTGGAGTAGTTGAAGTGAAATGTTATGGTTAACTTGGGTAATAGAAATAGGCATGATACTGAGAAGATAGATTTTCAAAAATACTGTGATAAAGGTGAAATCAGTAGGACTTTGGCAGCTTGTGGTGGAATGGGAAATGGAGAGTGAAAACTCAGAGGTAGTGTGGATGAGCCTAGATGGCTGGGAGATCAGAGAGTGAGAGAATAATTGGTAGAAATAAGTAATACAGAAACAGGGATGGGTGCAGTGGCTCATACCTGTAATTCCAGGACTTTGGGAGGCCGAGGCGGGTGGATCACATGAGCCCAGGAGTTTGAGACCAGCCTGGCCAACACGGCCAAACCCCATCTACTGAAAATACAAAAATTAGCTGGGCGTGGTGGCGCATGCCTGTAATCCCAGCTGCTCGGGTGGCTGAGGCACGATATTAATCACTTGAACCCAGGAGGCAGAGGTTGCGGTGAGCTGACATCGCACCACTGCATTCCAGCCTCTGGGTGACACAGCGAGACCCAGTCTCAAAAAAAAAAAAAAAAAACTATAGAAACAGGTTTGGGATCTAGCAGATACATATATTTCAAAATATGTAAGGATACTCAGGCATGTAACACTACAGAGAAGTTAGGAGTGTGTTGGGGGGGTATTTCCCAAAAGATGGAGTGGGAGGGTTAGCATTACTCTTGTGAGTTTACTGCAGTTCATGGTGTGGCCTTTAGCTTTATGAACTATACCAGGGTGGAGCCATCTTTCAAGCCTAGATCCACAGTGATCAAGCTCATGTGACTGGTGCATAAAACCAGGAAAGTTAGTTTACTCATTTACAGTGAGCCATAACTAGCACAAATATTGCAGTACTGTGTTGACATGACCAGTATGTTCTCTTTCAGGAGGCAGATAGACTCACATAGGAATCAAGACATAATCAGGAAGTTGCTTAGTAAGTGTGGTATGCCAAAGAAGAGTTGGATGCTGCTTAGATGTTGAAGGACCATCGTCTCCACTGTAGGGGATAGATTTGTTAGTGCGTTGATAATGGTTCACACTTTTTTAGACTATATATTGGATCCTTCAGTGTCGTTATGTATCAGATCCAGACAAGAAAATATCTTTTCCCTCAGTGACTATAAAGAGAAGGGAGATATATGTTCTCAAAGTATACTAGGCTTACTTGTCTGAGAAAAGTTTCCAAATTAGTCTTGACTTCCTGGAGAAAACTACTTCCAGGGGCTTGGGTGACTAAATATAGAAGGCAGGGGAAATGAGGCCAAAGAAAGCAGTAGGGTGATACCTAGGTTTCTGCCTAGGGCTCCTGAGTACTTTTCCTAAGACAGAAAATTGAGTAGGGGAGCAGAATCAATGGTAGCTCGTGTCAGGAAGGTAAATTTAATTTTTAAAAAATGAGTAGGCAGGGCGCGGTGGCTCATACCTGTAATCCCAGCACTTTGGGAGGCCGAAGCAGACGGATCACCTGAGGTCGGGAGTTCGAGACCAGCCTGACCAACATGGAGAAACCCCATCTCTACTAAAAATACAAAATTAGCCTGGTGTGGTGGCGCATGCCCGTAATCCCAGCTACTTGGAAGGCTGAGGCAGGAGAATCGCTTGAACCCAGGAGGCGGAGGTTGCAGTGAGCCGAGATCACACCATTGCACTCCAGCCTGGGCAACAAGAGTGAAACTCTGTCTCAAAAAAAAAAAAAAAAAAAAAAGTAAAGTTTAAAGTTCCAGTGGTCTATCCAGATGTCAATATATGTAGGAGGCACTTGGTCTGGTATGTAAGAGAAAGATTTGTGTTGTGCTGTATGACGCCATTGAGGGTTATGTACCAAGCAGAGTTTGTGTTAACTCATTTAATCTTCACAACAACTCTGTGAAGTAAGAATTGTCATTAACTGTTTTACAGATGAAGAAACTGAGATACAACTAGGGAAGGAGCAAATTTGTGAGTTATTAGCATGTAGATGTTGGTTAAATCATGCCAGTGAATATCTCAAATGGACCCATGTCGTCTTGTCATTTACCTTAAGATGGATAATAGGCTATTGAAATATTTAGGATCCTTGATTATTCTAGTGAAACATTTTCTCCTGGAGCAAATAATCAACAGTTCAGTTGTCAGATTTTAGAAAGTATGGTCTTAAAAGGCAGACACTTGGTAGATTAAGGAGGAAAAAAATCATGTAACTGTCCTCAAAAATTTAGATAATCCTCTGAAAGAGATGTGGGAAGCACTTGTCCTCTTCATGCTTCTTTGCTTTAATAGCCAACTCAGTCCTTTGCAGTACTCTTATTTTAGGTACTGTTAATACTCTAATTGATGACTTCTTTTATTCCATTACTTCTTCCTTCCCACTCTAAAAAAGTTTCTTTTAGTAATGATCTATGAGTGGGAACGTCTGTCTTTCTGGAAATGTCTTTTTTTTTTTGCACCTGTTTTTGTGTGGTACTTTAATTGGTTATGGAATTCTAGCTGACAGTTGTTTTTCTCAACACTTTGAAGATACTTGATTGTTTTCTGATGAAAAATCAACTGTCGGTCATATTGTTGTTTCTTCCTTTATAGGTAATGTGTCATTTCTCTGGTAGCTTTTAAGAATTTTCTTGTCTTTGGCATTCTACAATTTTACCATGATCTAGGTATGAATTTATTTTTATTTTATCTTGCTTGGGATTTATTGTGCTTTTCCAATCTGAAGGTATTTATGCCATTAGTGGGAGTCTCGGCCATTATCCTGGAATAACATCTCATCCTCGTTCTTTCTGTTCTCTCCTGGAATACCTGTTGGCTATTACCTTAGACCTTTTCTTTATATTCGTATCTTACAACTTTTCCACTTTTTCATCTTATTCTTTATTCTGTATTCTGAGTAGTTTCTTCAGATGTGCCTTTTGTTTTATTAATTTTGTTTGTCCAGCTCCAATTTTAAAGTTGTTTTCATTTTTTTAATTCTAAAAGCCCTTCCTCTTCTCTTCTCCCACCTCCAAGCTGCCTTTTAAAATTCACTGTATATACTGTTCGTTTCTCCTGGCTTCTGTTTTTCTTTTAAAATCTTTTTGATTGTTTTAGTCAGGAAAAATTTCAAACTTAAACTGAGATGAAGAAAGTCCTGTAATAACCCTGTGTATCTAGCCTCAACATCTTTAAAAGATTATTTAATTATTTTCAGCATATTTATGTTTTATTATACACAGTTTTAAAGTTCTTGGGAACTGACCATCCTATTTGTGTCTGCTAACCCCTCATGATAGAGAATCCGTCCCTTGAGTATTTTTTTTTGTTTTGTTTGAGTTGGAATCTTGCTCTTTTGCCCAGGCTGGAGTGCAGTGGTGCAATCTCGGCTCACTGCAACCTCCACCTCCTGAATTCAAGTGATCTTCCTGCCTCAGCCTCCTGAGTAGCTGGGATTACAGGCACCCGCCAACACGCCTGGCTGATTTTTGTAAGGATAGGGTTTCGCCATGTTGGCCAGGCTGGTTTCGAACTCCTGACCTCAAGTGATCCACCCACCTTGGCCTCCCAAAGTGCTGGGATTACAGGTGTGAGCCAGCACGCCCAGCCTGTTATTTTTAATAGCGTGGATGTTGCTTTTTTTATGGCACTTGTGTGTACCTTAGATTGTGAGAGTCTCTCTCTTCACACAGTAGTTTTGATTATTTGTGCTGGGCACACTGTGCTCCAGCCAATTTTTAACATTTTCAGCTTGTGTTTTCGTACATCATGCATGAAATAAACGTTTGTCTAGCACCTGCACAGAACATAGGTTGGAGTTTCTTTTTTTCGTGGGAGACTACACCCCCCAAAAAAGCCCAGGAAATAGATTTCTTACTACTTTTTATCTTGAAGTCCCCACCCAACAAAAAGCCCAGGAAGTAGATTTCTGCCTGCTTCTCAGCGATGACAGAGTTTTTCTGTGGTCCGCAGCCTCCTCCACACTGTTGTTGTGTTGCAAACTTTCACTTACTGCTGTAGCTTTCTTTCCTCCTCTTATCTAGTGCCTGGATATATCTCTCCTTTCTTTTGAAGCTCTACTGTATGTTTTTTCTATTTTTATGTACTTCTACTTAGCATTTAGATTATTTTTAGTAGAAGAGGTATTCTCCTTAAGCTCAGTCTATGTTGCCAGAACCAGAAAGTCATGTTTCTGTGAATCTGTTTTAAAGTTGTGAGTCACAGATTTCTTAGGTACTCCATACTGAGAGTGAATGCAGTGTGTTTTAATCTGATATACTGCTCTTTATTGCTCTAAAATTAGTAACACTTGGCCAGCCTCGGTGGCTCACGCCTGTAATCCCAGCACTTTGGGAGGCTGAGGCGGGCGGATTACGTTGATTTTGAGACAAGCCTGGCCGATATGGCGAAACCCCATCTCTACTAAAAATAACAAAAGATAGACGGGCATGGTAGTGGCGCTTGTAGTCCCAGCTACTCGGGAGGCTGAGGCAGGAGACTTGCTTGAACCCAGGAGGCAGAGGTTGCAGTGAGCCAAGATTGCGCCACTGCACTCCAGCCTGGGTGACAGAGTGAGCCTCTGTCTCAAAAAAAAAAAAAAAGGAAGAATTTAGTAACCTTTAAAATGGGTTACCATTTCATGTGGTCAGGTAGACAGGAAACACAAATTCAGATTTGCATTTCAATTAAAAGTCTCCTCTTTGTGTATTTTATTTGTGCTGAAATCACATAGTCATATTCACGTGTGTTTCTCGTATTGGTCAGAAGTGTTGGTACTGTTTTATCTGATTTAATGTAATAGAAAAATGCCAGGTGCGGTGTCTCACGCCTGTAATCCCAGCAGTTTGGGAGGCTGAGGGGGGTGGATCACAAGGTCGGGAGGTCGGGAGTTGGAGATCAGCCTAGCCAGCAAGGTGAAACTCAGTTTACTAAAAATACAAAAAAAAAAAAAAAAAAAAAAAAAAATTAGCTGGGCGTGGTGGCATGTGCCTGTTAGTCCCAGCTACTCGAGAGGCTGAGGCAGGGGAATCACTTGAACCTGGGAGGCGTAGGTTGCAGTGAGCCGAGATCGCACCACTGCACTCCAGCCTGGGCAACAGAGCAAAACTCTTGTCTCAATAAAAAAAAAAAAAGAAAGAAAAAAAAGTAATAGAAAAATATTAGACCAGGCATGGTGGCTCATGCCTGTAATCCCAGCACTTTGGAAGGCCAAGACAGACAGATCACAAGGTCAGGAGTTCGAGACCAGCATGACCAACATGGTGAAACCCCATCTCTACTAAAATACAAAAATTAGCCGGGTATGGTGGCACGCGTATGTAATCCCAGCTACTTGGGAGGCTGAGGCAGTACAATTGCTTGAATCCGGGAGGTGGAGGTTGCAGTGAGCCAAGATCACGCCACTCTACTGCAGCCTAGGCGACAGAACAAGACTCCGTCTCAAAAAAAAAAAAAGAAAAATATTAAATGCAGTTGTGGTGCCAGACAGACTGTTTACATATAGTTTCATCTGAGAGACAGCTAGAAAATGAACTAATTAGTATATAGAGTTCTTCCAAAGCAGTAAGGAAAAACTCATTAGGAAAAGGGCAAAGGATATAAACTCACCAACATGGTGCAACCCCGTCTCTAGTAAAAATACAAAAATTAGCCCAGTGTGGCAGCACCTGCCTGTAATCCCAGCTACTCGGGAGGCTGAGGCAGGAGAATCTCTTGAACCCAGGAGGTGGAGGTTGCAGTGAGCTAAGATCATGCCACTGCACTCCAGCCTGGGCAACAGAGTGAGACTTCGTCACACAAAAAAAGAATATACAGATGTTCACCTGCATTTATAATAAGGAAAGATGCTAATAAAACTGTAGTAAGGTATTTTTCACCCATTAGACTGGAAAAAAAATTTTTTTATTTTTTTTATTTTTTGTATTTTGTATTTTTGTATTTTAGTAGAGACGGGGGTTTTGCCGTGTTGCCCAGGCTGGTCACGAACTCCTGAGCTCAGGCAATCCGCCTGCCTTGGCCTCCCAAAGTGCTGGGATTACAGGGATGAGCCACTGCGCCTGGCCGGAAAAGGTGTTTAAAGTTTGTTACACACTGGATTCAGAAAGATGTTGAGAAATGGGAACATTTATGCATTGCTTGTGGGAGTGAAATTAACTCCAGGGAGGACAGTTTAACAATTTATCTTGAGGATCAAGTGTACATTTGGTGCATAGTTGGAAATACCAAGATCGGAAGCAACGTAAGTGTTCCTTAGAGGAAGCTAAATAAATAATTAGGGTACCCACACAGTAGAATACTGTATATACAGTGTTATACATAGAATGAGGCAGCTGTTAAATATATGGACATGGAATTAACTCAGAGGGACTGTTAAATGGAAAAGCTAAGGTGTAAAATAATGTGTAGTGTGCTAACATGAGGGAGAGGGGGCCATACATGGATTTTAAATGTTTTGAATCCTTATAAGAACGTACAAGAGGCCGGGCGCGGTGGCTCATGCCTGTAATCCCAGCATTTTGGGAGGCCACGGCGGGCAGATCACTTGGGTCAGGAGTTGGAGAGCAGCCGGGCCAACATGGTGAAAACCCTCCTCTACCAAAAAATAAAAATTAACTGGTCGTGGTGGCGCACACCTGTAGTCCCAGCTACTGGGGAGGCTGAGGTGGGAGAATTGCCTGAACCTGGGAAGCAGAGGTTGCAGTGAGCTGAGATCGTGCCACTGCACTCCAGCATGGGTGATGTATTGAGACCCTGTCTCAAAAACAAAACAACAACAACAAAAAGAATGTACAAGAAGCTAGTAAATGATGGCTGCCTTAGGCAGGGGGCAAGAATTGTACATATCAAGTGAGGATTTTTTTTAAAAGTACTCCCTGAAGGAGCTTAGAAACAGAGCAGAAGTGTGTGGTGGCCTCATGCCTGTAATCCCCGCCCTTTGGGAGGCTGATGTGGGAGGATCACTTGAGCTCAGGAGTTACCAGCCTGGGTAAAATGGCAAAACCCCATCTCTACAAAAAAATACAAAAATTAGCCAGATGTGGTGGTATGTACCTGTGGTCCCAGCTACTTGGGAGGCTGAGGTGGGAGGATTACTTGAGCCTAGAAGTTGATGCTGCAGTGAGCCGAGATGATGCCACTGTATTCCAGCATGAGCAGCAGAGTGAGATCCTGTCTCAAAAAAATAAAAAAGAAAAAAAGAAATAAAGAAAAAGGGAACAGAATGGGGAAACTCATTTTTCCTTAGGAATTTTTGAGTGGTTGTTAGTTACCTATTTCACATTATGACTTTGATCAAAATAAATATTTAAAATAATTCAAGTATCACTTCAAAGTGGTATTGTGTATGAAATTCCATTTCTGTTGCATCCGTTTCAACATGTTGCCAGGCCATGGCTGATGTTCATTTGACAAATGATGAGTCCTACGTGATAGACACTGTGCTACATTTTGTGAATGACAAATCCCGAGGAAACATTTTTATTGAGTTCATCTGCTTAAGAGTTTGCCCTTTTGATTTAGTGCTTCAGAATTACTGTAGATTCTTAAAACGAGAGTATTTTTTATTATAGCCATCGCTCTGTATCTGAGGGGAATTGGTTCCAGCACCTCCTTGTATACAAAAATCCACACATACGCAAGTTCCTCATTCAGCCCTCTGGAACCTGTGGATACAAAAAGCCGGCCCTCCTTATATGCAGGTTTTGCATCTCCTTAATACTGTGTTTGTGATCCATGCTTGGTTGTGGTTGCAGAACCTGCTGATAGGGAGGCCTGACTGGAAAAAATTCTCAGAAAAGTGGACCCATAAAGTTCAAACCTATGTTCAAGGGTCAAATGTATTTTGTAGAAGAGGAGATGAAACTGAGGAACTTGATCTAAACTTGATCTAAACCAAATTACTGGTCCAGTACTCATTCCACTGAGTCAGTCAAATGTAATTCATAGTGAATACTGTGAAATATTGGTGTCTTTAGTTCTCTTTGTGATTAGAATTTTTTTCTTTTATAAAGATTACCACCTTCAGTGACTTTCTATATCTTTGTGCAGATAAACCTTTTCAAATGCCAGTCTTTGCCTTGGCATGCCTTTTTCCCCTGTATTTTCTGCCTCTCATTTGATACCTTCTTAAGAAAAATTCTTCTAATTCCATAACTAAATAATTATTTTTTATTTTGAGCTCCTGTAACGCTTGTATATTCCTTTCTCTCAGTGTTTCTGCTCAGGTGGGGAAGGTAGCACTGACTTTGGACAGAGGTCAGTGGTGCTACACATCCTTTAACACTTAGAAGTCCAGGCCTATGTAAGGAATTGTCCAGCTGCTCTTTCAGTTAGGTAAAAACTTAGGGAGCTATCTGAGGCCAAAGCCTAATTTGGCTTTACATTTAAAGACAAAGTTTTAGTTTATGGGTTTTGTTGTTGTTGAGACGGAGTGTCACTCTGTCGTCCAGGCTGGAGTGCAGTGGTTTGATCTCAGCTCACTTCGACCTCCTCCTGGGTTGAAGCAATTATCTTGCCTCAGCCTCCCGAGTAGCTGGGATTACAGGCATACACGACTATGCCCGGCTAGTTTTTAGTATTTTTAGTAGAGATAGGGTTTCACTATGCTAGCCAGGCTGCTTTCGAACTCCTGACTCTGAGTGATCCTCTTACCTCAGCCTCCCAAAGTGCTGGGATTACCAGGCCTGAGCCACCATGCCTGGCCTATTTTATGGTTTTAATAACATACAGAATTAACCAGGAATGCATGTACTGTGTAAAAATCAAGGGAAGCCAGGCATGGTGGCTCACGCCTGTAATCCCAGCCCTTTGGGAGACTGAGGTGGGAGGATCACCTGAGGTCAGGAATTCGAGACCAGCCTGGCCAACATGGAGAAACCCCGTCTCTACTAAAAAAAATTACAAAAATTAGCCA